>NC_134117.1:59547500-60172500 GCF_040939455.1 Microcebus murinus
GCAATGTCTGGAGACATTCTGGTCAGGTGGTCGCTACTGGCATCTAGTGGGTAGAGGCCAGGATGCTGCCAAACATCCTACAATGCATACGACAGCCCCAACAACCAAGAATTAGCCAGCCTACAATGTCAGTAGCGCTGAGATTGAGAAACCTTGTTCTATACCCACTACCAGAGGTCCCCAAGGGTGCTGAGCCCCAGGAGCCCACAGCAATGCCCTGCTCATTTAGGCATACTGACTTCTTCCCTCCTACCCTCGGACTCACTTTCCCACTCCCCTACCAGGGTTTCCTGGGACCACGTCCCAGGTAACTACATTTGTTCACATTCTTGTCTCAGGGCCTGCTGCTTGGGAGACCCAACCTAAGATCATCCATTACTGTAGTCATGGTGAGAACCTTAGAAGGGTCTCAAAAAACTTGGGTTCCTATTGCAGCCATCTAGACACGTTCAGTCCCAGCAACACCCACACCTGAGCACCCACACATGGGGACATACCAGACTGGCCTGGGCAGGAGGCTCTTCGTCCTACTCTGGAGGACCAGCTGTCCCCCAGAGCTGTGCTCATCCCACAAAGGGATGTAAGACGAGTACAGATTCAATGCAATCCCTGTCGAATCCCAACTGACTTCTCTGTAGAAATTGTCAAGCTGATTCTAAAGTTCATTAGGAATTGTAAGAGACCCGGAATAGCCAAGACAATCTTGAAAAAAGAATGAAAATAGGAGGACTCACAATTCTGATGTCAAAATTTGCTACAAATGGCTGGGCGTGGTGGCTCACGCCTGTAATCCTAGCACTCTGGGAGGCTGAGGTGGGCGGATTGCTCCAGGTCAGGAGTTCGAAACCAGCCTGAGAGAGACCCCATCTCTACTAAAAAAATCGAAAGAAACTAATTGACCAACTAAATATATATACAAAAAATTAGCCAGGCATGGTGGCGCATGCCTATAGTCCCAGCGACTCGGGAGGCTGAGGCAGGAGAATCGCTTAAGCCTAGGAGTTTGAGGTTGCTGTGAGCTAGGCTGATGCCACAGCACTCACCCTAGCCTGAGCAACAAAGTGAGACTCTGTCTCAAAAAAAAAAAAAAAAATTGCTACAAAGCAACAGTAATCAAGATAGTATGGTACTGGCACAAGGAGAGACATATATGAATAGATAAATGTACTACAAAAATTAACTCAAAATGGATCAAAGAACTAAATATAAGAGCTAAAACTAGGCCGGGTGTGGTGGCTCACGCCTGTAATCCTAGCACTCTGGGAAGCCGAGGCTGGTGGATCGCTCAAGGTCAGATACCAGCCTGAGCAAGAGCAAGACCCCATCTCTAGTAAAAATAGAAAGAAATTAATTGGCCAACTAAAAATATATAAATAAAACTAGCCGGGCATGGTGGCACATGCCTGTAGTCCCAGCTACTCAGGAGGCTGACGCAGGAGGATCGCTTGAGCCCAAGAGTTTGAGGTTGCTGTGAGCTAGGCTGACACCATGGCACTCTAGCCCAGAAACAGAGTGAGACTCTGTCTCAAAAAGAAAAAAAGAAAAGAAAAGAAAAGAAAAGGAAAGGAAAGGAAAGGAAAGGAAAGGAAAGGAAAGGAAAGGAAAGGAAAGGAAAGGAAAGGAAAGGAAAGGAAAGGAAAGGAAAGGAAAGGAAAGGAAAGAGCTAAAACTATAAAACTCTTAGAAGAAAACATAGAGGTAAATCTTCATAACTTTGGTGTTGGCAAAGGATTCTCAAGTATGACCCAAAGTATGAATGACAAAAGAAAAATTGATAAATTAGCCTTAAAATTTAAAACTTTTGTGCCTCTAAGGACATCATTAATAAAGTGAAAATACAACCCACTGAAAGGGAGAAAATATTTATAAAACATATATCTGATAAGAGACTTTTATATTTTGAAGCCATGAATATATTATTAGGTATCCATGAATTTAGAACTATGACTTTCTCCCGGTGAATTTAAATGTTACAGTATTGACCCTCTATATCTCTAATGATACCTTTTTACCTTAAAGTCTACTTTGCTTATTGATACAACTGTGCTGGTTTTCTTTTGGTTGGCATTTATCAGATATTTTTTCACTGTTTTACCTGTAATTTTTTATCCATCCTCATGTTTTAAATGTGCCTCATGTAAGCAGCGTTTTGCTATTCTTTTTTCTGTAATCCAGTCTAACAGTCTTTTCACTGGAGAATTCAAGCTATATTTATATCTCTAGAGATTACGAGTACATTTGGCTTTATTTCTATGATCTTATTTTATGGTGTTTGGGGAGTTGTTTTTGGTTTTGTTTTGGAATTTTTTCCTGCTTTCTAAGGATTTCTCTTCTTCTTTGTTGCATTCTCTTGATTGTTTGAGGTTTTACACTTACTGCATTTCTTCCCTATCTACTAGTTTGGAAGATAGGTGTTCTGTTTCTTGTTCTTTTATTGGTATGTTGGTAACTCTTGGCATTCTGAAATGATGACCTAACTTAACATAGTCTCATGTTAATCAATATCTTCCTCTTCTGTACCATGTGAGACACTTTGAAAGCTGTAATTCCAATCACTTAAGGCCTGGGCTTTTAGTTTCTTCTCTGTTTAACCCCATGGAACAGACATTGTTTGGGGCAGTAAAAGTGTTCATTTAGTTTTACCCACATTATTATTACTTTCTCAATTCATCATTTCTTCTTATACCTCAGTCTTTCTTCCTGGGATGATTTTTCTTTTCTTCAAGTTCATTCTTCATAAATTCCTTTAGGAGAGGGGAGTCTGTTGTTTATAAATCCTCTTAATTTTAGCACAAATGAAAATGCCTTTCCACCCGTATTCTTATTTTTTGCATTTGTTACTGAGATATAATTCATATGCCATAAAATTCACCCTTTGAAAGTATATAATTCAGGGGTCTTAGTTTATTTATAAGGTTTTTCAAATATCACCACTAATTCCAAAAAATGTCATCACTCAAAAAAAGAAACCCTCATGCCCATTAGTAGTCACTTCCCATTCACCTTCAACACCCCAGCCCCTGGCAGCCACTAATCTACTTTCTTCCCTATGGCTTTGCCTTTTCTGACATTTCATATAAATAAAATCATATAATATGTGGCCTTTGTGTCTGGTTTCTTTCACTTAGCATGGTTTCAAAGTTCAAAGGAACTTTATTCCTTTTCATGGCAAGTAATACTCTGTTATATGGCTATACTACATTTTATTTATTCATTTATCAGTTGATGGACATTTGGATTGTTTCCATTTTGGGCCATTATGAATAAAGCTGCTATGAACATTTATATATAAGTTTTTATATGAACACATGTTTTTAATTCTCTTGAGTTTATACCTAGGATCTACACTTATTCCTAAAAGACAGTTTCACTGGAGTATACAGTCCTTAGTTGTATGACTTTTAAAAAGCCCTTTGAAGTTAATATACTTCTGTCTTTCATTGCTATTATTGTTCTATTATTACTAATTAACCATTAGTGTAATTTCTTCTAATTATAGAAGCTGTGAACAATAACAACAAAATATCGGATTTTTTAAGCTCTTTTTGTCTTTGGTATTCTTTATTTTGTAATGTGTCTATGTATGGATTTCTTTTTAGTTATCCTGTTTGAGATCACTGGAATTCCTGAATCCAAGGATTTGTGTTTTTTAATAATTGTGGAAAATTCTCAGCTGCTATCTCTTTGAATATTGCCTCTCACCCATTTTTCTTAGCATGGCTTTTCAAAAATCTGAATAGACATTTATTAGATCTTTTCCTACCATCCTTCATGTCTCTTAACCTCTTTCAGATTTTCCATTTTTCTTCACAGGTAACTTTTTCAGATCTATCTTCCAGTTTACAAATTCCATCTCCAGCTATGTCTCTTCTATTTAACTATTTCAGTTTTTAATTTAATATGTTTACATTTCTAGAAGCTCTGTTTGGTTCTTTTTCAAATCTTCCTGGTAATTTTTATAATCTCTTGCTTCTTTCTTATGCCACAGAAGCTCAAGATGTGGAAGTTGTAGGCTGCCCAGTGAGGTAGATGCCCTCAGGGTGTGTAACAGTCCAGCAATCACTTAGCTTCCCTGGACTAATGTTTACAATTTGTTTCTGGCCTCTGATAGTGCCTTGACTTGCTTACAAGCTGTTCCATTAACTGAAAGAGGGCTCAACAATATTTTTTCTAGCATTGTTAGATGTTTTTTTTGGTTTTTTTTGTTTTTTTTTTTTGAGACAGAGTCTCGCTTTGTTGTCCAGGCTAGAGTGAGTGCCGTGGCGTCAGCCTGGCTCACAGCAACCTCAAACTCCTGGGCTCGAGTGATCCTTCTGCCTCAGCCTCCCGAGTAGCTGGGACTACAGGCATGCGCCACCATGCCCGGCTAATTTTTTATATATATATCAGTTGGCCAATTAATTTCTTTCTATTTATAGTAGAGACGGGGTCTCGCTCTTGCTCAGGCTGGTTTTGAACTCCTGACCTTGAGCAATCCGCCTGCCTCGGCCTCCCAAGAGCTAGGATTACAGGCGTGAGCCACAGCGCCCGGCCATTAGATGTTTTATAGATGATAGATTTGCAAATCTTTGACAGATTCATAAATCTTTAGTCATCATATAAATTTAAAATCTTATTGTTCCCTTCCCAACGTTCATACATTCAGCAAATAACTATTAAGCACCTATTATGTGTCAAGAACTGCTGTGGAGAGGACAAGACAGATCCTGTCCCTGCCCTCAGGGTGGTTTACAGTCTACGGGAAGACAGACCCTTCACCAGGACACTGAACTTCACCGTCAGTCCGTGTTCTGATGGTGTAAGCATTAGGAAACCAGGCCATGTTGAGATATATAGAAGCCAGAAACAAATATTTGAACAAATTCAAATGTATTCTCTTTAAATAAACATTCGACATTTATTTAAAGGCAAGGAATATGCCACAAAGAAAAACCCAAGTTCTTTTCCTGCATTAGAAGGAAGCTGTCTGTTATTATTTTTTGTTTGGTTGGTTTTTTTGTTTTTTTGGGTTTTTTTGAGACAGAGTCTCACTTTGTTGCACAGGCTAGAGTGAGTGCCGTGGCGTCAGCCTAGCTCACAACAACCTTAAACTCCTGCGCTCAAGCAATCCTTCTGCCTCAGCCTCCCGAGTAGCTGGGACTACAGGCATGCGCCACCATGCCCGGCTAATTTTTTCTATATATGTATTAGTTGGCCAATTAATTTCTTTCTATTTATAGTAGAGACGGGGTCTCGCTCTTGCTCAGGCTGGTTTCGAACTCCTGACCTCAAGCAATCTGCCCGCCTTGGCCTCCCAGAGTGCTAGGATTACAGATGTGAGCAACCTCGCCCAGCCGCTTTTTGAATACATGTCGTTATAGAACATACATCTTTTGGGGAGAAGATCTAGGCCCCAACCCAACCCCAAGCTACTTAAAAAATCAATTATTCCAACCACATACAGTAGTCTCTTGGAGGGATGTTCTGGTAAATGTTTTGCATCTCATTACATTTACACTGTTTTAGTTGCAGCCCCTGCCATCCCTTAATTCTGGTGTTCTGGGTAACTATTGGTGCATAATAAATCACTCCAAAACAGTGACTTCAAATGGTAACTGGTTTTTTTTTGTTTGATTGTTTTTTGAGACAGAGTCTCACTTTGTTGCCCAGGCTAGAGTGAGTGCCGTGGTGTCAGCCTAGCTCACAGCAACCTCAAACTCCTGGGCTCAAGCAATCCTGCTGCCTCAGCCTCCTGAGTAGCTAGGACTACAAGCATGCGCCACCATGCCCGGCTAATTTTTTCTCTATATATATATTAGTTGGCCAATTAATTTCTTTCTATTTATAGTAGAGACGAGGTCTCGCTTTTGCTCAGGCTGGTTTCGAACTCCTGAACTAGAGCAATCCACCCACCTCGGCCTTCCAGAATGCTAGGATTAACAGGCGTGAGCCACCATGCCCGGCCCTTCAAATGGTAACTGTTATGGGTTGAATTGTGTCCCCCAAAAAGATATGTTGAAGTCCTAACCCCCAGTACTTCAGAATGTGAACTTATGTAGAAATAGGGTTCATGTAGATGTAATTCGCTTAAATGAGGTATACTAGCCTAGGGTGGACCCCTAATTATTCATATAAGGACTAGTATCCTTATAAGAGGAGGGAAATTTGGTCACAGGGATGCAGGGAGAAACTGAAAATGGAGGCGAAGGTTGGAGCGATGCTTGTGCAAGCCAAGGAGAGCCGAGCATTGCCTGCGCCCACGAGGAGCTAAGGAAGGGCCCTGGTTCAAATCCTCCCTCGGAGCCCTCAGTAGGAGCCAACCCTGCCAGCACCGTGATTTCAGCCTCTGGAGCTGTGAAAGGATAAACTTCTGTTGTTTTACCCAGTTTGTGATCATCCGTTACCTAGGAAGCCCTCGGAAGCTGACACGCTGTGTCATTCATTCTGCTCGCGAATCTGGAGGTTACCCGGACTCAGCCAGGCACTTCTCACTGAGTCTGGCAAGCGTCGCAGGCGTTTGTTTGGTGGCTGGGCCTGGAGTCATCTTCCTCATGCTCCTGTCTGACACCTGGGCTGGAAGGACTCCAACATCTGGGGCTGGATGTGTTGGGGCCCCCCGGGCATCCCTGACTTTATGTGGTCTCGGCACACGGCGGCCTCGGGGGAGATGGACTTCGTACAGGGCAACGGGTGGCTCTCAGATCAGGTGCCCAGGAGAATCTGAGAGAAGCTATGTGGCCTCGGAAGTCACAGCATCACTTTGGCTGCATTCTGTTCGCAAAGGTTATCACAGCGGCCCACCCAGGTTCAAGGCAGGGGACACAGACTGCACCTCCTGTAAGACTTCGACACGTGTTTTAAAACCACCGCAACAGCCCACCACGCAAGGGACCGTCCCTGGGTCTCTAATCCAAGACCCAAGGTGGGCTGGAGAGGTGGAGAGAGCAGGCCAAAGACCAGCATAGCAAGAGGGTAGGCTATGCCCAATGGTCAGACCATGATGGGACAGATGCAGCAAAGTAGACAGGAATTAAATTTTTAAAAATAATCAGATCCCTCACTCCCTGAAAGCTCCAGCTCATAGGGCACAGCCACTTGCCAGCCGTGTGACCTTAGCCATGTCACTTAACCTCTCTGAGCCAAGAATAATCTCTACCTCAAGTGACTGTTATTATGATTCAATGACACAGGGATGGTTGATTCAATGTGGAATGCTTTGGGCTGCAAATAACAGAAAAGTCAACCAAGACTTGCTTGAGCAATACAGATATTTAATGATTTCACATAGTGAGATTCTGGAGGTAAGAGTTTTCAGATTTGGCACAATGATTCAGAAATGCCAGTGAAAACCCAGTTTCTTTCTAGATGTTTCACCAGTTCTTTGTTATATCTCGTGCTCTTTCCTCATGGCTGAAAGGTAGCTGCTGCAGCTCCAGACATCATGTGACACATTCAAGAAAAGAAGAAGGGAGGGCAGGGGTGTGGTGGCTCATGCCTGTAATCCTAGCACTCTCTGAGGTCAAGGCAGAAGGATTGCTTGAGGTAAGGAGTTCGAGACCAGTCTCAGCAAGAGTGAGACCCCTAACTCTACCAAAAACTGGAAAAATTAGCCAGGCATCATCGCATGCATCTGTAGTCTCAGCTAATGGGGAGGCTAGGTAGGAGGATCATTTGAACCCAGGAGTTTGAGGTTGCAGTGAGCTGTGATCATGACCTGCACTCTAGCCCGGGGGCAGACCCTGTCTCAAAAAATAAATAAATGAAAATTTTAAAAAATAAAAAACAAAAAAGAAGGGAAATTAATAATATAATAAATACCTCTACAGGTGATGGGTTCAGTTGCAGGTGACTCAAGGATCCCACACTGAGAGATTCTGCCCTGCAGTGTAATCACCTGGTGCATGACTCATTCTCACCTCAGATGCTTTTGCATTTTGAAAAAGCCTTCAGAGAAAAAAATGCCTGAGGCTGGGTGTGGTGGCTCACAACTGTAATCCCAGTGCATTCAGAGGCCAAGGAGGGAGGACTGCCTGAGGCCAGGAATTCAAGACTGGCCTGGGCAACATAGCAAGACAAAAATTTTAAAAATTAGCTGATCATAATGTTGTGCACCTGTAGTCCCAACTACTATGGAAGCCGAGGTGGGAGGATCACTTGAGTCCAGGAGTTTGAGGCTGCAGTGAGCTATGAGTGAGACCCTGTCTCCAAAAAAAAAAAAAAAGAAAAAAAATGATGCCCCAGTGGTAGGATTCCACGTGCATGCAGGGCTTGGCAGGGGTGGGAGGCGGATTCCTGGCACCTCAGGTCACATCACAGACCTTCAGAGCTGGGAGGGACCCTGAGAGATTCCCCCTTCCCACCAACCACATAGATGGGGAAACTGAGGCTCAGAGCGGAGAAGTGATTTCCTCATGGTCACACAGCAGAGCCAGGGCCAGGGCCACGGACAGCTGCTTTGGAGCCCCTTTTGTGCTCTAGGAGAGTCCCCAGAGGGAGGTTTCAGACCAGGAAACACAGGAGTCTCAGGCGAGCTCCCCAGAAGCAGGCCTGTGGTGGGGGTTCCCGGCCAGACGATCTCCCGGGAGGCTCAGGGCAGGAGGGGGTGAGCGGGGCAGGGTAAGGCGGGTACAAGCCAAGCCAGCACGTGGCCTCAGTGGGAGTCCGGCCACAGCCTGTCCCACAGGTTCCGGAACGTGCATAGCATCGCAGAGTTAGTCCCACCTTCAGGCTTAGGGTCACCTTTTGTGCCACCTGTCAGTCATCGGCCACAGTCTGCCCAGGTTGTGGCGGGTAGCACGTGGCCTCCCGCGTGAAGGGGATTCTCGTCTGTCTGAGGACTCGTCTCAGGTAAGGGGCGGTTGTGCCTCATTAGCAGCTGGGCACAGGTGATTCACAGGTTAGAAGGAAAATAAGCAGATCTCCTCCAAGAGCCCCAGAGTCACCCCGGCATCTCCAGCACAGGACAGTGTCCAGGAGCACAGGCTGGTCCCTTCTGCTGCCTCAGTTTCCCTGTTGGTAAAATGGGCATGCAGGACCGGGGTGGCCAGCCTCCTTGCCAGCCTTCCTGAGCTCCTGCACCTCTGCTTCCAGCCCAACCCGAAGTTCCCACCCAGCCGCCCCTGCCCTGGGCTCCCCACATCCCCGGGCAGTCGCAGAATCAGTGAGACCAGAGTGGGGTGTCCACTCGAGCAGCCTGAACCCCATGGGCTGGCAGAGGCCATCCCCGTCCCCCGCCCGCCGAGCCGGCCTGAGGAGTCACTATTTCTTGAAATGTAAGTGCCGGGACCACACCAGTCTGTCAGGAAATTCATTATCGCATTACGCAGCCTGAATTATTCAGCGCTCTTGAGGCCGCCTCGGAATGTGCCGGCGTTAGCGGGATGGATGGGGCCGGCCGGGGCCTGGCTGGTGCCAGCAGGACCGATCCGGCTCAGAGCGGCTGCCAAAGCTGCCAGGCACCGGGGGTCTGGCTGGCAGGGCCCGGCCCCCGGCTGATCCTGGCACAGGGATGGGCTACGCGCAGAGGCCCAGCCCTCCTCACCCCCGGAAGCCAGCAGAGCCCGCCTCGCCTCGGCGGCCCTGCCTGCTCCACAGGGCCCAGGGACACAAGGTCCCAACTCCACTTCTTTTTGGCTGTGTGACCTCCAGCAGGTCATGCACCTCTCTGAGCCTTAGTTTCTTCATCTGTCAAATGCAGCAATGGTGCTAAATATCCCCAGTGTCCACTGTCCCTTTTAACTTTAATAGCAGAACTGATTTTTCATTGAGCACACAATCACTAGAATAAAGGCTATGTCTTGGCTGAAGTGTGGCCATGTGAGTAACTGCTGGTGAGGATATGAAACTTTTGGAAAGTGTCCTTAAAGGAAGTGGGTGAGTTTTGTTTTGTCCTCCCTTTCTCCTGGAGATTGGAATGAAGCGTAAGGCTGGAGCTCCGGCAGCCATCTCGCTCAGTGAGGTGGAGCCACGTGATGAGGGTGGCGCTTGCTCCAGGACAGCTCAGTGGGTAAGAACCGTGAGCCCAGAAACCAGAGGACCTGGCTTCAAATCCCTACGCTCCCCCTTACAAGCTGTGCGATTTGGGGCAAGTTGCTTACCTTCTCTGCACCTCAGCTCCCTCTCCTATAAGATGAGGATAAACGCGGCCCCCTGCCCTTCAGGGTTCCTGTGAGCATTAAGTGAGTCAATATGAAGTCACAGAAGAGGCCGGCACACAGTGTTATGGAAGCGTTAGCTGTTCTTTTCCCATTTTTACACTTTTAGAGGGATTCCCTATATAGCTCAGGGACCCGAGCCCCCAGATGTCTCCCAAAGCTTCTCTCAGTCTGGGTTTTCCGCTCAAGGGGACTCTGAACCCGAGGCAGCAATGCCGGGGCATTGTGAGGTTCAGCCCAGGCAGGAACAGCTTTGCCCAGAGGGACAGGACCCCAGCCCGGGCCGGCGGGCGTGGAAGGCAGAGACTGGGCTCCCAGGCTGGAGTCTCAAAGAGGGACTGCTCTCTGGGCTCCAGGGGAGGCTCCTACTCAGGAAAAGAGAAAGAAAAACAAAAGCTTCTGACTCAGTGTAGACCCCAGTCAGGGATCTCTCTTCTCTGGCCTCAGGGAGTGGATTAAATCAGCGGTTACAGCTCGCAGGCCAGCAGCTTAGAGACCAGTATGGGAAATGAGCGAAGCTGCCCGGGAGTGAGGCAGCAGGGAGTGGCGGGGACTGGGGCAAGGGCACTGGCCCCGTCCGCTATGGGGAGGGGCACCAGGCAGACCCAGCCACCCCCGCAGTGCAGCCCAGGGGGCCCGATGTAGGCGATTCTACTCTTTCAAAAGGAATGGAAGTCAAATCTGAATTCTTTGAGAAATCTTCTGGTTGTTTAGTGTTGGCTACATTAAAACAAACGAAACACTGAGCAAGGCAAACCAAACATGTCCCCAGGCCGGCTCAGGGGCTGCCAGACGCAAACAGGAGCTGAGAGGTCTCCCTGCAGTCTGAGCCCGGGGCCGAGCATGTGCTGAGCGTGGGGTGGGAGAGGAAAGGGGCCGGTGTTTGTCCTTCCCGAGGAGGGCAGTGCTCCAGGCTGGACTTAGGAGAGGCGAGCCAGGCCCCCAGCTCCCTTCCTGCCTGGGCTCAGGCTGGCAGTGGGGATGGTGGGGCCGGGGGTCTGTGCGACAACCACATTCGTGTCCACCCAGAGCTGATAGAAGGCAAGATGGGGAAATCTGAGCCTTCAGGAGTCAGGCAAGAGGATTTGCAGGATTTCCAGAGGCCGGGAATGGTGCCTTGCCAAGGCCCTGGGTCCAGCCAGGCCTGGGAGGCAGCTCCTGCATGAAGCAGCGTCCCTGGGCCACCTGCCCTGCTGGGGGCTAGTCCAGTGCAGGGGAGGCCCTGCAACCAAGGCTTTGGGGACACCCTGGGACACGTGGGACCTGTTAGACTGGACTGCTGATCCTGGCTCGTCACACCCCCACTAGTAACAGAATGACACATGGTTGCGAGTGACCTTGCAGGGCCACCCCATGGAGCGGGTACACCATACACACTTACCCCGCCACTCCGGGCTCGGCCAAGTGAGTTGCTTTGGCCAATGGGACTTCAGCAGACTGGGCACAGGCAGAGGCCCTCCATGCCCCTGTGTGGTTGGCGTCTTGCCCTGTGCTGTCCACTGGGAGGGAGCATCTCCAGGTGGCCGCTGGTCTCAGAATGATCTGGACCCACAGTTTGAAGCAGAACCACCCAGCCAACCTGCTGACCAGGAGAGAGAAAATAAATGGTTATTTTGGAAGCCACCGAGATCTGGGGCTGTGCCAAGGCACTGTTGTGGCAAAAACCTGGCCCATATGCCCGGGAGGACGTGGGCTGCCCCAGCCCCAGCCTGCTGCACAGAAGCACCCCCCCCCATCTGGCCACCCACTGTCCCCCGTGCCCCTGGCCCTGAGGCAAATAGAGAGACCCCCCTGGAGTGCAAAGACCCAGTTCTGGTCGTGTAAGACTTGCCGGTCCCCACGTCCTGGCTGTGACACCTTCTTCTGTGAGTTACTTCTTCCGTCTGAGCCTCACTGGTAGAACGTGAGTGACCATTTCCAGCTCCAGGGAGATGGGAGGGTTCAATGAGATGCCAGGGGTCTGCAACAGGGCGCGGTGGGCTGCCCAGGGCTGGCACTTGGACTCCTTGGATGGGGGAGGGCCTGGGCTTGCCCCAGTCTAACCGCACAGGGCACGGGGTGCCCCTGTGAGAAAACTCAGACTCCTAAGGAAAATGAGGCCTCACCACTGGCGAGCATGACTCCAAGTGCATGAGGCCTGAAGAAAAAGCAAACAGGGTAATCTAGGCCCAACTCTAAACCACAGGCCACAGTGCTTGGGGGCCTGAATCAGTCTAGACTGCTTTGAGCTTCACCTAAAAGAATATACAGTTACTAGTTGCTTAAATGCAAAGGGCTCCATTTTCTCGCAGAACAAGGAGCGTGGAGATAGGCAGGTGCTGGTGTTGGCTCAGTGGCTCGATAATGTCAAGAACCAACACTCCATCTTTCCTCTCACCATCCTCACTGTCTGGTTTTTTATTTTTAACCTTGTTGCCTCATGGCCACAAGATGGCAGCTGTGGTTCCAAGCATTTCATCTGTACATAACCCTATTCCAGGTAAGAAAAGGCTAAGCAGGAAAAGGGGATTTCTTATTAGCAGAAAGGAAAATATCCTGAGAAGCACCCCCTTTATCTGTGGCCAGAAATGAGCCACGTGGCCATCCCTAGCAACAAGGGAAGGTGTGAAAGCAGATAACTTGGAGATAGGACTGGGGTGGTTACGACCACTTGATCACAGTTCATCCCCCCAGAGTTGGGCACGTTGCTGTTTGAAGAATGTCAGGTTGCTATTGGCAAGGCAGGAGGAAGAATGCCCAAGGTAAACAGAAACAGTGTCGGCTGCAGGGCCAGGAATCAGAAAGGCATATAGAGGAGAGCGCACCAGGCTGGGCTCTTAATTATAAACCACAGAAGCCACTCTGTCACAAACGGTAGATTCTGCTTTGTTGCAAACAGAACTCACTTTGTTGCAAACAGCAGAGTCTGGGGAGGCCAGGGAAGGAGGCTGGGATGCTGCACAGCCAGGAATCGCACGGCTGGAGCCCCACCCAGCTGCATGGCAGGGCAGCTCTAGTTCAAACCCAGCCACCACCGCAGCCCACCTCTTGGTGGGGGCTCCGACCGCAACCCCAGCCGAAACCCCAGGCACCTCCAGTGCCCGAGGATCGTTCTCTGCGCTCCTGCTAACTCCCGCTGCCCACGTTTGCTTTCAAGTCTCCTGTGCCTGATTGGTGGACGCTGGGTCACGTGCCTGCAAGGGAGCCTGGCAAGTGTGCTTGTCGTTTTTGGGGGGGCAAAGAGGGGCTCACAACGTAGGCCAGTGCGTCAACGTGGAGAGATAAGAACTGCAGGGAGACTTTCTTTGCCAGTTCTCAAAAGAGTCCTCTGAAGTCCTGACCACTTGAAGGCTCCTGCGGACCAGCCAAGGTGTCCGGCAGAAGCAGCGACACACAGGAGTGCCAGACGCCGCAGCCGCGGCCACCCCCAGTTAAGAACGAGGAAAGAAACAGGAGAGACCGAGAAACACACACATGAGTCATCCGCTAGAAACTCCCAGAGACACCTGAGTGCCAGGACCTGCACCGAGCTAGAGAAATGGCCTCGCACGTACGTGCCGGTACGTGGCGGGTGACCCCCACAAGGACTAAATTTCCAAAGGTTGCGGCGGCTCCGGACCGGGCCCAGTGGCGAGATGACAAGCTGTTATGAGAAGCAGACACAGAGACAAGTTCGCATCTTGGCTCTGCCGCTTACACATTCCCTGACGTCTGGGGTCTTGTCTGCACAACTGGAAGAGACCATGCTGGTTCCTCCACAGGGACATCCCCGCCACCCCGGTCTGTTAGTGCAGGAATGGGGAGTCCCTGACACCCGCTTCTCCAGGATGGGGGAGGGGAGCAGGCAGGGGGACCCTCATCCTTACAACCAGCCCAAGAAGGCGGGGCTGTGGCAGGCGGAATTTGGGCCCCTCGATCTCTACCACCCACGTTCCTCCCGCGCTTGTCATCTCACATGGCGAAGGAAACTTCGCAGACGCCACCCAGGCTATTCGCCAGCTCACCTCACCATAGGGAGATTATCCTGGACTGTCGGGGCGGCCCCATGGAGTCACATGGGCCTCACAAGCAACACAGGAAAGCAGAGCAACTCGAAGCGCCAGAAAGGTTCCAGGGGGCTTCGCTGCCCTTGAACTTTGGAGGGGTTTCGTGAGAAGACTCTGAATCCTGCCAGCAACTAGGGAGCTCGAAAGAGGACCCAGACCCCAGGGGAGAGCCTGACCGCAGCCTCGCCAGGCCCTGAGCCGAGAGTCCCCCACGCCCTGCCCGGCTTCCGACCCACTCCACTGCGAGACCAGACGAGAAGCGGGCGTGGTGTTAAGCCACCCATTGTGGCTTCCTAAAAGGGCCCCGAGGCTCTTCCTCAAGCAGCAGAAGGAAGCTGAGGCAGAAGCGTCATCCCACTTTCTAGTTCTTCGAGTTTCTCAGAAACTGTGAGCTGACCCGGCTACACAGCGAGTGGCGGGACGGATGATTGAGCCCCAGTCCTCGGTGCTGGAGCCCGAGCTGTCGCTCTCCCAGCCAGCCTCTCCGGGTGAGGACGCTGAGGCCCTGGAGTGTGCGCCGCCCCTCGAGCCCCCCAGAGCCCCCGGCGCTACGGCATCGCCTCCTGAAGTCTTTTCCCAGGTGTGGGCTGGTCCGCTGGCCACTGAGGCCCTTCTGGTCCTGAGGGACTCCACTTTATCCCCTAACTTCTCTGATCCAGGCTCAGATTCAGGGGACACTTGTGCCCCACAAGCCAGAGAAGACAGAGTTCAAAGATGTGGTTGGTTTGCCTGACACAGTGTTTTTAAAAAAAATCCTACCCTAGTGTTTAAAATTGTGGCGCTTCATACTAAAAGCCAGGTTGCTGACGTCTCCTGGAGAATCGGAAGCTCTGGCCACACAGAGCCCACCTTGCCGCGGCAGCAGAGGCTGGAGCCGAGGGGCTGCGTGTCCTGGTGGAGCATGAGCTCTGGAGTGCCGCAGTCCCCACCGCCCCCTGTCGCCTCCCCTCACTTCCCTCGCCTGCCCGGATCCTTTAGGCCCGGCTTCATTCTATGACCTTACCGGTCTGCCCCTGCCCTGCCCAGCCCTGGGGGGCCCTGGGGAGGGGCCATCTGTGCCCACCGGCATCAGTTCCCTGGGCCTGAACTGGCCCCCGCACTTCCTGGTGTGGGTCTAAGGGCAGGTGACAACGCCCACCTTCCCTGCCCTGGTGAGCCCACAGGCCCCTTGGTGCCTACCGGGCAGCAGCATTTGGCCAAAAGGGCAACTGAGAAAGGTGGACGTGACCCCCCCACCCCACCCTTCCCATCCCAGCCCCTTCTTTCCCCTGGGCAGCTGCCCACGTCCACAGCCCCCCACCCTCCACCGCCGGACAGAAGGATCAAAACCCACTTTGTCTTCAGCCCCTGGGCTTCTAGGAGAAGCCCTTGTGACAGATTCCCAGGCGACACTTTGCTCCCTTCACCGCCCGCTGAAATGCTGGTGCGGCAATGGAAGAGACAAGAAATGAGTTGCAAAAGGGGAGAGGGAGGTGGAAAAATTAAATTTTGCGTGATCAGCAAGGTTTCAAACAATCGCTCGCCAACTGAAGTGGGTGCCACGTCTATAAGTCATTCTGTTTTATAGACCATTAGGATCTCCAGAGAGAACCTGCATGGAGACCACTGCTTTTTGTTGAAATTAAAATGTCAGAGAAAAAGAAATAGAACAAAACAGGGAATCTGCAATTAATTACCAGGCCATAAAAATTCAATAATCAGGAGGCAGAGCGGCCGCGGGCCCAGAGGTATCAGAGCCAGCGTAACAAGAATGGAATACATTAATCTTTTCAAATTAGTTTTTTAATCTGACGGGGATATATGGTGACATGCCTCCCCTCCCTGCCTGCCCCGCCTCCACGGCTCCGGCCTGAAGCCAGGCTGGGGGAGGGCGGTTCTGGTGGGCGCTGGGGCGGCTGCAACCCACACGCCCAGCCCGGTGAGGCCCGCTGCGGCCCGCTGAGCCCAGGCCCCGCGCGGCTGCCTGGCGGGGACGGCTGCAGAAGCGCCAGGAAGGCCTGTTCCCACTGGGTCCCAGGGAGCAAGAGGGGCTGTGGGTGCGTTCCCTCTTTTGGCTGGTGGGGCCAGAGGGTTGCAGAAAGCAGAGTCTGGGAGTAGCTTGGAGAGGTGCGAGCTCTCGGAGCTTCCCTTTCCGCCTTTGGAAAATGGGAAGAAAACCACAGCCTCACAGGGACTGGGTCCGGGTCCCCAGCAGGAGGTCAACAAAGGGCCCCTACTGTTACTATTCTTCCTGCTACCGCGGGGCACCACCTGGACACTATTCAAAGAGCATTTACTTAGCGCCTGCTGTGTGCACACAGCAGCCTCAGTCCTTACCCTGGGGAATGGGACTCACAGTCGGGTCCCAGAAACATTTACATGGCCAAGCAGGAGGCAGGGGTCAGAGAGTAAAGGGCCAGGAGCTTGCCCTCCGGGCGGGGCCGCTGGCCCGGGCCCAGGAGGAGCAGAGAGCGGCGTCCGGCGACAGCCACTAGTCCGCCCCGCCCGGGCCCCTGCGAGTGGAGGCCGCGCCCTCGGCTCCCAGCCTCGCCCAGCCTCGCCCTGACGCCCTCCGCGAGGCTGCGGCGCCCACAGCTCCCATAGCCCAAGGCCAAGTTTCCGGCCTTGACTCCACGTACGTGCTGCGGCCTCGCTGGCGCCCAGCGAGCCAGGCCTGGGCCGGACCCCGACTGGGCCGGACCCCGACTGGGACGCCCCCGGGTGACGCCCGGTGCCTGGCCGGTGCTGTCACCAGATGGCCGCTCAGGGGCCACCGGAGCCACCCAGGGACGCCCGCAGAGCCTGGTGACCTTCTGCCCTCGGGCTCCTTTTACGCGCAACTTTTCCAGCGCTCTAAGCGCCTGGCCCCCGGCAAGTCCTTCATCTGCACTTCCTCGTCTGAGCCGCGTTGCACAGACGGGGTCCTCAGGCGGGTCGCCGGCCCGTCCGTGCCGCCAGAACCGCGTCTCGCTCCCCAGCCTGGCACACAGCAGGCGCCCGGCCGGCGGCTGGCTGGAACCCTGCCCGCCTGCCTCGCCCTCCAGCTCTCCCTCCGCGGCGTCTTCGCCCGACCCGCGGTCGCAACGCGGAGGACTGTGGTCTCTATTTTGCAGAAAGGAGACTGAGGCTCTGAGAGACTGACAGGCCCAAATTCAGACCCCCGTGTCGCCTGGCACGCAAGGGCAGGATTCGAACCGCCAGGAATATGGTCTCTGCTCCCCACTGACCAGGTCTGCCCCAGGGTCCCTGCACCCCATCTCCGGGCTGCGGGCCCACACCAGGTCCTTCGCTCCTTCGACCTGGGCCCTCAGGCATCTCCCCAGGAGGCCTCCCTGACTCTCAGTCCCTCTCTGGGTCTTTCAATTTGTGTCACTTGCACTGGTTACTATCTGGTAACTTACACTGACGCCCTCCGCACACCCTCACATCCGCACAGGCCCCGGGGCCTCAGCAGAACCGGTGGCGAGGAGAAAGGAGCGTAGCCAGGAGGGGCGTTAGACTTGTGCTCCGGGCCCCAGGCCCTGGGACCGCGGGCGCAGGCGGAGAACGCACATCTGGGTGCGGGGCCTGCTCCGGGCCGGGGCGCAGTTCTGCGCGCAGCCACCAGATGGCCCCGGCGCGCCCGGGCAGGGCTTGCAGTAAGGCGCCGTGGCCGCCAGATGGTGCCCGAGGCCGCGGCTCCGCGGGCAGTGCCGGGACAAGGCGGAGCCGGGCGGGCCTGCGAGCCGAAGGCCGCCCCGGTAGCTCCGGCGCACGTGACCTGCCACCGACTCCTGCCGCCTGCTGCCCGCGCCATGGCCCAGCCCGTGCCCCGGCTCTCTGTGCCCACCGCGCTGGCCCTGGGCTCGGCCGCGCTGGGCGCAGCCTTCGCCACTGGCCTCTTCCTGGGTGAGCGAGGCCGGGCTGCGGCGCCCCGCGGAGACCCCGCGAGCGGGCGGGCGGGCGGGCGCGGTTAGAATCCTGTCCTTGGGTGCCCGGAGAGCCCGCGAATCCGCGCGGCCCTGGGTAACACTGGCGCCCCGGAGCCGCGGGCCCTGACCCAGCAGCCCTCCCTGCAGGGAGACGGTGGCCCCCGTGGCGACTCCGGCGAGAGCAGCGCCTGCTGCCCCCCGAGGACAGCCCCCTGTGGCAGTATCTGCTGAGCCGCTCCATGCGGGAGCACCCGGCGCTGCGGAGCCTACGGCTGGTCAGCGGGCGGGGGGCGGGAGCGCGCGTCCCCGGGCCCGCGGGCCCCACGTGGCTGTGCGTTGCGCGGTGGCCCTCTCTGGGCTTCCCGCTTCCTGGGGCGGGGCGCGGGGGACGTTCCCCGAGGGTCTGGCCCCGCTAGGTCCCCCTCCACGCCGCGCCCTCAGAACCCTGGGCGGGGGAGGCTGTCCGGGCTGGTGCCACCCTCTACCTGCACACAGCTGACCCTGGAGCAGCCGCGGGGCGAGTCCATGATGACCTGTGAGCAGGCCCAGCTTCTGGCCAACCTGGCGCGGCTCGTCAAGGCCAAGAAGGCGCTGGACCTGGGTAGGGCGCGCCGCCGGCGTCCCTGGGGCGGAGTCTCCGGGCTGCCCCCCGCTCGGCTGAGCCTGTCCGTGTCCCTGTCCCCAGGCACTTTCACGGGCTACTCCGCCCTGGCGTTGGCCCTAGCGCTGCACCCAGACGGGCGCGTGGTGACCTGCGAGGTGGACGCGAGGCTCCCGGAGCTGGGGCGGCCCCTGTGGAGGCAGGTGAGCGTCCCACGCCACTGGGGCCCGTCTGCTCCCGGCGAGGGGGCGCGCTGGCTGACCCCAATGCCTCCGCAGGCCGAGGTGGAGCACAAGATCGACCTTCGGCTGAAACCTGCCCTGGAGACCCTGGGTGAGCACCGCAGCAGGAAGGGCCTTGGCGCCACTTCCCAAATGGGGCCACTGGGCGCGAGCTAGTGACCAGGTCTGCTGGGCGGGTACAGGGCACTGACAACGCCCCCCTGCAGTCGCCCGGCCTCACGGCATGCGGCCACGTGCAGCACCGGCAGGGCCGGTGTCCCTGAGTGGCCTGCCCCCGTTGGCTGCAGTCGTCACAGTGCCCATGCCGGCCTGGGCAGGGGCTTCCAGCCGCCGACTGCGGACTCAGCCGCATCTGCCCCTCCCTCCCCCGCAAGACGAGCTCCTGGCGGCCGGCGAAGCCGGCACCTTCGACGTGGCCGTGGTGGACGCGGACAAGGAGAACTGCACCGCCTATTACGAGCGGTGCCTGCAGCTGCTGCGATCGGGAGGCGTCCTCGCCGTAGTCAGTGTAAGGGGGAGGAGCTAGCCCCTCTCAGGGCGGGGTCCAGCCTTGCCCCTTGGCCCCGCCCTATGCCTCAAAGCCCCACCCGGCCACCCTTGGGCTCCTCCCCGGGCAGGACTCAAGCCAGCAGTCGCAGGCTTTCCTCCCCCTGGGTCCTCGGTCTCCAGCTCTCGCCCCACCCCCTGCCCAGGCACCTCCCTCCGAGGCCGCGCCCCTCCTGATGGCCGCCCCTCCGCAGGTTCTGTGGCGCGGAGAGGTGCTGCAGCCTCCAAAGGGGGACGTGGTGGCCGAGTGCGTGAGAAACCTAAACGAACGCATCCGGCGGGACGTCAGGGTCCACATCAGCCTCTTGCCTCTGGGCGATGGTCTCACCTTGGCTTTCAAAATCTAGGGCTGGCCCCTAGGGAGTGGGCTTGAGGGAGGGAACCTGGGAACCCCAGGCATTGATCCTGAGTTTTAAATCCAACAATAAAGTGGGGCTGGGACACACGAACTCCTGAGCCTTGGTACATGGCACTGAATGGGAGAGGGGAGGGAAGCCCAGCGCAGCCTTCTCAGTGAAAGAGGGCCTTGAGGTCACGGCTGTGCATCTCTCCCTGGAGCAGTCCTGAGAACCACCTGATGCCAGTGCTGTGGCCCAACCGCAGGAACCACCAGCTGGCAGGAAGCAAGTTATAAAGTTTTAATTGTCTGGGCCACATGCAACAGGCAGATCCCAGCTCCACTCAACAGATGAGGCCGGTCAAGAACCCTTTGGTCTCCCTCCAGGCAGTTCTTGTTCACTGCAGCTGGAGGGGAGACCAGGCCTTGCAGGGGACCAGCTTGTCAGGAGTACTCTTGCAGGTTACACCAGTTCTACTGGCAGTTTGCCCAAGCTTTCACACCACCTCTGTACTGGAGGCCCTAGTCAATGGACATGACTAAGAATGGTCTAAGAACCAGGCCCTAGACCTGAGGACCTCAAGGTTGACTTGAATATATATCCTGCCCTCCCACTGAAGTCCGAGGGAAGGTGAGGGGGAGCACTGGTCAGGAAGGTGTGAGGCAGACAGGCCCATCAGTGGCAGACCATCTGTATGGCAATTTTTAGCATGTTCCCTATAAGAGGACAAAGAGAACTTTACACTTTCCAGCACCACCTATGAGGAGAGGTGGAGAGAAAGCCAGGTTTTACTGAGCACCATCCAACCAGGTGCTTTGCTTCTCTCATTTCAATCTCCCCTATGCCACAAGAAGATCTCTGACTCTCAGGTGAAGGTCAGGTTCTTGCCACTAACAGTGCCTCAAGCAGTAATGGCATTAGCATTGGAATACAAGTAGCCCTGGTGGAAGTACACCAGGATTGCTGGAAGCAAGGCCACCGAAGCCACATGAGCCCCCACAGCTAGTGACTTTCACAGTCCCTAACTGGGATACCCCTTGCATTCTGGACCATCCCCAGGTCCCTGGCTGTAAACCTACATTCTCTCTTGACTCAGCATATTAGGATGCACAGGGGCAAATAGGTCCAATTTACTCTAAGCAGATCCTTGATAACTAGGAGAACCACTGGTTAACTACCGGGCAAGCTGGCCCCTGAGACCAGGTTTCCTCCCTGCAGGGCACCACCAGCAATGGTTTGAAGTTTGAGTTATCTGCTGGTCTACACATTTCTCTTATGTACTCTGATTACAAGACTTCTAGCTTACATGGACACTTTTTCATCTGTTTTTCTTCTTACCTAGCCTATAGCTCCCCACTCAAGTTGGTTCAAATTCCAACCTTCTGTCATTAAGTCACCTGTCTGAGCCTTTCAAGCTTCTAACTATTCTTCAGGCCTAGTATTGCAGATTTGTTGAAAAAACCTCTCCCTTTAACTTTTGATCATATCCTTCACACTATCTCCTCCCAAAAGAAAACTTGGTCTTTCCTGCTCGTCCAACCAGAATCACCTATTAGTGCCTACCACTCATGTCCAGATGAAGGCCTCCACCACGTGGCCTGAAGGGGTTGCCTCTGCTCGCACCCTAGGCTCAGCTTTTCAGTGTCTGCCTGGAAGGAAATGAGCAATGACCTCTTGCTAGGAGCCATATTCTTCCCCACAGTCCCCCAGGTTATTGACACTCTCTACACCTTACTCCCATTTCCCTACACCTAATCTCACACCTAATCTCACTCCACTAAGCTAGGGCCTAGCTCATTTCCAGTAGCAACAGCTCTCACAAGGTTATGATGTTGACTTGTATAATCAATCTTTCAACACCATGCGTGCATTTTCCTTTGTCACTTACTCTCCAACCCTTCCTGGGGCTAACAATGATACAACGTAATTCTGTACAAATTTACAAACTGAAGAGTATAAAGCATGTATCCTCTTATTTTATTATAGTCTTAATTTAAAAGCTCATGTAATTATTCTAAGAACACAGAGGACTCTGTGGCACAGATTTAGGTAAAGAGCAAAATGCTCACTGGAAAAATAAAGTCCTAGCTAGATACAGGGGAGATTTGATCCTAGCTGGCAAAAATGTTTAACTTTGCAAATACTTGGAGCCATTAATTATGTATACTTGTTTTATTCATAATTTGTAATGTGCTGTGATACCAAAAGTAATTCTAATGATGGCTGAATTTAACAAAAATGTTTTAACCTCATCTTAAAACATCCACTGATCCATCTCGTTCAATGGCAGTACTCAATGTTTAAAGGAACATAAAAACAAACATGCACACAATTGCACAGTTTTCATAAAGGTCTATTTCATTATTGGTGGGTAGCGCATTTAACAGTTAAATACATTTAAATAATGTATAGGTGACTGCTCAACCGCAGCATTGGTAACTAGATAACCAATTCAACTAGAAACCAGCTAACAAGTAACTGTCTAAATATTTAAAATACAGCTCTTGTTTAGATCATCCTTTGTTTTGATCACCTTCTTTGGGGGAAAAAAAGCCTGCTGGTCACAATGGAAATATATTAAGGCCAAATCTTCTGATTCCATTCCCAAAGGTTTCTCTTCAGCTGGATTAAGCCTCCAACTCCAGGGCAAGCCCAAGTTTGTGGCCTCCAGCATTAATGCTCTTCCCATCTACCAGAGCAGACAGTGTAAGCTTCACACCTGTAAACAAAAGCAAACCACCATGACATACCTCAAACACCGGAGTCTTCTTTAATAACCACTCAGAGACTGCCTGTCAGTTGACCTACTAATGCCAGCCACAAGACACTGCTTGGAAGGATCTGAGGTATCAGAAAAACTGGTGGAAAAGCACCATCCTAGGTAAGGCACCAAGTCCACAGCATGAAAACGTTAATAAATGATAAGTTCAAAGTGTTCCAGATAATACAATAATGTTCAATATATTATCTAGACTAAAAGGAAAAAACTACAATAAAGAGACATTTGGGGCCGGGCGCGGTAGCTCAAGCCTGTAATCCTAGTCCTCTGGGAGGCCATGACAGGCGGATTGCTCAAGGTCAGGAGTTCGAAACCAGCCTGAGCAAGAGACCCTCTCTCTACAAAAAATAAAAAGAAATTAATTGGCCAACTAAAAATATATACGAAAAGTTAGCCGGGCATGGTGAAGCATGCCTGTAGTCCCAGCTACTTGGAAAGCTGAGGCAGAAGGATTGCTTGAGCCCAGGAGTTTGAGGTTGCTGTGAGCTAGGCTGATGCCACGACACTCTAGCCCGAGCAAGAGAGTGATACTCTTGTCTCAAAAAAAAAAAAAAAAAAAAAAGGAGAGACATTTGGGAACAAGTGGGGAAATCTGAATATAGACTAAATATTAGGTATTATTGTTAGTTTTCTTAGATGTGACAACGGTATTGTGGTTATAAAGAAAAATGTCTTACTCTTAGTTCCTGCATGCTAGGGCTAATGTGTCTATATGGCCGCAAAACATACATTTTTTAAAAGCATATGTGGAAAAAAAAGGTTCACAGAGAGATAAAACAAATGTGGTAAATATTATATAATTGGTGAATGTGGGGAAAGTGTATATGTGGGCTCATTGTACCATTCTTTCAACTTTTCTTTAGGTTTCAAAATAGTCAAAGTTTGGAGGGGGGAAAAGTTCCCTATACCTTTTAGAACCTTGCTGGTCAAATGGTCCAAGAACCATAAACACAGGCACCACCTAGGAACTCCTTAAAAATACAGAACCCCTCTCATGCCAGACCTAGTAGATCAGAACTTGCCTTTTAACAAGACTTTCAAAGTGAGTGATGCACACACTGAAGTTGAAGAGGAACTGGTCAAGAAAACACAGCAAGGTTCTAAATATTACGTACAGTAAACAAGACTACACACAGAACCAAAGCAATGAGTGAACTCTGATTAATGAAATAAAAATTACTATAAGACATTTCAGATAGAAGTGAGGAAACTGAATAGGGAACAGGTATTAAATATTAATAAGGAATCACTGCTAACTTTCTTAGGTGTGATGACAGCATTGTGGTTATGCAGAACACAGGTTCATGTTCTGAGGAGAAGCATCTGGGGGACGTGCCACGATAGCTGCAAGTTCCAAATGGCCCAACAAAAAACAAAAAGGAATAAAAAATTGTGGCAAAGGTAAGTATGTATTTCTTATACTCCTAACTCTGTATGTTGAAAGGTTTGCAAAATAAGCTGAAAAATGAAAACTATTTAAAAATACTATCAAAACAATCCTGCTTGATCAAGAATACTTACCAGTCCTCAGAGTTTGAGTGTAGCCCACTCCAATTAAACTAGAGTTGTTGACTTTTGCCTAAAATAAAATTTAAAACCAATCATTAAAAAAATATATTTGAATAGAGCGACAAAGCCCCTGCATATTTTTCCATCATGTAATTATGATTCAGCTTTTTTATTCACATGAGCTAATACAAATTTAATATCATATATTAAAACCAAACAAAAATCAGGTGCACTTAATTTCCATTCAACTCAAAATCAAACTGTCAGGACATGATACTCATGATAAACATCAGAATGTGTCTAAAGACCTCAAACTTCCCATACAGCACAAGAACCTAACCACTCTCATAAAAATTCCTTGTTGAGTCTAGTCTGGCACAACGAAAGCAGGCCAAAATGTAGCTGTTCTCCAGGCTCACCAGAGATGACACACACTAGTCTCCAAACATAAGGCATTTAAATCTGTGACTTAGTTACACACATTACTACTTTCAGGGCTCTTCCTAAAGAGCCAAAACCATAAATGTTAGAAAAATCTCCAAATGACAAGTACTTCCTCTGAATGAATCAGACCAAGTAACAATCCTTTACCTCACATCCTCATACCTCTCATTAATGCTGTTGGTTTCTCATGTGTAACCAGACTGTGCTTGAGAGGAGGTTCCAATGGAGCATCATTTACCAATACGGGCCCTGCCTTCCTTGCATAATCCTAACATTTTAGGATTTAGTTAGAGACCTTCAAGAGCTGGAAGGTATGCTGGAGAACAAGACATGTTACAGCGAAGCTCCTCCTAGCTCCATTCTCTACCAACAATAAGTAACACCAGATGCCTATGACTACAAATGGGGACACCTGCTCCATCTCCAAGGCCTAAAGTTGCCTAGACGGGCAACTTTAATCCTCAACATTAAGGTAACAAACAGCCTCTGTGAGCAAAACAGACTTGGAAGAGTGATTAGATGTTTAAACTCTCATAATATTTAACATCAAGACAGTTGGATACAAGTTCCTATTATTTAACAGTGGAAGTTGACCATGGAACCACTGTGATAGTAGGAAACACAAACTCATTTTCTCCCACTATATTCTCACAAGATAGAGGTTCTCCACACATCAAGCAAGCAATCAATTCTGCAACAGACACCAGCTGGGTGTCCTCTAACTGAATTCAATCCCAACACTACCTGGAGACAGCATCAGATCCCACAGGTTGAGGGCTCAGTCCCACAAGACTGCCCTCCACTTATGATGCCAGTTGCAAGCTCCAGGTTGTTTTACCTGTGCTTCTGACAGACTGGCTATAAACTGAGGTTCCCTCCTTGGGTTCAATTAATATGCTAGAGCAGCTCACACCATTCAGGGACCACTCATTTATACTTTCTGGTTTATTTATTTATTTTTTTTTTTTGAGACAGAGTCTCGCTTTGTTGTCCAGGCTAGAGTGAGTGCCGTGGCGTCAGCCTAGCTCACAGCAACCTCAAACTCCTGGGCTCAGCCTCCCGAGCCTCCTATTGCCTCAGCCTCCCGAGTAGCTGGGACTACAGGCATGAGCCATCATGCCCGGCTAATTTTTTATATATATCAGTTGGCCAATTAATTTCTTTCTATTTATAGTAGAGACGGGGTCTCGCTCTTACTCAGGCTGGTTTTGAACTCCTGACCTTGAGCAATCCGCCCGCCTCGGCCTCCCAAGAGCTAGGATTACAGGCTTGAGCCACCGCGCCCGGCCTACTTTCTGGTTTATTATATAGGACTTTTTAGTTTTTACTGATTATTTTTCCTTAAGAGACAGGCTCTCACTATGGGCAACATAGTGAAAGCCTGAATTTGAACTCCTGGGCTCAAGCAATCCTCCCCCCCTCAGCCTCCAAGTAGCTGGGACTAAACACAAGCACCACTGCAGTCATATTTTAAAAGATATAAATGAACATCCAGATGAACAAATACATAGGACAAGTTCTGGAAGGGTCATGAGTGCAGGAGCTTACATCCTGAGTTGGGGTGTGATATTAACACCTGCCCAACACATGGTTGTGTTCTTGACTACCTACCTCCCTTGGAAGGCTCCTGAACTCAGTCCTTCTGGGTTTTTATGGAGGCTTCATTACATGGGCATGACTGATTAAATCACTGGCCATTGGCTCAACCTTCAGCCCTTCTCCCCTCTCTGACCAGAATCCCAACCCTTAAACACAAGGCTGTTTTCCCTAGCAACCAGCCCCTAACCTATGGTTATCTAGGGACTATCCACAAATCACTTCATTAACATAAGCTCAGCTGAGGGTGAAAGGGGCTCTTTAAATGTAACAAAAGACTATCTTTCTTTCACCTGTCACTCTGGAGATGTTTCAGGTACAAAGGACAAAAGGCCAAATATTTTAACACAAGATACTCTTACTGCTCTAGTCACTTAGGAAATTACAAGGGTCATAGAAGCTCTGAGCCAGCCCGGCGTGGTGGCTCACGCCTGTAATCCTAGTACTCTGGGAGGCCGAGGCGGGCGGATTGCTCGAGGTCAGGAGTTCAAAACCAGCCTGAGCAAGAGCGAGACCCCGTCTCTACTATAAATGGAAAGAAATTAATTGGCCAACTAAAAATATATACAAAAAATTAGCCAGGCATGGTGGCGCATGCCTGTAGTCCCAGCTACTCGGGAGGCTGAGGTAGAAGGATCGCTTGAGCCCAGGAGTTTGAGGTTGCTGTGAGCTAGGCTGACACCATGGCACTCACTCTACCCTGGGCAACAAAGCGAGACTCTGTCTCCAAAAAAAAAAAAAGCTCTGAGCCAGGAATTGTGGAGGAAATCCAAAATATATACATCGTAACATCATAGGCCACCCCCTGGGTTTCAAACATAGATCCCTTACAGCAAAGGGATCCTTTCTGTGAGAGCATTTACATTTGTTGTTAGCATTTATAGAACAGATATATCAAGAGTACTAACACAATTATGCATAACATTTGGAGAAGCCAGTGGAGTAGGGACAGATTTTGTGCTATCAAGTGAGAAAGAAAAATAGCTCAGAACAGTCTGTGGAATGTGAGGCATGCAAAACCTATCAGGCCCACAGATGTGTTAGACTGAAGTCACACTCCCACCCTACCCATGCCCAAGGATATTTAAAGGCACTTGTTCTTTCTTCCAAATAAATAGTTTCCAGCCTAGCTGATAAAATACCTAAAATGTTGCTCAATATGATCTTCACCCATTATCTTCACATTTCTGGAATTTGTGATAAAAAGAACAGTATATAGCCAATCACTAATCAATGTTATTTCTGTATACCAATGAAAATTCCTGACGAACCACGCCTTTCCCCCTTTTTGCCTTTAAAAACCTGTTTGTGGGCGCGGTGGCTCACGCCTGTAATCCTAGCACTCTGGGAGGCTGAGGCAGGCGGATTGCTCGAGCTCAGGAGTTCAAAATCAGCCTGAGGAAGACCCCATCTCTACTATAAATAGAAAGAAATTAATTGGCCAACTAATATATATATATACACACACACAAAAATTAGCCGGGCATGGTGGCGCATGCCTGTAGTCCCAGCTACTCGGGAGGCTGAGGCAGAAGGATTGCTTGAGCCCAGGAGTTTGAGGTTGCTATGAGATAGGCTGCCGCCACAGCACTCACTCTAGCCTGGGCAACAAAGTGAGACTCTGTCTCAAAAAAAATAAATACATAAAGAAATAAAAATAAAAACCTGTTTGTGCACCTGTAATCTTAGCACTCTGGGAGGCTGAGGTGGGAGGATTACTCAAGGTCAGGAGTTCAAAACCAGCCTGAGCAAGAGCGAAACCCCGTCTCTAACTAAAAATAGGAAGAAATTAATTGGCAAACTAAAAATATCTAGAAAAAATTAGCCAGACGTGGTGCACGCCTGTAGTCCCAGCTACTGGGGAGGCTGAGGCAGGATTGCTTGAGCCCAGGAGTTTGAGGTTGCTGTGAGCTAGGCTGACACCACAGCACTCTAGCCCCGGCAACAGAGTGAGACTCTGTCTCAAAAAAAAACCTGCTTGTAATAAAAAGGCAGATGGGAGCTCATATCCAAGGTTACTTGGATCTGTCTTTACCAACAACTGTCCTCAGTTTGACTCAAGTAAACTCTAAAATTATAATTTTGTGCTTTGGTTTCTTCCTTTAGGTTGACAGAAGCCATTTCAAAAGATTTTCATATTCTTATACTAGCTTTATTACTCTTTTCCCCCTTCATCTGTTATTTGTACCTTGTGCAGGACTAGTCAGCACCAAATAAGCTAGATCTAGTTCCTCCTCAGGACAGTCCTTTCCATCCTAAGGAGGCTTTAATTCAACTTTCCAATACATGTGATCAATACCACTATTATCATAGTTACATGAAGGAGTTCAATCTTACAAACACAACAGTATTATACCATATGGCAGTTATTATGGTCCAAATTGCAATCAGTAAGAATTAGGGAGGTTTTGGGGGTTTTTTGCCTTCCCAACAGAATCTAGCCTTGCCTATGTGTCAACCTTTATATTCATTAATCAGCCCATTACCCCCAGGCAATTTAAAATCAGGTTTCCTCAATGTAATCTCTGCCTTCTGACTTTTTAAATTTCTTCAAACTGGGGTAAATACAACAAACTTGTTTGGAACCCCCTCCACCCAACCCTTAATAGTGCTGTATGAAGACCTTTGTTTTAAGTCCATTAATTTTTTTTTTTTTTTTTGAGACAGAGTCTCGCCTTTGTTGCCCAGGCTAGAGTGAGTGCCGTGGCATCAGCCTAGCTCACAGCAACCTCAATCTCCTGGGCTCAGGAGATCCTCCTGCCTCAGCCTCCCGAGTAGCTGGGACTACAGGCATGCGCCACCATGCCCGGCTAATTTTTTCTATATATATATTAGTTGGCCAATTAATTTCTTTCTATTTATAGTAGAGACGGGGTCTTGCTCAGGCTCAGGCTGGTTTCGAACTCCTGACCTCGAGCAATCCGCCCGCCTCGGCCTCCCAGAGTGCTAGGATTACAGGCGTGAGCCACCACGCCCAGCCTCATTAATTTTTATCTTACCCATCCCATTTTTTAATAACCATCTGAAGACTTCCATCATGCTAGGACGTGTCCCATGACTTTTTTGCCTTTTAGCTTCACCTCTATCAATGTTTTCTTTGTCTTATTTCTTTAAAAATTTCCACCTTCCTAAGATAAGTCCTTTAATTATCCCCTCTGCCTTTTACCATTCTTCAGGTTTATTAACCTAATGTTTTTATTAGCAGCATCCGTAAGGCTCGGGAGAAGCCGAGACAGCTAATTGGATAAGGCTTCTTGAACTTTTTTCTGTTTGGTTTTGTAGCAGTAAGATTATGTGGCGTTATCCACATTAAAGTGGCACCCTTGCCCACGATCTGGGTAACAGGCATATTCAATGGGTTAATATCCTGGTCATCATAAAGCCAGTCCCACATGGCTTGCATATAAAGATTATCAGCTGCTTCTCCTGGGGTGTTCCACTTGGCATTTATTTTTAGGGACATTGGGCAGTATCCTTTCTTGGGATAAGTGGCTTTTATCCAGTCTACCATGCTGGCCCTTTCCTCGGTAATAACCTCCTATGTATCTGGATCACATATAGCCATCGGCAACTGACAGTAAGTTGTGGGTCCTGCATTAACCCAAACCCATTCTACTATTCAGCATTTGAAATCAAAGATACTGTTCCCAAATTACTCTCAGAATTCCTTTTAATGAAAGCTCCTCAGGAAGCTGATGACAGACACCATTTTACAAAATGAAACAATTCCTTCACACAATACTTTCTGGTTCAACAGTTTCTTGGTTTTGCCATTCCTCCTCTATGACTCCCTTCTTGGTGACCACACATCTTAGAGGTACTTTATGTTGTCCCTGCATAATTTTTCCCAAAGTGGAGCAGCTTTGAGGCTGGTGGCTAAAGCTCAGATGACTGAAATGTAAGCTAAGCTAGCATCAAGTTCCCATCCCGCACTCTCTTGTACTTTCAGTTTAGATATTACAGACAATAGCCAAAGGACTGTATATCTTGCTTCTTTCTTATTGGTCTGCATTTCCTTATGCATTCAGTGAACCAACTTCCCTAGAGCTAGATCCATTTCTAAATTCCATTGGTAACTTTTAACTTTAGTAACTAGGAGAAGCATAGCTGTACCCTCTACCACAGATGACTGACCATATGGCTATCAAAGGAATCAAAAGTTCCCCACTCCTCCACTGATTTATCCTTTTTCTTCCCAAACTACACGTCCATGAATCATTCTTGCAAATCTTGATTCTGATACCAATTTTGAGAGGCTAGGAAAAAAAACAATTTATCCTACTATACTGTCACAACATAGAATGCTTCTATGACCAAATGTGGGGGTGAGGGTTCCTCCACATACAAAGCAAGCAATCAATTCTGCAACAGATATCAGCTGGGTGTCCTCTAATTCAATTATGACACTATCTACCTGTAGATAGCAAGAGGTGCCACAGGTTAAGGGCTCAGTCCCACAAAACTGTCCTCCCCACTTCAGATGCCAATTGCAAGCCTCAGATTGTTTTACCTGTGCTTCTGAGCCACAGGCTATAAATGGGGGTTTCCTACAACCCCCTCTGGGTTTAATTTCTTTGCTAGTGTGGCTCACAGAACTCAGTGAAACACTTTATCTACATTTACCAGTTTTTAAAAAGGATATTACAAAGGATACAGATGGAAAGATGCATAAGGCAAGCATGTGGGAAGAGGCAAGGAGCTTCCATGCCCTCTCCTGGGCACCAACCTCCAGGAACCTCCATATGTTTTAGCTATCCAGAGCTCGGTGAACCCTATCCTTGTGGGTTTTCGTGAGGCTTCATTATTTGGGCATGACTGATTCAGCCACTGGCCACTGGTGGTCAACTTAACCTGCAGCCCCTTTCCCCTCTCCATAGGTTGGGGATGGAGTTGAAAGTCCCAACCCTCTAATAATGCCAAGGTCTTTCCAGTGACCAGCCCTATCCTTCAGCTACCTACAGGTGGCCAGCCATCACTCAACTCATTAGCATACAAAAGGACACTTACACTTTGGAGATTACAAGGACTTTAGGAGTTGTATGCCAAGAAATGGAAGAAAGACCAAATATATATTTCACAGTGTCACAAGCATTAAGCAATGCTTCTGGGTACTGCTGAATTGGGGTGACAGCCAACACTACTTAGGTGGGAAATGCTAGATATATTTCCAGACTAATTCCCAGGAATCGCTCAATGACACACAGGTACCAAGCTGCCTTCCCATTTTAAACATGAACAGTAGCTGAGAGATATTTCTTTCATTGGCATTGAATCTGTGGTTGGACCAGACATATACAAGAGAAGAGCAATACAACTACCAGAGACAGTGTGTAGTGTGAGTCTGAGGATTTGTCGCTATAGTGAAGTTAGAAACGGGGAACAGAAAAATAAATGCATCATTGCCTTGCCAATGAGAATAGCATTCTGGGTGCTTCTCATTCTGATTACAACCATGCTCCAAAACAAGATTGGGGCTTCGCGAGTAAAAAAAAAAAAAAGATTGGGGCTAAAACTTAAATTCCTAAATTATCAAAACACATTGTCCTGAGGACTGAACCCTTATCTTTTTCTTTTGCTCAAAACTCCTTCCTAGGGAGGCCAGCTGAGTCAGGTCGACAAATGGTAAATTCCCACTAAGCAGCTTTTGTTAACCAAATAAAGCTGTGGTTTACTTCCCAACCAGATTCTGGTATAGCATTAAGATCACCTAAAAGATAAAACGCCCCTATCTTAACTCAAGCATCCTAGCAGATGCCTATCTTAAACTTGAAACATTCTCCTGTCTGGACCTCCCAGAGCACACACCTTTATCTTAAGCATATCCTTTCTGGTCTTTTAGATAAAGCCTAACTCTCTCAGCCAACTGCCAGCCAAAGAATCTTTAAACCCACCTATAACCTATAAGCGCCCCCCCACTTTGAAATGCCCCACCTTTTTGGACCAAACCAATGTATGCCTCTCATGTATTGATTTATGACTTTACCTGTAACCCCTGCCTCTTAGAAATGTATAAAAACCAAACTGTAACCCAGTCACATCAAGTCCACTTGCCCAAGGCCTCTTTGGCAGTGGCTCCAGGTCATGGTCCTCAAATTTGACTCAGAATAAATCTCTTTAAAATTATTTTACAGAGTTTGGCTTTTTTTCTCTTGACAGTCCTCAGGAATGAAGAGCACTTTATGTAACAGAAATAACTCTCATGGATGGCTTAACTTTCTTTCATTCCCAGTACATACAGTACAGGCAGTCCCTGACCAGTAAGCAACTGATACACAGGAACAGCTGCTGACCTGCCTGAAATTGAAGCCAGCCCCTCGGCACCCTCACACTGCATTCCCTTACTCAACCCACTATGGCTAAAGGAATAAACAGCAGAAAGAGCCTAAGGACAGGACTAGGGTGGCCAACCATCCCAGTTTGCATGGGTTTGGGAAGGACAGGGAAAGTCCTCAGGAAGGCAAGACTTTTAGGGGACAGTCCCTAAAGTGAGATGGGAAAGTGAGTGGGAAAAGTGAGATGAGCTGCTAACCCTAGATAGGACTGAAATAAAAAGACATGGGGTCTAGGCCTGAGTCCACCTCCCACCTCCTGATCAATAAGTCTTTTCCCTAGCCAAGCTTCAGTTTCTTTACCTGCAAAATGACCTGTGTATCAATGACCTCTCAGATCAAATCTAAACATATTTCATAAACAATAAAAAGACAAAGTAATAATTAAAGTACTATTATTCTTCAACGTGAATAAAAACTGCTCAGACCCCAAACATTGGCTATACCTGGGCTTAGACAGGCTTGGGGCTCAGGGTTATTATTATCAATACTCATTCAGCAGCTTTTGAAGTTAAACAAATTCCTGTGGCCTAGCCTGGAAATCAAACCTCTTAACACTGTCTCCACAGAAAAAGCAACATTCTAAATTCTCATCTCAATCTATCTGTAAACTGAGGATTGTGTGAATCACAGTTCTAATCTTCAACACAATTTAATATAACCAAAGATTAATCCCCACAACCAAACCCCCATTCTAAGCCATCAGAAGTACTCACAGAAATGGAAGCAGTGGGATCCAACTGATATTTAGCTGCAATGCCAAAACGAGTGCAGTTGGTACCTGATGTCCAAGCAAGGTTTACCGAAGTATCAAGATCTTCGCATACTTTCTGATAGATTGATCCTCCAAATTCTGTCCCATCATTGCTATAAGATATTTCAAATTAGTAGATCTAGAATAGACAATGATTTGTTGCATTACATTTAAATAAAAGCCATTGCTCATGTGGGTCTTTAGTGTTCCACTGAAACTTGAAAGTTTTATAAAAGGTATTTTCCCAAATTGCACCCAATACAGGAATTGACAAACTAAACCACAGTGGTACATCCACCCAGTGAAATATCACACCACCACTAACATGTTATAAAATACATGCTATAGGAAAATTATCAAAATGTATTAAACAGGAAAAAGGGTTATCAAACAGCCTTTGGGCATGTATTTTATACACACAAAGGTGAAACATCAAAACATTAACAAAGATTATATACCTAGCTAGTAGAACTACAGGAAATGTTTTCTTCTTTGTGCTTCTGTTATTTATCAATGCATTGCTTTTATAATGGAAAATTTTTTTATTCTTCTTTTTTTTTTTTTATCTTTTCTAACCTATAGTTTTAAGATTATGAAAAATTTTTTTATTTAAGCCCTTTCCATACATCTATCTAACTTGGGTTAGGTAAAAACACTATACACTTTAGGCAATCCTATCAAACCAGCACCCCACACATCACAGGTAAGTCAAATGAATGCACTGGTAGCAGTTTGCCAATGTCTAATGTCTATTCTAAAAGTACAAAGCAGCCTGGCACTATGGTTCACACCTGTAATCCTAGCACTTTAGGAGGCTGAGGCAGGAGGACCGCTTGAGGTCAGGAGTTGGAGACCAGCCTAAGCAAGAGCAAGACCCTGTCTCTACAAAAAATAGAAAAATTAGCCAGGCCAGGAGTCTGAGGTTGCAGCTAGCCTGGGTGACAGAGCAAGACCCTGTCTCAAAAGAAAAAAATTCTATAGCCATACCACCCTAAACACTCCCAATCTCATCTGATCTCAGAAATATAAAGCACCATCAAGCCTCATATGAAAGAATCATATTTATTCTCTCTGCACCAAATGTCAGACTAACATTTTCTACTATATGCTTTTGAGGATAATTCTTTATGTTATTAAAAAAAAAAAACCTTTAGGTTGTACCTAGATTAGTAAGAGATGACAGGAAACATCAAACACCATCCTCTGAGGGACTACATCACAATATCCTACGAAAGAAATACTTACACATTAGTGTGTAGCTGGAAATCACCAGTCCTGTAGCCCACTGCAAAGTTATTCCTTGTCAGCTTTGATTTGGCACTGTCAAAGGTCATCTGGTACCCAGCAAGCCAGCCCTCATAACCAAAGACAGCTGAACCGTGGATTGCAGGTCCAGCAAAATCAAAGTCAACATCACAACCAAGGTTTATACACTCCCTCTTGTAAGAGGACTTGATTTTACCACTTTTCTTTCTGGAAAAAGAACAAACTGACTTAAAGCTGATGCCAGTGGGAAAGATGTATAAACATAACTTCTGCAGAAAGCACAAAACAGACTTCAGGCCGGGCGCGGTGGCTCACGCCTGTAATCCTAGCTCTCTGGGAGGCCGAGGCTGGCGGATTGCTCGAGGTCAGGAGTTCAAAACCAGCCTGAGCAAGAGTGAGACCCCGTCTCTACTATAAATACAAAGAAATTAATTGGCCAACTGATACATATATAAAAAAATTAGCCGGGCATCGTGGCACATGCCTGTAGTCCCAGCTACTCGGGAGGCTGAGGCAGTAGGATCACTTGAGCCCAGGAGATTGAGGTTGCTGTGAGCTAGGCTGACGCCACGGCACTCACTCTAGCCTGGACAACAAAGCGAGACTCTGTCTCAAAAAAAAAAAAAAAAACAGACTTCAGTGAACTGCAGTATGACCAGGAGTAAAAAAAAGCAGCAACACAATCACACAGGGTAAAAAGACAGCATAATGAACTAAAGACAAGAGCACATGGGATAATTGGACTACAACCATCATAGGAAGACTGCTTTGTAGCACTAGCAATCAGTCATAAAAGCCTATTAGAAACATGTAAATTACCCAAGTTAGTGCCACAAGAGGCAAATATTTGAAGACAAGCCAATGACAGCAACCAGTGTTCTAAAAGCAGAGATTTGCCACAAGACAGCTTTAAGCTATCAAACAATAAATGTACATCTTTCCCACATATACAAAAGAATGCTTTTTGATGTAATACAAATAAAAATGTCTATGCTTACCCTGTGTTGGGTGAGAAGGTAGTATCAAATGTCAGTTTCAAACCTTGACAAATCTATTTTGAAAGAAAAAGAACTTGTTTTCAGCTTTATTTCCTTTTTGAAATACAAAAATAAAAATGAATACTAAAGCATATTTTCAAAATGTTACCTGGTCTTCAATCGCAATTTCTGTTCCCAGAGTGTTATCAGTGTTCCATTTTTCTGTGAAAGTCAGACCATACTCACACCATTTATATTTGGTCTCCAAAGTCCCAGTAACTTTACCAGTGTCTGTGTTAGATGAACCAGATGTTGAGAATTCCTAACAAGACAATAAATAACTCCATGAACTTTCTTGTTAGCCTAAAAGAATCCACTGTCTAACTTACACAGATAAAAAAAACCCACTGAAACATTCGGCAATTTCACTAATCCTCCTTTTTCTAGCTTCCTGGATACTCATAACCCTCTATACTATGCCACTCTGTAAGGACATACAGGAGTGGCAAATTAGCCTTTCAGCACTGACTGCTACCTTGCTTACACAGCTGACATTTCCAACCAATCACAAGTTAATCTGTAGTTATTTCTCAAGTAAACTGTATACCTTTTAGGGAAACTTCTACTAAAGTGATTTTATTTGGGATTCAAAAAAATTGATGGGAAAAAATGGGTATTTCGGCACTGCATCCAATCTATTATACTTGATTGAATGAAACACTACATAGGTCAGTATGGTTCATAACAAATCTCATCATTAAAATCAGTTTATAACAACTGAGACCGAAACTATTTATTATGAAATGTTTCCTGAAAACTGATAAAGGGAAAGCATTCCACAGTGGCAGTCCATGCCATGAACAAGACGTTTTTTTTTTTTTTTTTTTTTTTTTGTAGAGACGGGGTCTCGCTCTTGCTCAGGCTGGTTTTGAACTCCTGACCTTGAGCAATCCGCCCGCCTCGGCCTCCCAAGAGCTAGGATTACAGGCGTGAGCCACAGCGCCCGGCCTTTTTTTTTTTTTTTTTTGAGACAGAGTCTCGCTTTGTTGCCCAGGCTAGAGTGAGTGCCGTGGCGTCAGCCTAGCTCACAGCAACCTCAAACTCCTGGGCTCGAGCGATCCTTCTGCCTCAGCCTCCCTGGTAGCTGGGACTACAGGCATGCGCCACCATGCCCGGCTAATTTATATATATATATATCAGTTGGCCAATTAATTTCTTTCTATTTATAGTAGAGACGGGGTCTCGCTCTTGCTCAGGCTGGTTTTGAACTCCTGACCTTGAGCAATCCGCCCGCCTCAGCCTCCCAAGAGCTAGGATTACAGGCGTGAGCCACAGCGCCCGGCCAACAAGACGTTTTTTAAAAATTCTTTGATAATCTCAGTATTGTTTTTCTGAACAAAAAGTCTTCACCAGGTTCCATGCCTTTTCAGCCATTTTTCATATTCTCATTAAAAAAAAAGGTGGAAGGATGTACAGATTTATTCTGTAGCTGGCGTGTATCATACATAATATAAACTACATTATATAATAGATACCAATAAAAAAAATAATCTAATACCAGGATCAATCAGAAGTACATATTATGTTTGTAGCAAATATAAATAATTTGCCAATCCCTAACTGCACACCAATTGAAAAGGAATATGGAGAGCTTATCTGAAATTTAAAATCTGCTGCAGATTCAAAAATCTAATAATCTTACACAGCTCAGTATATAGGCAGGCAACTGAAATCTTCCAAGTTAAAATATTAAAATGCCCTCTGGCATTTTAATTTTTCTACCAATTAAGGCTCTACCCTCTGACCACTGGAAAGCCAAGATGGCTGATCTGGAAAAATAATGAGACTTCAACCAGAAATTGTAATACCTGCAGAGTGAGGAAATACCAAAAACTGTATCAATAGAGGGAAAGGCCAGTTACCCTTCATATGAAAATAGAGCATTTGTGTAACTATTGTTCTGCAGTTAAACAGACACAAATCCTTAGGTCTTATATATTATACAATCTCCTGAAATTAGATGCTTTCGCTAACAAGAATTTCAAGTGAAAGCACAGTACTCAATACCCATACTAAAAAGCACTAGATTATGATAGGAAAGAACACTGGATATAAAACTAGTAGTTTTGGCTTCCAGTTCTGGGTGTCATTTACTAAATAAATAATGCCAAGGAAGACATTTAACATTTTTGGGTCCATTTCTACAAGTGTAATTACAAAGCCTCTGGAGGATTAAATTGAACTGACACTTTCAAAGTTTTGCACATTTTCTTATACTCTACACAAAAGGAAAAACATTATTAAATTAATATATATGGAGCATGTTCTTCTAGGAAGATGGTTTGAATGGGGAATTTGTATGAGTAGCTATTTTTAATCCCAAGTGATACTGATTAATGACTCTTGAGGCCCCACCCTGCCATCCATCAACACATAGATCAAGAGCCAGTCTATACACATGCCAAAAAAAATCCTCAAGAAACAAAACCAACATCACCCTGTGGGACCAGAATTGGACCCGATGACTCCAGTTGTGGAGCTCATACCCTTCACTCCATCACTAGACATTTTGGCTTCTACATTCTGGGGAGGCCTGAATTCTCTGCAGTTCAGGTAAGAAAATAGAGCCAGGCGTTAATAGGACTTATTTGGGGCCAGGTACCTATTACAGGACCAGTACCAAGATTGTTGAATTATATACATTTAATGTCAACAAAAATATACTGTATCTAATCAAGCTCCTAACATCCTTCATGATCTTAAACCTACTTCCATGAAACTTTCCCTAACTATATAACACAATAATTTCCTTTCCAACAAACAGTCTAAAAAAAAAACCTAAAAAAATCAATACTCAAATTGTTGGAAAAAACCTAGTAACTGATATAGTTCTCTGATTATTCCCAGTTTAAAGTTTATTTTGTCTCTCCAACTAGAAAGCGAGTTTTTTAAACGCATGGCTTGAGTCTTTCTTAAAAGGCCTTTTTTCTGCTGAGAATCCGTAAATAAAAAAAAATAAAAAAAATAAAAAAATTAAAAAAATTAAAAGGCCTTTTTTGTGTTTCAACAAATAACACAGCAATGTTTATAAGGGCCCTCTACAGATTAACAGTGGGAACACAAAAAAATAAACACTAAATCTTTGCTTTGAAATGTTATTAACTTGACCAAGTAACTCATTCAATCACAACTACTCAGGCTTCCTTTCAGACCAAAGAAACCAAATGACAAATATGACCAATATAAAACCCCAGAAACCCAACAAGTCTAGAGATTAAGAAACTATAGCACAATTAATTTTAATACATACCAGTTATATGCACAAGAATTTACCAAAATAACCAATATTGTAATATGCACACGCTATATATGCCCAACCCTAAAACAATCTCAAAACAAAAATTTTTAAAGAAAAAATTAAATTTTACTTTACTCCCTTTTGTAGTTTGCTAGGATCAAGACACCCAAATGTCAGAATATGAACATCTCTAAAAGTATTCAAATCAAGACTCCCTAAATTCACAAAATACAAGTAGAAATCTCCATGGAGGACTGAATATGGACATTACATAAATGATTGGTGCAGTCCAATTAATAAGTTACTGAATATTTTTATGCCCAGAACTCTGATAGACATTAAGAGAAAGGATCATAAAAATGTCTAACAGGTTCTCTGCCTTCAAGCTTGTCATCTTACTAGTAAAGAGTCCCACATGACCAGTGTCTTTCCTAAGTTCTTTGGGCATAGTTATATGGCAAAAGTCAACTATGAAAATCAGAAATTATATCCAAAGCCAAAATAAATCAGGTAACATGCAAATCACTTAAAATTAACCCTTCTTTAAGACCAAACAGGTATACACATTTCAGTTATGTCTATTTTATGGGTTGAAAAATTACAAAGGTTCATAAGAACTTATAAGATAGGTTAACACTCACCACACCACTGCATGACTTTGTTTTCACATCCAGTTTCACCAACCCAAAACCTTCAATAAGTAGAGAGCAAAAGATAACAGAATGATTATTTTGCATAAAAGATGCAAGCAATTGTTGATTATACATAATAAACAAGATTCCTCATATTCACAGGGGGGATAAAAATGTGTTGATACACAATATCTCAATGAAAATTTTAAAAATTAGTTCTATGTAAACTGACTTGTAAAGGACAGAACATCTCTGTTGCTTAGTGTTTTTGGATATAGCGCATGCGCGCACAAGCACACAAATGTTTTCAAACTACTTTTAAGCCTAAATATCAGATTAGAAAATCATTCAACTTAAATCTTGGATTAACCAACAGTCTACCGTAATACACAACATTTAGGATATTTATCCCAAAGGGTATCTCCAATGATCTAAAGGGGCGAGGGGGTGTATAGAACAAAATCTTCAAGAAGAAAACTCAAAGTAACTTGAAAAAGCTCATAACTCTTTGAAGGGTATTAGGAGTCACCACCACAAAAACAAAACAGTAATACATCATAACTGAAGGAAATAAAAGCCCCAGGCTTTTTCAAAAAGGTTAAAATTCTTGAACTATAGTTTGAAAAATGTGTGGGAAACTGGGTGAAAGGATTACTGATTGTAATAGAACTATTTAACACAAGTTTAATCTAAGTATCTAATAGAAGAATTAATTCAGCAATATATTTGCAAATTTGAAATGATTAATTTGATTTCTCTAAACAAGACAAAAACACATTTTCATTTTTTTTTTTTTGAGACAGAGTCTCACTCTGTTGCCCGGGCTAGAGTGCCATGGCATCAGCCTAGCTCACAGCAACCTCAAACTCCTGGGCTCAAGCAGTCCTTCTGCCTTAGCCTCCCAAGTAGCTGGGACTACAGGCATGCACCACCATGCCCGGCTTATTTTTTTCTATATATTTTTAGTTGGCCAATCAATATCTTTCTCTTTTTAGTAGAGACGGGGGTCTCGCTCTTGCTCAGGCTGGTTTCAAACTCCTGACTTTGAGCGATCCTCCGGCCTCGGCCTCCCAGAGTGTTAGGATTATAGGCCTGAGCCACCGAGCCAGGCCATTTTCACTTTTTATCTAAAATTATTTTTTAAAAAAGTTCTTACCAAATCCTTTGTTGAAAATATCTCTGGCAGCTTTGCCAAGGTCAGCATATGATGGAGGAATACACATCGCTGGTAGAAAAAAACATTTCAGCGTTAATGTTCCTGTTCTCCCACTTTCTGTCCAAGAACTAGACTATAATCCCCTGCTGTTCTTTAAATTCAAGCAGTCCAACTTGTTTTTGATGCCACCAGGAGCTATAATAAAACTATACTCTAATGATCCATGAAGGAGATAGCCCCAACAAAGGCTTATTTCTAAAACATATAAGCACAGAGATTTACACACATGGGAAATTCCTTCCAAAACAGAAAAACACACTGTCTACTCCTAAATTTACAGACCTACAGCCTCACTTCCCAGAAACAAGCAGGTACAAAGAATCAATTGGAAGTGTGTATATTTGAGCTTAGTTAACTAAACGAGATAAAACCAAAACCTGAGTCTAGGCCCTCTTCGCTGATATATTCCCTTAGTATCCTAAGGTCAAAACAAACATTTTGGAGAAGAGAAGAGAACTGTAACACTCTGGTAACTTAAATACTGAAACTTAGGAAAAATACTGCCATCTACGTTTCACTCAAGTGTCCACATCAACTAAATATCAAATGGCACTTTAAACATATTAATATTACTATCAAGTCCTCGGCCAGTGCAGTGCTGCTTAAGGGCAAGCAATCTGAGCTAGTTACACCAGCTCATTCATTCTACAAAGCACGTCCACGCCCTTAGGAGCACAAGTAATGACCTTGTGTTCTCACAAGGGGGGCTACTACTTCCTCTAGAAAAGTGACTCATACGATCCTCCAAAAGCAGAATTCAACAATTAATAAGTTTTTGCTTTAGAAATCCTCAAAGACACGTGCAAAAGCTTAAGGTGAATGCAGCCATAGACCAACACCCCTGGGCCTAGTCCCCCTACCTGAACTCCAGCAGCCCAGCCCCTCCTCCTCAAAGGAGATGGTCAGGCAGTGGAGTGACCACCGAAAGGGGACGAATTTAAAAGTCCTCGAAGAGCTGAAGGAGTAACAAACTGCGGGTTGCCCGGACACGGCCGCCCCATCCCGCAGGGATCCCTGCTCTACTTACGCCGCGGGCAGGGCTGTCCGTAGTAGGTCGCCATGGCGAGACCGCGCGAAGAGGTGATCTGCGGGAGGGACAAGAAGTGCAGTCAGCGGGGGATTAAAGGCGGGCCAAAGGGCCGAAAGAAGGTCTCGCATAGATGGGGGCGAGGGGCGAGGGGCCGCGGGGCAGCGCGGCCATCTTAGGGAGCCAGGCCGACCCTGAGTAGGCTCAGGCCTCCTGCTTGACCGCCGCTGCCTAGGCCCTTGGGTCGGCGTGAGGCGGGCGCGGCGGTACCTGGTGGTCTCCTGAAGGGGGCCGCCGCCGCCGCCGCTCCGCTCGCCGCTGAGGCCGCTCGGCTCGCTAGTGGTCTGGCTGCAGCAGCCGCGGCTGGAGGGCGAAGTGAAGGAGACACCGTTCCGCCCGCCGCAACCCTGTCCTCCCCGCGCCAGGACCCCGCCTCTGCCCCCCGGGCTGTCCGCCGCGCCTGTCCCCACAGCGCCGTCCGCTGCCCACTCCAACCTGGTCTGGAACAGCCACGTGGACCGAGGGCACCCCTGTCCCCGGGGTGGGCTGCCTCTGTCCGTCGGCGGGGGCCGGGAAGGCAGAAGCCGCCGGGCCCGGGGTCAGGCAGCTACCAGGGCAGCCCCAGAAGCGAGGGGGCGGGGAACGGCGGCGGCAGCGCAGAGGGACCGCGCGGGAGGGGGATGGGGCGGAGACCCCGCGCGAGCGCGTCACGGGCGGGGCGGGGCTTCAGGCGCGTGCCCGGCGGGGCAGGGCGTGGCTGCGCTGAGCCCGGTCACGTACTTCTCTCCAACTCCCTCTCGGCGCTGATGCTGGTGCTCACTGAAACAGTCCCACGTGTGGGGCGCCTGTTAGGGCCGGCCAGGCGTTACCCTGTCTACCCTGAGCCAGTGCAGCATGCGCTTCTGGAAGACCGTTTCCCAGGGGCCACCTCCAGCCCCTCGTGCCTGCCTGTCCTGCCTTCGCCCCCTTCCCACCGAAGTGTAGTTGCCACGTGGGGCTAGACTCTGCACCAAGAGGCTCTCGGAGTTGCTGCTTCCTGAACAAACTTGAGCCGATCTCAGGGTGCCCCTTCCCCCATTCTCGCCTCTTCCTCGGCCTCCTCCCCACTCAGGCGTGGGAATGCTTTGCACATGCACAGAACAGTAGCTGTCTTAGCCTCCTCTGGATGGGAGGCCTGGAGAAAACGTAGGAGTCATGCTGAGCAGGCATTAGAATGCTGCACCCAAGTTCTCTGGGTGTGCAGAAAGTGAGAGGGAGCTGATAAATGAAATTTGCAGGAAGCCATGTTAGTTTGAACTGACCTCCTGAACTAGGCCCAACAAACTCAACTAAAATGGTATTACTCATGCTGAAGTACCACCAAGCCAAAACTAAGATCTTTAACTGACCTACCAAGGAATCAGGAGAGAGAGAGATGCTAGCCAAATCCTCAAACAGGCCAGTTTTAGCAGGCATGATAAGGAAGTCCCTTGTGCTTTAACCTTTACAAGAAAAGTAACTTTGTACCGACCAGTCCACTTTTTGTTTTCTGTTTCTGCTTTCCTCAGCCCTTTTCTATTCATAAAACCAACCTCCTCCACTTGCCTCTTCAGAACATTCATTCTATTTTGTAGAATGAGGTGTTGCCCAATTCTAGAATCACAAATAAAAGCCAATTAAGATCTTTAAATTTGTTGTAATTTTGCCATTAGACACAGCCAAGAGAAGAAGGTAAAATGAGCAGTCTAATGAAACAGAAATGGGGTGAATTAGGACCCTGGAATCAATCCCCTATCTCAGTGATTTATCCCATGTACCTCAGTTTTTTTATCTATAAAATGACAAATTTAAATGAGATGAGGTGATCTTTAATAGCCATCAGAAAGCCACCTGTTCAAACACTATCAAGGTTCTACCCTCTTCCTAAGCCAGGAAAAGGATGGCTAGATGGGCTTCCACAATTCAAAACCCAGAAATTAAAGCTGCAACCTGGTAATTTCCTTGCCGTGAGCAAGCCCAGCCAGTATTCTTGCCTGGTGGTAGCTGGGCTTACTCATGTTGTAAAAGGTTGGAAGAAGGGAAAAGTCTTTGTTTCTAAGGGATCGGGCACTAGAAGCCCTGATTCATTCCTTCATTCAAGCTCAGACAGGTCTGTCTGTAATCAGCCTGGCTCCCCTGGGTACCGGTCTGCTCTGGCTATGTTTGATGCTATTGTGAGGCTGATGGCATAGACTGACATCCCCATCCCAACAGCATCACAACACACCACCTCCCAGAAAAACCCAGTCTGCTAAATTAGTCACCTCTATTACCTGCAACAGGGCTATTCATATTGTGAATTATCTGTGGCAAGTTTTAGGCCCCAGAGAACTTTACTTTCTCTGACACTGAGGCTTTGCCCTCTGCAAACCCAAGGAATGTACACAATACCTAATGACCAGGGGAAGAAGATCCGCGGCTAGACAAGGAATCATGGCAATTTTTTCCAAAGTGGGGTTCAGTAGATTTATCTGAATGATTACACCCAAAGTCCTTTAGAACAAAGCCGCATTAGTAGCAGCTGCCATTTACTGAGCAACTACCTTGTGTCACCCACAGGGGAAGCAAAGTCCATTGAGACACCATCCCTGCTCTCAAAGCACTTACAGTCAAGTGTATGAAAAGGTGTCAAGAACTGTGATGGGGGCCGGGCGCTGTGGCTCACGCCTGTAATCCTAGCTCTTGGGAGGCCGAGGCGGGCGGATTGCTCAAGGTCAGGAGTTCAAAACCAGCCTGAGCAAGAGCGAGACCCCGTCTCTACTATAAATAGAAAGAAATTAATTGGCCAACTGATATATATATAAAAAAAAATCAGCCGGGCATGGTGGCGCATGCCTGTAGTCCCAGCTACCTGGGAGGCTGAGGCAGAAGGATCACTCGAGCCCAGGAGTTTGAGGTTGCTGTGAGCTAGGACGCCACGGCACTCACTCTAGCCTGGGCAACAAAGGGAGACTCTGTCTCAAAAAAAAAAAAAAAAAAAAAAAAAGAACTGTGATGGGGCCGAAATTTTGCCCTACTTGCAAGCTAGCAAGGTAGCCTGTCATAATTTCAGAGATTCATAGATGCTGGCAGAAGACATGAAACTCATGCGTCAAAGACAGAGGACTCTATTACTTGTGGCACAGCAGACAGCGTAAGCTTCACGTTTGTCTCAGTTCCCCCCCCCCAGGTCCCACAGGAGTAATGCAGAGCAGCTTAGGTGGATGCTGTGCACACTCTGAGTTTGTGTCACAGCTGAGGAACCCTGAGCTCAGGAAAACCTCTGTCTTATAAGGGGCTGCTAACAAACCTGCCCAAACTTGGCCCCAGGGGGAGACATTTTTATACTGTAAAGAAAATAAAATCTGTTCTCTGCCCCAGAGATACCTCTCTTCCCAGGCTGTTTGCTATGTAAACATCCTTGGAAAGCTAGTCTGAGACAAAAGCTGCCACATGATGTGTAGAAACACTGTGGAGGACTGTCCCCCAACAAAAAGACAGGGAATGGGAGAGACGAGCTCAACAGTTTCAAGTACAACTTTTGTTTTTTTTAATCTTTTTGTTTTATTTTTTTTTGTTGTTTATTTTTTTTGAAAAATTCTTTTTATTTTAGCGTATTATGGGGGTACAAGTGTTAAGGTTACATATATTGCCCATGCTCCCCTCCCCCCTTGAGTAAGAGCTTCAAGCGTGTCCCCAAATACAACTTTATTTTGAGGTAGGGTCTCACTGTGCTGCCCAGGCTGGCCTTGAATTCATGAGCTTAAGCAATTCTCGTGCCTCAGCCTCCCAAATAGCCAGGATTACAGGCATGCACCATCATGTCCCACTCTTGCAGGTACAATTCTGAGTTTTCTGAGGTGTAAGTACAGAAAACTGTGGGCACAGTCAGACTAAGGAGTCACTTGCACTAAAATGTGAACACAGGACTTATGAAAACTATAATAGAAAGCCAACAGGTGGAGGATGGAAAGGCAAAATTCTAGAAAGATGCATGTGCAAAGCCAGAGGGATGCTCGAAGTGGCAAGAATTGTTTGGAATCCACATGTGATTAAGTCAAGCTGGAACAACCCATATAAAAACATGAGAGAAATTAGACTAAAGACGTTGGCTGGAGCCAAACGGTGAAGGCCGTGGAAGCAGTAGGCAAGGAGGAGTCCAGGGTGGCCGGGAGCAACATTTCTGGCTTGAGCAATTGGAAGGACAGCAGTTCCACTCACTGTGGTAAGGTTGGCCGGAAGAGGGGCAGTGTGAGGGCAAAGAGGATGATTCCATTTCCGATAAAAACGGGGAGCTAGGGCCCGCACCTGAATGGAGTTGTCCAATAGGCAGTTATGAAGCTGCGGAGAAAAGTCTGCGTAGGAGGCATTGGTGTGCAAATTTTAGTTTTAATTACAACTAACCTCAGGTGTGACTGAGGTCAGTGAGAGATGGGACAGGAATAAAGACAGTAGAAGCCTGGGGACAAGGCCATGGGGAGCGTTGGTGATTCGGGGGCAAGCAGCAGAGGAAGAGCTGATGAAGAAAACTGACAAAGATGAGCTGGGAGGACGGAAGAGAACTCGGGGGGAGTACTTTCATGGAAGCCAAAGTGGGAGAGCACTGGGTGGAAGAGGGGTGCTCAACGCAGTCACGTGCTGAGGGGAGGGCAAGTGAGGTACAGACAGAGCATTAGTTACTATTACTATGACAAACTGCCCCAAAATTTAATGGCTTAAAACAACAAACCTTTTATTATCTGAGAGTTTCTGTGGGTCAAAAATTAGGGTATGGCCTAGCTGGGTGGTTCTGGCTCAGGGCGTCTCCTGAGGTGGCAGTTGAGACGTTGGCTGGGGCTACAGTCATCTGAAGGGTTAACTGTGCTAAAGGAGCTGCTCTCAGGGTGGTGCTCTCAGGTGGCTCTTGGCAGAAGGCCTCGGTTCTTTGCCCTGTGAGCTTCTCCATGGGGCTGCTTGAGTGTCCTTGTGACATTGCAGATGGCTTCCCCAATAGCAAGTGATCCAAGAGAAAGAGACTGAAGCTGCAATGTCTTCTATGAAATCACACTGTCACTTCTGCCTTATTCTGTTAGCAGTGAGTTAGTGAGAGCAGACCACACTCAAGGGGTGTATTGCTAGCAGTTCAATCCATCCTCACAGGGAAGGACCCTGGGGGGAAAGTCCATGCAGGCCCCAGAAGCAGGCTCAGAACTATTCCAAATGGGAATTCTGAGGTCTTCTGTCTGCAGAACTTGGTCTAGATATGGAGAGGGTGGGCATGGGCTCTGGTGGGCATGTTCCCTTGGCCCTGCAGACTCCTCACCTCATAGGAATGGGCATAACCTGAGAAGGGTTCTTGTGGGGCCCTCTAACATATGAGACCCAGGAATGGGAGCCCTCTTGCCTAGGGCTAGGGGCTGGGAATCTTCCTGTGATTGAGACATGTGTTGAGATGAAAGACAGAGTGAGAGACAGAAAGGACTGCAAGCTGGGGTATGGTTAGAACATGGATGCAGAGATGTAAGATGTAGCAGTGGCACATTCAGGGTGATGAGTAGCCATGGAATTGTGAAGTGGAAGCGAAGTTCTCTGGACGTGAGGTGGTTAGGACTATGGGTGGGGCTAGGATGCTGAGCTATCCACCCCCCACACGTACAACACACCATGGTGGGATAGGCACAGGTTGTTGACAGGGATACTGAAGTCACCAGGGTGTTGCTAGGTTAAGAGGTGAAGAGAACAACGATGAGTCAGGTAGCAAAGTCCTCAGGGAACATAGAGGAGTGACCAGGAAGCTAGCTGGTCATAAAAGATGACAAGTAAAGGATGGGATAGCTGATGGCATGGATCTCAAAAGAGGTGATCTTGTAAGAGGGTGGAGGAGTGAAGAAAGTGGCTGCCCCTCCCAGCCCCAGCCCTATCCGAGGGTGTGGAAGGGATGGGAGCATGAGCAGTCTTCCCTGGGATCCAAAATCCAAGGGAAAAGGCAAGGAGAGTGAAAGAGCATTCAGTTGTGAAGCTGAGAACTTAGGGTAGTTAGTTTACAACAGAACAGGGTTCTCAAGGGCACAGTGGGGTGGGGAGGGCAGCAGTAGAGTTCAATCCCGGAAAAAGGAAGCACAGACAGGACTGGGATGAAAGCTTGGGAGAGCACAGATGAACAGAGGGACTTAAATTTGTAGGAGTTAGGGCCCATGGCTGGCGCCTTTAGGATTAACTGGGCCTGTAAGTCAAGCCAGTACCTGTGAAAATCCCTTAAATTGTGTGTAAAGGGCAGTGTGCCTGGTTTGATACAACCTTGGGCTGCCACGCTTTGGCACACTAAACCATGAAAACCACTGATCTAGACTGTCCATCAAATCCCAGCAGTGACCGAGGGAAAGGAGGAGCATTCTACAGCTTTCCAGATCACATGCAGGGTAGATTCTACTCTGATTGAGTATTTAATATAAGATGTGATGATTAAAACAGAGTTACAGCCTAACAATCAGGACATAAATTAAGTGCAAACTTCATGCAGCTCCTCCCAACTGACATTTTCCAGTGTAATGATTCAGGGTTGTATACAGATTGATATAAAAGGACTTTCCTATTCATTGTCTGCTCAGAGATCCAGTTGGATCAGTGGTAGAACATTGTTTTCTTCCTTAAAAAAGTTCAGCATCTTCTATGGGAAAGATTAACCCAAAGTGATGGGAAAATGCAGAGAGGTTCCTGCTCAAGAATCTTTAGTGGCTGCCATTTACCCCTAGGATAAGGTCCCAGTCTTCCCTCATTGCCACGTTTCCCACCGGCTGCCCGTGCCAATTCGTGTCATGGGCTATTCCCAAATCACGGTGTTGGTTACTGTCGCTGCCGTTACTTCTGCTCACTTCACCTAAAATGCCTCCTCGACCCCACTGGTTTGAGTTAAACCCTCTGAATCCTTTTAAAGCCCTTCTCAAATGTACCCCCAACACAATTTTTTTCTGTCCTTACCAGCTACAAGTTCATTTCACTTCCTCTGAAATTCTGTGGCATTTATTACCTTATGGCATGTATTACATATTTTCTTAATATTTTATTGTAAAAATGTTCAAACATACCGAAAAGTTGAAAGAATCATATACTGAACACCCATATATCTACCATTTACATTCTACAATTACCATTTTGCTATATTTGTTTTATCCCATGTCTCTCCATCTATTCATTAACCAATCCATCGTAGTCTTTTGATGCATTCCAAAGTCGGTTGCAGACAGTTGATCATTTCACGCCTAAATAGGTTGGCATTTGGCATGCATATCATTAACTTGAGTTCAATATTTGTTTATGTTTCTTTTTCTTTTTCTTTTTTTGAGACAGGGTCTTGCTCTGTCACCTAAGCTGGAGTACAGTGGCATCATCATAGCTCACTGATGCCTTGAACTCCTGGCTTCAAGCAATCCTCCCATCTCAGCCTCCCAAAGTGCTGGGATTACAGGCATGTTGGTAATATTTACCAACAACATATCACTCATTTTTAAGCTGTTTAATAGTGAGAACTGTTTCTTACTCAACTGTATCCCCACTCACCCACCAAATATCCACTAAAGATGACACTAGTAATAAATGATAAACGCAATCAAAATAATCATCACAGCAGGCCCTTCCTTTGTTCCAGGCACTGCTCCGAACACGCCACATGCTTTATTTAATTTTTAAACACTGTGAGACGGGTTCCATAGGTGAGGAACACGAGCCTAAGTATCTGGCCCAGGGTGAACAGCTAGTTCTTTAAGAGGTGGAGACAGAATTGAAGCCCAGATGTGTCTGAGTCTGGGGCACATACTCTTCACCACCACCCAGATGGCCTCCCCATTGTCAAAGCCTCACCCACTGAGGGTGACGGATAATATTTACAGAACATTCAAAGAGTCTCCTGCTTTGGACCATGCCTGTCATGCAGGGATGCATCCATTGACAACAAAGATTTCAAAAATTTTCCTTTTTAAATTTGTGGTGAGGGCATGAGCCTCCACAATGAAGGTAGATGGCGAAGTGAGAAGCTGCCTTCTCCTTAGACCTGTCACTGTGGCACCGCTGAGAATGTCTTTTTTTTTTTTTTTTTTTTTTGAGACAGAGTCTCGCTTTGTTGCCCAGGCTAGAGTGAGTGCCATGGCGTCAGCCTAGCTCACAGCAACCTCAAACTCCTGGGCTCGAGTGATCCTTCTGCCTCAGCCTCCCAGGTAGCTGGGACTACAGGCATGCGCCACCATGCCCGGCTAATTTTTTATATATATATCAGTTGGCCAATTAATTTCTTTCTATTTATAGTAGAGACAGGGTCTCGCTCTTGCTCAGGCTGGTTTTGAACTCCTGACCTTGAGCAATCCGCCTGCCTCGGCCTCCCAAGAGCTAGGATTACAGGCGTGAGCCACAGCGCCCGGCCTCGCTGAGAATGTCTTGAATGTCCCATGACTCACGTCCCACGGCTGCCTGCATCTACTGTGTGGCTGCCCTGTGTCTCTGGGGCTGGTGTGGGAGGCCGTGGGAGGAGGATGAGGGAGAGTTCTGAGGCCTGGGAAAGTCACAGGGGCAATTTGGCCGGCAGCCGCCTGGACACTCAGTACAGAAGAAAGCTAATGAGGAAGCCAGAGGGACAATGGCCTATTATTCTGGCAGTAGGAGGTTGGTCAGTTTGATACTGGGTGAACCACCATCCCTCCCACAAATCTGAGTTCTCCTAGAGCTTTGGTTGGAAGTAAAGCAATTGGATTTCAAATGATTCACATCCTATGTCTGGACACTGGGGGCAATCCTAGGGCTGGCAATGGCTGCAAGGACTGATCAGTGATTGACTTTGAGAGCCACCCTCTTGCTCCAATCCCCACTACACACCACTGCCAGATAGACACAATTCTTTTTTTTTTTTTTTTTTGAGACAGGGACTCATTTTGTTGCCCAGGCTAGAGTGAGTGCTGTGCCATCAGCCTAGCTCACAGCAATCTCAAACTCCTGGGTTCAAGCAATCCTCCTGCCTCAGCCTCCCGAGTAGCTGGGACTACAGACATGCGCCACCATGCCCGGCTAATTTTTGTTATATATATTAGTTGGCCAATTAATTTCTTTCTATTTATAGTAGAGACAGGGGTCTCGCTCTTGCTCAGGCTGGTTTCGAACTCCTGACCTCGAGCAATCCGCCCGACTCGGCCTCCCAGAGTGCCAGGATTATAGGCGTGAGCCACTGCGCCCGGTGAGTACAAGAGTTGTGTACTCAACTTTCAGCACCTTTCCATGAAGCAGTCCAGGCACCAGGTGAAGCACAGGCTACAGCCGTACAGTATGCCTAAACCTAACTTTCTAAGCCAGCGCAGCTAGCTGAATACTAATTACAAAGGAAATTAATAGAATTTACATACACAGAAAAAGCTCTGTGATCAAATAAGTTGGAAAGCCATTGTATTAAACCAAGATTAACCCATTTTTTTCTGTTTTGAGACAGTCACTCTGTCACTCTAGGTAGAGTGCAGTGGTATCATCATAGCTCACTACAACCTCAAACTCCTGGGCACAAGCGATCCTCCTGCCTCAGCCTCCCACGTAGCTAGACCTATAGGCACATACCACCACATCCGGCTAATTTTTCTATTTTTAGTAGAGACAGGGTCTTGCTCTTGCTCAGGCTGGTCTTGAACTCCCGAGCAATCCTCCTGCCTTGGCCTCCCAGAGTGCTAGCATTACAGGTGCGAGCCATTGCACCCAGCCAACCTATTTCTTTAAGTAGAACTTCTCAGAGTCCCACTACTGTGCATGATAAATGTCTGAGAGAAGGCAATGTGGCCCCAGTTCTTTCAGGAAGGATCTTGAGAGACTAGTGTTCCATAGAAAGTATGCCGTCTTAAATAGCATTCCCAATGTAGCCAGCCCTGAAATCTAACCAGTTCTTCTGGGCCTATTGTGGCAACCACAGATATGCACTGTTCAGATCTGCTGTGAGGAGCAGTGGGCTGACTGCCCCAGCTTCTGTGCTGTAGATCCAGTGACGCCACGCAGGCCGCTCCCAGTTGATGACCGAGTATGGCAGGTATAATGCAGGTCCATCCCTTGAAAACACCGACTCCCCTAACAGGCAGCTTTAGCTTGAGGACAATGCTTTGTCCTGGCTGAAGTTACTTAGAACTGTATTGCCATCTGAGCCCCTTCCCACCATGTATACCTTCCCTCCTTCCTCCTGCTTTTTCTCCTTTGCCCTTTATAGGCATATCCCTCTGTAAATCTCTTGCACATCTCATTCCATTTGGCATCTGCTACTCAGGGGACCTGCACTAGCACACCTACCTCAAATGTGTTCAGAAAATCCTTCCAGATCCAGCTCCTCCAGGAGCACCTTGTCATTTTATGGCACCTGCTTTTTATGTTGTACATGGAGAAGCCTCCCAGTGCAGTAGGGAAGCCCGTGGATTCTGGAAGACAGGGACTCAGGTCGAATCCCAACTCTTGTTGCTTACTAGCAGTACAACCTTAAGGGAGTTCCTCAACAAGCTATAAAATGAGGGATGAGGCCGGGAGCGGTGGCTCACGCCTGTAATCCTAGCACTCTGGGAGGCCGAGGTGGGAGGATTGCTCAAGGTCAGGAGTTGGAAACCAGCCTGAGCAAGAGCGAGACCCCGTCTCTACTATAAATAGAAAGAAAGTAATTGGACAACTAAAAATATATAGAAAAAATTAGCCGGGCATGGTGGTGCATGCTTGTAGTTCCAGCTACTTGGGAGGCTGAGGCAGAAGGATTGCTTGAGCCCAGGAGTTTGAGGTTGCTGTGAGCTAGGCTGACACCACGGCACTCTAGCCCGGGCAACAGAGACTCTGTCCAAAAAAAAAAAAATGAGGGATGATACCATTATCTTGCAAGGCCTACAAGGATTAACTGAAATGTTAAAGCACTGAGCACAGAGAAGGTGCTCAATGAGCAAAATGATGATGATTGCTTATATCATTTGGGTTTTTTTTTTCTACTTTTCCCTATTAGACTGTAAACTTCTGTGGCTAGTCAGTGTGACATTCATCTTCTTTAACACCCCTGAAGGGCCTGAAATACAGGTCTTATTCATAGTGGGCCAAGAAATAGCTGCTAAATTGAGTGGGGAAAAAATGGCCATTTGCATAAGGAAAAGGGCATCTCAGAGAAGAGGGGCAGAAGAGCCCATCAGGAGAAGAAGGCAGCCTCCGCCAATGGTATGGGAAATGTAAATATACAAAATATATAATACACATATAAAATATAAAATCTATGTATATCGCCATCAAATTGGTACTGATTTAACACTATGGTGCTCAAATGGTGGTGGTATTCACCAGGGATTCGGGGGTTGGGGGGGTAGACCCACATCTGAGGGGTGCGGTGAGCATTGTGGAGAGGAGGGGCATACCTCTAACCCTTGCTAGGGAGAGGCAAAGACATAAAATGCAACCTAAATGTTTGTACTCTCATATTCTTGAAATAAAAATTTAAAAAAATCTATGTATATATGTACATATTGAATATATAAAATATATAAAAGAACTGTGAGTTCGGAAATAACTGCCTAGCAGAGGGCCGGGAAGACCACAGGTGTGCTCGGGGCCCCTTCACAGAAGTGGAGCTCTTTAAGCCCTGTTCAGTACAACCTGGAAGGGCTATTTTATAATAGCAGTGAAAGCCTCACACCCAAGCTCAAGGAAGCTACTGTGATTCTGAGAACTATGTACCCAGCTGTGGCCCAGCCCCTAGGGAGGCTCAGTTAAGGGCTGTGCCCCGTCCCAGGAGTCCAACATTGCTCTCTGATAGCACGGGTGGCTATTTTCACACTTACCTCAGCTCTTCCCAAAGTCTCATTAGTTCTTGAAACTACAGCTCCAGGAAAGTTTATCAAAGAGTAGAAGACTCACAGCTGGAAGAAATGCCTAAGGTCCTGTTTTGGGGGCACAGCCTAGCACTGATGCTCTCCTCGCTCTCCTAATAGGCAAATGTGCTCATGTGTAGCAAGGTTTCCTCCTCCACCTAACCCTCTTCTGTTCTAACAGGATGATCCTCCATGACCAGTCTCTGCCTTTCCTCATGTGACAAGAAAGTTCTATGTGTATGTATATAGATGTGGGCTTTTGAGGTGGTTGTTTTGGGGTTTCAAACTCCTGACCTCGAGCCATCTGCCCGCCTCGGCCTCCCAGAGTGCTAGGATTACAGGTGTTAGCCACGGCGCCAGGCCTATGTTTTGGGGTGTTTTTGAAGGGGGAGAAGATGGAAGGGGTGCCTGTTGAGAGTCAGGGCTGCTGCCATAGCTCCTCTACAAGTAGAAAGCCACCAAGCTCAAGAGGCTTAAATGTTGCATCCAAAATGTATAGGGATGCCTCCCAACCTCCTCCAAAACAACATCAACTTCTCTGTGTTTCCAGCACTTTTATGAGACAAGCTATAAAGACACACAATTTGGATGAATCACTCTGCTCTCTGCAGTGCCAAGAACTTCAAGTGTATTAATTCAGAATAAGTAGGTTCAGCTGACAAGAGTTGGTTTGACTGAATTATAAAGTATATTGAAAGATTCAGTTTTACTACCTTTAGGAATCTAGTGGAACTATGCTAATAAATTGCTTCTCAGTATAGTTGTTAAGGGAAATTTGTTTTAATGAACAGATAAGAATATTTTCTAATTCACTCCATCCATTGTTTATATGGGAAGGGTTGTTTATCAGGTGTTTAAGGATACTTGCTTTTGTTTAACATCATGGTATTTTAGGTAAACAAATCCTATGTTTATAAATGGTATAAACTATTCGACTTGCCATTTGCTAGAAATTAGTTAAGTCAATTAATCTGTCAATTAATGCCTCAATGGGTCTGTTAGCATGAAATCAAAAATCGTTGTAGCCATCACTCAAAAGGATCACTCAGCTTTCACATGGGCTATCTTCCGGCCTGGGGGGGGCATCCCTATTCTTTCAGATTTCGTGACCCACATTCCTTCTTCTTTCCCTCCCTTCTACAAATGTTTATTAAGCAACTAGTAGGTGTTAGACACTGTGCTGGGGACTAATTAATAACCAACGATCCACAGTCTAGAAGGGGAAACCAAGATGAACAAGTATTACAAAGTGCTGCAAGGAGGCAGTCTCCCATGGGAGCATCATGAAGGCCTCAGAGTTAGATGGACTCTTCAAAATGGAGGATGTGTTTGTCAGGCAGACAAGGAGGGGAAAGGACATGAAGGAAACATGCTCAGGCATGCTACTGCATGGCATGTTCAGCAAACTGCAAATAACAAGGCAAGAATGGGCATTACAATGGATGAGATAGTAGGGGAGGCTACTTAACAAGACCATGCTGGAGAGGCCAGCTAAGGCCAGACTGGAACATACTAAAGGCAGTGCCTGCTCAAGTTCTACCTCCTTCATGAAATTATAAGTATAAAATGATAGACATATATGCTCCCCTGTGGCTTAGCCCCCATGCTCAGCCATATCATCACCTATCTCCCCAGTCCAGATCAAAGGGGAACATGGGTTGGCTGTCCTCAGTACTGGGCCCACATCACATCTGGAATATCATATTTAGGGCCTCGGTGACAAATTCGGGGGCATCGATGAGCTATAAGAGTAAATCTAGTCCCTGTTACTCTACCTTGGCCACAGGCAGAAGTCTAAAATTGTGATTCCTTAATTTAAACAATTTTTAAATCATAATGTGTTGGCCCACTTAATTTCAGGCAAAGCCAAGTGAGAATGCACCAGTGAGATTGCATTTAACATCCTACGGCCTCAGAATCAAGACCAGCCATGTGAGAACAGATTTCAGGGAAGAGTGAACTTGGTGGAGGGAGGCCCCCAGTGGCAGCTGGCTCCTGGGCTGACCTTTGGTGGCCAAGTGCATTTGCTAAAATAAACTGGGAGTAGTTTTTCCATCTTATCCAAGATAAGAAAGAAGATACAGGGCAAAGGAAAGGAACATTCTTCTTCCCTTCCTTATGCACGGGAGTGGTCATCTACAAAGCAAAGGTTCCTTATCACAGGAAGAACATTTTCCTTGACTTTTTTTTTTTTTTTGAGATGGAATCTTACTCTGTTGCCCAAGCGAGAGTGCCATAGTATCAGCCTAGCTCACAGCAACCTCAAACTCCTGGACTCAAGCGATCCTCCTGTCTTAGCCTCCCGAGTAGCTGGGACTACAGGCATGCACCACCATGCCTGGCTAACTTTTTATATATATTTTTAGCTGTCCAAGTAATTTCTTTCTATTTTTAGTAGAGACGGGGTCTCCCGCCTTGGCCTCCCAGAGTGCTAGGATTACAGGCATGAGCCACCGGGCCCGGCCTTTCCTTGACCTTTTTACGCAAGTGGTCATCTACACGAAAGCAAAGGTTCCTTATCACAGGAAGAACATTTTCCTTGACCTTTAGCTGCTTTTGCATTCATCTCAAATGGAAAACAAAATTCTGAACTCAGAGAAATCCAAAGAAGAATCAACACAGAGAAACCCCTAAGATGCAGTTATCCTGCCAACTTCTCTAGGAAGAAAGAAGCAACTGATATGGGTCTTCCGCTGCTATTTGCTTAATTACAAAGAAATTATTTTGCAAGCTGAAGACTGATGTTTAATTTAAAACATGTGCTTAATTGGTGGCATTTGTGAATTCTTTACCTTTTGTTCCTAACAAGATGACTAAATAAATAGCAAGTATCAATGAAAAAAAAATGTCAGACTTCAAGACAGTGTGGAACAGGATATTAGCTAAGAAGACTAGAAAAACATACTCTGACCTCTTAATGCAGTAGAGCCAGGCTTTTCAAGGTACAGGAGGCCTTAGGAATAAAATGTTAGGTGTATCTGTTATCTTTTGCCACCTAACCAAGCATACGAAAACTTAGTGGCAGAAAACAGTTGATGACAGAAGACATCTATGATGCTGAGCATTGACTGGACAGTTCTTCTGGTCTCTACTTGGCTTACTCATGCAACTACATCAGGACTGGGCTCAGCTAGGCTTCTTTCTTCTTACAAGATGTTTTATCCCAAGCTCCTTTATGGCATGGCAGTTTCAGGCCAACATCCCAAGAGGATGAAAGTGAAAGCTGCAAGGCCTCTTGATGTGATGAGTCACATGACATCGCTTCCACCAAGTTTTATTAGTCAAAGCAAGCCACAAGGATAGTCCTTACCATGGTTGAGGAAACAGACTTCATCTCTTGATGGAAGGAGTGGTGAAGTCACATTGCAAAAGAGCACGCAGCGCTACCACAGAGGACTTGGTGCCCACTGCAAAAACTCCTGTATGATGTGGGGTGAATGCAACAGGGCTGAAAAGCAAAAAATGTCTTTCTTGGGCTCCTGACCATGCAGACCACAGGACACTGGAAAAACTGAGGGGCAGGGTGGCCAGTCAAATTTCTACAGTCTCAACCAAAGCCTTCAATGAGTACAGTTTAGCAGAGGACAATTTAGCAGAAAAGGCTTGACAGGGCAAAAGTCAGTGCCAGCAAGAAAGCCTTCTATCAAAAGAGTACACACTGCTTGCTCATACATTCTGACTCTGCAATAAAGCTCGCTTTTCAGGGAGCCTTGGTTCAGGTATGGTAATTAACCAAGTGATAGTATTAATATAACCTTAAACTCCAGTGATACCTTTTCTTTTTTTATATCTGGGATCTATTTCATATTAACTCACTGTCTTCTTTCAAGCATCATGCGAAGTGAGAACAGGGACTTTTGTTCCTCTTGTAGAGACGGGGAAACTGGGGCCTAGAGGGACTATCCTCCAGTTCCCCAGAAGGTTGGCACAAGAGCCAGGTTTCTCATAATTCCCTCTCAGGTCTCTGGCCCATGCCAGGGCACTGTCCTTATCCTGCTGCCTATTAAGGCCTCCCTACCCATCTCCTTCCTGCAGAGGTGGTTAAGCCATTCCCTGGGAATGTGATGTCTTCAGTTCTTAATCCTAAATTCAGCATCTACAGGCTCTGAATAAATAACTGGGGACCAGGGTCGAGATCTGTGGGCAGAGAAATCACCCAGGCATGGGCAGCTTATCAGAGATTTGGGAAGGTGACATTCAAAAAAGCCCACTTACTCTGCAGGTTAGGTGTAACTGACCCCACTATTAAATACCTTTGATAATAATAAGGCAAGTTACAGGGTGGATATCACTTTTCGAAGTGCTTTTACATTATGAACTCAGAAGATACTTATAATATGGTAATAATATATAACACTTATGATGTGCCAGCTGTTTTACATTTTTTGTAAGTATTAACTCATTAATTCTCATAATAACTCTATGAAGGTAAGTATGATTCCCACCTCAAAACTGAGAGAGGTTAAGTAACTTCCCAAGGTTATATAGCTAATAAATGGAGGAGGCAAGATTTGAATCCAGGCACTTGGCTTCAGAGTCCATGTCCTTAAACTACTCTGTCCTCCTGCCTTCCAAATATTACCATCCGTTATATCAAAGGAGGAAATTGAGACAGAGTGGTTTGGTGACTTGCCTGAACTCACACACGGTCCCATTACATAATGACCAGGAGACAGAACCCAGGACTTCCCCGTGTAAGCCAAGCCCTATTACAGTGTGATAGTTGAGGTCAGCAGCCATTTCTATTTTAAATGGTTTTCCTAACAGGAAGGATTGCAGGGCATGAGGGGTTGAGTCCAGAGTGGGAGGCCAACAGCATGCTGATATTTTCCTTGAGAATAGCTAGTTTAGAAGCAGAAGCATGAAGCTGTGTAAATGGGAGCTGCTTAGTGAACTGACCCCATAAACTAGTTAGTTCCCAGGAACATGGCCTTGCCAAAGGGAGGGCCAAGGGAGGTGGTGCTCCCAGTGCCTATCTATGAAGACACCCAGTAATGTGTAGGGAGAGAGGACACAACATATTACATTGACCCCACACTCCCCTCGCCAGATGCCATTTACCCCCATTTCACTGCTGCCCAGAAAAGGCAAATTAACTCTCCCCTCCTGCCTAGATTAGAAGCTAATCTGTTGCTTTCCTTTTAGAGCCCTCCAAGACAATGCAGCTACCAATCCCGACGGATTCAATGGGCTGAGGATTACCTCCACCTCTGGCAAGCCCTGTTCTAAACAAGGCTTAACCCAAAAGTCTGCTGGGATGCCACAACGCAGACACCTGACCACTCACGAACTCTGGCTCAGATTGGCAGGACTGTGCTCAAGGCTAGGCTCTTTCCACTCCTGACTAGAGCCTAACCTTCCCACCATGAGAAGGTGGGGGTTTCTACTCTAGCTCTGGTGGATGAGGACAAAGTATTTCATCAAGGCTAGATTGTTCTCATCTCAGAGCCAACAGCCTTATCATCACTTGAAATGTTTTTCCCCTGATTGCCCGTAGTGGTCTTTGCTAGGATTCAGAATACTGTCAAATTATTTTGTGAACTGGTGCATTTCTGCTCCTGAATATCATGACAGATTGGGGTCAGCAGATCTAGTTCTGGCCACCAGAGAAACAAGAGTTCAAGATGGAATGGGGGAAGGATAAAACTGTCCCTATTCATAGATGCTGTGATTGTGTATGACTGTATCAAAAATCCTAAGGAATCTGCAAAAGAACTCCCAGAATTAAACAATGAGTCTGGCAGTATCACAGGATAAAAGGTCAACATCCAAAACTCAATTGTATTTCTACACACTAAAAATGTACAGTTGGAAACCAAAATGAAAAGATGGAATGGGGAAATTAAAAAACGAAGCAAGATGCTTGCAGTAATCACTCGGGTGGAGTTTTGCAATTTATAGAGTACAGTACTTCACAACAGCCTAAGGGAAATACCAGCATTCTCACTCCACCCCATTCTGAAATGCCCTTAGGAGATGCTGCCTCAACTTGTGGGTGTGTTGAAAGGCTCTTCAGGGGATTCTGATCACATTCTGATAAAGAACCAAGCTGACTGCGAGCCTCAGCATGACCTGGGAACCTGTTAGAAATAAAAATTCCTCCCACATTTTCAAACTCAGGAGGTAGGGTCTAGCAATGTGTTTTAATGAGCCAGGTGATTCTGATGTACACACTGTGTTCAAAGCAGTAACTTCCATAGGTCATTCTGTGCCTAAGTGACAAAGACACACAGGCTGCTGGAGGTTTGTAGCACCCTCTGCTGGAGCCCACCTGCAAAGGTAGCATTTGAGCAGAGGCCCGGAACAAAGGTGCCTAAGGGGGTATTTCCATATCCAAGTGCACTGGCCTCTTGAACTCTACCCCTTGCTTACTCTTTTTGTTCTTTTTTTTTGAGACAGGTTCTCACTCTGTTGTCCGGGCTAGTGCAAAGGCCGACCTCTGAACCAAAAACAAGGTTCTCAAAATTCTAGTTTGTTGAACTATGAAGTTTTTTTATTTAGGTGAAGACAAGTTAAAAATCCTACTTCCTATTATACCCAGCGCTGCCTTGTTCCACTGCACTATTTCTAAGATAATGTTGCATTTTCCGTCGGCTAGGCTGCAGCTTCCATTTCCCTGTGCATCCTTCAATTCCTCCACGCTCCTGACAAAAGTCCCAGAAGAGCTTGATAGGATAACAGCCTCCAGGGCCAGACAAGTTGCCCCCTCACAGGAAGAGCTGGGTAGAGGAGGTCTTCTCTGCCTTCCTTAAGCATAGTGTCACTCTGGCTAGAATGCAGATGGGGGATGGGGATTTGAGTCACTCTTCTACACAAAACCCAAATCCCCGAATGGCTTCCTATGGCACTTGAAACAAAATCTAGTTTTTGCCAGGACCATCAAGGCCTGTATGACTGGAGCCCAGTTCATTTCCAATCACTCTTCTCCTTGCTTATTGTTTTTTTTGTTGTTGTTGCCCAAGCAACACTCTGTTGCCCAAGCTAGCATACGGTGGCATCATCTAGCTCACTGCAACCTCAAACTCCTGGGCTCAAGCAATCCTCCTGACTCAGCCTTCCGAGTACCTGGGGCTATAGGCATATGCCACCATGCTCGGTTAATTTTTTTAATTTTTTGTACAGATTGGGTCTATGTTGCCTAGGCTAGTCTCAAACTCCTGGTCTCAAGTGGTCCTCCCACCTCAGCCTCCCAAAGTACAGGGATTACAGGCATGAGCCACTGTGCCCAGCCTCCCTTGCTCACTCTTAAACCAAATTGGCCTCTTTATTGTTTGTAAAACACTCCAAGGCTGCCCCAGAGGCCAGTGCACTTGCTATTCCCTCTACTCTGGATATCCAAATCCTCCCTTCCATACTTCCTCAGGGCCTCTGCTCAAATGACACCTCTGTAGAAGGCCTTCTTTTAGTGTTATCTCAGGTAGTAAGCACTCCCTCTTCTCTCTACTCTTTTACCTATTCTGGATTGGGTGCTTTCAGAAAGCTGGGGCAATTCGGTATGTTTTTTTTTGTTTTTTTGTTTAGAGACAAAGTCTTACTCTGTGGCCCAGGCTAGAGTGCCATGGCATCAGCATAGCTCACAGCAACTTCAAACTCCTGTGCTCAAGCCATCCTCTGCCTCAGCCTCCTGAGTAGCTAGGACTACAGGCATGCGCCACCATGCTTGGCTAATTTTTTTCCTATTTTTAGTTGTTTGGCTAATTTCTTTCTATTTATAGTAGAGATGGGGTGTCACTCTTGCTCAGGCTGGTCTTGAACTCCTGAGCTCAAGCAATTCATCCACTTGGGCCTCCCAGAGTGCTAGGATTACAGGCGTGAGCCACCATACCCAGCCGGGTATCTTAATTTTTATGAAGGGGCAAAGCAATACTTACTGATGTCAGTCAGGAGAGAGAGATGTATGGTAATTTTTGTGGTTGCAGAGTGTCTTTATTGCTGTTCAGGCATGATTATGAGTGAAGATGATCCATCAGTCATGCACAGCCCTTGTCTGATGTTGATATTTTATAAAATTGTTTATGTTCAATAAGAGAATGCCACTGTACCCAGGCCAGTTACTAGTTGACAGTTGTCAGGGATGCTTTTTTCTTTCTCATATATTTGTTTATTGTCTAGAAAGATTCCTGAAGGCAGGGGCTTTGTTATGTTTACCACTGAAACATCAGCACTTAAACAATGCCTGACATAGAACAGATACTAAATAAATGTCTAATAAATATTCTTTCAAAACATCTTCCATACCTCAGATCCTACACATCTGTAATGGAGCCCTCCATCTGCAACAGGTAAATTTGGGTCCTTGGAATGTCTCCTAGGTGATGGTAGGGCCAATAATAGCTGCAGGCAGGCAGACAGGTATTAACATTACCCTTTATAGAACTTTAAAGGAGAGAGAGCAACTGAGTCCTCCTGACTCTCTGTTGGACTAGACAGGACTTAGCCTCCCTGCCAGTACTCAGGAAAGACAATTATTAGAAAAACTGCTACTTTCCAGTGATAAGAGATGGCCAAGTTAAAGACTACACTACAAATTAAATGGGAGAAACACTCCTCAATCTGCCACAGCATCTTTCTTTTCTCACTTAGCATCTTATATGGACTTTTTTTTTTTTTTTTTTTGAGACAGAGTCTCGCTTTGTTGCCCAGGCTAGAGTGAGTGCCGTGGCGTCAGCCTAGCTCACAGCAACCTCAAACTCCTGGGCTCAAGCAATCCTCCTGCCTCAGCCTCCCGAGTAGCTGGGACTACAGCATATGCCACCATGCCCGGCTAATTTTTTCTCTATATATTAGTTGGCCAATTAATTTCTTTCTATTTATAGTAGAGACGGGGTCTCACTCTTGCTCAGGCTGGTTTCGAACTCCTGACCTCGAGCAATCCGCCCGCCTCGGCCTCCCAGAGTGTTAGGATTACAGGCCTGAGCCACTGTGCCCGGCCAGCATCTTATATAGACTTTTAACAAAATATATGACATAGTCTGCAGTTTAGTCCTCCAAAAAGATTTGCATACCAAGTTGTCACCATTCCACCATTCCCTTACTATATTACTATTTTTAAAATACTTACATAGCTAATTTTGTAGAAAGGGAATTAAGATACAATTTTTTAAACCTATCAGAATGGCAAAAATAAAGTTCGATAATAAATTGCTTTGGCAATGGTATAGATTAACAGGCAAACTGGTGCATTACTAGGGGAAGAGTACATTGGTACAACCTCTTTTGAGGTCAACCTGACAATATCTAACAAAATTTAAAATGCACAAAGCCTTTGACCCAACAATTTTGCTTTTTGCAATTTATTCTACAGGTAAACTTGCACATATACAAAGTAACATACTATTGTTACATTGTGGCATTGTTTGAAAAGTAAACAATCTAAATGTTCATCTTTCAGGGAATAAGTAAACATATTATGACATCCAGACAAAAGAATATCATGCTGCCATTAACAAGAATAAAACAAATCTCTCTCTCTCTTTTTGTTTTTTTGAGACAGGATCTTGCTCCATCTCCCAGGACAGAGTGCAGTGGCATCATCATAGCTCACTGCAGCCTCAAACTCCTGGGCTCAGGGGATCTTTTTGGCTCAGCCTCCCAAGTAGCTGGGACTATAGGTGCACGAAACCACACCTGGCTAATTTTTCTATTTTTTTTTTTTTTAGAGACAGGGTCTGTCTCTTGCTCAGGCTGGTCTCCAACTCCTGGCTTCAAGTGATTCTCCTGCCCCAACCTCCCCAAATGCTAGGATTACAGGCGTAAGCCACCACACCCAGTCTCATTCTTTATGTACTTATATGGAGAGAATGTTAATATATGATGTGACAAAGAGGAAAGGAGCTCCAGATAGCAGGGACCTGGCCTGGTACCCTCACCTAGAAATTGGTGATGCTGGAAGCTGGCCTGGCACTCTCAGCTAGGCCTTATTGTTCTCCGGTGGAACACAGAACATTTCACAGAACATCAACACCAGATAAGATCTATGACTGTGATGAATCAAGACAAAAACAAGACTACTCAGTAATCATGTCTGAACACAGATAACAACATGAACATTATCAAAACCACAAAAATGACCAACTATTCCTTTATCCTGGCTAATATGAATGACTGCTGTTTCATTTCTTTTGCCTTAAGATTTATTAAGATATACAATTATAGAAATGCCCCCATGCCCTGAAAGCCTCTAATCCAGAGCAAATTCTCACTTCCTTAAAACCTTCCCCCCAAATCACCTAACCCAAGCCCGTAACACATCCTTTCCAACACCCTCCCACTGAGATGCTCCACAGTTCCCCATGGTCTGCGTTCTCCTCCACTGCAATGAACAATAAACCCAACTTATTCAACTGAGGTGTGTCCTTAGTCTTTGGCTGGAAGGCATTGGCACATATTAAGTGAAATAAGCAAGGTGCAAAACGATGTGTATATGTGCATATGCTACAATTTATAAAAAATAATGTACAAATTTAAAATTTATGTATATGCATAGAATACCTTTGGGAAAATACACACAAGAAACTAGTCAAATATAGTTGCCTCCTGGAAAGAGAACTAAAGCCTGACGCATAGGGGTGGGAGGAAAACAGTTTTCAGTGTGTGGTTTGTTGTCATATTTATAGATTATTTATTTAAAACTAGTAATTTTTTAAAAGATAATAAAGAATTGCAGGTGCTACTTGTGGAATCAAAAGTAAAGAAAATTTAGAATCTTGTCTAGATGGTTGTGCTTATCAAATTTCTGCATGTGAGACTTCAACTAGTCCCTCAAATATTGCATCACTACTGCCAAGGTGCTCTCTGGCTAGGCCTTCAAAATCAGTCTTCATGGAAGAATAGGTTCAAATTTTATGTACTTTGACCTCTTCTTCATGAAGGCTGTCGATTAGTCTATATCAAAACCATTAGGTACAGATATTCTCTTCATAGTGTGATCCAGGGCTCTTAAGGTTGGAATATGAACAGGTCAGGGTGGTTTTGTATTTCTGGCACTCATAGGAAGATCTGTGAGCTGAGAACATATGGCATTTAAATATCATGCTACTCTAGCAGAGGCCCTTAGAGCTATCGTTTGAGTGTCTTTAAAGTTACAGCTGAAGGGGCCAACTGAGCTCCTCTGAGGCTCTGACCCCAGTACCCTCCTCCTAATGTCTCCGCTGGAGCCAGCTCCTACTCCACTTCATACCTGGCAGCCCAGCAAGCCAATGGGTAAGCTAGGTGCACGGCCTTAAGAGAGACAATTTTGGGTCCGGGCGTGGTGGCTCACGCCTATAATCCTAGCACTCTGGGAGAGGCCAAGGCGGTTGGATTGTTTGAGCTCAGGAGTTCCAGACCAGCCTGAGCAAGAGCGAGATCCTGTTTCTACTAAAAATAGAAAGAAATTACTTGGACAGCTAAAAATATATAGAAAAAATTAGCCAGGCATGGTGGCGTATACCTGTAGCCCCAGCTACTCAGGAGGCTGAGACAGGAGGATCGCTTGAGCCCAGGAGTTTGAGGTTGCTTGTGAGCTAGACTAACACCACGGCACTCTAGCCCAGGCAACAGAGTGAGACTCTGTCTCAAAAAAAAAAAAAGAGAGAGAGAGAGACAATTTTGGATACAGGATATGTTATATCCTAGATTCGTATTACATGAGCCAGTAGTAGTAGCAGTTCATTTGTTTGGTACCTTGATTTTCCCTGGCTGAGAGCAAAGGCTTCCTATAAGCTGTGCTCAGTCCTGGTTGCTTGACCTACTATCTTGCCATCTTTAGTCTTCCTTTCATCTCGTTTGATCTTTTAAATCCTTTCTAGTATCTTACTCTCTCTCCTTGACTTAAACTTCTCCCTTTACCTATTCCTGTTTTGCAGAACTGCTCATACCTACCCACAATGTAGCCGCTGGCATTAGGCATTCCCAATGCTTCCATTTATTAATATAATCAAACACATACCCTGTCAACAGCTCCTAATACTAACACTAATAAATCTGCTTTTTTTTACATTGCAATTAGAGCCCTCTAAGCCTTCGATCATGTACTTGACTTACCCTTCAGGGAGAGCTCAGTAGAAGTTTCACATGCTTAGTGAGCTCTTGAATTCCCCCAGTGCGCAGTGTGCCCTTCTTCTCCCAAGCTACCAGTAGGTGAAGAGAGTAACTTTGTTGCCTCAGTGGTTTCCAAACATATCCTGCCTTATCCCAATCCTTTCCAAAGGGAACAACTACTAGGAAAGCCAAATATATAAAACTCCAACTCTGGATGAAAATGGTACAAGTGAACTGAAAGCTCCACCTCCTTTCCCCTACTCCAAAGATGTTCAGACAGGCAGTTTTAAAACTACTGATCTATTCTATCAATGAATGTTGTTAACTATCTTTTTATGTCATTTTCCAGCTAGATTTTAATTCTCTGGGGCATAGGCCCTATTTTATTCACCTAAAATTTCAGCATTATGTATTCAGTATTGAGCCAGCAAGACTACAGTACTTTCATAATCTGGCCCTTTATATAACCTATGAGGTGGGCTTTTTTTTTTTCCATTTAATATACAAGGCTAATTGGAGACTTGAAGAAAAACCTAATTTAATCAGCAGCAGAGATGCAACTCGTATCCAGGTCCTCAGTCTAAATCCATTGGATTTTCTAGTCCATCAACCTCCCTGTAGGTCTGTTCTATACTATTCTTTTGCAGAGTTCCTAAGACAGACCAGCTAGGCCAGCACTACAGAGGCTACACATTAGCAGTGATCAGGAAGAGAAGTTCAGTCATGGATTACACTGATATGGTCCTGCGCCTGTGACAATGCTTAACATTCCAACTACTCCACAGTTCAGGGCTACTGGGCTACCTCTAACAATCCTTTTACTGTTCACCATAATCTACAATTAAATAAACCCAAAACAACAAATAAGTAGTTATTTGCTTCCCTTCCCTCCCTTTTAACTTCCTAATCTATAGTTATTCTAATATTCTTAGGAAGCTCACTTTTCTTTCCTAGTTTACAGAAAAGAAAGGGGAATGTCTAAGTCACTTATCTAGCGGATAATTATGAATTAGTAAGTGCAAGGAACTAGATACTACAAATTTAGAGTTGCAGAGCTCAATCATTTGCAAAAATTAAAATTCACTGTATAAAAAACCGACCAGCTGCCTTAATAATGCAAAGATATTTAAATAAGAAACTGCAATTCAACTTTCAAATGTTTTATTTTTGGTGTTTTAAACATTTTAATACAACAAAGATATAAAATAATATATATTAGTTAAATCTGGATTTAATTTAGAATCAAGATATTTACTTATGTACAATACTGTGCTTCAAGGTATGGCTACCACAGGAACTTTCACATCTTCAGATAATACTAGTTCCTCTGTGGATAAGGAGACATTTAGGTAGAATTCTCAAAACAAAACATGCCCATTTTAGTCCAAGCTAGCTTTGCTTCCCCCATTAAATACCAGTTTCCACTTCCTTTGTTCCATATCAGAAATGTCAATACTTCACTGTTGTAATAATTCATACATTCTCTGAATGAAAAATTAAACATTTCAAAGATGACATTACTAACTGATAATGTCACTTGGCTATGTTCAGTTCTCCAGACAGCTCAGTAGTTCAGACTGAAACAGACCTGAAATAACAATGAATTAACACACTGTTCCTTCTGCCACACCAGGCACAAACCTTCCTTATGCTGCAACTGAATAAAAAGTCCTTTGTTTGATTTATGGTAGAATGTATTCTAAAAGCCAACTTATTGTAGCCGAAATGTGGTTTATAGATTTCATAGATATTTGTATCAAACTGATACAAAATTGGTCACATTTTAGTTATTTGAAATTGGTGGCATTTAATCTGGGGGAGTTGAGGGGGCGGACCAAAACCTACTTCCATACTAATTCTAGTCATTCAGAGCTACTCAAACACAGAGAAGAAACAAACAAACAAAAAAACCAACTTGACGTCTTTCCATTCTATTTGGTGACCTGACACATTCTGACCTCTGATGTTACTAACAATTCTCCTTTACAGAGGTATAGGGGTAATTCAGGCTAACCTTTTAACAAATACTAACTGTCTAAACTGCCAAGTAAAGTTGGCATTAAAACTGACATGCTTTGTTGGCTTTGAAACTGTCTAAATGAAACCAATACTGTTTAAGAAAGCAATTGGACTATTCTACTTTTTTTCTTTTTTCTTTTAACACTGTCATTCTTGCCTAAGGACTATTCTACAAGAGAGCTTTCTTGTTTCAAATGCCTGAATACCTCAAAGAACTGACAAATGACTGTACTATAATTATTTTCAGTATGGGATAACCTAAGTCTACAAAAAGACTACCAAATAAATAAATTCATTAAATCAGAGAGTTTAAAACAAGAATATGGTTAACATTCTTTAGCATTTTGGATCTAGAATCCTTTTTTTAAAAGCTTACTATGAAATTAATGGTGAAATCACTGTTTGCTGAATGCAAAGCAGTTTAGTGTTATGAATATGACTTTATGAATAATGAATAACACTTTCCAAACAGACCTTCCTAAAACAGACTGTTTCTTATCAGCTATAAAAGGATTTGGCTCCTCCATTCCCAATTTATAAATTGTAGAACTTTTGGGATTCTTAGTAATAACACTCAGGCAGATATAGGGTAGGAAAAACCACTTACAGGGTCAGAGTTATACTACTAGCAGATCTGTCAGTCAATGGGTTTTTGTCTCTCAATCAATGGGTTTTTCTTGCAAACAGGCCAAACTTATTTAACTGCCTGGTTCTAAGGCTAAGCTCATTGCTTTCTGATTTAAAAGGATATAAAATAAGCCAGAATATGAAAGTTGTATCTTTGCCCTGGCTATTCTGGTGACAGAGAACTATGGAGACAATAGCCATGTTGAGAATTCTGCAGCACAGCCAAAAAAGGTTTCCCCCAATTATTTGGTAATAACAGCCAACTTGCATTTTTTCAAAACAACTCACTCTCTACCAACTTCAATTACCCTTCAGTAACACTACCCTGCCTGGTCTTTAAAAAAAAAAAAAAAAAAAAAACAAAATGAAAGGGGGAAAAAAAGGCAACAGTGTTCCCAGGAACACAGAAAATACTTGCAACATAACCTCCAGTTTGCATCCCCAAACCAAAAACTTTTTGGTTCCTTCTATGCTAAAGTCTCAATTGTATAAGCCTGCAACTGTAGAACCAAATACAAGGTCAAAATATATGTAGACCAAAGGCATGTAGCTTCCCTACCTAGCCACATTCACAACCAAAATGTAAACACAAATACTATCTTCACAATGGTTTAAATTTTAATAAGAAAAAATATATATAAAGATAAAAATATGGAAATTTCTGGACAAAACAAAAAGCAACTAAAATATAGGTTTCCTGTTTAAGAAAAACTGAAAATAATTTTGTCTCAAAGCTTTCCAAGAAAGAGACTGGGAGATGATTAATTTATGTAAACACTGCCTTGTAATAATTAAAATAATAAATTATAAATCTAGCTTACCTTTTTCTCAAAATAGATATGAGTAAATGCAAGGTTGTGAAGTTATTTTACAATCCTCATTGCAGTCTTGTTGTTAGGTACTCTCAATGTCAATACCTTTGCAAAGTCAGTTGCATTTATTTTTCTATTAGGTTCTAGAATAGAATCCATATGAAGGAAAGAAAACTGATGTTAATAACTATTTAATATTTTTTAAGAGACAGGGTCTTGCTATGTTGTCCAAGCTATAGCACAGTGGCTATTCATAGGTGTGATAATAGCATACTACAGTGTCCAGCTCCTAGCTTCAAGCGATCCTCTTGCTTCAGGAAGCTGGGCCTATAGGCATGTGCTACTGTGCCTGGCATACCATTTTTTTGGCAGACAGGGTCTTGGTTTGTCACTCAGGCTGGTCTTGAACACCTGGGGTTCAAGCGATCCTCCTACTTCAGCCTCCCAAGTAGCTGGGATTACAGGTGCAAGCCACCATACCCAGCTTAATATTTTAAAAGTAATGTTGCCATAGGCTTTTTTTAAAAAACATTTTTCCAAAAACCAACATCAGTCCCTCCCTAGCTAAATTCAGTCCTGTTCTGTCATTTGGAAAAAATGATAGTAACACATCTTTTGATCTCAAGGCTCAAATAATTCTAACTAGCATAGGAAACATCCTTCACCTTTTCATGATTATGATATTTCTTTAGATAAGATGTTGGCATTTTTGTTCCTAGCATATGAAAGAATCAATAATTTATTATAAGATTCTGAAGTGTGAGATTTAAAAGCATAATAAAACTTGAATTGCCTTGTGCCACTTTTAAGTGAGAAATAAAAGCCAACCCAAATTGGGGTCATTCAGCACTGGCTGAAACTTGTTTGCATAATTTCCTTTCCTACCCAATTAATTCAGGCTTCTCTATCACTTATACTGGGGTGGGAATATGACTCAAAGTGCAAAAATAAAATATTTCACTCAGATAAGGAAGAAGCAAGCTTCTGCTATATGGCCTAATTTCAGACCTCAGTATCCCAGCACCTTTTCTAACTCCTTATTTTAAAATGGAATGTAAAAACTACACAATTAATATTCTAAGTATCTAAGCTCATTAGTTGGGGTTCAAATGCCAATTCCATAGCCATCCTACTATCATTACTACTACATAAAATCATTAAAAATAAAGTGACAAATGTTATCACAGAGGTGAAATTAAGGTATTAAATTTCTAGTGTTATAAACAGCAGTTAAGTTATATCACTTCCTGACTGCCAAATTAAGATTAGAAAGAATGTATGTACACAATTATATTTAAAAATAAAAAACAACAAAATTTTTTGGATCCAAGTATGCCTGAAACCGTTTACTTCAGATGGCAAAGAATGAGAAATTTCAAAAACCAAAAATTTACATTATGCTTGCAACTTGCTATAAAATTTCTTTTCAGAAGGAGAAAAAATTCTTTGCATGCATACCTCCCTACTTAACGACATAAGAACTTTAACATCTGGTAAAACATTCCTATTTGGCTCATTAAATAACATCATTTAAAAAGCATAAAACTGGGCTGTCATCTAACATCTATAACACAAAATTGTTCCAGGTACCTATACCACTAACATTAAGCCAATTTATTTTTATGGATGCAGCCATGAATACTTACTGATGGTCATACTGAACCCTCAGAACAAAATAGGCACTGCATCATTTTTTGCATCTTTGGTGAAAGATGCTAGCACTATATTTGCATTAATGAGGAGGCTGATGGCATGTTCATCAACACTCTGTCACCTCATGTATGGCCCCTTTCATTCTTCTCTTTTCCAGGCATCCTGGTATGCTCAGTATACTTTTCATAAAGATGGTTCAGAAGGCAAAAACTATTTGTCAATAAAACAGATCACTTTCCAGAGTTGCATTTTTTAAACTAACACAGAGAGTAGTTAAAAAAACAAGTATTGCTCACATGGTAGGGTTTTTTCTTGTGAAGATAATAACAAGCTTCAAAAAATGTTTCTTGACTAGAGTCCTACTGGAAATCAATAAAAATCCCTCAACCAGCAAACTGCTCAAGTTGATTTGCTTAACTTTAATAAGCAAATACTTAACAGGTAAGAGTAACAGCCTGACTTCAATCACAACATTAAGTCTTCCTAAAAAAAAGGGGCAGAAAACATCTACTTAAGCTTTCTGTTCAAACAGCTATGTAAGGACTCTTGAATATTCTTTCTTGCTTTTTGTAATCATAGTCTTGCTCAAACAGGAAACTTTACTTTGTCAACATTTAAGCCAAAAAGCAAGGCATCCAGGAACAACCTAGGGAGAAAAAGTGAAGTTATTCATTTTCAACAACTACTGTATATTTAATCATGAACTCATTACAAAGATACAGTCTTCATCCAATTAGTCTTTTCATTATTGCTGGTTTTGAAAATGGCCAACAATATTCATTAGGTACTGTGCCATTAACATTGCATTCAAAAAAAGAAAACATGGGAAACCAAATCCTTGCTCTCCTACTCTGCTGATATGCTCTGGTATTGGCCAGAGTATGGTAGTACAAAAAGAGTCTTGTTGTGATATAAAAGGCAATAAACACATCAATGGAATAATGTTCATGGGCAGCCAAGATGAAGAAGATTCCAAAGAGGTTGAGAACCCAGGATAAAGTGTGCAAGAAATTCCAGCTTCTTGGTGTATCTAGGAAAAGGACAGAAAGATCATTTTAAAACCGCATTTCTTATAATGCTTCTCAGTCACATGTTTCTTAGGTCAGGCTGTTTTGCCTAGTCTTAGTGGGATTTGACACCTTTCCCACAGCCTCTTCTGAAGCTAGTTATCTAATATGCACAGAAGCACTCAAGAGATACTTACATTCGGTGACAAAGAAATTCAGCATAGTTAGGACGACTGTGTGGCCACTGAACATGTAATCTCCACAAGTGTGAACGCCAGTCAGGGTCATACCAAAGCCACTCCAAATGGCAAAGGCCCGGTGTAATTTCTCCCATACACTGCCATAAATCTATAAAGAAAGCTATGAATTAGTGCTTCAAATGCTTAGGGAGATGGGAGCTTCCCAACATTCACTCCCATTGAAATTCAAATGCTGAATGACTTAGAAATCTAAGATCTAAGCCAAAGCAACCAAGTGCTCAATCTAGGCTACCCTCAAGACTGGGTGGGCAAAGTTTGATAATTAAATGAAATCACTGTAATTCAAATTCCTCTACTACACGTTCCTTTACAATAAAAAGACCAGTATAACACAAAAACATCTCCAACTTTTTAATCCAATATCACAGTAGTGTTTACTTGGCTGTTCTTTTTTTTTTTTTGGAGACAGAGTTTCACTCTTGTTGCCCTGAGTAGAGTGCCATGGCATCAGCCTAGCTCACAGCAACCTCAAATTCCTGGGCTCAAGTGATCCTCCTGTCTCAGCCTCCTGAGTAGCTGGGACCACAGGCATGCGCTCCCACGCCTGGCTATATTTTCTATATATTTTTAGTTGTATAGCTAATCTCCTTCTATTTTTCAGTAGAGACAGGGTCTCACTCTTGCTCAGGCTGGTCTCAAACTCCTGACCTTGAGCGATCCACCCGCCTCGGCCTCCCAGAGTGCTAGGATTACAGGTGTGAGCCACCACGCCTGGCCTGCTTGGCTGTTCTTGCCAATAACAAATAGGCTATGACAAAGATCAATGGCTACCATTCAATATCCATTCTCCCCTTCTTTACTCGTAGCAGAATTTCAAATATATTGAGGTAGCAATGAACTCAACCAAAACATTGCATTTCACAGCCTCCCTTGTAGCCAGATGTGGCCATGTGACTAAGTTCTGTACAGTAAGATGTAAGTAGAAGTATACAGGAGGACCGGGTACGGTGGCTAACGCCTGTAATCCTAACACTCTGGGAGGCCGAGGCAGGAGGATTGCTCCAGGTCAGGAGTTCGAAACCAGCCTGAGCAAGAGTGAGACCCCGTCTCTACTATAAATAGAAAGAAATTAATTGGCCAACTAATATATATAGAAAAAATTAGCCAGGCATGGTGGCACATGCCTGTAGTCCTAGCTACTTGGGAGGCTGAGGCAGGAGGATTGCTTGAGCCCAGGAGTTTGAGGTTGCTGTGAGCTAGGCTGACGCCAAAGGTACTCACTCTAGCCTGGGCAACAAAGCAAGACTCTGTCTCAAAAAAAAAAAAAAAGAAGTATACAGGAGTTCTGGGAAGGCTATTTATAAAGGAAAGAGACAATGGCTTGGAGGAAGTCTTTTCTACCCTTCCACCTTTCCTTCTTCTAGCCTACTCCAGCAGCTATCCTGGATCACAAAGTGGCCTTAAGTATGCAAACCAAGTGGTAGGCTAACAGAGCAGAAAAAGCAGAAAAACAGAAGAATCATGGGGTTTGTTTTTCTTTATGACTCCACAGGTATATTACCAGACCTGGAGTATCTACTTTAAGACTTTTTTTTTTTTTTTAAAGGAGATGGAGTCTTGCTCTGTTGCCCAGGCTGTAATGCAGTAGACCAATCACAGCTCACTGCAGCCTCAAACTCCTAGGTTGAAAAGATCCTTCCGCCTCAGCCTCTCCAGTAGCTGGGATTACAAACGCAAACTACCCTACTGAGTGCAGACTTCTTTTATGAGAGAGAACAAACTACTGGGTGCTTCTTAAACAACAGCCACTTTGAATTTCCAGTTATCAGCAGCCAAACCTAATTCTAACTCTACACATAAGCTTAAAAAGGCAATCCATTTTGAGGAAGAGTTTGAGTGATAGTTGCTTTAAGAAAAAGCAAGGGGGGGGGTGCGGATAGTCACTTAAAAAAAGGCATTTAACATATAACGATAATAATGGCACAAAAAGTTGCTAACATTTTATGTACATTTACTATGTGCAAGACATGCTGCTAAGTGCTTTATGTGTTATTGCATTTAATTTCAACAACAATCCTATGAAGTGATTCAACTGTGCAGATGAGAAAACTGGCTTAGAGAAGTCACACAGCTAGTAAGTAACGTAAGTATGATGTGAACCCAAAGAGTCCAATTCCAAAGCCCTACGTCTTAAAGATTCTACCATGGCTAATGACCAAAAGTCACAACACAACCTTACTAGATACCACAATCTCATTAGAAACCTCACCTACTGATTACACACTCCCCAGCCTTCCCTTTCTGTCTCAGTTGAGGGAAAGAGCGGGAGAAGAGTGTATTATTGGAGAAAAGGAAAGAGAAGGTACTAAACAAATGTTCATGGTTTGGCTCTTCCTTGATCTTTAATGAACATACGGTTAGAAATGTTACTTTTTTTCTTTTCTTGAGATAGGGATGTCTCACTATGTTGTCCAGGGTGATCTTGAACTCCTGAGCTTAAGCAATCCTCCTGCTTCAACCTCCAGAGTATCTGGGCCTACAGATGCATGGCACTGTGCCCAGCTGAGATGTTACTCTTGGAAAAGTAAAAAATCATGTAGCAAAGAGACTGCTAGTAAAATGTCTCAACCAAGGATAGGAAACAAGTGATGCCAGTCAAAAGAAGGCCATTATTCCTCAATTACTCAAGTCTCCCTATCCATTCCCATCTTAAATGTCCCATATATTCTTTCAGAAAAAAAATAAAAACTGAAATACAACAGAGCAGAATGAATAGGATGCTTTGACAAGACAAGGTGTAGAAATTTGCTTTAAGTGTTTCTAAATTTTAAAAAACAGGCATGTTCTTGGTTCTGTCCCCAAACCTCCTACTTCTGGGAATGCAATTTCAAGCAATTAATTTATTACAATGAAAATGCCTTATGGAATTGACTGTAAGGGATTTGATTGCTACTTTCACCTTAACTTTCTATTTTTAATGATCACTGCAAATAATACGGGTCAATAAGTAGGTTAAAATTCAAAGCAATTAACAGTATTTAGGGCAGATTTGAATAGAAATATTCATATATAACCAAATGATAATGAAAAATAATCATTAGAGACAGAAAAGGGGCTTTCCATACCATAGAGGGATGGTATCTAATTTATTTTTGTAGTATATGTTGCAGCCCTATGCACATATAGCCCTCTCTTCAGTGGCTGTCCCACAATTAAATCCCTCAGCTATAGGAAATTCTCTTTTCAGTGTAAAAGGTTTATATTTCTCTTCTTTAAAATCTCCCTACTCGATTAGCATACTATTTGGAGGAAACTGTTCACACCATGTACAGAAACAATTTCAAGATAGATTAAAGATATAAAATGCAAAGAATAAGACCATAAATGTATCAGATACCATCTTTCACTAATCAGAATGAGAGTGCTAGCAAGAGGGTGGAAGAACTGACATGTATACACATTGTTAGTAGTGAAAAACTCACCTCTTCGAGTGGGCATTTTAGCAATATGTATCACATTTTTAAATGTGCATGTCCTTTAATTCCATAATTTTACTTCTAATAATTTATCTTAAGGAGATAATTGAATAAATACAAAAGCACAAATGTATAAGCATGTTTACTACAGCATTATTTATAAATAGTAAAATTTGGAAACAACAAAAATGTACATTTGGAGACTAGTATCCACAACAGAATATTGTGCAGTTATTTTAAAAAAATGAATATAGCTATATGTATTTCTTCAGATAAAATTAAACATACAATTAAGTGAAAAATAAGCTAAAGAACGTCTGCAATATAATCCTATGTTTTGTTAAAAAATATCTATCTATATAATGTGTGAGGGTGTAAGCATGCTTAAAAATGGTCTGTAGTTCGGCATGGTGGCTCACGCCTGTAATCCCAGCACCGTGGGAGGCCAAGGCAGGAGGATCCCTTGAGCCCAGGAGTTCACGGCTGCAGTGAGCTATGATCATGCCACTGCACTATAGTTTGGGCAACCAATAAACAAACAAAAACCTGGTCTGTATGGCTATATATACAATTGTTAACAGTTATAGGGTGGGGTGAAAAAGGGGAATTATGTGAGTTTTTACTTTTTACTATGTAAAACTTGAATTTTTTCAAGAAGCTTATATAATTTTATAATTAGAAAAATTACTTTTCCTTTCTAGGAAAAAAATAGCTTTTACCTTAAAAATAAAACATTTCCTTTATAGGAAATCCTAATTGGTCATATTAACCCTTCCCCTTTCTTACTGGTCAGCCTAAGCATTCCTAATACCCAGAGAAAGTTTTGTCACCCTTCAGCTCAGGAGTACATTTTTAGCTCTTGATCTCCTTTGGCTGCTTAATCTTCCCTGTTGGCATTTCAGCTATTTGTATTGCAGTTTAAGAACTGAACTTGAATGTTGTTACAAACAACATTAAAATAACAACAAAGGTGTTAACACATAGATTTGAACATTCAGGAACACAGAACTAAAGCATAGAGGCCTAGAAAAGTAGGATAATACACTCTTTTGTCCAAATTTAATGAGTCACAACAACAGCCAATTTTGTACGTAAAGTATAGGTAATTTTCAGGGTCCTTTTTAAAAAGTATTAATAATTCATAATCCTCTGTTTTTGTCCCCATCTACATAATTTCTCCTTTCTCAGTTTAACCAGAAGAGATATCTGCAGTATACCAAAACAACAAGCTATAAAGTATAAAACAAAAACCAAAAATTAGCCATTACTTTGTGTGTCACAGAAAAAGTAAAGTCTAGAATGCTGGATACTATGTTTTTATTTATTTTTTATTTTTTTTTTAAAGACTAGTCAAGTGCAGTAGTGAGGAGGGGAGAAAGTAGTAGAACAAGGAGTTCAATCTGTAACTGACTGTGAACAATCATGTGAGATAACTCACTACCTTCGGACCAGCCTGGATACTATGTTTTAAATGAGATATGGTGTGGTCAAACTGCAACATCTTTTAAAAAGGAATGAAGAAGACAGTGAAGGGACCACAGCATGCCATATGAGGAACTTCAAAGATGCTGAGGATGACAGGAAAGGGAAAAGGTAAGGCAAAATGATAACTGAAAGATACTTTTTTCCTACAGCTCCACAGCATAGAACTATCAATGGACAGAAATAACAAGGAGGTAGATTTTGGCTTAAGATTTTTACCAAATTATTTCTACAGGTTTATTACAAATATTGCAAATACCAAAAAGCACATTTTAAAACCAAAAGCAAAACCTTAGCCCTGTTACATATACTGTGCCATCAACCCACGAAGAACAAGGAGTGATAAAGAAGGTAGCAGGCTACCTTTCCAGTACACTGCAGGTGCTGTCCTGGCACGGAGAGGGAGGTCACAAACATGGTAAAGCAGCGAAGCAAGAATACAGTGCCCATCAGACTACAGAGCCTTCGCAGGAGTATTGACCTGTGAACACAGCGACCAAAAAGAGGGAAAGATCAGAGGAAAACAAAGCCAAAACCTCAGGTATCAAATATTTACTTAAAGGAAGAGCAAGCAAAAAAACCACCAGACTTTTTGAAGAGGATGGAAATCTTAGAGACCATGTGAAACATCACTGTCCAATAGAACTCCCTGCAACGATGGAAATGTTCTACATACTGGCCAATAAGCTATCCACATGTGGCTCTTGAGCACATGAAATGTGACTGGTATGACTGAGAAATCAAATTTTAAATTTTATTTTAGTTAATTTAAATAGCCACATGTGGCTAGTATGTGCCACATTAAACAGTGTAGACCTAAGGTCAGATTCTAAGAGCATTATTTCACTGATAAGAACATATGGCTAAGAGAAAATAAAAGAGTTATATAAGATAGAAGACTAGTAAGCCTGGAGTTAGCCCTGCTACTCATAAGTTATTTATTTATAAAAGGTAAAAATAAACACCTGTGACTCTAGGGTTTTTTTGCTCATTAATAATGCTGAAAACTGGTTAATGATAGTAGCTATCTAATATTCCTTGCAACTTCTCCTAACTTAAACTTAAGCTATGAAATACAAAGCTTTTATAAATTAAAAAATTAAGTTTTATATTAAATATATCAAACAAAATTTTTGAATAACTATCATTTGGGTAAATCATGAACTATATTGTGACATCACTTGTACTGTCATATTATTTCTTTAAATGTGTTAAACCAAAACAGACTAAGATTCTGTTTCGACAGGGTCTATGCTTTATACATTTTCTAACTGCTCCCTTGCCCCAAAAAAGCACTGAACACAAAGCTAGGAATGTTTCAAACTTTAGTGTGCACACCTGGAACAGAGCTTAGGAATTGCATTTTAACAAGCACCCAGGTGATTCAAAGCAAGTGGTACAAACACTTTAAGAAACACTTTCTTCGACTAAGTAAGCATTAACAGTTGCATTTAACTGGCCACTGCTATGCTTTACTAAACATACCAAGGTTTCCTATAAGGTAAAAGACTGTTTTGAAGAATAGATAAATTCAAATCTATAGGATTTTTGTGAGGCAAAATTAACCAGAAAGCAATAGTAACATACATGTTCTTAAACCATCTCTGGTTTTGAGCAACCCAGAATTAAAAATATTGCTGTCAAACAGGACAAAATGGGAGAGAATGAGGTGCAATATGGCCTGAAAGTGTGACAAGAATAACAATCATCAACCTTTCTTTTCACCTTCAAAGCACTGAAATAACTGCTGCTTAGGACCTAAAGCCCTTGACTGTGGTTTACCTCAAGCACTTCCTAGTAAGGACAAAGAATCAAAAACTCAAGAAAGTGCCCTTATTCTTCTGCAGTGTTGCAAAGACAATGGACATCGGATATCTGCAAATTTTATCTTTAAATTTTTTCCTCACTATGCCTATTTTTTTTACTTAAATCAAGTAATTTCCCCCATCAAACTAGGCAAGGAGCTCCCCTTTATGCTTTTTTTTTAATTAAAAAAAATTCTCTTTATATTTTTGGTGAAAGTGCTAAGAAGCACTTTCCCTATTTAGCAACATCCTATACCACCTAAAGTGAACCACACGGACTAGGTGTGCATGTTATATAAAAAATCTCTTTTTTAATGGGCCTCCGCCAAGTAGAGAACAATTGCTTCCATCTAAACACTTGACCAAAGACTGTCCTTGGAGGAGTTTCTATCCTTCTACAGGAAGTGACATTTCCAGTTTGTTTCTAAAGAGAGATAAGGTTGGACTGGCAATGGCTGGCCCATGGCTGATCACCCGCATCTCTGATCTTTGCCTACAAAATGCATTCAGAGTATTACTAAACATGCTGCTATTACCTTAGGCTGACTCTTTTGTTGATCAAACCCAAAACATTTTCCTTCGTTAATAGCTGTAACATCACACTGACCAGAGAAAGAAATTAACAAGGAAACTGCAAAGGGAGAGACATGGTTTGATGACCTTGACATAAGAGAGTCAAAACTTTTTCAGTCTTTTAACTGAATAGGTGAGGTACCTGTGCTTGTGAAGAAGAAGAACCAGGAGCCAAATATAGCAAAGAATCATGCCACATACTTCTGTCATGGCAAAGGCCCATGGGATTCTAGGAACGCTGGAACAAAAAAAATATTTGTTTTTGAAATGAAGAGAGATAGATGCATAGAAATGATACTACCCTTTTCAATAACATGCTTTTCTAATAATGACCTTAACATTGCTTTATATAACTTTTACCTTTTTCTAAAGATGATAATCTGGACAACCTGGGGAAAAAATTGTTTCAGAAAGTACCCCATTTATCAGAAGCTGTTTATTATCTGTGATTCCCAGTCATGGTTCTCTGCAAAGAAGTATTAGAATAACCCTTTTCTCCCATCCTATAGCATAGCAGACCCTGGATACAGGAATGCCTACAAAAGACAGTGAGGGAAAGGTCCACTTCTTGTATGATGTGCTAATGTCAGAACCCAGACAATCAGAACTTGAATGTGACTTATTTTTTAAAAAATACATTTGGTTTTGTTTTAGAAGCAATGGAGTTTTTGGTTTTTTGTTTTACTTCTTTCTTTATGTCCTCCTTTGTTTCCTAGCCCTGTTTTCTTCTATCTTTTCCATTTGTCCCTCTTTTCTCCTCACCAAATTCACAGCTCCTGTGATTATCCACTAATAAAGGGCAGGTCATATTTCTTAATTTAAAAAGAAAGAGAAGGCCAGGCGTGGGTGGTGGCTTACTCCTGTAATCCTAGCACTCTGGGAAGCCAAGGTGGGCGGATTGTTTGAGCTCAGGAGTTGGAGACCAGCCTGAGCAAGAGGGAGACCCTGTCTCTACTAAAAATGGAAAGAAATTAGCTGGTCAACTAAAATATACAGAAAAAATTAGCCGGGCATGCTGGCACATGCCTGCAGTCCCAGCTACTTGGGAGGCTGAGGCAGGAAGATCGCTTGAGCCCAGGAGTTTGAGGTTGCTGTGAGCTAGGCTGACCCCACGGCACTAGCCTGGGCAACAGAATGAGATTCTATCTCAAAAAAAAAAAAAAAAAAAAATTTTTTTTTTTTTTTTTTTTAGAGATAGGGTCTCACCATTGCCCAGGCTGGTCTTGAACTCCTGGCATCAAGCAATCCTCCTGGTTGGACTCCCAAAGTACTAGGATTAAAGATGTGAGCGCCACTGCACCCAGCCATTTTCTCTATGTGTTCTTTCTGGAACTCCCACTTGTTAACTGTTGGGCCAACTGGGTTAATATTATCTTTTTCCCTCTATTTTTCATCTTTTTTTTCTATATGCTGGGCAATTTCATCAAAGCTATGTTCCAATTATGCTGCTGGATTTTAAATTACTACTTTCATTTCTTATTTTCCAAAAGCTTTTCTCTCTGAATTTTCGTTTTTTAGCCTCTCATTACTGTCTCATAGAATGCAACATCTCTTAACTCTCTAAGAATATGAATGTGTTTAAGTGTTGTTCTCCCTATTTTGTGTTTTCTAATTTCCTTTTTTCTGTTTGCTTTGGTCTGTTTTTCTCAAATGTCTGGTTATTTTTGACTGGCCATTCGTATTTGACAGAGAAGTACTAAAAAAGATAATTACACATTCTATGTGCATGGCCTGAGCTTTGTCAAATTGTGAGTTTCACTGTAGAGTGATTAGACAGAGGTCTGGTTGATTAAATAAGGACATCTGCTCCCCCCCATACACAGTTATCTACAGTCCTTTTCTCTAGGTTTTCCAAGGAGAAGATTCTGTTATCCTTTTTGGAGGATCAGGGCCAGGTGGGAGTGGGGATGGGAAATAAGTCTGGCTTCTTAAGGAAGAGAGCTAGAAACCTCAGAGATTAGTACATAGACTTTTAGTTAATCCCCTTGAAAACCTACAGCACTTTGTTCTCATTTGGGCATGGTGTCTGTCCACAGTGTACTCAGGTCCATAGTTCCTCACTTTCAACTGCTCTGGAGAATATACCACCAGTCTTCTGTTGGAGTAGAGCAGGTCTAAAAGTTTCTTAAATAGATTTTTAACCAATTCTTCCATATTTAGCTCTGATCTGTACCTGGCTTTGAGTGATGCTTGGTACCTCCTGTTGTGTGAGTTTTATTGGAGCTCTGAAGTACAAATAAACTCATCCCTTGGGCACTGCCACCCCCTACCCCCAATTTCACAACAGGCACTCAGATTTCCACTTTCCAAACTTACACTATTATCACTATTTTTGTCTTCATGGATTTATAGTTTCTTTCCCTTTTTGTTGTCATTTTAGTGGAGTGTTGTGAGGAACCTGTCAAATGTGTAGTCAATGCCCCATATTATCTGATGCAAAGATTTTCAAGATGCATTATACATGTATATGCCTTTTTTCTGGATAGAATCAGGGACTACTGAAGACTATGAAGGGCAGTTAAGATCCAGATTGATGTGGTTTTTCCATTATTTATGTTTGATTTTTATGATATTTCTTATTCCTCCCTTGCTATTATAGTTATCAGCTATCATTTCTCACTGTTGTAGGTGGGCCTGCCTTTAGAAACATTCCTATTTCCTTCTATTAATGACCTGTTTATAATGTGCTGACGCTCTTGGAATAAGTTTCAGAAGCAGACTCTGAAACAAAGATCAGCATGAAAATGATTTATGAGGAAGTGTTCCCAGTACCCCCATAGGATAGTGGGGTATGAGATCAGAAGACAAGGAAGCAAAGCAAGGGCGAGACATCAAGCAAAGCCCTGTGTGGAATGCAGAAAGAGTAACTTTGGCCGAGTCCTATGGGGAATCTGGGGCAGTGTAGGTCCGATCCAAATGTTGTTTCAATGAGGGCAAAGAGAAATGAGTCATTGGTTAAGGACTGCTGCTGGAGGATGTAAATTTCTAAGTTGTTGTTTTTTTTTTTTGAGACAGAGTCTTACTCTGTTGCCTGGACTAGAGTGCCATGACGTCAGCCCAGCTCACAGCAACCTTAAACTCCTGGGTTTAAGCTATTCTCTTGCCTCAGCTTTCCAAGTAGTTGGGACTACAGGCACCTGCCACCATCCCCAGCTAATTTTTTCTATTTTTAGTAGAGACAGGGTCTCGCTCTTGTTCAGGCTGGTCTCGAACTCTTAAGCTCAAGCAGTCCTCTCACCTTGGCCTCCCAGAGTGCTAGGATTATAGGCATGAGCCACTAGGCCTGGCCTCTAAGCACTTTTTGGCTTTCTTTTCAAGCAGGCAAAGTGTTTTCCAACAGCCCAAGAGCAGCCCTGCAACAAAGGAGACACATCTGGATGTTGGGAGTATCTGTGCACAAGAAAATGGAAAAGAGATCCAAGGGGACATAGGAGGAACACTGACAGCATCAGTTACCATTCGTCTATGAATAAAGTTTAGATGCTTAAGAGCATGGAGTTTTTTTTTTTTTTTTTTGAGACAGAGTCTCACTTTGTTGCCCAGGCTAGAGTGAGTGCCATGCCGTCAGCCTAGCTCACAGCAACCTCAAACTCCTGGGCTCAAGCAATCCTCCTGCCTCAGCCTCCCAAGTAGCTTGGACTACAGCCATGCGCCACCATGCCCAGCTAATTTTTTCTATATATATTAGTTGGCCAATTAATTTCTTTCTATTTATAGTAGAGACAGGGTGTCGCTCTTGCTCAGGGTGGTTTTGAACCCCTGACCTTGAGCAATCTGCCCGCCTCAGCCTCCCAGAGTGCTAGGATTACAGGCGTGAGCCACCACGCCCGGCAGAGCATGGAGTTTTTTTTTTTTTTTTTTTTTTTTTTTTTGAGACAGAGTCTCGCTTTGTTGCCCAGGCTAGAGTGAGTGCCGTGGCGTCAGCCTAGCTCACAGCAACCTCAAACTCCTGGGCTCGAGTGATCCTTCTGCCTCAGCCTCCCGGGTAGCTGGGACTACAGGCATGCGCCACCATGCCCGGCTAATTTTTTATATATATATCAGTTGGCCAATTAATTTCTTTCTATTTATAGTAGAGATGGGGTCTCGCTCTTGCTCAGGCTGGTTTCGAACTCCTGACCTTGAGCAATCCGCCCGCCTCGGCCTCCCAAGAGCTAGGATTACAGGCGTGAGCCACAGCGCCCGGCCGAGCATGGAGTTTTATAGTGAGTGTTATTGTAGATAAAAGAGGCAAAATTTGGTTTCAAATTCCCACTGCAAATTGAAAGTATATGTCTATACACAACTTTGTACATAAATGTTCATAGCAGCATTATTTTTTTTTCATAGCAGCATTATTAATAGCCAAAAATTGGAAATAACACAAACACCCATCAACTGTTGAAATGGATAAACAGAATTAGTATATCCATACAATAAAATATTATTTGATAATAAAAAGGAATGTAGTACTGATACATGCTATAATATGGACAAGTCTTGAAAAAATGCTAAGTGAAAGAAGTCAGACACAAAAAAGGCCACATATTGTATGGTTCCATTTACATGAAATGTCCAGAATAGACAAATTCACAGAAACAAAGTAGACTAGTGGTTGCCAGGGTGTGGAGGGAGGAGAGAATTGAGTATATGACTGTTAATGGTATGAGTTTCTTTCTGGAGTGATGAAAATGTTCAGGGATACCATGCCCAGATGAGAACACTGTGATGGTTACACAACTCTGTAAATATACTAAAAATCACTGAATTGTGCACTTTAAAATAAAACTCTTATTCTACCAGACCCTTCCCCCCACCTTTCTCCTGTTATGCCTTGTTATAGACTTTATAAAACCTCAGCATCAGGCCGGGCACGGTGGCTCACGCCTGTAATCCTAGCACTCTGGGAGGCCGAGGCGGGCGGATTGCTCAAGGTCAGGAGTTCAAAACCAGCCTGAGCGAGACCCCGTCTCTACCATAAAAAAAATAGAAAGAAATTAATTGGCCAACTAATATATATAATATAAAAATCAGCCGGGCATGGTGGCTCGTGCCTCTAGTCCCAGCTACTCGGGAGGCTGAGGCAGGAGGATCGCTTGAGCCCAGGAGTTTGAGGTTGCTGTGAGCTAGGCTGACGCCACGGCACTCACTCTAGCCTAGGCAACAAAGCGAGACTCTGTCTCAAAAAAAAAAAAAATAAAAATAAAAAAAAATAAAAAATAAAAAAATAAAACCTCAGCATCCATTCTCATTTCTTGAAGACTTTAGCTTCTGGATCACTGTCACTCTTTCTAATACTGCTGTCATTGTGCTCTTATTCACTTCTACTTTTACTTCTCTTCCTGTGATACTGTCCTTTACCCTACCATACCAACCCCAAACCCATGGTTGTAACCCGGACCTTGTCATTACCGAGGTTACTCCTTAGAATCTCAATTTCAAGAATCTTACACTCACCAACACCTCTTGTCATTTTAGCTTATTCCTTCTTGTACCTCATCTTCAATAATTCTGAGACCTAAAATCTGTTGATCCTGTGACATTTTCACTGTCCTTCACCTACTTCATATCCTTATTTCCCTCCTTATCTGCCTGAATCCATGATCCCTCATTATAATTGCTCCCTTGCCTCTTTTTCCTTCATCATACTGTAAAACTCAACCCTGCTTAAATCCAATTCTCCACCGATTCCATACCTGTATCTGTTACTGGATGAGGCTGGTAAAAACACAATGCCAAGACTGCTTAAGCTCAGGAAGGCCCTTAGTGCTGTCACTACATTACACAAGTCTATTCACTCTCCTGCTCTATTACATGATTCTACTAGATGACTATTTTACACCTCTCATCCTTTCGCCTCAATCCTCCATCCTTCTCTCCATTCTCATCCTCTGTACACAGAGAAAACAAAAACAATCAGGAGAGCACGTCTACTATATTCCATTGTGACATATAGCAATCTTCTACCCATTCCCATATTTTCTATCTTCCCTTCTGAATAGTCCAATTACCTAAGGTCAGCCTCTTCTAGCTACTAGACCTCATCCCTTTTCATCTACTCATGGACACGGCTCCAACAATCGTACCCTCTCTTTCCTCTAATATCATTGCCCTCCCCCAATAGAGTAATCAATATAACAAACATGCTCATATAGCCCATCAAAAAAAAAACAAACCCTCTTGACCCCATATTTTTCCACACTCCTCCCAAACTACAGCTCCATTTCTCTGCTGCCCTTATAGGAAAACTTGGCCCTACAGGAAAGATTTGATTGTCTCCAATTTCTCCATCCCCTTTTTCTTTCTCTCATTTCTTTTTTTTTTCCAGCATATTATGGGGGTACAGATTTTAAGGTTTCAATAAATGCCCTTTCCCCCTCCCCCTCTTTCTCTCATTTCTTTGCCCAATTCTTTTATTTTGAAAAATTCTGATTCTACCAAAAAAAAAACTAAAAGAATAACCATTTTATATTCTTCACTTAAATCTATCAATTGTTTACAATAATTAACATTTTGCCACATTTGCTTTATTTCATTTTTTCTATATTATACCTATGTACATATACACACATACTCTTTTAGGGGAGGCTAAAACTTCCCTCTCAAAGTAAGTTACAGACATTATGACACTTCTCCCTTAATGTCTCTGAGAACCAATACACTATTATACCCAGGAAATTGTACACTGATTTAATATCACCATTTAATATGCAGTCCATATTAAAATTCTCTTAATCACTCAAAAAATGTCATTTATAGCAGCTTTTTTCTTAATATAAGATCCAATTAAAATTCATGTATTGCTCTTGGTTATATCTTTTCAATTTCCCATACAATTTCCCCTGGCTTTTGTCTATCATGACACTGACATTTTTGGAGAGTCCAGATCAGCTGTCTTGTAGAATGTTCCACGTTCTGGATTTGTCTGATTATTTCCTCATGATTAGATTTAAGTTAAATATTTTTTAAAAGATTATTACATAGGTGATGCTGTGAAAATCAAATGCAATGCACATAATGTCAGTTTGTCCCACTGTGATGGTATATTTGCTCATTTGGCTAAGATGACACATTCCAGATCTTGCCTTTGTAAAGGTACCTTATTTCCTCTGTAATTAAATAATATGTGAGATGATACTTTCAGATCATGTGAATATGCTGCTCTCCAATGGCCTTTCACCTAATAGATTTTTAGCATGACTTGCCTGAATCAATTATACATCGTAAGATAAAGCTCTTCTTGAAGAGCTTCTCCTCTGACTCCACTATTTTTTGTTTGTCTATTACTATATCTAATAGTCATAGACTAATAGTCATAGACTATTTTTCTTACTCAATATATTATAATCCATTACCATCATTATTCTTTTTTTTTTTTTTAAGACATAGTCTCACTCTGTTGCTCGGGCTAGAGTGCCATGGCATCAGCCTAGCTCACAGCAACCTCGAACTCCTGGGCTCAGGTGATCCTTCTGCCTCAGCCTCAGCTGGGACTACAGGCATGTACCACCATGCCCAGCTAATTTATTTTTTCTATATATTTTTAGTTGGCCAATTAATTTCTTTTTTTTATTTTTTTTTTTGAGACAGAGTCTTGCTTTGTTGCCCAGGCTCAAGCGAGTGCCATGGCATCACCCTAGCTCACAGCAACCTCAATCTCCTGGGCTCAAGCAATCCTCCTGCCTCAGCCTCCCGAGTAGCTGGGACTACAGACATGCCCCACCATGCCTGGCTAATTTTTTCTATATATATTAGTTGGCCAATTAATTTCTTTCTATTTATAGTAGAGACAGGGTCTCACTCTTGCTCAGGCTGGTTTACAACTCCTGACCTCGAGTAATCCGCCCGCCTCAGCCTCCCAGAGAGCTAGGATTACAGGTGTGAGTCACCGCGCCCAGCCCAGTTAATTTCTATTTTTAGTAGAGACAGGGTCTCGCTCTTGCTCAGGCTGGTCTCGAACTCCTGACCTTGAGCGATCCTCCTGCCTCGGCCTCCTAGAGTGCTAGGATTACAGGCGTGTGCCATCACGCCTGGCCCATTATTCTTTTTGTTGTTCCAATTGTCCTAATTTCATCAGTGGGAGACCCTTCAAGCCAGCTCCTATGTTCTTTTGACATATTTCCATGGGTTTCATGCGCTTCCTTGATTTATGGCACGAGATGTCTTTCAGACTCATTTTATGCTTCCTTTGCCCCAAACTTAAAACCAGCCATTTCTCTAAGAAGCCCTGGGTCTGCTTCCTCTTAGTGGAGAATGGTATTTAGAAACCATGATCTGTGTGCTCATGGTGCTCATTGTTACTGAGTTTTTCCTACTCATCACTTCACATCAATTCATAGAAATTGTCCTCACTGTTTTTTGTGACTAAATAGTATTCCATTGTGTAGATGTACCATAGTATAGTCAACTAGTTTCCCATGGATAAGCATTTAGATTATTTCTAATATTTATAATTATTGTAAATAATGTCACAATGAATAACTTTGTGAACATGTTGTTTCATATTTCTGGACATATACCTTCATATAAATTTTAATACATCTCACATTCTCTCTTGAGCCCATTACAACACATTTAGCCCTTATTAACTCTTGTCAGAGTCTCTGATGATCATCCTCATCTTACTTGACCTCTAAGCAGCATCTGACATAGCTAATTGTTCCTGCCTTCTTAAAATACCTTTTTTTTGCTTGGCTTCCAGGATATATATATCTTCCTGACTTTTTCAGTCTTCTTTATTGGTTTCTCATTCTCTGACCTCTAAATGTTAGAATGTTTTTGGGCTCAATCTTCAATTCTCTTCTTTTCCCTTCTGGATTTACTCCCTAGGAAACCTTATCCAGCATCATGGCTTTCCTTATGCTAATAACTCCCAAATCTTAGCCTAGATCTCTCTCTCTGAACTCCACACATATTTCTATCTCTTACTCAACATCTGATTTGGTGTAAAAGATATCTGAAAACTGACATGCCCAAAATCAAATCCTTCATTTAAAATTTTCTCTCCAAGTCAGTTCCTTCCAGTCTTTCCATCTCTTTAAATGGCAACTCCATCTTTCCATATGCTCAGGTTAAAAATCTTGGAATAATCTTTGGCTTGTCTTTTTCTCTTATACCTCACATCCAAATTCAGCAGCAAATCCTGTTAGCTCGACTTTCAAAATATATATAAAATCTGACTCTTTCACACCATCTCTACCACTACTGCACTCATCTAATCTACCATCTTCTTTGTGTAGATGAATTCAATAACTGCTTAACTGATCCCTGATTCCCTACCCTTACCCCCAGGCTATTCTTAATACAGCTAGAATGATATTTTAAGTTAGAAATTAGATCCCCCTACTCTTCTTAATACTTTCCTATGGCTTCCCTTTTCACTTAGAATGAAAGCTAAAGCCCTTACAAAAGTCAATGCCCTGTACAACCTGGCTTCCTGTCTCTTCTCAGACCTCATTTCCAACTGTTCTCCCGTCTCTCACTTGTTGTTCCTTAACATGCCAGGCACATTCCCAGTTTAGGATTTTTGCACCTAGCTGTTTCATTTGCCTAAAGTACTCTTTCCTCAGATTTACACATGCTTTCTTCCTTACTTCCGTAGGGTCTTCTGTTTAGAGTTGGGGAAAATTGTATAGAATAGGAGAGTAGATACAGGGATCCAACAACTTCTTGAACAGCTTTCAATCAATTCTCCTTATTTTAGCATCACCCCTTCACTTCCAGTATCCAGAGCTTTGAGAAATCTCCCATATAAACAAGGTTCATTCATTCCCTGTTTATATGGGAGCCCATCTTGTGGGCTTAACACTTAAAAAACAAAACCAAAAAATTCTCAGGCTTAGACACGGAGCAAAATGTGATATATATGTTATTCTGCCATCTTAATGTAGATATTTTTAATTCATTTCATTTTAAAATACATATGCTAAAAGGCACTTTCAGAAGGGCAAAATATTTTATAAAAACAAGAAAGCAATACAAATTTTAAAAAGGTAAGTTCACAAATATAAAAACTAATAAATAGTTGAGGCTCGGTGCGGTGGCTCATGCCTGTAATCCTAGCACTCTGGGAGGCCAAGGCGGACGGATTGCTGAAGGTCAGGAGTTCGAAACCAGCCTGAGCAAAAGCAAGACCCCGTCTCTACTATAAATAGAAAGAAATTACTTAGACAGCTAAAAATATATATAAAAAGTTAGCCGGGCATGGTGGCGCATGCCTGTAGCCCCAGCTACTTGGGAGGCTGAGGCAGGAAGATTGTTTGAGCCCAGGAGTTTGAGGTTGCTGTGAGCTAAGCTGACGCCATGGCACTCACTCTAGCCCGGGCAACAAAGCAAGACTCTGTCTCAAAAAAAAAACAAAAAAACAAAAACAAACAAAAAAAAACCAAACAAAAAACTAATAATTGAGTATTTTTTATTATTCTATTCTTATTTTTCATATATTATACATTTTTTAATGTATTCAGTATTTAATAAAAACAGGATACTATCATTGAAACCATTTGTACTATTTGTGGTAATTCCAGTTCATTTGGTCTTATAAGAGACTACCATATTTTTGAAAAAGCAGAACTCTATTCATTATTTAAAAAAAAAAAAAAAAAAGCAACCAAGTTCCATTTATTACAGACATCATTCCAGGACATCATTTTTTTCCTTTCTTTTTCTGAGACAGAGTCTCACTCTCTGGCCCTGGCTAGAGTACAATGGCATCATCATAGCTCACTGCAACCTCAAACTCCTGGACTCAAGCAATCCTCCTGCCTCAGCCTCCTGAGGAGCTGGCACTACAGGCCTGTGCCACCACGCCTGGCTAAGTTTTCTATTTTTAGCAGAGACGGGGTCTCACTTTTACTCAAGCTGGTCTTGGATGCCTGAACACAAGCAATCCACCTGTCTCAGCCTCCCAAAGTGCTAGGATTACAGGTGTGAGCCATTGCTCCTGGCCAGGACATCCTTTTAAAATCTGAAGTGCACAATGAGCTGTACCTTCAGAAAAATAAATTAAGCAGTGGTCTTTCTCACTTACCTAGGTTGAGGTCTAATTTACTCTAAGTGAAAAAGGTGATTTCTAAGCATATGTTTTTATACCACCAGATAAAGCAAATAGAAAGTATACATCAACCACAACTATAACAGTGACAAACAACATAATTATCAGAAATATATTATCACTGCTGTTATTACAGCAACCTTCTACAAACTTAGCAATTAAAAGCAAACTTACCTGTCTAAGAATATATCTGGGAGTGGTGGATAGGTCTGCATGTCAGGCACTCGCTCGTGGACTATAACCATAATGAAAGATGTAAATCCAAATACTATAAAGACATATATACAACTCAGTATGGTCTTCCAGTACTCTGGGTCCAATCTTCGAACAGAATGTTTGTTTTTCCCGTTCATGTACTGGTACTGATCGGAGTTCAAGTCCGTGATGGGTCCGTCACAGTCATGTGAAAGCTCCCCATTACAAAGCCAGTCTGCACTCTGAAGAGAACTGATGAAAGGGGTCATGGAACCCATGGGACTGTCACTGTTGTAGCCCATCTCTTCTAAAACATCAATATGTATTTTTTGCAATTTTCGGACTGAGAGCATTAACCTTTTAATGTCCCCTAAGACTTTGATTTCCAGAGGAGGAGACCGGAGATCATATTCAGTTAGTGTTAGCAATGTGATTCCATCAAGTCGGTGCTTATTGCATAAAATGTCCACATATTCAAAAAAGCCTTCATCCTTCAGCCACACAGCTACATGCTTGGTAGTCCAGCGGCGAATGCAGAGTTGATTAGGACCTGCCATTTCCCCCTCTACTGCCTATCAAGCAAAAACAGGTAAACAAAACAAAAACTTTAGTGTGTCCTATCAAGTTCTTCGAAGACTAAATACACATAAACACACCAAAAACGGTAATTACCTAGACTGTCCTATTAGCTTCTAGAGTGAAAGAAAAAAAATTCAATAATGGGAGGTTTTCAATAGATTAACATTCTAATAATCTTATACATATAACCCCAATAGCAGAAGAAAAGGTAATGACCATTCTTACAGAAAGATATTTCACAAAATGGCTTTTCCATAGCACATTAGCCACAACTTTGATAAAAAAACCTACTCGAGGACAGTTCAGAAAAATCCCATTTTAATACTTCTCATAAAATTAAGATATATAACCGAGTGCAGTGGCTCATACCTATAATCCTAGCACTCTGGGAGGACAAAGCAGAAAGATTGCTTGATGCCAGGAGTTTGAGACCAACCTGAGCAACATACTGAGACCCCATCTCTGCGAAAACAGAAAAATTAGCCAGGCATGGTGGTGTGCACCTGTAATCCCAGCTACTCAGGAGGTTGAAGTAGGAAGGTCACTTGAGCCCAGTAGTTTGAGGTTGTAGCAGGTAATGATGATGCCACTGCACTCTAGCCTGGGCAACAGAGACCCTCTCTCTTTAAAAAAAAAAATTAAAATATATAGAATAAAATATAAAACATTTTGTATTTTATTTTATTTACAAAATAAATATTTATAAAATATTTATAAAATAAATTTATATTATAAATTTATTTATAAAATATCAATATAATATATAGAAAATATAAAAATTAAAATATATATTTTTTGTTATATGCAAAAAAAAAAATCAAATCTTCATGTTCATGGAAAAAGTACCTCCCTACCTGGGGATAAAAAACATAAAAGCAAATCGATAACTGTAATTCTGGGAAACCCTTTAAGCATATTTCTAACTACTATATGCATGATTTCTTTAACCGACATAAAGCCTTTAAACAAGATATACATTTGAATTAATAATAGCTCAGTTCTTGCTAGCATTTCATTCTTAAACTATCGCTGGGATTTTTGTGATAAAAATTTTAAAAGAAAGACGTCACTTCAATGTACTCATAAATTTGATAACCCAAACTTTATACTACAGTTATAAAAGCCAATAATGTGCTATGTTTTAAAGAGTACTAATAATTTCTACTAGTTTGATCCCACACAGCTGTTTATGCTCTTTTTCTTTTTTTTTTTTTTTTTACTGTGCCAGCCAGAAAAATATGCTCTTTTTCTATTGTAAAATTTCTAGTTACTTGAGTCTCTATAAGGTTTTTTTTTTTTTTTTTTTTTTTTTTGAGACAGAGTCTGGCTCTGTTGCCCAGGCTAGAGTGCTGTGGCATCAGCCTACCTCACAGCAACCTCAAACTCTTGGGCTCAAGCAATCCTTCTGCCTCAGCCTCCCGAGTAGCTGGGACTATAGGCATGCATCACCATGCCCGGCTAATTTTTTCTCTATATATTTTTAGTTTGCCAATTTATTTCTTTCTATTTTTAATAGAGACGGGGTCTCACTCTTGCTCAGGCTGGTTTCGAACTCCTGACCTCAAGCGATCCACCTGCCTCAGCCTCTCAGAGTGCTAGGATTACAGGCGTGAGCTACCGCGCCCAGCCTATACAAGGTTTATAAAATATATCAGACAAAAGGGAGACAAAGGCCTACAGGGGAAAAAACACTATTTCTCAAAAGTACTTTCTCAACTATTGAAGCCTGTGGGTTTTCTGACATTTTCCAGACTAAAGATTATATTTCGGGCCAGGCGCGGTGGCTCACGCCTGTAATCCTAGCACTCTGGGAGGCTGAGGGAGGCGGATTGCTCGAGGTCAGGAGTTTGAAACCAGCCTGAGCAAAAGCGAGATCCTGTCTCTACTATAAATAGAAAGAAATTAATTGGCTAACTAATATATATAGAAAAAATTAGCCGGGTATGGTGGCGCATGCCTGTAGTCCCAGCTACTTGGGAGGCTGAGGCAGTAGGAGAGTTTGAGGTTGCTGTGAGCTAGGCTGACACCACGGCATGTCACTCACTCTAGCCTGGGCAAGAAAGTGAGACTCTGTCTCAAGAAAAAAAAAAAAAATTATATTTCTGTCTGAGAAGATTTTTTAAAATATGGTAGGCAAACCGTAAAGCAAAAAAAAAAAAGAAACAATGATACAATGAACATGTATGTGCCTATTACCCTGCTTGAAAAAAATCTGTTATAATACAAATGGTCTGTTTTCTAATGTAGCTATTAGTTACACAAATATGTTTCTTTTGTGAAAATTCATCAAGCTGTATACTTATCATCTATACTTTCCTCTATACATGTTAAACTTTACTTTAAAAGTGTACTCTAAAAAACAGAACAAAACATCAATACAAATAAATAACCTATCCTAAAGGACAAATGAAAGTTCTTTAGGATGCTCTGATAGCATCCTCTTCCTCTCCTCCCAGATGCTAAACACTCCTGATCTGCATGTTTATCACTGCCTTATAACATGCATTTTGGCTATGAAAAACCTTCTGCACTTATGTTGAATACTGCTCTGCATTCTTCCCCTATCCACACAAACTCTTTCCATGAAGACTTACAATCATTCAGCAAAGGCAGACACTTTAACTACATGAACACCACTTTTATCATCAAAACTATTCAGAAAACAAGAGACATGCTTGATAAAATTCACCCACAGATGAAAGCCATGAAAATGCCAGTTAATCCTTAAGTATTTATTTCTTAATTACTAAAAATCAATCCTAGTTTTTGGATGGCTTAAATCATATTTTGTTTCCAAATAGAGCTTTTAATATTATCAACCCATGTAGTTTTTTAGTCTTTTTTAAAAAATTGTTTTATTTTTCTCTTCTTTCCCAGGCATTACAAGGAAAGTTTTTTAGTCTTTGAAAATTAACATCACATCCATCTACAAGGAGTCCGTATTTTTTTTAAAAGTTGTCTAATCTTATATACTGTAGAGCTACAAAAACTCTTATACAACTCTTTTTAGCTATAGTATATCATCACCACCCCAAAGGTCAAAGAATGATGATTCCCTCACTTTACCATATGAAATTTACATATTATTATATATTGTTTTATATCATTTATTATGTATCATCTATAAAATTCCACTAAAAACACAATTTTGCTATGTTTTAATTCACAAACATAACTAGATGGTTTCACCCTACCTACTACATACATATCTTCTTTTCCCCAAGGTATGCTCTGATTAAATTACTTCATCCTTGAATATCCAATAAGCACATGCTACAAACTCTCTAGCAGTCATGAAGTAGCAAATCTGAGAAAGAAGCTCCTCTCATACAAAATATGGCCAGATTTCTTCAGTCACTTTGTCACTATGCTGCTACCTTTCCCCTTTCTCTAACAGCTTACCGCCAATGGATTCCATGTCACTCCCATCCTTATAGCATTATTCTTTAGCACAATTTCATCTAATACTCTGCTCAAAATTATTCTTCTCTTCTTTCGTGGTTTTCTTTTTTCTTGTCTTAGCTCACCAGTTCTTTACAACCTCAACCAGGCTAGCAGGCTTTGATGCTGATGTTTTAGCTACTAGAAAATAAGCTATCATACATGGAAGTCTCCTGGAAGTCTCCGAGCCTGCTGTGGGAATGCCCTAAAAGCATGAAACACTCCACTGTTCTGCTTCATCAGGTCAGCGCATGTCCTTTAATTGTATGCTACTACATAATAGAGGCCCATACTAAATCACTACTTAGCTAACACTCTGAAAGCCTACACTGAGGCATATTAAAAGATGATAAAAAGCTTTAGGCTCCATTTAATATTTATGTTGTGCCATAGGAATTACAGGGAACATAAGACTTTGAGTGAAGAATATAACAGATACAGATTCACACACGTTGATAAAATAAGGAAATTAGGTTAGTAAATGTTTAAGAACATTAAGAATTCAGCTTTAACCAATAATTGATACAAATAAAATATCAGTTAAAGGGACATCTACTTCTGGCAAAGATGTAGTAACAAAGACCAGATTTATCCTCTGACCTCAACCAACCAAAAAAAAGATAAAATACGTGGAAAAAAAAAAGTTTCAAGACATTGGACATCAGACAAATCCCTGAGAGACAGCAAACAAAGTGAGCCCCACTGCCCCAGCTTACTGCCTTGAGAGCTTCTCAAGCCACAAGAGATGCAGTGTGGGAAACCCAGGCGAGGCCTGGCAGATTCAATGAGTTGAGGAGATGGAGCTGAGAGTCTAAGGTGGTCAAAGTGGCTAGTGTTTATAGGGACAAAATACTGGAGAGGAGACAGCTATTAAGACTCCAAGGAACTCCAGAGAGCAACATAAGGTCTCTCTTGAATAATTACTTGAATGCTGATCAGCACATGTATGTGAGGAAACTAACCAAGACCGAGGCAAGACCATCCAAAAGGACTCCTAGCACTCACACAAGGCCAAGCAAAACACCTATTTGGAAAAAAAGCCAGACTAAAAAAAAGTCTCATGATTCATGGGACTTTGTGGAGAGTACACAGAAAGATCTTGCCACAGTAGTTTTGCCGGAAGTTTTCAACTAAGGGCAATTCTCCTCTCCTCCCTGGGACATCTGGCAATGTCTAGAGACATTTTGGTTGTCACAACTGGCAGGTGCGGAGGGGCTGTTACTGGCATCTAGAGTATAAGCCAGGAGGCTGTTAAATATTCTATTAATGCACAGGACTACCCCCTTGCCCAGTGAAGAATTATTTGGCCCAAAATGTCATGGTGCTGCTAATGAGAAACCCTATCCTGGACTAAACATGTCTTTGGGCCCAGCCTAACAAGTCTTTTTTTCTTTTCTTTTTTGAGACAGAGTCTCACTCTCTCCCCCCAGCTACAGTGCAGTGTTGTCATCGTAGCTCACACCAACACAAACTCTCGGGTTCAAGCAATCCTCCTGCCTCAGCCTCCTGAGTAGCTAGGACTATAGGCATGTGCCATCACACTCAGCTAATTTTTCTATTTTTTTGTAGAGATGGAGTCTCCCTCTTGCTCAGGCTGATCTTGAACTCCTGAACTCAAGCGATCCTCCCCGTCCTGCCTAGGATTATAGGCATGAGTCATCACGTTTGGCCTCTCAGCCTAACAAATCTTAAAAGGAAGACTCAAAAAGATCAAATCGTTTTCAAGTAACTTAACTGCATCCCATAACCAATCTCAAGAATATTAATAGAAGTATTCAGAACCCAACAAAGAATTCACAATGTCTGGCATCCAGTCAAAGATTATCAAGCATGCAAAGCAGCAGGAAACTATCACTTATAATGAGGAGAAAAATCAATCAATCAATGTTAGAGGCAAGGACCCTCAAAGACCCTCGACTCCCCTATGACTCGTCCTACGCACGGACTTCGCCCTGGAAAATTCCAGCTATAGCTCCGAGAAGAATGCACTCCATGACATGCTGACCACGGGATGCTCCAGGGAGTGCTGACTGCAATTGTTCCCGACCACCTGCCAGGTTGGAGTTGAGTAAGCAGTCAAAAACAGGATACCGATAAGACGCTGATTGGGGCTGATTAACCCAGACCCAAGCCTCATCGTCAACACTCTATTTTTTTTCTTTCTACTTCCTTGTTTCTGTATGCTTATAAAACCTACTAAGAATCTAAGTAAAGCAGACCTTGACAACCATTTGCTTGGTCTCGTTCCTTTCTCTCGCCCATCTTTTTCAGGCAAGGTCCCCCTTGACCCCCGAGAGTAACAGAAGGTGCCTCGGGTCGGGATAAGTGGCACCCAACGTGGGGCCTGAGGTACGAACCTTTGTCAGATGACGCCGCGGTGCGCTCTTCGGCCGAAGGAAACCCTACAGAGACCCTCGTTCTGCCGCTCACAGAGTCGACGGTCTGGTGAGTAAATTTTTACATTGTCATCCCATCGAGATGGGCCATTCATTGTCTAAAGAGGCCGTTTTTATTAAGGATCTCAAGGCCTCACTCAGAGAGAGAGGAATTAGAGTTAAGAAAAAGGATCTAGTAAAGTTTTTTGTGTTCATTGATCGTGCTTGTCCTTGGTTTATTGTTAGTGGACCTGAGATTCACCCACGCAAATGGCAGAAGGTAGGCAGAGAGTTAAACAATTTACTTCTGAATCAAGGCCCAGATGCCGTCCCTGTATATGTTTTCTCGTACTGGGGACTAATCAGAGATATTGTTGAAGGGGCAGATTCAGACCCCAATAAGCAGCAGCTACTCTCCGTAGCAGAATTTTGCCTCCGACCCGTGTCACGGTCCGCTTCAAAAACGTCGTTAGAGGCGGCCAAAGGGTCAACTTCCCCTAATAATCCTGAGGGACCAACATTCCCTTCCCCTTGCCCCTCGGTTTGTATTAATATGCCCCCTCAGGACCCCTCAGCTGAGCTCCAAACATCTAGGGACGAGCCCCCGATTAGTAGGCCAGACACCAAGACCCTCTATCCTCCCTTACCCGAGGGTACAGCCCCTCATGCATTCAATTACCCGGTATTCAAGAAACAACCCCTCCAAGAGTCCCTCGACCCCGCAGACGAGGCAACCCTTGAAGATGAAGCGGCCCGATATCACAATCCCGAATGGCCTCCTCCTTACACACCCCAAATTTGCGCACCTTCATTAATGCCTCCCCTTACAATGCCCTTACTTTTGCGTGCCAAAGAAGACTTAAGTCAAAGGGTTACGCAATTAAAGGATGTCTTACAACTTCAAAAAGAGTTTGCCCAGCTTTCCAAAGACTTGTCCTCCCTCCAAGATACGCTTAAAGATTCGGTCTTCATTAGCCACCCACATCATGAGACCGCCCAGTCATACGCCACCTTAAATAAAAAATCCTTAAAGTCCTCCCATAAAGCCCTAGCATTCCCGGTAGTTACCAGGTCTAATAGGCAAGGAGACCTTGCTGCCCCTTCTTCTAGCCAGTCCCCGCCCCAAGATTCAGATAATGAGGATACAGAAGAGAGAGAAAGGGAAAGTGAAGGTGATGACCCCCCCGGAGGAGGCAGTCCCGGGGCCCACTGCAGAGCCCACTGAGGTCCGCAGACTAAAACTTAAGACTTTAAAAGAATTAAATTCTGCTGTTAGGACGTATGGGCCCAATGCATCCCTCACCTATTCCCTCCTAGAGGCAGCCTCAGGGGGCGGCTACCTGCTCCCCGGAGAATGAGTCAAACTAGTACAGGCAGTCCTTTCTCGCGGGCAGTTCCTCTCTTGGAAGGCCGACTTTCTCGACCGCTGTCAGACCATGGCTGCTAATAATTTAAAAAACCCCAATTCTGCATCTTGGACCCTTGAAAAACTTAGCGGACAAGGAAAGTTTGCCACTGAACAGCGCCAAAGGGGACTCCCGATCGGGCTTTTGTCTCAGACCGCCGCAGCCGCCTTCGGCGCTTGGCGTACACTTCCCTCTACGGGATCTGTTCTCACTCCCCTGACAAAAATCACCCAGGGAGCTCAAGAGGGCTTTAGTGAATTTGTAGGTAGGCTTTTAGAATCTGCTGAGAGGACCCTCGGACAAGAAGATGGCAATAACGAACTCCTCAAACAATTGGCCTATGAAAATGCCAACAGCACCTGCAGGGCCATCCTCAGGGGCAAACTTAAAAATAAAGACCTTAATGACATGATTAGAATGTGTAATGATGTTGACCCCTTCACCCATAAGGTATCGCAGGCCGTGCAGCTTGCGGTTGGGGCCGCCATCCAAGGGACCGCGGCACAGAGGGACTGCTTTAAATGCGGTCAGCTAGGGCACTTTGCGAGGCAATGCCCCTTAGCCACCTCCTCTGCTGCCCCTAACCTCAGTGGACCACCAGGCAGGCCAACTCGGCCCCCCTCCCTCTGTCCTCGCTGCAAGAGGGGATACCATTGGGCTAGTGAGTGCCGCTCTAAGACCGATGCCCTTAGAAATCCCTTGCCCCCTCTTTCGGGAAAGGGCCTGAGGGGCCAGCCCCGGGCCCCTCGCCCTATTCAATTTCAGTCGGCCTCGGGGAACAGCCGACAAGAGGATCCCCAGCCCCTAGACTCCTCCGAGCAACCACAGGGAGCGCAGGAGTGGACTTGTGTGCCTCCTCCGACACAATATTAAGACCTGAGGATGGTGTTCAAATTTTGCCCACTGGCTCCTTTGGACACCCCCCCCCCCACTAACATGTTCTTTTTTATTCTGGGCCGAGCCTCCTCCACTCTTGCAGGGCTCATAGTACACCCCTCCATAGTAGATAGTGACTTTACCGGGGAAATTAACATCTTAGCCAGTGCGCTTACAGGCCCTGTGTATGTCTCTAAGGGACAGCGCTTAGCTCAGGCATTACCCTTGCCCCTTAATACATCCTTCCCAGCCATCGCCTCTAACCGAGGTGCTTCCTGCCCTGGCTCTTCTGATCTCTATTGGGTCCAAGCTATCACTAAAGAACGGCCCACCCTGCGGCTAAAATTAGATGGTAAACTTTTTGAAGGCCTTCTTGATTCAGGTGCCGATTCCATGGTTATTGCCCAAGACGCCTGGCCCGATTCATGGCCACTGCAGCCCTCCCTTATGCACTTACAAGGTATAGGACAGTCTAGAGATACTCTCCAGAGCTCAAAAATTTTGACATGGGAAGACTCTGAGGGAAACAGAGGTACTACTCAACCTTTGTAGTCCCAAACCTACCCGTTAACTTATGGGGGCGTGATATCCTTGCACAAATGAATGTCATTATGTGTAGCCCCAATGAAGTTGTAGCCAGCCAAATGCTTAAACAGGGATTCCTCCCAGGGCAGGGTTTAGGCAAAGAGGGTCAGGGACTAAGAGCACCCCTAACCACCCTCCCTAAGTCAGACAGATCAGGACTAGGGTTCAAAGACCATTTTTCATAAGGGCCATTGATCCCCCTGCACTTCAGGCAGATAAAATCACTTGGAAGAGTGACTCACCTGTCTAGATGGATCAGTGGCCCCTCCCATCTAACAAGCTAGCCACAGCTACAGCGTTAGTGCAGGAACAATTAGCTGCCGGACACATAGAGCCCTCTACTTCACCATGGAACACCCCTATTTTCGTCATCCAAAAAAGGACTGGCAAGTGGCAGCTGCTACAAGACCTACGGGCTGTTAACCAAGCAATGGTTCCCATGGGGGCACTCCAGCCTGGTTTGCCTTCGCCCGTAGCTATCCCCAAAGGCTACTATAAGATAGTCATTGACCTAAAAGATTGCTTTTTCTCCATACCATTGCACCCAGATGACTGCAAACGCTTCGCTTTCAGTCTTCCGGTAGTAAACCGTATAAGACCCTCTCCGCGCTTTCAATGGCGAGTATTGCCTCAAGGCATGGCCAACAGCCCTACCCTTTGCCAAAAATATGTAGCTCAGACAATTGATTCTTTTAGAATTCAACATCCTCAGCTATATATAATTCATTATATGGATGACATTCTTTTTGCTGGAGCCGACGAGGCAACCTTACTTCAAGTTACCATGCAGGTTGTCTCGGCCTTACAAGCTCGAGGCCTCCGCCTGTCCCCTGAAAAAATTCAGGTCTGCCCCCCTCACCTGTTCCTAGGCTTTGAATTGTTCCCCAATAAGGTCTTCTCCCAAAAGGTGCAAATCAGAAAAGACTCTCTTCAATGCCTTAATGATTTTCAGCGCCTTCTAGGCGACATTAATTGGCTTCGCCCATATTTAAAACTCACCACAGGACAGTTAAAACCCCTATTTGACATCCTGCAGGGAGATGCCAATCCAACCTCTTCACGCTCCCTAACTAAAGAAGGGCAGCAAGCGCTTAGTTTGGTCGAGCAGGCCATAAATGCCCAGGCCATTGGCTACTTCTCCCCCGATTCCCCCTTGTACTTTATTGTCCTTCCTACCCCCTTTTCGCCCACGGGACTCTTTTGGCAGGGCAAGCCTCTCTTTTGGGTTCACCTGTCGGCTTCCCCCCCTAAAGTCCTTCCCACCTACCTTTACTTAGTAGCTAAGATTATTCGCTTGGGGCAAGAAAACTCCCTTAAACTCTTTGGAAAGGATCCAGATATCATAATACTCCCTTACAATGCTTCTCAAATTCGGTGGCTAATACAGAATGATGATGACTGGGCAGTTAACTGTACGTCTTTCCAGGGCAAACTAGATAATCATTACCCCCCTAATAAACTAATTCAGTTCCTCTATCGGACACCTGTAATATTTCCCAAAAAAACAAGAGTCTCCCCCATTCCAGGAGCCGTCTTAGTCTTTACTGATAGATCCTCCTCAGGCACCGCGGCCTATAGCATTAATGGCCAGGTCCGCAGTTTTCCCACCAGGTTCTCCTCTGCTCAACTCGTTGAGTTAGCAGCCTTAGTTGCGGTCTTCAAAAATGTAGATCAGTCGCCATTTAACTTGTATACTGATAGTTCTTATGTTGCTCATGCTGTCGCCACTTTGGAAACTGTGCCTCATATTCGGCCCTCCAACAATACCACTCAAATGTTCCAGCAACTACAAAGACTCATTCACTCCCGTTCTGCGCCCTTTTTCATAGGTCATATTCGCGCCCACACTGGCCTTCCTGGGCCTCTAGTTGCTGGAAATAATCTTGTTGATCAGGCAACCCGCGTTGCAGGCGCAGTTCACACTATCACTGTTGATCCTGTTTGCGCTGCACGCCAAGCTCATGATTTACACCATCTCAATGCCCATACTCTCAGACTTAAATTCTCTATTACTAGAGAACAAGCCAGAGAAATCGTCCGCCAATGCAGGGCCTGTTTCACCCTTCTCCCTGAGCCACACCTAGGAGTCAACCCTCGCAGCCTGATCCCTGGGGAGCTCTGGCAAATGGATGTCACTCACTACCCCCCTTTTGGAAAGCTTAAATATGTACATGTCTCTGTGGACACTTGCAGTGGATTTATCTTTGCTTCCCTACAAACAGGCGAACCCACCCGCCACGTTATTAGTCATATTATAGCCTGTCTCACCTCCCTCCCTCAGCCTAAAGTTATTAAGACTGACAATGGCCCGGGATATGTCAGCTCCAACTTCAAAAGCTTTTGTGCTCAGCTAGGCATTAAGCATATTATAGGCATTCCATACAACCCTCAGGGCCAAGGTATTGTAGAGAGAACTCATCAGACGTTAAAAAATACACTCTCCAAACTACAATCGGGAGGAGGAATTTTGTACCCTTTGACAGGTAATTCCAAAACCCTGCTTAATCACGCCCTGTTCATTTTAAATTTTCTCACCTTTGACACCACCGGTAAAACAGCCGCCGACCGCCTTTGGCACCCATCCACCACAGATACTTATGCACAGGCCTTATAGAAGGAGCCGCTTACAGGCAAATGGCTGGGGCCTGACCCTGTCCTCATATGGGAAAAAGGACATGCCTGCATCTACGATATCCAGGCAAGAAACACCAGATGGCTACCAGAGAGAGCGATTAAGTTATATAACCCACCCAGAGAATCCCCTGAGAAGAATTCTTAATTCTGTTCTCTTCCAGAAATACAATGACTCCCCGAGAAAAGGCGCTGCCCCTCCTATGCCTGATTCTAGTCGTGATCAAGAGCACCATCGCAACCAACATCCATCAGATCTACAACTATACATGGCAGGTAATTAATGAGGCAGGAGACGTTGTTAAGTCCTCCTCACATCTCTCTGCCGTTATACCATGGGATCCATTAGAAATTGACCTATGCGTATTAGCTCTTGGGGCTAAAGACCCTGCGTGGGGCCTTCCTGCACTTTTCGCCCCTCAGCCAGCCCCTCCAACGACTGACTCCTCCCCAGGCTTTTGCTCCTCGGGAGCCGGACGCTCTGCAACGAGATATAAAGACTTTTATGTTTGCCCGGGGGCCCATCGACCTCGTACCCACAACTACCAATGTGGTTACGCCCCTGACTTCTTTTGTGCTTCCTGGGGCTGTGAGACCACCGGTGATGCCTACTGGAATCCCTCCTCTTCCTGGGATTATATCACCGTCAAAAAGCAGTTTCCCCGTCAAGCTCCTTCGTCCCCTTACGCCCCACAACCACCCACTGATCCTCAGTGTAACAACCAATGGTGCAACCCCCTGTTAATTTCATTCACCGAAGCTGGAAAAAAGGCTTCTTGGGATCAGTCCAGGGGATTTGAATGGGGGCTTAGACTTTACATATCTAGAAAAGACATTGGTCTCACATTTAAAATCAAATTAATTAAAAGCCTCCCCAGAGGTCCTACGGTCGCAATAGGTCCTAACCACGACATACACCCACCACGACCTCGCAGTCCCTCCAGGGGCCTACCCTCCTTCCCAGCTGTGTCCCCTTTTCCATTTAGCACCTCCCTATACCAACCTACCCTGCCCGAGGGGCCCCCCTCCTCTGCAGAACTAATTCTCACCTTAGTCAACGCCTCTGTCAGGACCATCCGAGAGGCCAACAATTCAGAATATCAGGAGTGTTGGGTATGCTACTCCCCCCGGCCTCCCTTCTATGAGGGTGTCGCTACATTTGATAAACTATTATTTACTAACGACACCAGCAAACTCAGATGGGGCCTGGAGACCCATGATGGCCTGACACTCAGCCAAGTCATAGGCCTTTGCCTTCTTAGCCCAAGAATGCTTCCCCCCGCACCCTTAGAAAAAATATGTAATCAGTCAATTACTGTCAACTCCACCTTTCAGTATATTCAGGCATCTAACAACTCTCATTTTGCTTGTTCTTCCGGTCTTACCCCGTATGTAGTCACTGCAACGTTTCTTGAGCATAGAGAATATTGTGTGTTAGTCATGCTTTTCCCCAGACTCACTGTACATCCTGCTGATGAATTGCTCAAATTTTGGGAGGGCGGCACCACAATGCCCCGGGAAAAAAGGGAGCCCATCACGGCCATAACACTCGCAGTTGTTCTAGGCCTTGGTGCCACAGGGGCTGGAACAGGCATAGCCTCTCTAGTCACCTCCAACCAACAATACCTACAGCTCTCTGTTGCCATCGATAACGATCTCTGAGAGCTACAGCAGGGCCTAAAATATCTCAAAGAATCCCTCACTTCGCTTTCTGAGGTAGTGTTGCAAAATAGAAGAGGTCTAGACTTAGTGTTCCTCCAAGAGGGAGGTTTGTGCGCAGCACTTAAAGAGGAATGTTGCTTTTACGCAGACAAAACAGGTCTGGTAGAAGATAGCATTGAGAGATTAGACAGAGCCTAGAAGATAGAAAAAAACGGAGAGAACAAAGTGAGGCATGGTATCAAAATTGGTTTTCTACATCCCCCTGGCTATCCACATTGCTTCCCAGTGTCTTAGGGCCGCTTGTAGGCTTTCTGTTGCTCCTCACCTTTGGGCCTTGGGCTTTTAAAAAACTAACCAACTTTGTCAAGTCACAGGTAGACGCAGCCACACAAAAATCGGTCTCCGTGTTTTACCAACGGCTAGAACTAAGAGGCTCCAGAGAAGACCTCCGTGGAGAGTCTCCCAATACACCCACTGAAGGTCTAAATTTCTCAGACCTTGCCTCAGACATGGAACGCAGTTGGTTCCAAAGGCTGTGGAGACGCCCATGACGGGATTATCTCGATGCCGTGTACCAGGTGCACACTCCGCCAGCAGTGAGGTAACTCCATGACGGGAATATTGTAGGTCCATGCCCGGGGGCACACTTCATAATCAGAAGTGCTAGAGGAGGATGCCACCTACATAGCCTAAGACAGAGGCCTCACCTTCACGTTAATCGCTAGATCTTATATTTGGGGTGCTGGTCGCAGAAGCACATCGCGTAGCCTAAGACAGGCTCTCCACCAACTTATATAAACCTCCCTCATATTAATAAAGAGAGGGGGAGATGTTAGAGGCAAGGACCCTCAAAGACCCTCGACTCCCCTATGACTCGTCCTATGCACGGACTTCTCCCTGGAAAATTCCAGCTATAGCTCCGAGAAGAATGCACTCCATGACATGCTGACCACGGGATGCTCCAGGGAGTGCTGACTGCAATTGTTCCCGACCACCTGCCAGGTTGGAGTTGAGTAAGCAGTCAAAAACAGGATACCGATAAGACGCTGATTGGGGCTGATTAACCCAGACCCAAGCCTCATCGTCGCCCCACTCTATTTTTTTTCTTTCTACTTCCTTGTTTCTGTATGCTTATAAAACCTACTAAGAATCTAAGTAAAGCAGACCTGACAACCATTTGCTTGGTCTCGTTCCTTTCTCTCGCCCATCTTTTTCAGGCAAGGTCCCCCTTGACCCCCGCGAGTAACAGAAGGTCCCGCGGGTCGGGACAAATCAAGATCATCCCAGAAAACTGACAAAGATAATAGAATTGGGAGATAAGGAAATTAACACAGTATGATAACTGTGTATTACATATGTTCACAAAGTTAAATAGAGAAATAGATACATAAAAAGACCTAACTCTGGCCGGGTGTGGTGGCTCACACCTGTAATCCTAGCACTTTGGGAGGCTGAGGCGGGAGGATCACTCAAGGTCAGGAGTTCGAAACCAGCATGAGCAAGAGAGAGACCCCATCTCTACTAAAAAATAGAAAGAAATTAATTGGCCAACTAAAAATATATAGAAAAAACTAACCAGGCATGGTGGCACGTTCCTGTAGTCCCAGCTACTCGGAAGACTTAGGCAGGAGGATCACTTGAGCCCAGGAGTTTGAGGTTGCAATAAGCTATGATGATACCACTGCACTCTACCTGGGGTGAAAGTGAGACTCTGTCTCACAAAAATAAATAAATAAAAAAACCCCACCCTTTAAAAAAATAAAAATAAGTATATTCCGAAATCATGAGCAATTTAGAAATTACTTAAGTATCAAAGGTCAAACAGTATTATCAAGGCGCTGAGAGAACAGTTCCTTCCCATAGAATCTGATGACCACTAGGGATTACTTAAACTTAGTTCCAAGTCACAGATAACATGCACAAACACAACTGACTGCTCTCTACAATGTGGAACAAAATATATCTTATCTCTTGGATGGACTCTGCTTAGAAAGTTTTGAAAACTATCTCCATGCTTGATAAAACAAACAAAAAAAGCTTATCATAAACATAATGACTTTAAATCTGGTATTTCTTAACATAAGCATATCAACTCTTTTTTTTTTTTTTTTTTTTTTTGAGACAGAGTCTCACTTTCTTGCCCAGGCTAGAGTGAGTGCCATGGCATCAGCCTAGCTCACAGCAACCTCAATCTCCTGGGCTCAAACGATCCTCCTACCTCAGCCTCCCAAATAGCTGGGCCTACAGGCATGCGCCACCATGCCCGGCTAACTTTTTTTCTAGATATGTTAGTTAGCCAATTAATTTCTTTCTATTTATAGTAGAGACGGGGTCTCGCTCTTGCTCAGGCTGGTTTCGAACTCCTGACCTAGAGCAATCCACCTGCCTCGGCCTCCCAGAGAGCTAGGATTACAGGCGTAAGCCACCACGCTGGGCCAGCATATCAACTCTTAATTGATGAGTCTTTAATGCATGCCATTAGAGTGACCCAAATCTCTTCACAATAATATAAATATTTCAATTGTTTCCCACAATATTAAAACTGAAAATACTGTATGTTAGGTTTAATCAACTAAGCACAATCAGCCCATAACTGCAAAAAGAGACTTTGACTTTGCCCCATCATACCTCTGTGACTGACCAGCTGCAGGACAATCTGGCCACTACTGGAAATGGCGACTTGATTAAAAGGAGCATTACCATCTATGAATCACCACTGACTCAGTGTCTGTAGCAGATATGATAAAATGGCACTCAGTATCCTTTCCAACCTCCCTCTAGTTGTCTTTTCCCACTACAGAGCCTGAAGAGCTAAAATTTATTCGCCAGGGTCTCTTGCAACCAGGGCTCTAAATGTGAATCAGGTTCAGCCAACTAGATGCTCATGACATGAGATGTAGAGAGCAGAAGGTGAAATAGGGGCCATTTTATTGACGTTTTGTCTGTCCACAAGGACTGCGGAAATGTTGTTTTGTGTGTATGCATAATTCTCCAGTCACTAACTTTGTGAGGGTCAGGAAGCAGTTGCAGTTGTGGCATAAGCAGTACTGGTTTCCTAATATCTGCATGGCAGATATGAATCGTTCTTTTTCTCTGTGTGTGGTAAACTATACATAATGTAAAATTTACCATTTTAACCAGTTTAAATATACAGTTCTATGGCATTAAGTACCTTCTCATTGTTGTGCAACCCTTACCACTACCCATCTCCAGAACTTTTTCAATATCCTCAGCAAAAACTCTGTACCCATTAGGCAATAATTTCCTCTTACCCTTACCCTGAGCCCCTGCTATGAATTTCCCTATTCTAGATATTTCATACAAGTAGAATCATGCAATATTTGTCCTTTTCTGTCTGGCTTATTTTACTTAGCATAATATCTTCAAGACATATCCATATTGTAGCATATGTCAGAATTTCCTTCCTTTTTAAAGCTCAACAATATCTCATTGTATGTATAAACCGCACTGTTTACCCACTCACCTGTCCATGGAGACTTGGGTTGCTTCCACCTTTTGGCTACTGTGAATAATAAATGCTGCTCTGAACATGGGTATACAAATATCTGTTCAAGCCCCTGCTTTCATTTCTTTTGGGTATATACCTAGAAGTGGAATTGCTAGTTCATACAGTAATTGAGGAGTCACCATATCATTTTCCACAGTGCTGTACCATTTTATTAATACAATCCCACCAGTAATATGCACAAAGTATTCTAATTTCTCTACATTCTTGCCAACACTTGTTATTTTGTGAGTTTTTCTTTTAAACAATAGCATTACAATGAGTATAAAGTGGTAATTTCACTGTGGTATTGATATAATTTTGGTAATGATTAGTGATGTTGAACTTCTTTTCATATACTTATTGGATATTATTTATATCTTCCTTGGAGAAATGCCTACTCAAGTTCTTTGCACATTTTTAAATTGAGTTGTTTGGTATTGAAATGGTATGTTCTTAAACTCAATAGTTTATACTGGCCTCCTTACGACAACTTCCTGATTGTGGCAAAGGTAACACTCCTCTAACAAGCCAATTCACATATTGTGCTGGAAGTCATTCCTAGGCAGGCCAGACCAGAGCAGTTTCTCTCTCTTGCACCTGAACCCTGACTGATTATAACAGTCAGGGTTCTTTGGTCTTTTGAGTTGCCATCTTTCAGGCCAAGTGAAGTACCCAAAGTTAAAACCTTCAAGCTCTCATAAGGTCTACCAGTTCAATTTTAGGTATAAGCAGAGGAAGTTTATATTTTTTCCTTCACGTTCCTGGGAAACTAAGCAGGATATGGTTTTGAGCTCTCTTCTCACTAAATATATGTACACTTGCATTCTTTGGCATGAATGACATGTTTTATTTATTTTTTATTTTTTTATTTTTTTTTTGAGACAGAGTCTCACTTTGTTGCCCCGGCCAGAGTGAGTGCCATGGTGTCAGCCTAGCTCACAGCAACCTCAATCTCCCAGGCTCAAGCGATCCTACTGCCTCAGCCTCCTGAGTAGCTGAGACTACAGGCATGCGCCACCATGCCCGGCTAATTTTTTGTATATATATATTTTAGTTGATCAATGAATTTATTTCTATTTTTAGTAGAGATGGGGTGGGGGTGGGGGTCTTGCTCAGGCTGGTTTTGAACTCCCGATCTCCAGCAATCCGCCCGCCTTGGCCTCCCAGAGTGCTAGGATTACAGGCATGAGCCACCACGTCCAGCCGACATCTTTTATTTCAATAAGCATTCAACCAAACACTTAGTGTCACTGGAAAAGACTTGAATAGTTAAATGTTCCATCAATAATTTAAACAAAACAAAGGCTCTGATCTGGCCACTTTATCTACTAAATAGCAGTATCAATAATAAGAAAGCAGACAAATATTGTACTATAAATGAAAGAAAAAGAAAAGAGGAGGAAAGACAAAATAAGAATGTCCCTAGCAGAAAAAAAAGGTAGCACCTGGTGCAGCAGGAGAGCTTGCCCAAATAATCCTTACAAAACTATATAAAGGAGGTACTATTAATTTTCCCCATTTTACAGATGTGACAACTCATACAGACAGGTTAAGTAAGCACTACAGATTAGTTTTCAGCCCAGGCAATCACAAGTCAAAGTTCATGTTCTTACCCACTACACTTCACTGAGTCACATGAGCTGAGGAGTACTGTACTTCTGTAAGAACTGAGTTTCAGCTGGGCATGGTGGCTCACACCTGTAATCTCAGTACCCTGGGAGCCTGAGGCAGGATGATCACTTGAGGTCAGAAATTCAAGACCAGCCTGAGCAAGAACAAGGTATCTACCAAAAATAGAAAAATTAGCCAGGTGTGGTGGTGGGTGCCTATGGTCCCAGCTACTCAGGAGGCTGAGGCAGGAGGATCGCTTGAGCCCAGGAATTTGAGGTTGCAGTGAGCTATGATAACACCACTACACTCTACCCAAGGTGACCATGTCTCAGAGTGAGACGCTGTCTCATAAAAAAAAAAAAAAAAAAAGAACTGAGTATCAGAAATATTAAATATTTTCTAGTTACCAGCAGAGGAATTTATCAAAGGTGTTCAGTTATATTAGAAAAACATTTGAAATCCAGATTCAAACTGAGAAAAAAATAAAAGAAAAACATTTATATCAGTGAGACTAGCTAATAATTAAGGCCTTCTGAATCACAAATTTTACACTGTTCAGTCTCAAACATTTACTAAGCGTCTGCTATATACAGATGCCAGACATTAAAGCACTGGGGATACAGACAATCTTAAGAAGCACTCATATGCTACATTTGTTCATCTATTAAATATTTATTGTGCATATATTAATACTATATGAAGGGTATTAACTAGGCAATGTGGCATTTACCTAAATAAATCAGAATCAGATCCTGCCCTCAATGATAATACAGTCTAGAAAGGGATAATAAAGAGTCATTTTAAAAGGAGGTAAAGGCCGGGCGCAGTGGTGGCTCACGCCTGTAATCCTAGCACTCTGGGAGGCTGAAGTGGGAGGATTGCTCAAGGTTAGGAGTTCGAAACCAGCCTGAGCAAGAGTGAGACCCTCGTCTCTACTAAAAATAGAAACAAATTAATTGGCCAACTAAAAATATATAGGGCCGGGCGCTGTGGCTCACGCCTGTAATCCTAGCTCTTGGGAGGCCGAGGCGGGCGGATTGCTCAAGGTCAGGAGTTCAAAACCAGCCTGAGCGAGACCCCGTCTCTACTATAAATAGAAAGAAATTAATTGGCCAACTGATATATATATAAAAAAAAATTAGCCGGGCATGGTGGCGCATGCCTGTAGTCCCAGCTACCCGGGAGGCTGAGGCAGAAGGATCACTGGAGCCCAGGAGTTTGAGGTTGCTGTGAGCTAGGCTGAGGCCACGGCACTCACTCTAGCCCGGGCAACAAAGTGAGACTCTGTCTCAAAAAAAAAAAAAAAAAAAAAAATATATATATAGAAAAAATTAGCCGGGCATGGTGGTGCATGCCTGTAGTCCCAGCTACTTGGGAGGCTGAGACAGTAGGAGTGCTTGAGCCCAGGAGTTTGAGGTTGCTGTGAGCTAGGCTGACGCCACAGCACTCTAGCCTGGGCAACAAAGTGAGACTCTGTCTCAAAAAAAAAAAAAAAATAATAAAAGGAGGTAAGAAGATTTACAGTTACTAGTTCTTTATATAATCAGCTCACTAAATCCTCATAAGATTAATAAAGTAGATACATACATAACTTGCTAAAAAATTAGAAAGTTAAGGGAGTTGGAAAAACAGAGGTATTTCCAGTTGATGAGATCAGAGAAGAGTTCTTATAAGTGACATTTGAGCTGAGCCTTAAAGGAGGGATGAAATATTGTGGGGATAGAGATGAAGAAATAAAAGTACAAGAGCAGAGGAAATTGCATGAGCAAAGGTATGAATAAAGATAAGAAGCAGTAGAGAACCATTAGTATGCAAAGGACACAGGGAATATTATCCTTTTGCACTCTAAATTTTTCTGACAGGTACATTTTTTAAGAAATAGCATATGTGGACTTCTGATTGCAGGAAGATGAGATAGACATACTTTTTCCTATTACTCCATGGAAATTATATATAAAATAAACATAAGAATACTGAAAAGTAGAGAGGAAGGCAGACTAGCTAGGCACCTTAGGACCTAAGGAACAACACAGTATTGAGCTCTCTTGGAGTTTTTATTTGTTATTTTGTTTGTTTGTTTTGCCACAAAACAAACAAATAAACCAGTATATTCCAGACTGGTTACTGGAAAAGCAGCAACCCAGAAATGCTGGCCAAACAAAAAGAGCTCCAAGAAAAGTTCGTTTTCTCCAGCCAAAGGACCAGAAAAGAAGTAGCCTAGCAAGTCATAAAACTTTTAGACAATAACAGCTCTATTCCCAGCAAAATACCACAGAAAAAACTGGCCCCATTTCCACCCCTATCTCAACCAGCAAAGGCCAAGTGGAGAGCCTAGATTTTTAATCTTGTCAGGCTATCACCAGGCCCTATCTCCTGCTATATCAGAGAAAGCCAAAAAGGGAGCTGGGACTGTCATACTGTCTAGCAAATCTCCCTTCCCCTAACATGGTGTTAGGGGGAGACCATGTGGGCAACCTGGACTTCTACCCAGCACTGATAAGGCACCCTTCCCCCACCTTGCTGAGGTGCTGTCAGAGAAGGCCTGAGCAGAGTCAGGACTAACACCACTGCTCAGTTGTAGTAACAAGGCCATCCATCACCCCCATCACCTCTACTCTGTCCTCCCAACCCCAAACAGGGGAGTAAGAATGAGGTGCCCATCTCTTTCCCAGCCAGCTGGGAAAAAAGCCTGAACCATTACCTGGTACCATGGAGGTGGCACCTGTAGAAAATTACAATAGGAAGGACCAATAATCCCTCATGAATATACATATAAAAATCCTTAACAAAATATTAACAAATACAATTCAGCAATATATAAAAAGAATTATACACCATGATCAAACAGGATTTATTTCCAGGGATATAAGGCTGGTTCAATGTTTGAAAATCAAACAGTGCAATGCTAACCAGCTAAAGAAGAAAAAACACAAGAGCATAAATTGATGCAGAAAAAGCATCCCATAAAATTTTTATCATGAACACCTCCATTACTGGTAAAAAAATGTCAGAAAACTAGGAATAGATGAGAAATTCTTAATTTGGTAAAAAACATCTATAAAAAGCCTTTAGCTAACACCCTATTTAACAATGAAAGATTGCATGCTTTCTCCCTTAGGTCAGGAACAAGGCAAGGATGTCTACTCTCAATATTACTATTCAACCTAAATTTTAGCCAGTGTAGTAAGGCAAGAAAAGGAAATTAAAGTATACGTACCAGAAATGAAGAAATAAAAGTATTCCTCTTTCCTGATAATATGATAGTCTACTTAGAAAATCCCAAAGAATCTACAAAAAGACTCCTAGAACTAATAAGCAAGTTCAGTAATGTTGTGGGACACCAAATGAACATATAATAATCAATTATATTTCTCTATATTAACAATGAACACAAGGATAAAGAAACTAAAAATATAAAACGACTCACAGTCACTCAAAAAAAAATGAAATACCTAGATAAATCTAACAAAATATGTACAGAATCTGTATGTTGTAAATTACAAAATCCTGTTGAAAGGAATCTCAAAAGACATAAGTAAATGAAGAGATAGTCCACATTTATGGATTAGACTCAACATAGTAAAGACGTCAATTCTTTTCAAAGTGATAGACAGGTTTAACACAACTCCCATAAAAATACCAGCAAGACATTTTTGTAGATATAGACAAGATTGTCCTAAATTCACACGGAAAGGTAAAAGAACTAGAATAGCTTACACAATTCTGAATAAGAATAAAAGTGAGAGAAATCATTCTACCCAATTTCAAGACTTATTACATAGCTATAGCAATCAATACTATATGGCACTTACAGAAGTATAGACATGTAGATCACCAGAACAGAATAGAGAACCCAAAGATAGTCCCCCACAAGTATGGCCAGTTGATTTTTGGCAAAGGTACAAAGCAATGCAATGGCAGATATTTAAAAAATAGTGCCAGAACAATTAGATATCCATGGACCCCTCCCCCAAAAAACCCAAAACAAAAAACTTTGACCAAATCTCATACCTTATATAAAATTTAACTCAAAATGGACCATAGATTTAATTGTGAAGTGTAAAAACTACAAAACGTTTAGACAATAACACAGGAGAAAACTTTCCAAAATTAGGACAAAGACTTCTTAGACATGACACCCAAAAGCATAATTCAAAAAAAAAAAATCAGCCGGGCGCGGTGGCTCACGCCTGTAATCCTACCACTCTGGGAGGCCGAGGCGGGTGGAATGCTCAAAGTCGGGAATTCAAAACCAGTCTGAGCGAGACCCCGTCTCTACTACAAATAGAAAGAAATTAATTGGCCAACTAATATATATAGAAAAAATTAACCGGGCATGGTGGTGCATGCCTGTAGTCCCAGCTACTCGGGAGGCTGAGGCAGTAGGATCGCTTGAGCCCAGGAGATTGAGGTTGCTGTGAGCTAGGACGCCACGGCACTCACTCTAGCCTGGGCAACAAAGTGAGACTCTGTCTCAAAAAAAAAAAAAAATCAATAAATTTGACTTCATAAAATTAAAAGGTTTTACTTTACAAGAGATCCTATGAAGAGGATGAAAAGATAAGTTATAAACTGGTAGAAAATATCTGCCATATTTGTAAACCATATATATATGAGAAAGGACTGATATCTAGAATATATAAAGAACTCTCAAAATTAAATAGTAAGAAAAAAAAATCCCAATTAGAAAATGGGTAAAAGATGTGAAAAGGCAGGGAATCAAAGAAGATATACAAATGGACAATAAGCACAATAAAAAGATGTTCAATACCACTAGCCATTAAGGAAATGCAAATAAAGACTATGATGAATATTACTATACACCTACTAGAACAGCAAAAATAAATTGTGACAATATGAAATGCTGTCAAGGATGCAGAGAAACTGGATCTCTCATACATTGTGCGTGGGAATGTAAAATTGTATAGCCATGCTGGAAAACAGTTTGGCAGCTTCTTAAAAAACTAAACATACACTTACCATACAACACAGCAATTGCAATCCTGAGAAATGAACTTATATCTACACAAAAACCTATACAGAAATGTTCATAGCAGCATTACTTGTAATAGTCAAAACATATAAAAAATAAAATATCCTACAATATGTGAATAAACATACTGTGGTCTACATATACCATAGGATACTACTCAGCAATAAAAATGAATGAACTATTGATACACACAATAACTTGGATGGGTCTCCAGGGCATTATGCTAAGTGAAAAAAAGCCAATCTCAAAAGGTCACACACTGTATGATCCATTTATGTAACATTCTCAAATTGACAAAATTATACCAATGGAAAAGAGAATAGTGGTTGCTGGGGGTTAGAGATGGTGTGTCAAGAGTTGGGGGAAAGTATAAAGGGGTCACACAGGCAAATCTCTGTAGCAACAGAATATTTCTATATCCTGATTAGGACAATGGTTACATGAATCCATGCATGATGAAATGACACAGACCTGTACCTACACATTGAACCAATGTCAATTTCCTGATTTCGATACTGTACTATAATTCTGTAAGGTATAACTATTGCAGGAAACTGAGTGAAGGGTACATAGGCTCTCCCTACTATCTTTGAAACTTCCTGTGAATGAATGTATAATTATTTCAAAATAAAAAGTTTAAAAAGGAAACAAAGGTCCTAAAAAATAACACATGGAGTATATATGTATATATTTTTAAATAAATAAATATTAATATTTATACCTTGGATGGGCTCTTTCACTCTCTACATTAAATATTTCTAAAATTTCTATATTTTGTACAATGAGCATGCTAATACTTGGCAATCACAGAGAAAAGGTTTTTTAAGAAAATGAAAACAATATTATTTTTCACTGTTTGACGTCAACCATACTTAAACAGATAAAAATAGAAAATTAAGAAATAAATTCAATTATTAATCCATGTATGCATATGTACACTAAATAAAAGACAAGAAATAGTGAGGTAACCAATAAAACCAATAAAATCAGAATGGGCAGAATTCTTAAGTTAGAATTGGAAGTGACCTGAGAAATCAAGTACAATTCCTCAATTTATAGCCAAAGAAACTAAAGCTAGAAAGTAAAATAAATTTCACACAGCTATTCGCCAACAGAATCTGATATAAAACTCAGAAAGTATAGTAGTTAGGAAGGGTGGAGAAGGGATGGAGTAAAGAAAAGAAAAGAAAAAAACCAGTCCTGGTTCTAGAATCAAACTGCTTAGGTTCAAACTCTGGGTACACCACTCACAGTTATATGAACATGGAGAAGTTATATAACTTCCTTGGGCCTTCCTGTCCTTCAATGTAGAATGAGGAGAAGACTAGTTCCTATTTTATAGGCTTGTTGTGAAGATTACATGGAATAATGCATATAATGTACTTAAATAATGCTTGGCAAATAGAAATTGCTCAATAAATGTAAATTAGTATTGCCATGTCATCAACTTCTCTTTATTTTACGTTGTATTGCCCTAGGCCTGAAATTAAATTAAGATAGTCATCTATCTATCAACATATAGACATAAGGCAACAGAAACTCTTAACACTTGAAAACTTTGGATTAATACAAAATACATATGAATACTTGAAAACAATGGTTCAATCTTATAAAGATTCTGCTCAAGATACAATTACTTTCCAGCCAAACAACAAAGTAATAAAGTAACATAAACTGAGACAGAATAACAATGTAACAGTGTCTCCAGTTACTCAATGCAGAATTCTACACATCGTGTTTCTAATATAAAGATTTATTTAATATAAAATTTGTTACATAAAGGTATTTCAACAGGAGCATACTGGTCATCAACATTTTTAAAAGTATGTCAGTGATGCAACTGATTACTGCTGATACCTAAAAGCACTTCTGTACAGTTTGGGAAGAAATTAGGAAACTTCCTCAAGTGACAGGCTCTATTAACTGGAAAGACACAAACTATTCCACTGAGCTTAATTATACCAAAACATAAGAGATCAAAATGGCTTATAATTTATCATTAGACAATCTTTAAAATACGAGGATATATCAACAAAATGAAACTTTACTAATGTTCATATTTGGATGGTGATTATGGTGATTTAAATATGCTGGATTTTTCTTGTAGTTTCACTTGATTGTGTACATACAAAATACTCCAAAGTACTGGAGAACAGCCATCTGAAGCAATTGTCCTCCACCTTGAAATTCTGTGGTTGTCTTTAAAAGCCATACATTCAAATGACCCTAAAAGAATTCACAACTGATAAAACTTGATTCATAAATACAAAATGAAATTTTTGGAAGTTATTACTGATTTGGTATACAGCAAAATTTTTTTAAAGTTATGGTTTCCTGCCAAAGTCTATTTCACTAAAATAAAAAAAATAAAAATAAAATAAAGTTATGGTTTCCAAGTGATGTATAAAATCTTTTTAAGAAAATCATATCCCAAGGCATAAAATGAAGAAGAGATTTAAAAAATAATATAAAATTAGTGTTAATACATTTTCCTTAGGCCAATTATATATTATAGTTGCACTCAAGCTAAAATAAGGCTAAATCCAATTTTATCTAATAAAGCTTATCTAATATGCACATAATAGGTACAGATTACACCAGTTAGATCCATAAACTAGAACATAAAAATAATTCTTATAAAAGCAAAAAGCCAAAACTACAAATGAAAAGGACAACATTTACTTTAGGCATTTATGGCCAAACTTTGTGATAAATAATGCTATTTGGGACTACCCAGTTTTTTTATCCCATTGAAAAAATTTTAATCCTAGATGAAAACATTTTCAGTGAGCAAATAAGAAAACACTCTTTTCTCTTTATATTTTTCAAAAGGTACTTTACTTTTTCTTAGTAAGCACAGGGCACTGTTTCCAAAACAGCTATGAAATCTGTTACAATTGCAAAAGTTTCAAAGACCCTGCAATTTTCTACCATTTTATGTCCCACTTCTGAGCAGCAGAATTTAGGGCAGCACATTTAAAAAAATTAAATTGCCTCCTCAGTTACATCATCATTCTCTTGGCCACACTTCAGTTCTGGGACATTTTTTGCTGCCCTGACTATGCACTCTTAAACGACACTCAAAAAAGTTGTCATGTACCATGGGAGGCAGAGGCGGGAGGATCGTCTGAGCTCAGTAGTTAGAGACCAGCCTGAGCAAGAGCGAGACCCCATCTCTACTAAAAAAAAATAGAAATTAGCTGGACAACTAAAAAAAAAAAAAAAAAATATATATATATATATATATATATATAATTAGCAAGGCATGGTATAGTGGCACATGCCTGTAGTCTCAGATACTTGGTAGGCTGAGAGAGAAGGATTGCTTGAGCCCAGGAATTTGAGGTTGCTGTGAGCTGGGCTGACTGCACAGCACTCTAGCCCAGGCAACAGAGTAAGACTCTGTCTCAAAAAAAAAAAAAAGTTGTCATGTATACCAAAGAACACAAACTTTTTGTGGCTCTAACTTGCCTTTAAACTAAAACTGCCAATATCAGGGTACACCTAATTCTGTACCACATCCAGAACTGTCTCAGCTCAATGAATAAGAACCTGACAGATATCACTGTCCATTTTATATCCTCAGTTATAGCAAAAGTTTTTATACAACGATCAAAATTTAGAGGTAATTTGAGGAAGGGTTCCTGATCTGGCTGCATGCCAGAGCATACCAGTAATGAAGCCAAATACCTAAAATTCTAATTCTTATTCTAATAAAGCTAGCACTTTAACATATTGATTGGTAAAAATCTTTATTTTTAAATATGCTATATCCCAAAATCCAATCAACATAATGGAAAATGAAAAACTGGCTCAAACTTCAAACTCCAGTACATACTGTGAAAATGTATTGGATTTTGGCCCAAATTTTAATGTATGGTTTTGGCATTCTCTGGCTTTCATGTCAGTATTATATTTATGGAACCAACATCAATTTAATTTAGTTTCAAAGTTCTAAACTAAAACCAATTTGCAAGTATTTCCAATATTTCAGTGACGTAGTTTACTTACAGGAAGACCCTAAATTAGCAGAATCCATGGCAGAATCTCACCTCCTACTAGAATTTATCTATCAATAATTTCAAAAGAAAAGTATCAAGATAATGGATACTTATCACCTCTCTTGACCTCTGCCACAACTCATAAGCTTAATTAAACCACAATAAAAACGTAAGACAAATACAAATATAGTTCACTGCTGCCATAACAACACTGTTTTTTGTTTGTTTGTTTGTTTGTTTTTCTGAGACAGAGTCTCGCTTTGTTGTCCAGGCTAGAGTGAGTGCCATGGCGTCAGCCTAGCTCACAGCAACCTCAAACTCCTGGGCTCGAGCGATCCTTCTGCCTCAGCCTCCCTAGTAGCTGGGACTACAGGCATGCGCCACCACGCCCGGCTAATTTTTTATATATATCAGTTGGCCAATTAATTTCTTTCTATTTATAGTAGAGACGGGGTCTTGCTCTTGCTCAGGCTGGTTTTGAACTCCTGACCTTGAGCAATCCGCCCGCCTCGGCCTCCCAAGAGCTAGGATTACAGGCGTGAGCCACCGCGCCCGGCCAACAACACTGTTTTGAGTGCATATGATAAAAACTGTTTTATGGTGAAACACTGTTTGTGGTAAAACTATTATAACCAAGTTTTTTTTTCAGTTAATAGACACATTATGTTACATTCTGTACTGAAGTCATTATTTTACTGGGAAGATCCAGTGTATAGTGAAGTAACAGCATTTCAATATGGAAGTATAAAGTCGCTAAACTTAGCTAGGTTAGGATTAATATCCGGTGATGATGGTGCTGTCTGTGTGTATGGGAGGAGGAGTACAGGAATATTCACACCACAGATCTATTACAAATCCATATCCAAACATTCAGATGGCAAACTACCAGGGAGCAACAGTGCCAACATGTAAACACTGATTTGTTCTCCAATTGTGCCTGATCCATGCTATCCTATTTTTAGTTAACTTCTTGATTTCTCCAGGCCAAGAGAACCACAAGACCTAAAAGTAAGAATCACTGTCACAATGATACCTATAGTCAAATAGCTTTTTCTATTCTTGTTCTACTATTATCCATACATGTGTTATATCATACCCTTAGAGAAAGAAAAACAAGAAAAAGAATCAGGTCCCAGGAGTTCCCAAAACCACATGCAAGCAAAAATTAAAGACACAGCATTTTGTAAATAATGAACACCTTATTTGTAAACAAATACAAACACTTGAAAGAAAGTGAAAACAATCTTGGTTCCCCCCCATCTCTGCAAAAAAGTAAAACATTTGGGAATGAAATAGTATAATTCCTCCCTCTCTATAACCTAAATCCATTAAAAAAATTACAATTAGCTCATACTGTATTTTTCCATCAAATATCACAATCTTTCAAGAGCTTCATAGGTAATTTAGCAGAATACAGAACTGCATTCATATCTAAGTCAGTTTGATGCCCAAAAAGAATCAAAGTTATAGAAGCTTTAAATAAAAAAAATCAATTCAACCTTCACTAACAATCTACTACCATATGAATAATGAAGGGGGTACAATTTGAAGACAGGAAAGATTTCCATTCATATGCTAATGACCATGCCAGATACACCCACGACCAACACCATATATTACATCAGACCTGAAAGTAAACATCGCAAATGAATAGGTAGTTAATATGGCATTCTTACATGACAAAATAAAAATAATACTCATTAGAACATCTGTGATTTAACAGTTTCTCAAAAAAGTGCTCAAATTTCAATTCTCAGAAAAGCCATGAAAATGTTTCAATCATGGCAAACTTTTGAAGAAGTATTGAGGACCTAGTGATTAACAATACAAAAATGTTTGCAAGCAGTTGTACAATGTGAATAAGTTGCAGAATGGGGAGTGAGCTATTGAAATCAAAACTGATTTGTCTGCATGTTCTGCCATTGCAGCCATGATGGTTTCTTCTGTCTTAGAGATAATGCTCTACCACAAAACTAATTTTCTTTACAACTAAGTAGCTATGAGAACTGACAAAAGAAAACAAAAATAACCATTAGGCATGCTAATATATTAATTGTACAATCCCATCTAAGAGTTTCTCTCTTAATTTTGCAATAACAGTAAGATATAATCATTATAGTTTTCTTTTTTCAGTTCAGCAAATTTTTACATGACAAAACTTTTATTCAGATATATATACGAAGATAACGTCTCTAGAGGATCTCACTCTGGTGAGGGTAAACAGGAATACTATGTAAACTTCTTCAACTAAAGATCATTTTTTATTAAGTTAAAGAAAAGAAAATTAATTTTTGACAACCTCATCCAAAAGCAAAGCTAAAAATTCACCTCTCCTTTGAAGACGGAATTATTTCACTGATCCTTTGAAGGTATGTCATATCATCTACACTCATAAAGTAATTTAAAAGCTTGTTGCCAATAAGTAAATTATCATCTCATGAAGATTAAACAGTAGATACCCATTTAGAGTAGAAAATAAAAGTTTGGAAATGGCCGACAATGTCACAAGCCTATAATCAGATAAAATGTAAAATAAGATGTGGCTAAAGTCAACAAGTACTTCTTGGAGGCTTGTTATAATTTAACAATCACAAAATTATTTCTACTTAAGTGAACATAAATATTGCAATCATTTTTCTGACATAATTATGTTTTGGTACTACATCTTCTTTCTATAAAAAGCATTACCTACTTGTTCTACTTCCACTGGCTGTCAACTTTAAGCACCCTCTATCCTTACTTTTCTAGTCCACCCTACTAAAAATATTATGTGTACAATATCTGCAAAACAGTATTTGAATATTCGTTGTGCAAATCCGTCAGTACGCCTCAAATTTTTAAGAGATAATTCCAATCTTGGAGTTATCAGTGAGAGGAAGGTGCCTGCACTGTGGTGATTTTACTTCCAGTGTTAGGTGTCCCCCTTAACCCAGACATTTGCACAGACCATATTTTTACCCTGTGGCAAATACATTCTACTCAAGTTGTGAAAGCACAACCAGTTCATAATGAGTATGTGTAAAATCCTAGTGTCCAAATTCTTGTTTCAAGTTAATTTTTTAAATGTAAAGGTAATGCATTAAATCTTTTTCAGGATCTAAACTTGCCCAGTATTTAAACATTTAAGAAAGAAATACAAAAAAAGGTACACCATTAATGTTAGAAGAAACCCTAATGATATCTTTATTTTCAAAATCACTCCTTTCACTACATTTTTCAAACATCACTTCCTCTACACCACTTCCCCCAGTCCTTTAGGAAAATCAGTGATTAACACCGCCCCTTCCACCCCAGATTCTTAAAAGGATCCACTGTGCACAAATGTAAAAGTCCCATAATCCAAATACATTGCCCTAGTGATCTCTGATGCTTTGAAAAGCACCTGTAAAGATGCCAATGCCTTAAATTAGATCCCTAAGGGCTCCTTTTCTTTCTTGACCACATTTCTCTTTTTCAATGCCTCCCTCAACACTTGAGGCCAGATGACTTCCCATCCAATAGCCCTCCCTCTTCCTAAACACTGCCCTCCATTACCACCAGCCCCACCCCGGTTCCCTCTCCCTCGCCTGGGGTCACACCGGCCCCGGTCCTGCTCCTCTGACCCCTCACCCCCACTGCCACAGCCCAGAGCATCTCTTCATCCGGGGCCACATTCCCGCAGGACGCCGTCGACCTTCTTCCGACCCTATGCTGCTTTCAAAAGCCTCCAAGCTGTTGCCTCTTCAAGTCTTCCACCGCCTCTCGCCCCTCGGCCTCTACTTACCCTCAGCCTCTGGCCATCAGCACCCCCTCAGGCCCTCGGCTCAACAACCTCCATTGCCTTCAGATTCCATTCTAGAGCTGACTCTCCATCTCCCCCAACCGTCTCCCCGTGGCCCTCCGGGTCCCTGTCCCTCGGCAGCCCCCAGCTCCATCTCAGACTCCCCACTCACCCTGGCTGCAGGCGCCCCCCAAACTCCCCTCTGCTCAGCCCCAGCTCCCCTCACCTCCGCGGTCGGAGGCGGGCTCCCGGGACCCACCTCCGAGTCGGCGTCCAAGCCGCCGTCGGAGTCCGTGGTCCTCCCGGCCTCGCCGGATTGAAGCGCCTCGAGCGGCGGAGGCGGAGCCCGGGGCGGGGAGCCGGGGTCGGGGCGGGGGCGGTGGCGGCTGCGCGCAGGCATCGCCCCGGCTCCCGTCACCGCCGCGCCGGCAGCTGCCTCCGGGCCGAACCGGAACTGCTTCGGGAGGCGGGGCCCTACCGGCGGGAGGAGGAGCTCCACCGGCGGGGGGCGGGGCCAAAACCGGAAGACACGCGAGGCTCCAGATGGGCCCAAGAGGAGAACGGATGAGGGAAACTGCAGCAGGGGAGTCCGAGAGCGCATGCGTCGGGCTGGTGGCTAAGGTGGGAGAAAGGAACCGAGCGAGGGAGAGATGGGGCGAGGCCTATAGGATTAGTAAATAAGGTTGGGCCTAGGGAGGGGGTTATCCTCTTATTGCTCCAGAGGGGGACAGCTCTTCTCCAAAAGCCAATCCCCAATGATCGTTATCATTCACTGCCCCATTGCTTTCTGACAGTGTCTATGCCAAATAAATATCTAATCTTTGTGCAAACTCTACAAGGTAGATCATACATCACAGACCAAGAAACATTGCATGACATATCACTTTAATATGCGCCCAAGCTGGTATTCCAACCCAAAGCTATCTAACTTCAGAACCTACGTTCTTCTCACTGCACCGTGCTGCCCTACCCTTGGGGAAGGCCCCCCAGCCCAGGCCTACCATTGGCATAAACCAAGTCCAAAGGCAGCTGCAACCTGGGCTCAGATTGTTTTGTAGGATGCCCTGGCATGGCCTTTCCCCTCAGGCTGGACTCAAAGCCGGGGGCAGCTGGGAACCTTCCCATTGTAGTTCATACCCTTCCCAGCCCCACCAGGACCTCTGCGAAGTCACTTGAGGGAAGGCAAGACATTTCATCTCTTTCACCGATAACCAGCTCTGGCAGAAGGACAGGGTGACCTTTCTCAGTCTCTATTCTGGGGCCAAAAACCTTTGTAGCAGAGAAATCTCCCTCCCGTCTCAAAACGTTTTGGATGACACTTAGGCCCTTTGGCTCTCAAAGTCTAGGGCAACGCTCACCTCCCTTCTCCCTCTTTGACATACAAGGCCTCCTTCAGTCTTCTCTTGAGAAGTCAATCATCTTCATTTCAGGACCATTGTTCAAAGCTTCCCCCATGAACCTTGTCCCACCCTTTAAGTGAGGTCCTTCGTGTCTCCTCTCCACATTTCTCTGACTCTACAACTCAGAAAACTGCCCCTCACCTCCATGATCCAGAGACTCATCCAGAGACACCTGGCTCCTACTCAGTTTGTGGCCCACCGAGACCTATAAAATTTTTTTCTATAATCCATCCTTGGAGCCAGCTACCTCTTCTCCACCCTGAATCTCTACTTTAACTCAGTCCTCAGAACCAAATAGCCTTATGTAGGGCTCTAAACCTATTAATTCAACAAATTGGCCAGGCACTATGGCTCACACCTGTAATCCTAGCCCTTGGGAAGGCCAAGGCAGGATTGCTTGAGGCCAGGAGTTTGAGGTTGCAGTGAGCTATGATTTCACCCCTCCACTCCAGCCTAGGCAGCAGAGCGACACCCAGTCTCAAAAAAAATTTTCAGTAAATGTTTCTAAGCACCTACTATGTGCTAGACACAGCACATCTTTGTTCCATTTAATTCTCACAGCAATTCTCTGAGATAGGTGTGATTGTCCTTACTTTACCAATGAAGAACCTGAGGTTGAGAGAGGTGGAGTGACTGATTCCAAGTTCTCAGGGAGTTTGGGGGTGGGGGTGGCTTGGGGAGGAAAACATCCTATCCTTTCTGGAGGCCCATGTGACTTGCTGAGTCACTTGCACCTGTCCCACCTGTTCCTGTCAATCTCTGGGAAGAAGAAATGACCCTGGAGAAACAGAGAGGAGCCACCGCAGGGGCAGAGGGGTGGGCGGGCTGGCCCATGGCTGAGACCTCGCTCCCAGAGCCTGGGGGAGATGCGGAGGCCACGCCCTGCCCCAGCATCCCCGAGCTGGAGGAGCTCCTGAGGGAGGGGAAGGCCTCCTCCAGCCGCGTGGATGAAGTCTGGCCCAACCTCTTCATAGGAGATGCGTGAGTGGGGGCAGAGGGTTGTGGGGGGGGGCACAAGGAGTTCTTGAGCTCTTTACCGGACACGGGAGTGGGTGGGAACAAGGAGACATAGTCCTGCTCTGAGCACCCCAGGCCATGGACTTTGTCCCGGAGCCCTGGGCGCCGGTCCGTGCAGTGACCAGCCGTGGCCACCAGGGGGAGCAGCGATTTTTGCCTGCCTGAAAGACGGGAGCTTCCCAGAGGTTCCTGGAGTCTTGTGGCACATCCAGGACTTCTGGCGGGTGTAGGGGACACGGGCCTGGGGAATGGTATTTGCAGGATGACGTAGGGTAGACAGAAAGCCCCTTTCTGGTCCCAGTCTCCCTCCTCTGGACACAAAGTGGGTGGAGAAGCCTGACTGAAGGTGAATCAGGGAAGGCGTCACCTTTAAGCATTTGCAGATTAGAAGCAGGTATGTGGTGGTGGCCAGGACAGTCCGGATGTGCGTGGGAGGACATAGGGCGAGAAGGGAGGGGCAGCCTGAAAGGATTGCTTCCCAGGATTGAAGCAATCCCTTCCTTCCTGGCCAAGGCAGGGGCAGAGAGCCTGAGGAAGCAAAGGTAACCCCTGCAACACCAACTCCCCCACCAGAAAGCTCTGGCGGCGGGGCTGGCGGCTGCAGACCCCAGTTGGAACTTGCTGGGTTCTGGCTCCCTTTGGACCCCAATGGCTCAGTGCCTCTGAAGCAGGCAAAGCCTCCTTCCTGGACCTCGTGCCTCAAGCAGCATCTAGCCCAATTCCTGCTCTCCCCAGGGCCACGGCAAACAACCGCTTTGAGCTTTGGAAGCTGGGCATCACCCACGTGCTGAACGCTGCCCATGGGGGCCTCTACTGTCAGGGCGGCCCTGACTTCTATGGCAGCAGTGTGAGCTACCTGGGAGTGCCAGCCCACGACCTCCCTGATTTCGACATCAGTGCCTACTTCTCCTCCGCAGCCGACTTCATCCACTGTGCCCTCAGCACACCTGGGGGTAGGACTTGGGGTCTGATCTTGTATCCCACGCTGCTCATTCATGGGAGGATGCCCCATTTCCCCTCCCGTCCCTGGTTTTTAAAATCCTCTGCTCAATGCTCCAGCATTTTATCTAACCCCAAACTGAGGCCTGGAATGCAAGGTCATGCCAGGAGGTTGGGGCAACCCTGGCACTAGAAGCCATGTCTCCCAAACAGCAAAACAGTTCTTTATCTGCAACACTCAGCCTTGGGAAACCACCATTTGGTACCTAGATGTCTGGCCCAAAGTACTTTCAACTGGAAAACAAAAAATCTTCAGATACTCAGGGTACAGCAAAGGAGCCCCTGCTTTGTGTTCATCCTGGGAGAAAGCTGTGCCCCTTGCTGTGTGACCCTGGGCAAGCCAGTGTCCCTCTCTAGACTTCAGTTTCCTCATCTGTGCAATGGGAATGACAGGACTACAGCTCACATGACTTTTTAACATCCAAAGCACTTTGATGTTCTTTTGTTCTTCATCTATTCATTCACCAGCTATTTACTGAACATCTGCTATGTGCCAAGCACTGACTTAAAGAAGGCAGGACCCCTGCTCTCTTATAAGTGGTGGAAAGACAGTTGCATTGTGAAGTATCACGAGGGTTCCCCATAGGAGTGGGTGGGCGTGAAGAGCTGTGGTAGCACAAGGCAGGGGTGCTCAAGCCAGAGGATTGGGGTGGAGGAGGACTTCCCTCTGCAACAGTGTTCACTGGGTCATATGCAAAATGATGAGCCACTCTGTGATTCAAGCAATACCTTAGTGGTCAGGAAAGCCCATGCAAGAAGCTGTGTCTCAGCCGAAGCCCGATGAGTAGCAGGAGTTAGTCAGCCTGAGCCCGGGGGAAATGTGTTGCAGGTAGTTGGACTAGCATGTGGTAAGGCTGGAGGTCGGAGACCATGACGGCTTCAAGGAACTGCAAGTTACCCCGTGTTCCGAGAGCTGAGGGTCGGGGAGGGATGGTCTGAGATGAGGCCACAAGGGTCATCAAGGGCCAGATCTTGAAGGGTCTTGTAAGCCATGTTAAGGAATGTGAATTCCATCCTGGGGGTAGGCAGAACAGCTGTTGGTCTACCCATTTTCACAGATCAGGAAACTGAGGCCCATAAAGGCTGAATGACTTGCTCAGGGTCACAGAGTGAGACCAAGGCAGGGCCAGGAACTTAGGTCCCCACCACAGCCCTTGGGTGGGCTGGCGGGTGGGAAAGGGTTCTTCACAAGGATGTCTTCCTCAGCCAAGGTCCTGGTGCACTGTGTGGTGGGCGTGAGCCGCTCCGCCACGCTGGTGCTGGCCTACCTCATGCTGCGCCATCAGCTGTCCCTGCGGCAGGCGGTGATCACCGTGAGGCAGCGCCGATGGGTCTTCCCCAACCGAGGCTTCCTCCGCCAGCTCTGCCAGCTGGACCAGCAACTGCGGGGCACAGGCCGGAGCTGAGGGGCCAGGTGAGGGCTGGGCAGGACACGAGGGCACAAGGCGGTGAAGCTGGGGGTGATTGGCAGTGAGACGTCAGGTGAGGGCTGGGCAGGGAGCATAGAGGGGGAGGCCAGTGGGGGCTGGGCCAGGGACATGGGATAGGGCTGTTCAGGGCTTGGTTGGCAGGGCTGTGTGTGGCTGGAAGTGAGGGTGGAAGGGGGCCTGGCCCGCTCCCCAAGCTGCTGGGCTCCCCTCACCTGCCCAGGGTGTCATCAGGGTGTGGCGTAGGCAATCCTCCTGTAGGACCGCCACCCCATCTCCCCAGCCTACCCCAATTCTTCAGAGGCCCGAGGAAGGGAGGGCGTGGGAGGCATAATACGTGAGAGGTGAGGCCTGCCTTCCTGGTCCCAGGGCCCACCCGCCCTGCCTCGGCCGAAAGCCTGTGGGGGCCTCCTGAGTCCCACCGAGGCACCCATGCAGCCAGCCTGGGCCATCCACACAGCCACGTCACCTTCCCCACAGTCTGGACCCCAGCTACAGCTCCACAGAGAAAACGTTCCAGGCTTAGCTAATTCTTACCCTCGCCCCACCTCACCATCCCCACCACAGGAAGGAAAACAGGTTCCTGTGTGCCCACCCCCAGCCGTGCCTGCCTCACCCCAGATGCCAGGGAGCCCCTGGGTGGTGCCGTTCAGTTCCTGCCCCGGGGCCAGCACTCCACTCCCGCCCCATCACCCCTCTGACCTCAGAGATCTACAGAAGGACCCTCCCTCCCTGCCTGCTTCTGGGGACTCCTTTAGGACATGAAGCGTTTCCTGAAGTCCATCTAGACTCCTTCCTGCTGCCATGGGCCCTGCCCGCTTGTTCTGTGCTCGGGCAGCTGGAGCACCAGCAGGCAGTCCTCACCTTGCACAAGGGGAATGGATCCCCAACGCCGACTTCCTCCTCCTGGGCGCCCCAGGGTCCCCGACTGCCCAGTGGAAGGAGCTGCCCCCACCCCCCAGCAGCAACACTGCTCTCGGCTCCCAGCCCACAGATGGTCACCAAGATACTGCTCCGAATCTTCCGCATCAGCCCTCTGTGAAATTCCCGCCAGCGACTGTGAGGGAGCTGCAGAGTGCCCACCTCCCTTCTCCCCCGTGCCCAGGCTGGGTCTGTCTCTGTCTGGGCCCCGAAGCCTGCCTCCCCCACATTCCTGTGCTCCTGGGGGCCATCAGCCGGGCCTCCAGGGCTGCTCCCCACTCCCAGTGCCTGCCTCCAGCTCCTGCTTCCCAGCCGCTCCTTCCCTCACTCTCTCTTCAGCCCTGTCTTTGGCTGTGCCCCGCCACCCACTGGCCCAGAGGGGCTGCCCGCTGGGGGTAAGCGACCAGCCAAGGCTCCCCTGGAGCTACAAGAGTGGCAGCTTTCTCCTCCTGCCCCACGAGCCCCAGGGCAGGGCCTGTCTCCCCACCTCCCACTCAGAGAGCTGTTTCTGTCTCCTGGGGCACAGCCAGCCCAACCAGAAGGGAGGCACTTTGGCAACATCAACCCCTTCCCACATGCTGGCTGGAGGACGAGCATTTTGGGAGGAGGATTAGGGAAGGATCGGAGCCTAGGCTTAGAGTTTGGGGGTGTGATAGGAGGAATTTAGGGTTATAGCTGGGGTTGGGATTAGGCCCGGGGCCAAGCTGGGTGGGAAACTGTTGCACAGAGCTCTGTGGGTGTGGGGTCTGGGAGGGGGACGTGTTTCCCATGGAATGGCATGTTCCCTGTCTGCGCTCTCTCCTCCAGACAGGATCCAGGAACTTGGCAGAGCAGCAGATCTCTGACCATGCTCAACCACCCCACTTCCTCAGCCTGGGGCCTTAGACACCCTGACCTCTGACCTCATCATCTTTCTCACCAGGCAGCTGACTTTGGGGGATTTGGTTGGGCCGGGCTGCAGCATTGCACAATTCATGGGGGTGTCGTCTAACAGATTGTCTATGCAACTGGAGCCTCCAGGAGTTGTGCAGTGTGCAACCTGGGAGGCCATACACGGCAGCTCTGGGGCTGCAGACTCTGAAGGATGAGGGCACTGTGGGGAAAGGTCACGTCTGTCCAGAAGCTGTGGATGCCAAACCTACCTCCTCATCTCTTTCAGCACCTGTACCCACTTGACCTTACACACAGGGCTCAAGGCAGAAGCAGGTTTAGGTGACAGCTTTTGTCCCTGCCCCAATAAGGACCAGCCAGTCCCACTGTGGGCTTTAGTTTACCTGCTTGTAACATAGAGCCCATCTGTCTCCCAGAGCCCGTCTTTACCTCCTGCCATGGGGCTCTGCCACTCTGCCACCCTGGTACTGGCCCTGCTGGTGCTGCTGGAGGCTCTGGCCCAGGCGGATGCCCAGAAGATGACAAGAGCCCAGCGTGGGGTCCACCCAAGAGCCCGCTACTCCGTCTGCTTCATTCTGTTGTCTGCACCCCCCGTCAGCCACTGTCTTCAGTCCCCACAGGTGGGAGTAGGCTGCCTCTCAGCCAAGCCCTGAGGCTCCTTGACGAGGGACCCCAATTCTGGGGGTTGGGGGAGGAGAGGAAGGGGACTGTAAGTGTTCATGACAGCCCCTGGCCACAGCTGCCTCCCCTGAGTCTCCCCAGGGCTCGGGGAGCAGCAGTGGGGGCTGAGCCTTAGCTCTCTGGAGCGCAAACTTCAGAGCCCGGCGTGGGTGTGGCTGTGTGTGTGTGTGTGTTCATCATCATCTGGGAGAGCAAGTGGGGAGTAGTATCAAGTAGGGGTGTATGAGGAGGGTCTCTGGATGACAGGGAAGGTTCTTAATAGCCCAATTCCAAGGTCCCTAACTGAGCACAGCCTTGGCAGGGACATTAAAGACCATCTCACTGGCCTCATGGGACAGTGGGACCAGAGATACCCCCTGGACATCCCTGTCTGTGGGGGAGGGAGGAGCCTGGCAGAGGGCGGGAGTGACTCCTGGGCACGCGGCTCCTGACTGCAGACCACTCACCCCTTCCTCTGTATGCGGCCTGGACTGTGCCCCTCAGCCTGAGTCTCCCAGATCTTAATCGTAGGCCAGTTCTGTCATCCTCAGTCCCCAACTAAGGGCCCAGACATCGGTTCAGATGTTGTCAACGCCGCCAGTTTGTGTGTGATTTGTGCTAGTCTCTTCCTCCGCAGAAGATCCTGCTGCCTGAACTTTCTGCCCTTGTTCACATTACCCTTGAGGGCCAAGGGGCCTTTTAAAATGGTTTATTTGATTTCCCCTCTCCCTGCCCCACTATTGACAGACACGTACACACATACCACAGGCACGCCCGGGCCAGGCTGCCTTTGCTCCCAGCAGGGCCGGGCCCGGGGCCTGGGCCTGGAGGGGCAGGAACTGACCATGCCATGCTACCAGAGGACAAGTTGGGAGTGGCAGGGGGAGGCCGGAATCGGGGAGCAGACAGCATGCTTTATAATTAAACTCAAATCAAAAATAGAAACAGCATCAAGTGTACGGAGACAGGCAGCTGGAAGCCGGCAGCACAAACTGCCCATCAGGGAAGATCACAGCCTGGGCCGGACACCTCCACAGGTGGGTGAATGCTGCTAATTCTGGGGGGTCCCCGAGCATGCTGGGTAATGAGGGTCAGGGCACCTGTGCCTGTGAGTGTTGGGTAGGTATTAGTTTGGGTGGGGGACCAACTGAGTCAGAGATAGAGACATAGACAAAGCATAGTCTAGTCAGAAAGACCTGGGCTTGAATCCTGGCTCCCATACCCATTGGCTGTGTGACTTGGAGCATATTGCTTAACCTTTCTGAGCCTGTTTCCTCACCTGTAAAATGAGAATGATAATATTACCTGTTTTATAAGGGCACTGTGAGGATTCAGTAAGAAAATGTAAGCACCTAGCTCTATCTGGTACATAGTACATCCTTAATAAGTGGTGAATATAATAATTATTGCTAGACAGAAAAAGAAGCATCAGGAAACACAGAAATAGAGACCAAACCTCACCACCCCATAGGGAAGATTGCCTTCTACTGAGGATGTGGCTGAGGCCTGAGAGGGTAAGAGTAATTATAGCAAAGATAATAATAGTAAGACGCACCATTTATTGCACATCTACCGTGAGGCAGACCCTGGGGAGCCACTTTACACTTATTATTTCATGGAATTCTCACAGCAGCCCCACCGAGGAAATTGGCTCAGAGACGACCACATAGATGCACGTTGCAGATCTGAGAATTCTGCCCAGGCCTGCCCCCCACTCCCAGGCCTGCATGCTGGGGGGGCCCTCAGCAGCTCCCCAGCGGCAGCCGCCTGCCACCCTGTTGGAGGTTCCCCAACTCCTCATGTGTCCTGCCCTGGGAGCTCCAGCCCCACCTGGCCTGTGGCCACACTCCTGCCTGACCCCCCTGAGGAGGAGGAGGAGGAGGAGGCAGAGAGGGTGGGCAGGAGGGGAGACCAGGGGAACATCTCCTGGAGCTGCCGCTGAGGAGGTGGGTGGCAAACAGCTGTCCCTACCCCAAGGAAGCGTGTGCTTTGGCGTGAGGCTGTGGGCATGCAGGGCGGAGTTCTGGAAGGAGCATGAGCTTCCTGGGGTGGGTGGGAGATGGCGGCAAACAGGGAGAGCAACGCGGAGAGCAGAGATGCAGACGGAGACAGAAAACAAGCACGTGGCCGTGTAGCAGCTCAGGAGCAGGAAAACCCGCTGCCCACAGAGGCAGCTGCTCGGCTGAGTGGGAGAAGCAGGGAGGAGGCAGCCTTCTGCCCAAGGAGCAGAACGAGGACTAGAGTGAGTGACAGAGGGGCTGGGCACGGCCTGTGTCTGCTGGACGCTGGGCCCATGCTTCAGGCTGTGGCTGAAGAGATGCGGAAGGAAGTGCAGGCCGCTCACAGCCCAGGTCCGGGGGCAGCACAAAGCAGGGGAACTGCTATAGCCCCTGACTCTCCTCCCTTAAGTGTACCTGGGGCTTGAAGGACGAGTCCCTGGGTGGGCAGCTGGGCCTGACTGGCTGACAAGCTGGGCTGGGCCCCAGTGGGAAAGGGCAGACAGGTGGCAGGTATACAGTGACCATCAGCAGTGAGCCTTAGGTGGGACCTGACCAGGAGTATCCTTAAGGCAGGGAAAAGCCCCTTTCTCCAGTCTTGGGCCCGGGGTCCCGTCGGAGGCTGAGGCAGGAGCTGTGGCCTACCAGGCCCCAATCCCTGGCCCCTCTGGAACCTACAGGGGCAGCCAGCCCGCCGGTTCCCAGGCACCGCTGGGCTGCGAGGCACCTACTGGCCACCAGAGGGCGGCCTTACCCCACGCCAAGCACGACAGGTCTGAGCCCGGTGCCAGCAGCCTTCTCAGAGCCTGTGTGGTCCTGCCTGGGGCTGCTGCAGCCCCACTTGGTGGCTCCAGACCAGTGCGGCTGTTGGACTCCCCTGGGGCCTGGGGACATCTCCCTCCCTACCACACTGCACCCTCTGCTCTGTAGTCACTGCACACCCAGACACTCCTCTGTCCCCCTCTGGTCACCCCCACTGAGAGAAGCCTGAAAGTCAGGCAACGCCAGGATCTTTAGCATGGGGAAGAGACACTATGGTCCAGACAGGAGCGGAGACGTGCTCGAGGGCATGGATGAGTCATGGCAGAGTCCCAAGGGAGCCCGGCTCTCCCCTTCTGTCTTCCCACCACTTAAGGTAGCCTCCCTTCTTTGGGTTGAGGGGGACAGTTATGGTCAAGAGCCTTCAATCTCAAAGAGATGCCAGGCAGAGCAGAGGCCGGGGAGGTTGGCAGGACCCCCACTTCAGTCCACAGGCCCCACCCCCACAGGCTCCAAGAGGACCTGGAATTCTAGCCGCTTCACAGCATTTGTGTTCTGAGCGGAACTTGCCCCAAGCTTGGTTCTGCCCACTGAGCTGAGTCCTGCCCCTGCACCCACTCCCCCATTCCCGGCCCCAGACCATGCCCTAGGTAGGTGGCAGGCCACTCTGCCTGCCCTGAGAGGTCACAGTGGGGGATGAAGGGGAGATCTGTGCCTTCATTTCCACCCTGCCCACCAGCCACCCGCTGGGTGAGCTTGGCCAAGCCGGAGGCCTCCTGGGTACCGATTTCCCTTTCCGGTCCTGGCACCACCCACCAACGGGAAAAGATGTTCTTCCCAGTATGCACCTTCCCTAGTTACTGGTTGAAGGGATCGGGGACAGTTAGCCAAGATAGGCCCTCCATCCCAACACGGCACCCAGCCCATGTTCTGGTGCCGCTGACACCCCAGCTCTGCAGGGTCTCGAACTCCCTCAGCCAGCTGACACCTGGTACAACCCACCCCGCCCAGGGGAGGACTGACGTACAGCACTGCTGGCCTGAGTCATGGGGGTAAGAGGAACACTTGGGCCTGTAGGCAGAGGCGTAGCTCAGCAGCGCCAGGCGCCCCTGAGGAAACAGATGGGTTAGTGACTGCGCTCTGGAGTCCCCCAAAATGGTAACTGAAAGGCTTGGGGATGGAGCTGAAGCAGCTCAGAAGTAGACTGAAACCCCAGCCTGGCTACTCATCAGCCATATGGCTTTGGCATCCATCACTTAAAAAATTTCTGAGCTTCAGCTTCCTCTTGTGTGACATAGGGACATGCCACAAGCAAGGCGTGTGAGAGCCATTGGCGCATTCAGTGTGGCAGTGCTGACAAGCATCAGGTCACAGCCTCTGCCTCTCACCTTGGAGATGATGCCGATCTCCAAGCTCATGAAAGTGTGTGTAGGGGGCGGGGCTGAGGGCCAGCCTGGAAGTAGCAGGGGAGGGGCTTCAGAGGAAATGCCGAGGTTGGGGGGACTTTCCTGGGTGTCCTCCGAGAACCACAGCCATCTGGGGTTTCCATCCCTACAAAGTTCCAACTGACCAGTGACTTACTGGATGAGATCTGCACTGACTAGGTGCCACAAACAGGGGACTCCAAGCGCCCCTTGGCCAAAGCTTCCTACACCTGCAACCTCAGGAGAGGCCAGGAGAGAGGTCACCCAGCTCCGCAGTGGTGACAAGGGATTGATTTCCTTGTGCCCTGGGGAAGGGTGCTAGGCCTCAGCCGCAGCTGAGCTGGTTAATAACCTCATCTGAAACGGCTGAGGCCCCTCCTGCAGCAGCCCAGTGGCACCTGGGCACTGCACCATGGGCCTCCCCATCGGCTAGATCCACCCTCGGGGAGCCTGCCTCCAGTGACTGCCATGTCCACTGTGTTCCAGGATGGATTCGCTGCAGAAGCAGGACCTCCGGAGGCCCAAGATCCATGGCGCAGTCCGGCTAACCCCCTATCAGCCCCCCACGCTGGCTTCGCTGCAGCGCTTGCTGTGGGTCCGTCGGGCCCCCCTACTGAACCACATCAATGAGGTCTGGCCCAACCTCTTCCTGGGAGATGCGTGAGTAGGACCCACTTTGGGGGTGGGGCGGCAGGAGGGTGTGAGGTCCACAGGGGAGTGGGGGCAGGCGCCTCTCCCAGAGCCCCGCAAGGGCAGAGGTGGGACCCACCCTCCTCATCCCACTGTCTCTTTCCCTGTTTTTCTTTCCTTTTATATTATTATTACTTCTAACTGTGGAAATAGAACACACATAAGAAATGTGCACAGAACATATATTACCCAGGTGAAGAAACAAGACATTACTTTTGCCCCAGAAGCCCCTACTGAATCCTTCTCATTATAACTTTTCCCTTCTCTCTGTGGTTTACTGCTAAGTGTTCAATTATTTTCTTGTTTTTCTCAAAAGTTTTACCACCTATACCTGTACAGTATAATTAGCTTCACCTGTTTAAAAGTACATGAATAGGCCGGGCACAGTGGCTCACGCCTGTAACCCTAGCACTCTGGGAGGCCGAGGCAGGCAGATTGCTCAAGGTCAGGAGTTCAAAACCAGCCTGAGCAAGAGCGAGACCCTGTCTCTACTATAAATAGAAAGAAATTAATTGGCCAACTAATATATATATATAAAAAATTAGCTGACCATGGTGGTACATGCCTGTAGTCCCAGCTACTCGGGAGGCTGAGGCAGGAGGATCGCTTGAGCCCAGGAGTTTGAGGTTGCTGTGAGCTAGGCTGACGCCACAGCACTCACTCTATCCTGGGCAACAAAGTGAGACTCTGTTTCTAAATAAATAAATATCACTAAATTCAGTTTACATATATCTCTGGGCACACTTTAGAGTCTTCCTTTAATTAAATTCCTAGAAGGAGAATTGCTAGGACAAAGTATATGTACATAGTTAAGACTTTCGATGCACATGGCCAGATTGCCTTCCAGAAAAGTTTCCTGAGTGAAAAGGGGTCTTAAACTTCAACTGAAGGAGCCCTTCACCCAAGGCCTGTTCACTGGTTCCAGTCGCCACCCTTGGCAGGTTGTAGGTTGGGGTGACAAGTTCCAACCCAGCCAGGGCTAACTCCAGGAGATCTACCCCACCCTCCTAACTGCCCTGTGCCCGCTCCCCAGGTATGCAGCCCGGGACAAGAGCAAGCTGACCCAGCTGGGCATCACCCACATCGTGAATGTCGCTGCAGGCAAGTTTCAGGTGGACACAGGTGCCAAGTTTTACCGAGGAATGCCCTTGGAGTACTACGGCATCGAGGCCGATGACAACCCCTTCTTCGACCTCAGCATCTACTTTCTGCCTATTGCTCGATACATCCGAACTGCTCTCAGTATTCCCCAAGGTGAGCTTCTGGGGAAGCTCTGGAGCTGTGCATGTTTCCAGTAGCACTGGTGGGAGTCCAGAGCCACAACCCTTTCAGCAACCCTCCCACCCCATGGGGCGAATAGCTACTGCCATTTAGTGAGTGTCCTCTTTGGGGACAGCCTGGGAACTGGCAAGCACAGGCATAACTAAGATCTAGTGTGGGCATCAGCATGACCACATCCCTCAGTGAGAGGCCAGGTGCTGGGCAGAGGGTACAGGGCCTAGCAGAGGCTCTTGAGCAGGCTCCTCCAGGATGAGGACTTGCATAGGGCTTCAGGAGCAGGGGAGCAGGCAGAACTGGGGAAAAGAGAGGTAAGTGGGCACCCCTAGTAATCTGAAGCAAATCGGGGAAACTCCAGGAGTAAACCCCCTTCCCAGAGTTGCAAAGGATGCCAGAGGAAGCACCCTGGAGCAGAAGGGAATGCCAGCTTAAGCTAAGCCCTGTCACTGACTTGCCGTGAGACTTTGAACCAATCTCTTCCTCTCTCTGGGCCTCAGTTGCCCCATTTGACAGCGCAGACGGTGTCAGTATTCCAGCATGCTGTGAAGAATGGCCAGGGGCGTCTCTTCTTCCCAAAGGGGTGGGCGGTTCGAGGGCAAGTAGCTGACGCTAGGTTGGGTCTCCCTGCAGGCCGCGTGCTGGTACACTGCGCCATGGGGGTAAGCCGCTCCGCCACGATTGTCCTGGCCTTCCTCATGATCTGCGAGAACATGACACTGGTAGAGGCCATCCAGACGGTGCAAGCCCACCGAGATATCTGCCCCAACACGGGCTTCCTCCGACAGCTCCAGGTTCTGGACAACAGACTGGGGCGGGAGACGGGGCGGCTCTGACCTGGCAGGCAGCCAGGAGCCCTGACCCTCCATCCAGCATGGCCCAACCTGACCAGCCTGGCTCTGGGGACGGCAGCCTCTGCTGTTCCCAGTGACCCTGAGATGTAAATAGCAAGTAGGGGGCTTAGCTGAGGCAGCGGCAGGGATGGCTGGGTAGTGACCTCTAGCAGGTGGATTTCCCCAACCCAATCCAAAGATTCTTTATGCAAAAGAAAGTTCGGTCTGTCTCTATAATAAATGGTTCATCATAATAAAGACAGGCAATCTTCTGGTGGTTTGTGAAGTGATGATTTATTTTCAGGGTGCCCACAAGGTTCTAGGTGGCTTGCCAACTCTGATTCGACATGCTGGCAGCCTAGAGAAGGGGCCAGAATCCATGCCAGGGCTTAATGGGGAAGGAGGATGAGTGGGGATCAGCTAGCAATACCTGTCGCATGTGTGAGATAGAGGAGCCGGGGTACAAGTGCTGAGGATTAGATGACCTCTTCCTCATCTTGTCCTCCTCATACCCTCTACCAAGAGTAAGGTTGTCTGATAAAGACCCAAGTTCAATGCATCACCGTCCTCTCCATGTGTCACCGTCCTCTCCATGTGTCACCATCCTTTCCGTGCCCATCCTACGCAAAGCCAACTTGTGTGCACAGATAGCGTCTCTTGGAACCAGCCAATCTCTCCATTTACACTTTACTTCCAAAGGGACTACTCACAATTACCATCTCCTTACTGAAGAGGCTGAGATAGGAAGATTGCTTGAGCCCAGGAGTTCGAGACTAGCCTGGGCAATATATTGAGAGCCTGTTTCAAAAAAAAAAAAAAATTACAGAGACCTGAAAAATAGAGACATTAAACAAGAGGAAGATATGGGTTTGGGAGGAGACGCTCCAGAAATCCTAGGAAATCCTAGGTGAAAGATGGTTATAGGATGGAAAAAAATATTTGGCTCTGAGTTTCTTAGTTCTTATGCTCTAATAAAATAAAACACTATAGAAAGCCCCCTGCCAGGTTCCTCACCTGTAAATGGTACCCAAGGTATCTGTGGCTGTTTTCCTGCTCCCTTGCTGGCCGTTGCTATTTAGCCCTTGACACCTTAGGCTGACCCTCGAATGTCGAGATTTCTCGAGGTTCTCTCTTCTGCCTCGCCTGCCCTTCAGTGTCCTGTCTCCCCTGGGGGACCCACTTGCTCCTGCAGCCTCAGTTAGCATCTCTAGGTTGATGACCCTCCCCCCCTCCATGGACACAGCTGGCCCAATTCTCTTCCTGAGCTCAAAACCTCTGCCTCCCACTGCCCACCTCCATTTGAGTATTGCACCCAAACTTCAAACTCAGCTGAGATTTTCATCACCAGCCCCCAGCTAGACCCACTCCTCTTCCTAGCTCCCTGTTTCGATGACAGGTTCTGATAGCCATTGACAGGTTCCCAAGTCAGTGACACGTGTCATGTTGGACCCCTCCTAAATACTGCCCAGATCTGCTCACTTGGCTTCATCAATCTCACCTGAATTCTCACAACAGCCAGGCTAGTGTCTTTCTGCCTCCAGCCTTGTTCCTTCTCCAGGGCAGGCTTCTTACTGAAATGAAATCTGATCTCGTCACCCTTTGGCTTAAACCCCTCAAAGGACAAACACCTTGACAAAGTAAGTATATAGGTGCCTCATTACCTGAGGCCTTCTCATATCTCCAGCCACACTGGAATTCTGTTCCCAAACAGACTGCGCAATCAAAGGACAGAAAGTCCACTTGTCATTCCCAGGACGCTTCACTGTCTTCCTCTAGTACCGCACATGCGCCGGGTGGCACCACCTGAATGCTTCACCTTCACCTCTTTCCGCTGGGTTAGCTCCAGCTTCTCCTCGAGGTCTCAGTTTAGACGTCACTTCTGGGAAGCCCTCCTGGACCCCGCAAGCCTGAGATACGTGCTCCTCCTTGGTGTCCCAAAATGCCATCCTACCCCTTGTGATAGCACCACTCGGGACTCAACTTGCCTGGTGCCTCATCATTCTTTCCCACCTGGCTGTCTCAGACCCTGCCTTCCCAGGCTCCAGGGCCCCATGGCTCTGGCTATGACCCTGCCCTCAGGTACAGCCCTGTGGGTCTGTGGACCAGCAGCCACAGCTTGGCACCATGGCCACTAGCCCTCTCTACAGAAGCCATGAGAGGGGGTGGATCGCCGTGGGACTGGGACTGAGTCTCGCCTCCAGAGGGCACCTCCTCTCCTCCAGCCCCACCTGCATGCTGGGTGAGCCGAGCACTGGCTGGGTTGTAGTCCCTGTTCACCTCTTCTGCAACTCATAAACTGTGCAGACATATGCCACCTTGCCTGGTAGGTGTTAATATTCCCATTTTACAGATGAACACACTGAGGCTCAGAAAAGATGAGACGGGGCTAGAATTCTACCTCGTGCATCCAGGATCTCTGGGCTCTGGCTCAAGGGTAGGTAGTGCCCAGTCGGCTCCTCTGATCACCTCCCTGCAGCACCTGGTCCCAGTCCCAGCTGGCTGTTGGCTGCCTCAGGTGCCCTCTGGACCTTTCCCAGAGGGTATACCTATGTCCCTGCTGGGGGATGGTAGAAGGGCTGATGCTGCTGTGCCCAGCTTAGTCACAGGGCCCAGCCACAACCAGCAGGGCTCCTGTCCACCCTAGGGATAGAAAGCTGTTCTCAGTTCATCCTCAGGTTGCTGGGGCTTGTTATTCTCTAGAGCAGATAAAGCCAGTCCCAGCCTGGTAGCCCAATCTGCCCACTCCTGATTCCCTTGGATCCCTCCTCCGCCTGACAACTCAGTCCTTGTTGCTATTTCTTGCTCATGTAGCATCAGCAGGACCCAAGATAGTAGCTCCAAAAGCCAGGCTCTAGATCATCATCCTAGTCTGGGTGTGGGCAGCCTGCCCCTGCTGGCAGGGTGGGTGCCCTGAGACTACAGCAGAGCCACATCTTGGGCCTGGGTTTAGGTTTCAGCAGGTCACCTTCTTGGGGCTCTCTGGCTTGGGTGCAGAATCTGGGGCTGCAGGGGGAGAAGGGAGGTAGCCACAGGGCAGCAGGCAGAGGAAAAGCCAAATATTCCCCATGCACTAGAGGAAACAGAGGCTGAGTGAGCTCCAGGCTGGCACACTCACCCCCCCATGCCTGCCTGCCTGCCACACTCGCCCAGGGAAGTCTGTGACAATGCGTCTACTCTCCCTCTTCTCTAGAGCAGCCTTGTGAAAGAAGGAGTGGTGTGTTGTTAATGACTTTGGAGCCAGAGTTAGTGGGTTCACATCCTACCTCTGCCCCTCATCAGGTGTGTGGTCTCAGTTAATCTCTCTACACCTCAGCTTCCCCATCTAGAACATGCGATTGATAACAGCCACTACGTGGGATTGTGGTAAGGATTGCGTGGGCACACAGAAAGTGCTTCGCACAATATGTGGTAAGTTCTCAAAAATGATAGCCATGATCAATTGTCATTGTAGCACAAAGGACAGGGCCCAGCATCATTCGCTAGTCAGAATTCTCGGTCTTGGACCAAAAGTGGGTGGCATTCTCAGTGCGTTGAATGAATGGATAAATGATTAAAAATTAGCTGGCCTAAATGCAACGTGGTATCCTCCCTTGGATCCTGGAACAGAAAAAGGACATAAGTGGAAAAACTGGTGAAATCCAAATAAAGTTTGTGGTTTAGTTATAGCAATGTTAATTTCTTTGATAAATGTAGCAAGGTTATGGAAGAAGATAACAACCAGCGAAAGCTGGGTGATATACAAGAAATGCCTCTGTTATCTTTATAAGTCTGCTGTAAACCTAAAATTATTTCAAAATTTAAAAAAATTAGCTGACAATTACTGACCGCTTTGCATATGCTGGGCACTGTGCTAAGTGCTTTAGATACATCACTTCTTTTTAAATTTTTTCCAGTTTCATCCATAGTGTTTTATTTCTTTAGGAAAAAATACAAATCAAATATAGCAAAATGTTAAGATATGTTGGCCATAATTGAGTTGTGGGACTATAGATGTTTGCGAGATCTTTTTTTTGCATTTTAAAAATATAACATAACTTTAAAAAATAAAAATAAATAAATAAATCAAGGCCGGGCGCGGTGGCTCACGCCTGTAATCCTAGCTCTCTGGGAGGCTGAGGCGGGCGGATTGCTCGAGGTCAGGAGTTCGAAACCAGCCTGAGCAAAAGCGAGACCCCGTCTCTACTATAAATAGAAAGAAATTAATTGGCCAACTAATATATATAGAAAAAATTAGCCGGGCATGGTGATACATGCCTGTAGTCCCAGCTACTCGGGAGGCTGAGGCAGGAGGATTGCTTGAGCCCAGGAGTTTGAGGTTGCTGTGAGCTAGGCTGACGGCATGGCACTCACTCTAGCCTGAGCAACAAAGTGAGACTCTGTCTCAAAATAAATAAATAAATCAGCTAACTTCTAAATTATAAACATCCTACTCTATATTTAGATTTTAAAAATATCAAGTCAAATGGATTTTAGGAAGAATTCAGAATTAAAGTATACATCATTACTGGCTTCAGGCCTACAACACTGCAAATTCACCTGTTATCCTTTTAAAACCTACAAGAGGCTTTATTATGGATAATCGTGCGTATGAGAAAAGGTAATGATGACCCAGCTGGTAGTATTTAGATAAAATAACTGTGGTTGAAGAGAAGCTAAGCTGGTGAGACAAACTCCCCATCACTTCTTTTGCTCCTTGCAGCCCTATGGGCTAGGTCCTTTTATCACCATTTTATAGACAAGAACACAGGCGCAGAGAGGTTGGGCCAGAACAGCAGATGACATTAACTGAGAGCTCAGTATCTACCAGTGTATTAGTCAGGCTTGGCTAATGGCTCTGACAAAAATCCCAAAATCTCAGTGGCACAATGTCAGCAAAGCTTTATTTTTCATTTGCAACAAAGGTTAATGCAGGGTCAGGGGAGTGAGCAGGGAGGATGTCGAAGCCAGATATATGACGTCCCCTCAGGTCCCATGGGCCAGAACTCAGTCAGTGGTCACACCTAATTGCAAGGGAGGCTGAGAGATGGTCTGGGTCAGTGCCAAGAGGAAGAGGAAACTGCAGATATTGGTGGTCATAAGCAGGCTTCCCACAGCAGGCACTGAAAATATATATACACACATATAATTTATATGTATTTATGTATATATTTTATAATATTTACTTATAAATATTTACTTATAAATTATATATATAAGACTTAACTCTCATAAACCCTAAGAAGTAGGTATTATTATTCCCATTTTACAGATAAGAACACCGAGGCTCAAAGAGCTTAAGTATGCTTCCTCAGGTCACTTAGCTGGCGGCGGTAGAATCATATTACCAACTTGGTAGTGAACTTGTGTTCTTAAAGGCACTTCCTAAGCCTTACATTCTGGTTCAGCTTCATTCTGGGTGACTTGCTTGTCAAGAGTATGTGGCAGAAAGAAGTGGCATTTGGGGACCTCTGAGGCTGGGTCATAAGACACCTCTCAACTTCTGGCTGGGTCACTTGGAATACCCTCCCTGGGAACTCTGAGCCACTGTGCGAGCAGTCTGACTACCCCAGGACTGCCACACTGGAGTGGGTGTGTGTGTGGGTAAACTGGTCAACAGTCCCAGCTGAGCCCAGACACTAGACATTTTAGTGAGTCCTTCTTGGACCCTCCAGATCAGCACATCTGCCAGTTAAATACCACAGCGTGACCTCTGTCAGTGCCACGTGAACAGAGAATTGTTCACTTGAATCTGCCTGAATTACTGACCCACAAATGAGCTATAAGAAAATGCTCACGGCTGGATGCAGTGGCTCACACCTGTAATTCTGGCACTCTGAGAAGCAGAAGCATGAGGATTGCTTCAGGTCAGGAATTCAAGAACAGCCTGAGCAAGAGCGAGACCTCGTCTCCACAAAAAACAGAAAAATTAGCTGGGCATGATGGCACATGCCTGTAGTCCCAGCTACTTGAGAGGCTGAGGCAGGAGGATCACTTGAGCCCAGGGGTTTGAGGTTGCTGTGAGTTATGATGGCACCACTGCACTCTAGCTGTTAAAAAAAATGCTCCTGTTTTGAGCCACTACATTTTGGGGTAGTTTGTTACATGTCAGCAGAGACAGAACCAGCTCTGACCAGCAGGCCTGGCTTCTAGCCACTGAATTAGCCTCTGGAGGAACACGTGCATGCTGAAAAGACAGAGCAGCAGATGCGTGGAGATGAAGCCCCGTCTACAGAGGAATGCAGATGGCAACAGCGCCCCCTGGAGATGGGGGGTTGCTTAGGGGCCCAAGGAGAATCTTGGTGGCAAAGACCTTGAGGTGGGCAGGGTAGAGAGGCTTCCAGAAAGGGAACCTCCACCCACTCTTCTCCACACCGCCAGCTCTGTCCTGAGCTCCAGCCACCCGACCTTCCTCCCTGGCCAGCAGACTCCTGCCAAGAGGCTCCCTGGGGGGGGGGTCGATGGCCTCTAGCTCAGAGTCCTGCCTGGACAGCTGCCCTCTCTGCTTCCTCCCCTCTGTTGCCCTGTGGACTCCACAGGCACCGGGGCCTCGGGAAACTTGGCTTGGGGAAATCTCAAGGGGACATAGCCCGGCACACCCTCTGCCCACCCAGGTGCTGCTCTCTAGCAAGCAAGGAGAGCCAGCTGCCCTAATCCTGTGCCTCAGATCACTTTGCTTGTCTCAGTGTGTCCCGGGGTGTGTGCCCTCATCTCAGCTGCGCTTCCCAAGCTGGGGGATATGAGGTCAGCCGGTCTCTCTCCCCTGGGAGCTGCTAGGTGTGCCCCTCCTCTAGAGTTCCTGCACCCTAGCTGCTACTTCGGATCCCGTCGGCCCACCCCTGTGCCCTCCCTCCCTCAGACCCCATCTCCTTTCACGCCTGCACAGGTGCTCTGGCCTTGCCTCCTGTACCCTCTGAGTCTGTGACAGGGCCCCTGGGACCCACAGCTCGGACCAGGCAGACCAGCCTTGCGGGGCTCCAGCTCAGTGATACTGATTGCCGGGACCACCCTGACAGTAGTGACGGGGGTTGGGAGGGGGGCTTGCTGGCTAGGCAGAGATGAGAACATTTAAGTATAAAGGAGGGAGGACAGGTTAGCTTTCCCAGGCTCAGGTCCCCACTTCTGGAGTGCCTGGAAGCCGACAGGCAGGACTGCTCAGGGGGAAACATGGGGGTGGAGTGAAGGGGCTCTTCTGGTTCCCTTGAAGCCATGCCACATGCCACTTAGATTTGAATAAGCTCCTGTACAGGACGCCCGTCACGCCAGCGCCCCCTTCCGAGGGATTCCTGGTGTCACAGACTCTTCGCGTATGTGCTGGCTGTAGATGGCGGCATCGGAACGGATACTGTTTAAGAAAAACTACTCAGTGACACTTGTGAAGGCACAGGAAGGAAGACTTTATTGAGGACCATCAAGATAGGTATGGGGGCCACCGCAATGGGATTTGCAGTAGGAGAGACTGGGCTCAACTTCAATTACAGCATGGGAAAGTGGGAATTTACAGCCAAGTCACAGGGTGGTGGGGGTCAGTGGATGGGAAATTATTAAGAGGAAACCTCCAGGGGGAGGGGGTTCTGGCTAAACGGATCTAATAGGATTCTCGGATCTAATAGGATTCTCTCTGAAACAGGCCAGGGTGACCGCCTGAGGGATGATGGGGGATAAGGAACCTGATCAGATGTCAAGGGGGTTCGTGCTAAACTGACCCAGCAAGGCTCTTGCGAGAACTAGATCTTGCAAGGAAGGGCACAGGTGGGCCTAGGAGGAGATTCAGGAGCTTGACTGAAGTTTGGTCAAGCAAAGCGTCTTTGTCAGCAGCTGGGTGTGGACTTCTACTTGCTTCACAATCTCCATTCTCAGCTTTTACTTTGAGGAAGACCCTCACTTCATATTAGCTGGGTGGCAATGGGCTCAGCTAAAGTAGAACAGTTCCCAACCTCCTTGCAGGTAAGTGTGGCCAAGTGACTATGTTCTGGCCAGCGAGATGTAAGTGGAATTCTTGTGTGGTGCTTCTGAGAAGCTGCTTCAAAAGAAAAGGGGTGGCCGGGTGCGGTGGCTCATGCCTGTAATCCTAGCACTCTGGGAGGCTGAGGCGGGAGGAGCGCTCAAAATCAGGAATTTGAAACCAGCCTGAGCAAAATCGAGACCCCGTCTCTACTAAAAATAGAAACAAATTAATTGGCCAACTAAAAATATGTAGAAAAAATTAGCTGGGCATGGTGGTACATGCCTGTAGTCCCAGCCATTCGGGAGGCTGAGGCAGGAGGATCGCTTGAGCCCAGGAGTTTGAGGTTGTTGTGAGCTAGGCTGACACCATGGCACTCTAGCCTGGGCAACAAAGTGAGACTCTCTGAAAAAAAAAAGAAAAAAGAGAAAGGGGTGTGTCTTTTGACATCCTGCCTCGGTGGTACCACTTACAGCGTGAGCAGGATTGCCAGGCTCCCTGCTAGCCTGGATTGCCCGTGCCCTCCACGCTTCCTTATCTGAAAGAGAAGGAAATGTCTATCCTGTTTAAGCCACTATTTGTCAAGTCTCCGTTATTTGCTGCAAAACCTGGTCTTACCTGGTCTGTCTCTGGACACGCAGGTAGCCAGAGGCCTGGGAGGCGTCTGACATAAGGGCTGCCACGGACAGCGCTCTTTCCTGAACAGTCAGTGCTCACCCAAAGAGGTCCTCTCTCCTGGAGAGTTTGGAAGACAGAGTCAGAGGTGGCAGGATGGGTAGGGAGGGACCTGAAGGGAAGTCACCAGGCAGCAGAAGTCACTAAGCTAAGGACCAGAGAAGGTTGGCTGGTAGCAACAGGAATACCGGAAGCAAAGCAGAAGAGCTGAGTCCCCATAAAGGCAGAGCCCTGAAACGCGGAGCAGCCCGGCCTGAGGAGAACCCTGGTAACCTGGTCACTGGAGTCAGCGGTATATCCTGGGGGACATTCCCGTTCTCAGGGTGGTCCTTGCTTTCAAGTGTGTTCTTATTACAATGAATCTCTGCACTCATGTGAGTGGGAGTCTGTCTTGCAGCATCTGAAAGAACCTCATCCGTGCATTTGTTGGACTTTGATCTGACGACAGGCACCACCCAACAGGAGTGAGCACCTTTGGAGGATATTGACTCAGGGGATTCAGGCCTGTCCCGGAAATGGCCTCCACACAGGGGCACACGGCCTGACCTAGCTCACTCTTGGTGCAGCTTCGTCCCTCCTGAGAAGCAGGGACATGTCTCTAGCCAAGGAGATCATAACACACTGCACCACCTCCGAGCTGAGCTGCTGCCTAGGGCAGGGATGGAGTGGCAGGAGGAACAGGCACCTTGGATGCACATGCACTTCGATTTTCATTCAGACGCCACCCGTTTCCCAGCTGTGTGAGCTTAGCGAAATTTCACTCAAGTTCAAGTGTCAAAATGGGAAGGAGTAACAGCATTGCACAAGTCTGTTGTGAGGATGGAAATTAAGAAGCAGCCCAGTGCCTGGCGCATAGTAGGTACTCAATAATAGCTTGCATAGTGTTCCTTCCTGCTGGGACAAGTAGGGGCTGGCTAGGAAGGGACATCTGTATCTCCATCTTTCCTGAGCTGGCGGGTGGGAGGGCTGGTCACACAGACTCCAAGATGAAACCTTCTGCAGCTTCTCAGAACAGCAACGGGGCACAACAGGGGATTACAATCAGCCTGTTTCTAAAACACCATCATCTGGATTTACTTTCACATTCTTTTAAATATATGTATATGATTTATAAACTTTCGCCGAGCAGTTTTACATAGATAACAGGCTCTGCATTCTATTACAGGGTTTCTTAAATATGGTTGTCAACTTACATTAGGATTTTAGGCTGTCATGACAAATGCAGCCCTCCTACGTAAAAACCCATTCTCCAACTGCTAGAATATTTGCTTAATGAAAAGACTCTTACAGGCTCTCCAGACACCCAACTGATCTTTATTCTGGTCCTTAATTTAGAGAAAAGGAGAGCAAATGTTTTACACGAAAACCTCCTCACTTTTTCCACAAGAACTCTGGTGTGGTCTGGCTGGAGTATATGAGCATTCGTACATGCACGTGTGCACACATGCACACACACACTCACACACACACACACACACACACACATGCCTGAAGCAGGCTTATGAGAAAAATCTGGAGTGTCTTGGAATTTTTTTCTTCAATTACAGCCCAATAAAAATGTCCTCATAAAAGTCCTAGGTAAGCAATTGCTTTGCCAACAGGATGGGGCTACCCACATCCCAGGGAAGCCTGCCTGGTGTGATTGGGGGAGGAAGGGCAGGAAGCCAAAGCTGATTCCTTCATCACCCACCCCTCCCCCCTTCACACACAACAGACACAATGGGCTCCTCTAAGGAACTGGGAGCAGCCCATGCTAGGGAGGAAGGGGGGCTGCCTCCTTCTTTCTAAGTCTGTCCAGCCAAGAAGCCAGAAGGGGGTAAGCCCTGTATCAAACATAATATTTTGAAAATACTAAATGGCTGTGTTTTTCATTCCTCTCCTCCACAATCAAGTTCCCTAGAAGTAGGGTTGCCAGATAAAATACAAGACACTCAGTTATTAAGTCATTAAATATGAAATGTCCGATTTCAAATCAGAAGTGTAGTTTGTTATATTTCAAACAAGAAGCAGCACAATTAATCGATGTATGCACCTAAGCTATCGACACAGTTTTGCCATCTTAACCATAGCTTGTTTATGCCAGCAGCGAAGAACCCTGGAGAGCAAGTGGCAATAAAATCGTAAAAGGCGTTCTCCACAGCTTGTTGAGAATTGAATATGTTTCCTTGCAAGAAGTCGTCCAAAGCCAGGCAGAAGTGGTAGTCAGTTGGTGCAAGGTCGGGTGAATAACAGTGGATGGCAGAGTTTCCAAGTCCAGCTTCAGTAGTTTGAGTAGCATTGTTTGTGCAACATGCGGTCGAGTGTTGTCTTGCAAGAGGATTGGTCTGTCTCTATTGCGACTATCTCCACTGCTTAATTGCAAGCATCCTCATCATTTCGTCCAGTAGGTTGCAGTAGATATCCACTGCAATTGAGTGACCAGGTTTCATGACGCTGTAGTGGATACAGCCAGTGATGGACCACCAGACATCATTAGCTTTTTTGGATGAATATTCAGTTTCAGTCTGTGTTTCAGCACTTCATCTTTATCTAACCATTGTGCCAAATGCTTGCAATTGTCAAAAAAGAATCCATTTCTCATCAAATGTAAACATATGGTATAGAAATGTTTCGCCTTTATGTCATGACAGCAAAGAAAGGCAAGCTTCGAGACGATTTCTCATCTGACACTTGTTTAATTCATGTGGAACCCATCTATCCAGCTTCTTTACCTTCCAGATTTGTTTCAAATGGTCCAATATTGTTGGAATAGTAATGTCAAACCTTGCTGCTAATTCACGCATAGGTTGAGATGGATTCGCTTCCACTACGGTAAGCTCATCATTATCCACCTTGGTCCAGGTCGCTCATGTGGCCCATTTTCAAGATGAAAATCACCAGAATGGAACTTCTCAAACCACCAATGTACTGTGCGATCATTAGCCACATCCTTCCCAAAGACTTTGTTGATATTTTGAGCTGTCTGCGCTGCACTAGTTCCATGACAGAACTCATATTTGAAAATAACACACATTTTTTTTCTTTTTTTGCTGTATAACACACATTTTTGACTTATCCATGGCTTCACAAGAATTGCTCTAAAAAAAATGTGAAGGATAATCACAAGCCAAAATATGTGTTTGAAAGACTGAGGATGTACCTTCACAATAAAAATAAAACACGAAGCATTAAAGTGAAATGTCAGAGATATCAACTTAGTACTTAAGGAAATCAGACATTTACTACTTAATAACCTAATTCATTTGAGTTTCAGATAAGGAACAAGTAATTTTTTAACACAAATATGTCCTAAATACTGCATGGGACATACTTATACTAAAAATTTATTTGTGAATCTTTCAACCCTACCTGCAAGTCATTTCGCCATATGGTCCCAGAGAAACAGGAAAGGGAGGCCAACTTCAGTAGGAGGAGGCCAGGAGGGTGTTCTGCTAAGAAAGGAAAAGAAAGTGGATGGTAGAAGAAGAAGAGATTGGAGGAGGGGCAGCTGGCAGAGAAGCTTGTGGGTGGTGACCTCTCTTCTCTAAGACAATGTCCCAGATACAAGTGGGGTGCCATGTAGACTGAGGGAAAACTGAAAGAGGGGGTGTTTTGCTATTTACCCATTTAGTCTTCTGGAAGGAGACCATTTCACACCAACATAGATGAGCAGCAGCCGGGCTCAAGGGGCCCATGGCATCAAGGCACCCTCCCACCTTGCCTCTTGCAGTAAACCATGATGTACATCCATGATCCATCTTGGGCAAGAGAAGGGAATTCTTAGAACTTGAACTTTTACCTGGGAAGAGACTATGGAATTATTAGTTGGCAATCAATTCCCAGCGGGGGGGGGGGGGCCGTGGAGTGAAGCATCTGGGAAGGGTTGGAAGAGCTAAAGAGAAATAAAGACGCCTCACTTTCTTTGCACATCCCAGTGCAAAGAAGAGCAGCAACAGGAGGGCAGTGGCATAGTATGTCTTATTGATACTTTTCCCTCAGTTTCTAGAACACTTCTTAGCTCATAGGTGCTTGGTGATTATTTGCTGTATAGAGGTGGGCAGAGCAGTGAATTTTTTTTACCAGTTCTAAGCCCAATTGACTACAGCAATGAAGATCTCTTGGTATCCTGGGATGTGCCCACTGACATTCCTCCCTTCTAAGACTGGTCTCAGGGACAGTCCAAGACCATGTCCACAGACACCAAAGTAGTGAGTTGCTTTCCTAATCCAAGCCATCAGTGTCTTGTGATGGTCAGAAAGCCTTTATTAAAACAATGATAGTTATGTGCTAGGGCCCATGTTAAGCATTTTGTATTATATCATTTATTCCTAAACATAAAAATTTGCCAAAGTCAAATTCATCAGATAATCCTTATAATCCACCATCAAAACATATCCAGAGGCCGGGTGCGGTGGCTCACGCCTGTAATCCTAGCTCTCTGGGAGGCCGAGGCGGGCGGATTGCTCGAGGTCGGGAGTTCAAAACCAGCCTGAGCAAGAGCGAGACCCCGTCTCTACTATAAATAGAAAGAAACTAATTGGCCAACTAATATATATAGAAAAAATTAGCCGGGCATGGTGGCGTATGCCTGTAGTCCCAGCTACTTGGGAGGCTGAGACAGAAGGATTGCTTGAGCCCAGGAGTCTGAGGTTGCTGTGAGCTAGGCTGACGCCACGGCACTCACTCTAGCCTAGGCAACAAAGTAAGACTCTGTCTCAAAAAAAAAAAAAAAAAAAAAACATATCCAGAATCTGACCCACTTCTTGCGACCTCTGCTGCTACCACCCTTGACCAAGGCAACCAGCATGTCTTGCCTGAATATAGAGAATAGCCTCCCCACTGCTCTCATAGCTTCTACTTTTGTTTGTTGTATTCCATTGTCCACACACTGGTCAGAGAGTTCTTTTTCAAATGCAAATCAGATTGAGCAACCATCCTCCCTAGAATAAAATCCAAACTCTTTACCTTGGCCTCACATCCACTATGCAGAGGTAAGTGGGCAGTCTAGACAGGCAAGGTGATTTGGCTCCACAAGGTCATGCAGGGATCCAGGTTCCTTCCACCTTGTTGCTCTGTTGTCCCTGAAAGTCTTCATCTGCTGCATTGAAGCTGGACCACAGCTACCTCTGTATCCCATGGCTTTCCACTGTTGCTACTTCCTGCAGGTTCCCTAACCCTGCTCACTCTCTATACGTAGTCCCTTCATTCACATCTTATCGTTTAAACTATCCCTGGTAAATTATGTTCCTTGCTGGTTCCTGACCAATATAGGATCCGCTGCACAATGCAGCAAAGCCAACCCCTTCCTAAAATTGAGCTCAGTCCAGCCTATATATTGCATTTTTCCCCTCTCAGACAAAGACCTGAAATTTAACTGAGATGGGGTAAAGTTACCTGTCATGACCAAACTATCATGGGTTGGCTAATGCCTATCCTTGAACTAAAATGTCCATGGCAGATTGGAATAATGACACTCTCTGTGCAACAAGTACTTGTTGAGTACCTACTGGGCTCACGGATGGCCATTATCACATGACACTCCCAGCTAGTGCCAAATTGACTTCTTCCAAGCAGTCTTTACTGAGCCTCCTAGCTTCTCCGCACAACATTTCTGCACCCCCAGCACAACCCCCACCCACTGGGCTGCCAGCTGTGCCCAGAGGTCCATTTCCTCACTGGACAGTGGGTCACCCAAGGCAGTCCCTGATTTCTGCCTCCTTTCCTGATGCCTGCTTTCAGAACAAGGCCTGGACACAGAATAAACCCTCACCTCGGTCAAGGTCTGCTGAACCCACAGGGAGATTTAAGCCCCCAATCATTTGTTGATTTAATACTCTTTAGGCATTTGTTATTCTGCCCAATGGGAGCTAAGACAATTAACCAGAGTTGTGGGAAAGTGAGGCAAAGAAGAGCAATGACTAGCATGTATTAGTTGCTTAGTACAAGCCAAGAGCTCTCCATCCGTTATTGTGAGGATTAAATACCCTTAGGTGGATCCTGTTACTATTCCTTTTATTTCCAACATACAGATGAGGAGACATACAGATGAGGAGATCAGAGATAAGTGGCAGAGGCAGGATTTGAACCCAATTCCTTATGTTTTAAAACCACATGTTTGTCATTTCTCTGCTCTCCTGCTTGCCCCATGCAAGCAATCGCCCTGTCAAGCCTAATCAATGTCACTTTGATGCACTAACAGGCCGTGAAGAGGAAACAGCCATCTATCTGTAAAATAAACAAGTCCTGGCGTGCAGACAGAGGTGCTAATAGAGACACAATTGACCGATTTGCTGAGATCAGTGACAGGCTTGAGCAGGGCTCAAAAGGTATTTGTCCCTTGGGAAAAGGGGGAGTTTGGGGAGGATCCTTGCCTGTAGCCCATGCCTTGGGTCTTCCGGGCTCCAGAGACCCCCAGCAGAAGGCTGGCAGCAGGAATCCCAGTGTTTTGACAGCCAGGGAGATAAACAGAGGTACAGACTTCAGAGAAACACCCTTGGCCCCTTAGGCGCTCTCTCCAAACACAATGTCCTGGCATAGCTCAGCCATCAGAGGCAAGAGTGACAGCTCTACAGGAGACATGACCCGGCCAGCCACTGAAACCTAGTGAGCCACTGAAACCTCTAGAGGCACCAACTAAAGCTCCTAAGCTTTAGAAGCTGGGGACAATCCAGGCTGGGGAGGAGGGAAATGAAAATAACAAAGAAACGAAAATTATTTCCATGTAGAGGCGCTCAGCTCTAGAAAGTGCGGAGAGAGACCATGCATGGTGAGAAAGGAAGGCTGAGACAGTCAGTCGTGTAGGGAGGAGACGCACAAACACAGCAGGGACAGGGAGAGAAGTCTCTGGAGGGAGAAATTCTCCAGGGATGGAGTCCAATCAATAATGTCCATAGAATAAGGCGGTTGGACAGTCATCCTACCTGTACCTCTCCCAGGGGGAAAACAATCCTCAGAGATGTTTATATATATTTTTTGTTTGTTTGTTGGGTTTTTTGAGACAGAGTCTCTCTCTGTTGCCCTGGCTAGAGTGCTGTGGTGTCAGCCTAGCTCACAGCAACCTCAAGCTCCTGGGCTCAGCCTCCCGAGCCTCCTACTGCCTCAGCCTCCCAAGTAGCCGGGACTACAGGCATGTGCCACCATGCCCGGCTAATTTTTTCTACATATTTTTAGCTGTCCAAGTAATTTCTTTCTATTTTTAGTAGAGACAGAGTCTCGCTCTTGCTCAGGCTGGTCTTGGACTCCTGAGCTCAAACGATCCACCCACCTCGGCCTCCTGGAGTGCTAGGATTACAGGCATGAGCCACCACGCCAGGCCCCTCCAAGATGTTGGAGAGGGCTCTGGGCTTCCTGCAGAGCATGGACCTCAGTTTCTTTTCCTTCACTTTGCTTTCTTAATACAAAGGAGGAGAGAGCTCTCTGGAAGAGCTGAGGGCTTACAGCCACTGGACTCTGGGCTTGGTGGGCACGGAGGTTCTCCCCTGGGCCCCACTTCCATGCATTTTCAGGTGTCCATAGGGCACTAGAAGCCTCTGGATTTTTTGGACCCAGGAAAGTCTGAGTTCAGGATGGCGAACTTCAACAACCTCCCACATTCTTCTCTTGGCTTTATTTACATCCTTCTAGATGGTGTGAAACATGCTCTTTCTCTCATCTATCCATCCATCATCTAGCTAGCTCAGATGTCTTTAGATATTTGATTTTTGCCCCCTGCTGAACCTACATCTTCAGTGGTCCCTCTTGCCTTCTCTGCCCTTGACTTGGGCTGAGGCTGGGGCTGTCCCCTCAGACTCCCAGCTAGGAGGAAATCTTTCTCTAGTCTTTGTCAATTCCGGCATCTCTGAGTCTCTTAGTTCTTGGGGTAATTGCAGAAGGGCTTGTTGACCCTGCTGCTTTGACTCCAGCGTTTGACAGAAGGGATGTTTGGACTCTGACATTTTGACCTCGTTGTATACTCTGATTCGGTGCTTTTGCCTTGTGAATATTCTTTGCACCAAGAAATCGATAAAAGCTAAGTCACTCAGCAGTTTTACAATGAATAGTACTATTAGAAATCATCACTATGAATAAAACTGACAGTACCTAGCCCTGCAAATTGTGAGGAAGATCTTTGGTTTGCTGAATAAAGTTGCAGAGGACAATATAATGACCCCAACGCAAGAAGACTGTGTTAAGTGAAGGATGTGGGGAGACTGGGACTCCTCTCCCCACTTCCCCCAATTCTTCACACACTAAAGTAAGCCCCAAAGGGGGTGACAACCTGAGTAGCAATGGAAAACCATGTCATTCATTATAAAAAAACTGTAGTGACCAGGCTTGGTGGCTCACACCTTTAATCCTAGCACTATGAGAGTCCAAGATGGGAGGATCGCTTGAGATCAGGAGTTCAAGACCAGCCTGGAGCAAGAGCAAGACCCTGTCTCAACTAAAAAAAAAAAATTGAAAAATTAGCTGGGCATGGTCGCATGAACCTGTAATCCCAGGGATGCAGGAGGCTGAGGCAGGAGGATGGCTTGAGCCCAGCTGCTTGAGGTTGCTGTGAGCTAGGCTGACACCACTGCACTCTAGCCTGAGTGACAGCAAGACCCTGTCTCAACAAAACAAAACTGTAGCAAGCCCTAGGAAGATATTCCTAAAAAATCAGAGGAGACTGGGTAGGACTGTGGCCCTCAGCATTAAAAAGGGGGCCTTGGTGGGGGACCCCAGAGCACAGAAGGCTGGAGCCAATAAGGTGAAGTTGAGAGAAAGGAAGAGCCAAAGAGAGAGACTGGAACTACTGAATTGGGGATATTTTGGGGGCACTAAATCCCATCCAGCATTTTTGGCCACGTGCCAGGCACTGTGCCAAGTGCTTCCCACCCTTTATCTCGGTCACAGCTCTTAGCAACACGAGAGGATGATGGTTTTATGATCATTATCCCCATTGAAGCCCAGAAGGGCTGGGTGCTTGCTGCAGGTCTCACAGGAAGTGGCACAATGCAAACTGTCCCCGAGCTTAGAGTCCTTCTCAGAGTCTCACTGATCACCCTGTGTGATGTGGCATCTACTCAATCTCCCAGAGATGGCTGCACAGACTCTCAGAAAAGACTGGAACAGAGAGCTCCCCTCCCTGCTGGCCGCCCCAGCCCTCCCCGGGCTCTGTGCCAGTGGGCAAACCTCCCCTCTTCTAGCCGTTCCGGGACACCTGGCCTCGTCCATCCCAAGAAAACAAAGCCGGACAATTCCCGTCTGTCCCTGCCCTGGTGGCCACATGTCCTGCCTCTGTGGCTGGGCCAGGGACAAGCACGTGGGCTCCAGGTACAGGACTTCCTATGTCAAGAGTTTCAGGTCACACTGGTGAATCATTTTGCAAGCAGATGCCTCGGGTCTCCTCTCAGACTGGACAGCATGCAAGGTCAGCGTCAGCAGATCTGACCCTAAAAATAGGCTCTCTGATGCCAGTCAGGGTGGCTGGGTGAGCGGCCACACATACCCCACGGACCAGCACCTCCTGACCCGGCCAGGCCCCGGCGTACCCAGGTAAGGCCCGTGTGTGGGGAGGATGGCCCCTCTTGGGTTCAGCCAAGTGTTCTTTGGGGGCCTGGGTGTGGGGGTAAACGTCCCCCTTTTCCCCGTTTCTGGAGCTGTGGAGAAGAGCCGACATCCTTTTAGTGTGAAGGCTTCTTGCTCTCCCGTCCTTTTCTAGAGACGCCATGGCATTTTCTCCACTTCCCTCCCTCTAAACCTGAGCTTCCAGCCCAGTGACCATTTCTACCGGGTAACAGGGCGGATTACAGTTCATCGGGCCCCTGTGAAGCATTGGATGTGCTGTATCATATTTCTCACTCCAACAAGGTTCTACATGTGTCCATTTAGCCAATAGAGAGGGAAAAATCTCGGGGGGCAGGACAGATAGAGGCCCGGAGTGGCTCGGGTCATGTCGTAGGGCAGCACGAACCACAATTATGTACTTACACCCCCAGGGGTGAGAATTCTCCCCATGTCCCGGGTAACGTGAGGCAACATTTGGACAGAGTGACTATTTTCGAAGCATTTCCCAGTCCTGGTGGGAGGGTAGGGTTGCGGATGGCGGTGCCCTGGCAGAGACGGGGAGGCCGGGTCGCGGGCGCCAGAGCCGCTCCACCAAGACAGCGCGGCGTGGAGGCTGGAAGCGGGAAGCCATCCTGCATCTCGGGCCGGGGCTCTCCCATTAGACCCTGGTGTCCTTGTGCTGTGGCCCCAGCGGTCCTCATGGGCCTGGAACCCAAGAGTGGTGGGGCCTGGGGAGCTCTGGCTGTTCGTGAAAGCTGAAGGCACCTCAAGGGAAACGCCCCCCCCAGTAAGAGAGGAGGGGGCACGAGGGGTATGTCGGTCCGGGGAGCACCCGGGGGCCTCTGGTACTTGCCCAACATTTTCCTCGGGGTCTCTCCTTGTTCTCTTCAAGAGAAAGTCATTTTGGTCCCACCAACAAATCTGAGGACTCTGACGTTTACAAACAGCACTCAAAAGGCTTCTGAGCTGAGTCCTGTACGAGGAAAGAGCCCTGGGTTTGGGAGCGGGGTAGGGCGTGGGAGGGGTCTGGGGACAGCTGGGGAGGTCGCCGGCCCTGGAGGCTCTGTGGGGGCGAAGGCAGATCTGGGCTGAGGGTGAGAGGGGAGGCGGTGTCCTCTGTCGTCTGATAAGCTGGAGCCCTCGCTGGTGACACCTGAGTGGGGTGGGAGTCTGGGTCCTGTCTGAGGGTGGTGCTCCCGTGACCGCTGTCAGTCCCCACCAGATGAGGGGCAGAGGGCAGGCACTGAGGCCAGAGGCTGAGCTGTTCGCATTTTCAGGCAACCCTACTGAGGCCCCGCTGAGCCCACCCGGGGAGGGGGCCGGCTGCCCTCACGGTCACAGAGCCAAGGTTGGCCTTTCCCCGGACACCGCTGCCTCGGGAATTGGGAGCGTTTCCTGGTGCTGTGTGCCCAGCGCTGCTGCCAGAGCTTTCCTGATAAGTGTTCACTCATTGACTCCTCACAACTGCAACGGCTCTGTGAGGCCATCATCAACTCAGCCCCATTTGCAGATGAGGAAACTGAGATACAAAGAACTGAGTGGGGGCGTGGGGGCTCACACCTGTAGTCCCAGCTACTCGGGAGGCTGAGGTGGGAGGATGGCTTGAGCCCAGCAGTTGGAGGCTGCAGTGAGCTGTGATCACATCACTGCATTCCAGCCTGGGCAACCCAGTGAGTGCCTGTCTCAAAAAAAAAGAAAGAAAGAAAGAAAGAACTAAGTGGTCACAGCCTGGACAGCAAGAGAGGCTGGACCCCAGTGTGCCTCAGGGTCTGCCAGCGTAGCCATCTGCCCTGGTGCCCCTCAGTGGGGTGGGGGCCCCTCCCCCAGGGTGCTTGGGAACAGCCAAGGCAGGCACTGGGGCCAGGGGTCATAGCTCTGCTTGTCCGCTTCAGCCTGACTCCAGGCAGGTGGTATTTTTCTGCCTTCGGCGACCCCTGAAGGTTCTGGGCCCACCACTTCCACAGTAAAGAGGGAGTCACGTCTCACAGCAGCCACCAGACACCATCTAGCTGGAGACGGTCCTTTCCCCTACTCCTAAGAGCCTTGCTTGACTTCACACAGCAGAAAGTGGTCTCCTTTCTGTTCAGGCTCCTTTATGTCCCGTCTCCTCCACCACGGCTTCCCTACAGAGACCCCCTGCCCCGGCCCACCTGCTCCACTCACTCTTTCCTATTCTTGGGGCAGCTGGGAATTCTCTACCCCTTCCCTGCTGCCTCGTCCCTGCTCCTGGAAACACTCTGTGAGCCCACGCTGATGTGCCCAGGGCTCAGCCCACCTCATTTAATCCAACAAGCAGTGGGGTGGACAGTATCCCCATTTGACAGACGAGGGAGCTGAAGTCCAGGCACGTGAGGCTCCACGGCCAGTAGGAGCTCTCGCTGCGACTTCACGCAACTCAGTGCCGCGCTCCGGGGAGGAGGGCACACAAGACTGAAAGGCCCAGCCTGCCCTCCGGAGCTGAGCCCTTGTGACCAAGAATCTAGCCCAGTATCCGTCCACATGGGTTGGGCTGCTGGGGCCAAGTCCCAGTTGCTCCACGTACTAGCTTGGTGTCGAGTTTCTTAACGGGCCTTCATTTGTCCATCTGTGAAATGGAGGCAGTTATTCTCTATCTAGGAGGTCTGGGACTAGACGACCACTGGGCACACAGTAAATGTAACCAAGTGTATGATTGTTTTCCCGGGTCCGACCAGGGCCTCGATTTCTCGAAGGGCTTTTGTGGCAGCTTTAAGAGGTGGCTGCCCCTCACCCCCTTTCCCAAGGCCCAGAGCACCCCCTGTGCAGCGTCAGAGAGACAGGCCTCGTGAGAACAGTGGCCCAGACTGGGATGTGGAGGGGCGGCAGGCCCACGATGAGGGCTGCACCCCACGCAGGCTGAGACCCCCTTTGCCCTTCCCCGAACAAAGAAGGCATGTCCTGCGGTGATGCACAGTGGGCAATGGTTCTCGAAAGAATGCCTGGGCTGCCAAACTGCCTGCAGGGTTTCCACACGTCTTCAGAGAAGGCAAAGGCCCAGCCACTTAGGAGTCGGGAACCACAACTGGCCTGGCCGGACGTCCCCCCTGCCCCTCTCCGCCCGGGGAAGCCCATCCCGCTGGCTCCCTGTGTGAGAGGGGAGCCGAGTGTGGGCCTCCAGCCTCCTCCGGGTTTCCGGGAGGCCCGCCTCTGCCAAACCAAGATTGGGGAAATCAATTAGAAGTTCATAAATTACCACCCCGGAGCGCTTTGAAACCATTTGAAGAGTTAATCAAACAAGTTCATGACATCAACACCATCGTAGAAGGAATATTAAATTACTTTTTAAATGAAGGCTTTTCTGTTTTTTTAATAAAAGGATTTTATATTAATTCACATAATTGCCTCCTGTTAACATACTTGCCAGAATCCAAAAGGGGAAAAAAAAAATCTGTTAAACTTGGAATATGTCTGATACATTAGGAATTAAATTAGAGGCGACAAAAAATTCCTGGGTTTTCTCGTCCAAGTTTTAATTTTTTAAAAATCCACAACTTTTATTTCTTAGTTGGGATCATTTTTGTAGATTTAAAATGCATAAAGACAAGCACTGACTTGTAGTAAATTAAAAATGTGTATGTATTTATATATAGACACTGCTGCCCAATTCCACCCCTTCCCACATACCTCAGCAGTAGGTATTGCTCTCCTAACAGAGCAATATACACAGCCGCAACCATGTTTTTACTCTACCCCCTCTTTCAAAGCACATTCCAGGCCCATCTTGGGTGGTGTCATGCAGTAAATGTGCTACGTGTGCACTTAAACACAGAGTAACTTTCCGCGTGATTCTCGCGCGTTAGGAACATAAATATGCAATGTGTGTACAGGGATGCATAGATACAGAATGCCTTCAAAGGGAGAGGAGAATTTTTAAAGGATTAGACTATGAACGGTTCTACTGGACCAAAAACCTCAAGAAGGCAGAAAACCCTCTCTGGCCCAGCCCCAGCCTATACAGGACACCATAGTACAGCTCTGTAGGCAGGGCCAGGCCTAACTTCTGAGGTAAAGTCAGGGAGGAAATAAAGCCCCTCACTTCCTATTCCCACCTGTGACCCCACTGATATCAGCTGACTTAGACTAAACTGAGACCAGCGTAAGCAAAGTCAAGGACACTGGCTCTGACACTGTGGGAGTGTGGGGTTGGGGTGAGGGAAGGGGTGCTGCCCTCTTCATCTGAAGTCAGAGGGGGAGGAAGTTTCCCTCAGAGATCATTTTTTTTTTTTTTTTTTGGTTTTTGATTTTTAGTTTTTTAGAGACTAGAGTCTTGCTGTGTCACCCAGGCTGGAGTGCAGTGGCATCATAGCTCACTACAGCCTCGAACTCCTGGAATCAAGCAATCCTCCTGGCTCAGCACCCACCCATCCCCCTCCCCCCGCCGAGTAGCTGGGACTACAAGCACAAGCCACCATGCCTGGCTGATTTTTCTATTAATAATTTTTGTAGAGACTGGGGATCTCACTATGTTGCTCAGGTTGGTCTTGAACTCCTGGCCTCAAGCCATCCTCCCTTTTCAGCCTCCCAGAGTGCTGGGATTACAGGCGTGAGCCACCAGTGGTGCCCAGCCTTCGGGGGTGAATTTACCCAAAAGCTTCAGAACCCCACATTTGCACGGACCTCTTCCAAGGCTCTGTGTCTATTTGGTTTTCTTTTTTTTAAAGAAATTGTAACCCTGGGAGGCCAAGACAGGAGGATCGCTTGAGCCCGGGAGTTTGAGGTTGCAGTGAGCTAGGATGATGCCACTGGTTTCCCAGGAATCACAGGGGACTAGAATGACCTTCTGACACAACCTAGGCCTGGCTGCTGGGAGACCCCAGGGAGGACGCACCTGCCTTTGGGGGACTCTTCCTTAACAGGAGGGTGCTCAGTGTCCTGGAGAGGATGTGAGGAACATGGGCGGACCGTGTCCTCGGGGTGTGTCAGCCCACAGTGTAGCGTGAGCGCCTGCCATGGCGAGCGTCCCCTAACACTGGACTTCCCCCGGGTTTGGGCTTTTCCCCCTCGTATGCTCAAGTAATACACGTCTGTCACAGAAAATTTTAAAAAGCTAGCTACTTCTAAAAAAAAGAAGACAAAAGTCACGTATAATTTCATCACCCTACAACGAGCATACAGCCGGTGTTAATACTTTGGTGACATGCGTGTTTGTAAAAGGACGGGATCATTCTGTATACGCTATTTCGTAAACTTCTGGTCTCTTCTCTCCAGTGGTGGAAGCTTCTCTTCCTTTGATTTCTTGAAATCACCACAAACATGGCTGTTGTGTGTGACAGTTTCGCCGAAGGTTTAGGGTCACGCAAGGGCTGACGTGGCTGTGGGGCCCCGCGACACTGAACGCTGGGAACCCCTGTCTCAACGGTCCTGCGGCTGTTTCTCCCCTGGAAGCTCCCCATTCGGTGGTCTCGGGGCCCCAAGCCCTCCTCTCCCCCGTCCCACCACGGGGCCCCCTCCTGGAATGTTCTAGGAAACTCAAAACTCTCTTGCTTTATTGCACACAACAATTTAGCGCTCTTTGTTTCACTCCACCACTCTCAGGACCTATCTTTTCCCCATCAAAAGGATCCTCAAAGGGTGTTTGTTTTTTGTTAAGCAAGAGGCCTCTACCGTGGGGTCTTCGAAGAGACGGACTTCCCCGCCACGCTTTCATTACCAGCCTGGCTCCCCGGCCACGCTCTGCGGGCTCAAGGGCTCCACTTGGAGGTTTAATTTTTCCCTGAAATGAATTATGCATCTCTCCATGCCGGGTCCCCCATCTGCTGCCTTAGAAAGCGAAAGAGTTCAGCTTGGGGCTTTTTGTTTGTCTGTTTTAGAAAAGCATCTTTACCTCTCTAGTTATAGCTCCATTTTATCAAACAAGACACCGAAACTCAGGGGAGGATGAGAGGTGTAGGTCTGAGGGTCCCCAGTGGTTGCAAGTTAGACCAGGAATCGCAAATTTGAAGACACCAGCAGCTTCTTGCCCAGACTGTCCTGTGTGGCCAGCACAGTTAAAAAATATAGACATGGTTATTTATTATAAAATATGGTTATTTATTAAAAGAATCCCAAAATAGAAAACAGAAAAAAAAATCTCCTTGAGTCCTGTCACTCACCCATAGTAACTGACATTTTGATGTATTTTTTTCTAGTTTAAAAAACAAGAAAACTATCTGAAGTTTTTTGTTTAAATTTTTTTTTTTTTTTTTTGCATAAAGTAAATTCATGGGCCGGGCGCGGTGGCTCACGCCTGTAGTCCTAGCATTCTGGGAGGCTGAGGCGGGAGGATTGCTTGAGGTCAGGAGTTGGAAACCAGCCTGAGCGAGACCCCGTCTCTACTAAAAATAGAAAGAAATTAATTGACCAACTAAAAATATATATACAAAAAATTAGCCAGGCATGGTGGCACATGCCTGTAGTCCCAGCTACTCGGGAGGCTGAGGCAGGAGGAGGCTCGGGAGGCTGAGCCCAGGAGCTTGAGGCTGCTGTGAGCTAGGCTGACGCCATGGCACTCACTCTAGCCAGGGCAACAGAGTGAGACTCTTGTCTCAAAAAAAAAAGTAAATTCATGGAGTCAAAATTACAGTTTTGAACTCAGATGAAAATCATTCCTCCTTGGGGACAGGAAACCTTTAACCAAACGCAAGCTGTGCCATGGAGAAATCTGAAATGGAGTCTGAGTTGACAAGGGGTCCTGTGCCGACAGCTCTTCAAAGGCAAGGCCACTATTTCACTGGAGGAAGTGGCACTCCAGGCCTGAGGGTCAAGTGCTGCTTGGCCTCTTGTATCCTCTGTTTTCACAGTATCTTTGTTTTTTCTTTTTTTAATTTAAATTTTTGTTTTTAATTGACAAATAATAATTGTATATGTTTATGCAGTACAATGTGATGTTTTGACATATGTATGCCACAGTATCTTTAAATGTTGTAAAATTAGCAGTATCTTGGTTTGGTTTCCCTCAAAAGCCGGCCTTGTGACCAGGGTTTGGGTGCACGCGGTGTATTTTCCAGGTGCTCCGGGGAGTGTGGTGTGGGGTGCAGAGCGCCTGGGAGGGAGGGAGCCGGTGACGGGTGTGCTAGCGGGCCCGGCACACTGGGGAGACTGCGCAGGACATACTTTAAAATGGGCCCACTCAGGGTTGAAGAAGCTGGGGTGTTCATCCCCCAACCCCTGTCCCTCTTGGGGATAACTTCCGCAGGTGTTAACTCCCCACACTTCGGGCCCGGCCAGCACAAAGACCAGAAAATTCCCTCAAGCGGGGAAACCCAAGTGCCAGGGCTGGGAAGCCTTTTGTGTAGAAAGGAACCGTCCACTTCTGTGGCAGAGACTTGACCTGAGGAACAAGACAGGCAAGGATAGCATCTCCTACTGCCGCCTACCTTTTTTTTTTTTTCCATTTTTTTTTTATTTCGGCATATGATGGGGGTACAAATTTTAAGGTTTCAATAAATGCCCTTTCCCCCCTCCCCCCACAAGTCTGAGTCTCCAGCATGACCATCCCCCAGATGGTGCACATCTCACTCATTATGTATGTATATACCCGCCCCCCTCCCCCCTCCCACCTGCCCAATACCCTGTTACTGTAGTGCCTATGTGTCCACTTAGGTGCTGCTCAGTTAATACCAGTTTGCTGGTGAGCACATGTGGTGCTTGTTTTTCCATTCTTGGGATACTTCACTTAGTAGTATGGGTTCCAGTTCTAACCAGGAAAATATAAGATGTGCTATATCATCGTTGTTTCTTAGAGCTGAATACTACTCCATGGTATACATATACCACATTTTATTAATCCATTCTTGGATTGATGGGCACTTGGGCTGTTTCCACAGCCTTGCAATTATGAATTGTGCTGCTATAAACATTCGAGTGCAGGTGTCTTTTTTTATAGAGTGTCATCGGATCTTTTGGGTAGATGCCCAGCAATGGGATTGCTGGATCAAATGGGCATACCTTTAAAATTCAGTAGATTTCTCACAAAAATCTATATGAATCACAAAAACAATTAATATCAGAAAATCTGGGCTTAACATTCCCACGTGGAATGGCAAGCTGCTGGCCCCCTTCAGAGGAGGCATTTGCTCTCTGGTGTGCCACACTCTCCACCGCTCCCTAATGTCTCATGCCTCAGGTCAACAGGGTTTTGTTTGTTTGACTGATTTTTTTAATACCCAACACACTTGCTGCCTCTGTGTTACCAGCCTGCCCCTCCACCAAGGAGCCTGGGTTTGCCACCCTCTAAGGGGGAGGCAGGCTGATGCTACACACAGGCCAAGTCGCCTTCAGAGACAACATTTGATTTCCCAGGACCAAATCTTTAAATATGAAGCTGTAACAGGAACCTGGAGGCCTCTCTTGACAGCCTGCCCAGCTCTCATTATGACATTTAGCCCGTGATTGATATTGTGTGTGTCATTGAGACCTTGGCAGTTAATCTCTGGGTCGAATCTATGGAAACCAAACACAGCAGATTTGTCTTCCCCTTCCACTTTGGCTGTGATCTGGGAAACAGACGCTCCCGGCCTCTCGGAGAACTGGAGAAGTGGGAGCCGTGCGGAGAGCGATGCACACAGGCCGCCTTCAGGATTTGGAAAGATTACAGGTCTGTGGTTTCTGGACGGCTCCGCGCTTTGTTCTCTTTCCCCATCAAATCTGCACGCCGGAGGATAATAGATCCCAGAGCTCCCTCTGCGTGCCAAGCTGCTCTGGGCAGACCGCACCACTTCCTCTTCTGTCTGGAAATCCAGCCGGGCTTTCGGCAGCGGCAGCGCAGAGATGAGGACGGGGATGGTTCCCTCCGCCGCCGTGTAATGAGGGAGGGGCGGCCCCACCGAGGGTGAGGTCAGTCTCAGTGATCAAAGGAGGCAGATGGGGGTTTCAGAAATGGAATTTGCTCCAGCGTCTCCCTAAAATCACCTCTTCTGAAGCCCCCGCTAGTAGCAGGCAGGGTTCGAGATGGCCTGAACTACACGTTTAGGTACACGGTGCCCACACATTTAGGTGTATGGTGCCCCCAGCTTCTACTCACTTCGAGCAAGAAGAGTGGGTGCCATGGATGGGCAGAGCTTCGGACCTCTCAAAGTCAAGGGCCCCTGTGGGCCGGAAGCCAGGAGAGCGAGCGCCATGCTCTTAGGAGAGGAGGGGGCTGTGCTGGTTCCTGCAAGAGAGGAGTTTGGCTGCTCCTTGAAATAATTTCTCCGCCTGGCCTGGACTCACCGAGAGGCAGGCCCCGGAGTGCAGTGTGGCCCTGACAACCACCCCATACTCTGCGCCTTCCTCCCCTGCACCCTCCTCCAAAGCAGCCCAGAGGCGCGGCCATGCCTCACGGCCCTCAATGGTTCATTCACCCCTCAGTCATTCCCTGCCTCCTTCCACTCCTTCACGAGTGCCTTTACCACCTTTCTCTCAACTCCACAGCTCCGCGGCCACCTCCCGGGCAATCGTCGTCAAACCTCAGTGAGCATCTCACGCACTTGGGAGCTAGGTAGAATACCGATGGGTAGGCCCCCCGCCCTGGTCCAGCGGACAGCCCAGGAATCTGTATTTGCAGCCAATGCCAGGGACTGCCAGAGGTGGTCCTCAGACTACCCTTTGAGAGCCTCCAAAGAAGGGCCCCTCGGAGCCCCTTGTTTCCACCTCCGTCGCAGGAAGTGGGGTGTTGCAGGAGGAAGTCACAAGTCCCGGCTGCCCACCACCCCACAGGCGCACACTCTAGCCGGGGATCCTTCAAGTCATCTACTATGGACTTGGGAGAATCAAATTCCCCAAAGCAGTGGTTTCAGCCCTTTCCTTTTCTTTTTAAATTTTTGTCATGGAGAATTCCAAACACACCCCAAACCAGTCACTACCTTGTAACCATCACCTGACCCCAACCATCCTCACTCCCATCCAACCCTGCCTCACTCTCCGTCAACACCCCTCCCCCCAGCACTGGAGTATCATGTTCTCCCAATGATATTATTTTGGAAGCAAATCCCAGACATTATATCATTTCATCTGCAAATATTTCAGTATATAGTTCTAAAACATAAGGCCCTGTGGTATAATTTAACTGTCCTCTGAGTCTTCTGCAAAGACTGCTAGATCTAGACTCTGAGGACTCTGATAAGACTCAGGTTTTTCTGGGTGAGACTTGCCTGGCCATGGTGGCGTGTTCTCCTGTCAGAGGGTGCCAATCGGCAATTCTTACTTTACGTTTTGAGCACTCAGTACTCAGTCCCTGCCGCAGCAGCTCCTTGGGTGGTGTAAAATGGTGCTTCCTTATTTCTTTTCTGGAATATTTCTCTAAAAGAGAAAATTTCCCTCACGTACCCAGTAGTAGTTTGTACAATAAAGGAACAGTAAATGCTAGCTTCTTTCCCTTTATTTATCCATCTTCAATATAAGGAGCTGCTTCCCTAAAATCCTCCAACAGCAAATAATTGTTTTAAGTATCATTATGATTTAAGTGTTTGATGTGTTTCAATCCACTGAAGTTATTTTTATTATTTACATCCAAATTGTCCCATTTTTCTCCAAGTTATGTTCTGAGTCCCTTGGAAATGATCCCAGTGGCCTTTGAGGCTACCAACCCTTGTTTATGTTCTTCGTGCCCCTGTCCTTTCCCTTCTCACACTGTCCCCCCCCAGCCCCTCCAAATCGGAAGGATAAGACCTTATGCTACAAACATCCTCCATTTACAGTTTTCCTCAGCTGTAAAATGGGGATGATAATAGGGCATTATGATAATCCTACCTCACAGAGTTGTTAACGAGTTTATAACTGTAAAGCACTCAGAACAGTGTCTGCCACAAAGTAAGCGCTCTGTAAGTATTCATCAAATAAATAACATCCCCTACCTGCCACTCACCTCCACGTTTCTCAGTCATCCCACCCTTGTCTCCCTTCCTCCAGTCTCCAAGCACGATTACAGTTTCTCTTCCCAAATTGTTTGACCATCGATGTATCATTTACTCAGTTCAGGGAACAAGCATTGCCCAATTCCACAGTGGATTCATTTCTTGGGGAAAATGGAAACTCTTCTCTTGCAATCCACTTGCAGAGCTGGGCAAGCTCCAATACACGTTTCAGCCTGCAGGCACAGCTTTCTAGCTGGGAACATCTCTCTCTTCTGACCCCCTGGTAAGTTAGCGCAGTGACCGCTGGCCTCCTCGCGTGAGAGCTGTACACACTGACTTCAACTGTCCTAACGAGTTGGCTGAACCCTCCTGCGGCCAAGTTTTCTCCCCACCTCCAGGCTTCTGAAGTTCTGCTTAGGCACGTAGCTGCCGAGACCCAAGACCAAGCAGGCTCTGGACTCCGTGCTCTTCCCTCTGGCCAGCTGCTCCCTGCATAGGTCGAGAGTGCTGCAGGCCTGGAATGTCACGGACCTTCTGGGACTTTCTGTTAGGGTCCAAAATGACTTAAACTAGCAGTTTCCCGTCAGATAGAGAAAAAGTAGGTGCCAAAGAAGGGGTAAATTCTAAAAGAAAGGTAGGAAGGGACCGGCTGTCTGCAGGATTTCTTAGGCCCAAAGCCGGCCTTGGCCTGCACCGGAGCCCCCAGCACCCTGGCCCTGGCAAGGCTGGAATGCTGGGGAGGTGTCGTTTAACTGCCATCATGGCCTTCCTTGTGGACCTGCATGGCCTCAGAGTAGGGAGCGGGTGCATAGCAGGCCAGGGAAGCGCCTGCCAAATTTTAAGATGGGCTTATCCCACCGCTATTTGTAGAGCTCAGTCCCTACCTCGGTGTGCCCTGGTGACCCCCATTCTCGCCCTCTCTCCTGACCAGCTGCAGAAAGGAAAGAAAATCCCTTGGCTCCAAAATGAAATCCGGAGAACCGAAGACAAGCCTAAAGAAAGCCTACCCGTCATCTGCCAAGAGGCTGTCGCTGAAGGCAGAGGAGGAGGAGGAGGAGGAGGAGGACTACTGTACCCCCGGGGCCTTCGAGCTGGAGCGGCTCTTCTGGAAGGGCAGTCCCCAGTACACCCACGTCAACGAGGTCTGGCCCAAGCTCTATGTCGGTGACGAGTAAGTGCCCAGGCCTGGCCTCCCTGTGGCCTCTCCCAAGCCCCCACCCTGAGCCACCTCCTAGCCATGAGCTTAGGATCTTTAGGTTAGCTGTTCTGCGAGAACTCAGTTAGGGCTGGGCTTATCTTCCTATTACAGAAAACCCAGACAAAGCACTTAAGCAAGACAGAGGTTTATTTCTCTCTCGCTGTATGTCTGGAGGAAGACGGGCTGGTGCTGGCATGGCGATCGCAGGGCCATGAGGGACTCAGGCGCCTGTGTTTCTGCTCCACCGTCCTGGGGACATGGCTTCCTGCCTCAAGGGTCCCAGATTGCTGGTGGGGCTCCAGGCATTAGCTGTAGGATCCAGATGGCAGGAAGGTGGAGGGAAAGGAAGAGCAAAGGGGGATCTTTCCAAAGGGATGTCCTACCTAAGACTTCCCTTGCTCCTAGCTGCAAGGGAGGCTGGGAAATGTAGTTTTTTATTTAAGATGGGTATAAATAACACCATCAAGAATAAAATCAATTCTCAGGTTGATGGCACAGGAGTACATCAACCTATGTGTCCGAAAGGATGGTACGCCTAAATTGAGGTTGCTGTCACCTCCTTTAGATTTTTATAGCCACCATTTCCCACTCCCTTAAACAATTGAGTTGTGCCTACTGTAAATAATGTTAATAATGATAATGCCTATCATTTATGGAACACTATATGTCACGCACTGTGCTAAGCATCTTGCACGCATGATCTCACTTTATTCTCCTGATAACTCAATGAAAGAGTTTATCTAATTACTTTCATTTTAAGATTCAGGAAACCAAAGCATTGAGCAGTTAAGTAACCGGCCCAAGGTCCCACAGCTCAGTAGGTAGCAGACAGCTGAGATTCAAATGTAGCTCTGCCTGACACAGAAGGCTTGTTTTTAACTTCCACGGCTGTTCCTCCCTCCATCCTCCGGGAACCAGCTCAAGTGCCATCTCTCCAAGGAGCAGGTGGTGCAGGACCTCTGCAGGGGTGATTTTAATACCCATCTTGCTGCTTAACCTGGAGGTAGCTGTCCAGCCACGGGAAGATCAGGGGCATCATCCTTTGTCTTTTTATTTTTCTTAATTTTTTCAAATTTAAAAAGTTACAAGCATTACATATCTTTTTATACTAGATTAAACTAAATAGAGGTTATAAAAACAAACCGCATAATCTCCCTTTGTGCCCTCTTAATCCTCCCACTGACTAACCAGTATTGAGTTTACTTGCATATTTCTACCACTTTATATAGGCTATTGCAAACATAAGGAAACATATACACACATATAAAGAGTTTCCATTTCTTTTAAACAATAAAAAAAATGAATCATACCATATATACTGTCATGTACTTTTACTATGCCACAGTGCCACAATTTAGCCAATCATTTCCCAGTTTTGAGCATTAGAAGAATGTAGGAGAAGGGTACACACTACTTTCTGAACCATTTTCATTTTTAAATTCATCTTTATTGAGATATAATTCACATATCATAAGATTCACCCTTTCAAAGTATTCAATTCAGTGTTTTTGTTGTGTTTACGTAGTTGTGCAACCATCACCCCTATCTAATTTCAGAACATTTTTGTCACCTCAAAAGGAAATCCTGACCCATTAAACAGTCATTCCGATTTCCTGTCTTTCCCACAGGGCCTCACAACTGCCAAGCTACTTTCTGTTTTTATAGACTTACCTATGCCAGATATTTTATCTAACTGGAATCATATAATATGTGGCCTTTTGTGACTAGATTTGTTTTACTTTGCATAATGTTTTCAAGGCTCATCCAAGTTGTAGAATGTATCAGTATTTTGTGCCTTTTTACTGACAATATTTGTACTATTTTTGCAACTTTCCTGTGAATCTAAAACTAGTTCAAAATAAAAAAGGTACACACACATACATTTTGACCCAAAATACCACTTCGAGAAGTGTAAGTCACAGAAATAAGAGTATCAATACATAAGAAATATGTAAAACCATGCTTATTATAATGCTGTTTGAAGCAGCAAAAAGGGGGGGAGAGGATCTGCATCTCTTATCTTTTGATAATAAAATATCAAATAAATGTAATATATATTTCCTTTATAAAAGTAATACATGCCCACTGTATAAATAGAGAAATCTTAGTTTCCCTATTTGTGATAGGATAATAAGAAAACCTCCTAGGGTTATATGGGTTAAGTGAGATAAAGTATGTGAAATAGTGCAGGGCCTAGCACGCAGTCAGCACTCAGTAAAGGTTAGCTATGATAATAAAATAGTGACTAATGGCCGGGCATGGTGGCTCATGCCTGTAATCCTAGCACTCTGGGAGGCTAAGGCAGTCAGATTGCTCAAGGTCAGGAGTTCGAGGCCAGCCTGAGCAAGAGTGAGACCTTGTCTCTACTATAAATAGAAAGAATTAATTGGCCAACTAAAGATATATATATTAGCCGGACATGGTGGTGCATGCCTGTAGTCCCAGCTACTCTGGAGGCTGAGGCAGGAGGATTGCTTGAACCCAGGAGTTTGAAGTTGCTGTGAGCTAGCACTCTAGCCCGGGCACCAGAGTGAGACTGTCTCAAAAAAAAAAAATAGTGATTAATGTCAGAAAGAAAAATTTTCAGTCTCCCAAAGCAATCACCAAAGCCCATCTTCACTCCAAAGACACTACTATTAATATTTAAGTACATTTCCTCCCAGCCTTTCTGTGTATTATTTTTGATTTTGAAATTTGTTTTTATATAGTTGTACTAATATTAATAATTCATTTAATCTTATTTTTTCACATAGCATCATCTGTAAACATTTCCCCTTATTAAACGTATATCTCTTATACATTTAATTATAACAGATATATTATAATTAATGTTCTTACTTTTATAAACAATGTTGCAGTGGACATCTTTATGCAGAATTTTATTTTTCTATATTTAGGATTATTTCCTTGGGTCTGAACCTGGGAATGTACACCTGGGGGAAGAGGAATTAAGATTTTAAGATTTACACTGTCTCTGTGTCATTATCCATGCTGTTCCCTTTGCCTAACATGTCTTTCCCAGCCTGAGCAAGAGCAAGACCTTGTCTCTACCAAAAACAGAAAGAATTAGCCGGGCATGGTGGCACATGCCTGTAGTCCCAGCTACTGGGGAGGCTGAGGCAGGAGGATCGCTTGAGCCCAGGAGTTTGAGGTTGCAGTGAGCTATGCTGACGCCACGGCACTCTAGCCAGGGCAACAGAGTGAAACTCTGTCTCAAAAAAGAAAAAAAAAGTCTTTCCCTTTACCCCATCTCTGTGTCCAGGTCCTATGCATGCTTCAAAGTCCACTCAAGGTACTTCTGCCATGAGGCTACTTTCCTCCTATCCCTATATCGAGAAGCAAGTTTTTTCTCTCTGTATGTTACATACTATATTTGACTTTCCTCTAATAATACTACCTAAGTTGTATTGAATTCTTTTTTTTTTTTTTTTTTTTTTTGACACAGAGTCTCACTCTGTTTCTCCAGCTAGAGTGAGAGCTGTGGCATCAGCCTAGCTCACACCAACCTCAAACTCCTGGGCTCAAGTGATCCTCCTGCCTCAGCCTCCCGAGTAGCTGGGACTACAGGCACGTGCCATGAATTCTTATGTCTTGCGCCTTTGCTCGGCATCCTTTAAACTCCAACCCTACGAAGGAGAAACTATTATCGCTCCCATTTTACAGATGGGAAAGCCAAGGCTCAGAGAGTTCATTCATTCAGTCAGTAAGCATTCACTGGGCACCTTGCGAGGAGCTGTGGCAGACACAAAGAAGAAACTTAGGCTCTAAGAAATTAAGAGACCAGCCCAAAGTCCCATCACTAGTAAGTGGAAGAATTTACACTCAAACCCAGATCAAAATAAATAAATAAATAAACCATGTCAGTTAGGTAAAGACAGAGTTGAGGAGAAGAGATGTGTAGGAGTCTAACAGGGAACAGAAAGAGAAGTAGGTGGCGGCACCCCTACTCGAGCCTGGGGTATGCGTCTTGGCTCTGCCAATTACCAGTTGTGTGACCTTGGACAAGTTATTTCTACCTCCCTTCACCTTATAGGCAACAATAACAGAGCATATCTCAGGGGGTGAAGATTAAATACAAGAACGAGTGCTAGACTTGTATCTGGCACACAGTAAACGCTTGGTAAGTGCCTGGTGTGGTCGCGGATCTGAGAAAGGTCACAGAAGAGGTGGATCCCAAGCTTGACTTTGGAAGATGGGCAGGATTTCAAAGAAATTCCAGGCAGAGGGAGCAGGGCGAGAAAAGCTGTGGAGGTGAGACCAAACAGGGCGATTTATCTGGAATTAACAGGCTGGATGCGGTGCACTTTCAGAAGGTCTGAGATTAAGCCGAATTCGACCACTGGGTGGTCAGTTTAGGTTAGCTGCACTAATCTAACGGGTCACCCCGACATCTCGGTAGCCTGCCACAGCGATGGTTTGTTTCTCACTCATGCTGCAGATGACGATGGGCTGGCTCTGGCAGGGTGCCACGGCCACTTTACTCCGGGACTCGGGCTGATGGAGCAGCCCCTATTTGAGATCTTGCCGGGCTTGTAGCAGAGAGAATAGAGAGACTTGGCAAACATAAACTGGCTTAGAGGTGACACATGCCATTTTTGTCCATATGTCACTGGCCAAAGCAAGTCCATGTCAAAGCCTCCCATCAACGGGGCAGGAGAGTATAACCTACACCCAAGGAGGGGCAGGAAATATTCTAAACAGTCACACAATCAATCTGCCATAGCCACTTGGTAGTGCAGTGGGTTTGGGCAGGTCCTTTTTTACCTTTCGAGGCCTAACTCTAAAAATGGTTACTGAGAATCTTCAAAGAAATAAGGAATGTAAAAGCATTTCATAAATTATAAAGTAATAGACAGATACAAATGTTATTCTTATTATTGTCACTTAGTGGAAAAGAAGTCTGGAAAGGTAGGTCAGGGCCACCTTGTGGGAGGCTGAATGCCAGCCAAGGGACTTAATGCAGGAAGCCATTGAGAGTGAGCAGAACTGAAGTGTTCTGATAAGACATGCTTGCCTCCTTGACGTGCGACCATGACCTTGCTTCTCTCAACCAGAAAATGTCACTGCCCTTTCAATTGGATCCAACTCTGCCTAATCGAGCCCCAAAACAAGCACACACATGCACAGTCCCAGCAGGCTCCAGGGTCAAGTGCGTGAGACCCTGCACGCCCAGCCGGGGGAGGGAGCGTAAAGTCAGCACTGCATGGGGCTTGTGGCTGATCTCAGCCCTGAGCTTAGGGCTCCCTTCTGTGACACTCACTTAACAAGGTCAACAAGACTCACAGGCGCTTATTGAAAGAGCGATTTATTCCATGCCAGTGCAACCACGCAAAGGTTGCAAACTGGGCTGTGAACAGGCAAGGCCGCCTGTGTTCCTTGGTCTCTTTTTAGGTGTTGCCCAAAGCAAGGGGGGCTCAGAGCTGGTTCTTCTGGCACAAAGTCTCAGTTTTAATATTTGTATTTCAGTTGAGTTTTTCCTAAGCACCTGAGTTTTTTTTTTTTTTTTTTTTTTTTTTTTTGAGACAGAGTCTTGCTGTCACCCTGGCTAGAGTGCAGTAGCGTCATCATAGCTCACTGCAACCTCAGACTTCTGGGCTCAAGCGATCCTCTTGCCTCAGCCTCCTGAGTAACTGGGACTACAGGTGTGTACCACCACACCTGGCTAATTTTTTCTATTTTTTGTAGAGATGGTCAGGCTGGTCTTGAACTCCTGACCTCAAGTGATCTGCCCACCTCAGCCTCCCAAAGTGCTAGGATTACAGGCATGAGCCACCACGCCCAGCCCACCTAAGATTTTTGAGAGATGAGTACCAAGGCTCTGGAAGTGAGGGAGGTCAGGACCCAGGAGTGAGGATGGCTGTCCCAGGGCAGCCTAAGCCACCATCTGTTCCTAAAGCCTAGCCCACTGGGGCCACACTTACCCCTAAGAGGAAGCTCACTCTCCCTGACCCTACCCCTCCAACCTCCCCACTGCCACCCACTGCCAAGCACCTCCTCCAGAGCCACAAAGTCTGGGCCAAACACTGTTTCTGTGTGGCCCTGGGCAAGTCACTCAGGCTTTCTGAGCTTCAATTTCTTCACCTGTAAAATGTGGATTCGATGAGTGAACAGGCAGAAACATAAAACACAGTGTGCAAGGAAAATCAAGCACGGTCACTATGCTTTGCTGGTGAGAGTCCCTCTGTGCTAAGGGCAGCCTAGGGACAGAAAACAGCCCTGGGTCAAACTTCTCCTGTGACATCAGGAACCCAAAGTCGAGTTGGGAGGGAGGCCCTTCCTCCTAGGCCTGCTCCAACTCCTTTTCCGCCTCCCCCCACAGACGCTGTCCTGGCCTTCCAGGGACCTGGGTGACCTAAGGCCTAAGAAGGCAGTGGCACATCAAAGCCCCAGGGACCTGTGGGTTTCGAAATTTCTAAAGCATTTTCTCATTCCCAGGCTACCCCAGAGGGATTCACCGGGTGGGTGCCCCGGTGACTCCAAGCCCCCAGAGCTCACCAGCCCAGGAGACAGGAGAGGTGGCCCTGCCACTGCAGCCTGGTGGGATAGGCCACACACAAACAGGAGGGGGAACGTGAGGGGTCGGGCCTGCCCTCCTGTAGATGTTACTGTGGGGAAGTCTTCTTCCCTCAAGGTGGAGCCACCCCTTGCCACTTAGAGCCATCCCCTCTACACTTGCTTCCTACGACATGGTAGGGGGTCTGCATCTGCCACCAGTGGGAACTGTGGGCTCAGCATGGAATGCAGCTCTCAGGCCTGACTCAAGGCACAGAGTTCAAGTCCCCATCGCTTGTGGCCACTAACTGCGTGTGGCCTTTGGCAAAACATTTTATTGTTCTGGGACCGCAGTTTCTTTATTTGTAAAACAAAGGATGATTTCAAAGGTCCCTTCCAGCTCTAAAATTCTTTCAAAAATGTCCTATTAAATAAATTAGGCTTTATTAGGTTCAAGCACATACTTGTTTTATTACTTTTAAGTCATTCAAATTAGATTCAAATTAGGTTAACCAAGTGTTGCCCTCCAGAGAGCCAGGGACTGGCAGTCAATGATGAGATAAGAATAATTCATCGCCTCTTATCAATCAGCAGTCCCTAAATGGGTGCTTCAAAAATGCTTGAGTATGCTTGAAAGCACTAAGTTTCTGTAATTTAAATATTCTCACTTTAATCTCGTTCACATCTTTCATTTGCTTAGCAAAATCTTTTTTCAGTCCTTTTTTTCCCCTATAGTCAGCAGGAGGGAAATATCCCGGCTACTGTCAAAGTGATTGCAAATTCCTAGGCAGGGCAGCCTCCAGTGATAAGGCCTGCCTGAAACAGGGTAATTGAGAAATAATCGCTCTTCTTTCCACAACTGGGCCTCCCGGTGAGTCAGCGCCAGGGCGCCGTTAAGCTCTTCCGCTGCTTGCATGGCGGGGGGCCCTCAGCAGCTCCCCATTTCTTGTTAAATCTACAGTTGCCCCCAAGATCTGGCTTTTGGGGTCTGATTCCTCCCAAGGCCTGTGGCCAGCCCCGCCCAGCCTGAGCTGGCTTTCCAGAGACTCTCTGTCTTATTCTTTCTGCCTTTCGGCTCCCAATAGGTCCAAAATGCTTATCGGACGTGGGACCAGGGCAGGGAAGAAAAAGAGCAAAAGAAAAAAAAAAAAAAGGCCCCAAATTCTCAGAAACCAAGGCCTCTCCAGGGCTGGCCTGCATGCAGCTGGGAGGCTGGGAAGTGAGGTGAAGCTGGATCAATCAGCTGAGATGGCTCCTTCTCCCCCAAAATGAAGAAACCAATTCAGCCTTCAGGCACCAGGCAGAGCTCAGGCTGACCTGCTCCTCCAGGGTGCGGCATGGGCAGGTTAGGATGCAGTAAAAGCACAGCCAAGGTTGCCAATGGAATGTGCTGGTTGTTCCCTTTAAGAACTAGAAAACCTGGACTCTGAACCTCCTACTGCTGAAGCCAACTGAGGCACAACTGGGCAGCGGTCATGGGCAAGGTGGCTGCAGAGAGAGATGCCCGAGGCCCTGGCCTGGCCAGGCCTTCTCGTTGCTGGAAGGCGGCTTCGCAGTCAAGGCCTCAAGCAACGTCATCCATCTCCTTGCACGGTTAGCCAGGTGGCAGGTCCGGTCACTAATACTTCTCCAAACCAGGCCTCCTGTGTGTTCTCTTTCCTTGGAGGACTAGAGTTTGGGGGAGTGGGGCATCAAGAAAAAATCATGGTATACATTTACATAGTAAATGAATATATGACATGGTCATTACTGGAAATTTACAAAACACAGACAAAAAGGAGAAAATTAAAATTCTCTATAATCCCATTACTACATTTTGTAATGGGATAGCCACATTTTGACATACATTTTTCTCCTGCTTTTTTCCCCTGAAGTTATTTTTTAATCTTTCAAAGAAGCTTGACTGTTGCATCATTCAACTTCACAAGAATCTGTAAGAAAAATACTGCCAGAGTAATTGGTTCTATTCAGCAAGTAAAGAAAGCGAGACTCCCAGAGGCTCCATTGTTTTAGTTCATGCCGCAGTTTAAGCTGTTAGCCCTGTGTTTTCCGAGGGGCCTCAACACAGAAGAGCTTCAGCAGCAGCAGCAGCAGCAAGTGACAAGGACACCCAAGAAACTAGAAGGCCAGTGAGTTTCACTTTCACATCAGGTGAATTAACCAAGATCAGAAGCTAGAAATGCACCCGCTGTTTTAAAGTCCACCTGCAAAGAGTGGCCACAATCAAGACTCCGCTGGAGAAGGGCACCATCAGAGCCACACCCATGAAGTGACATATGACCACCAGTGTCACACCCAGCAGAATAAATAAGGTGGCAGATTGCAGGAGACAGCCCCTCATGAACAGGAGTGCACGATCAGGTGTGGGAAACGAATGGATCCTCCGCAGACGTGAGGGTGCGGAGATCCACCCCATCACGATGGCATGTTCCTCAAGGCCCAGCGTGTAGAATCCTGGCAACGTGGAAGCAGCCCCGCTTGAAGGAAGCTGTTGGAGGGTTTGTACAGATGTATTTATTCAGGGCCTGTGCCTCCTCCCCTGTGTGCAAGGGCATACATACATCTAGGAAAATGGGCTTGCAGGCAGAGGCTGAAGTGTTGCGGCTGAGATTGGGAAGGCGCTGAAGGTCTTAGCAAGGGGAGGGGCAGGAGAACTGCCCAGGCCCGCCTTGTGGAGAGTGCGCGCCTCTGCCATCCCTCCAGGAAGGGGCTTGAAGCCAGCTCTGGAGAGCAACTCCAGAGGGGCTGGCAGGGGGCTGGAGAAGGAGGAAGGGAGGGAAGGGCTCTGCTGAGGGAATGGGGCCATTGAGAAGGAAGCCGCTTCCTCAGCCCCCCAGTCTGGAGTCAGGCTCCAGAGCGAGGCTGGAGGTTCACGGGAACAGAGAAGAGCTGAGGAGAATTGGGCCAAAAACCAGAGATACGATGTTCTTCAAAAGCAAACTGCATGAGTCCCACAAACGTATGACAAAATGTCCAATCTCGTTGCTTAATACAAATCAGTGAAAATGAAACACCATTTTTTTATGCTTATGAAATTCACAAAGAATAAAAATCACAATCAAATGTGAGCAAGTTTTCTATAAGGCAATTTAGTAAAAAGTATCAAGTGTATTAAAAAATGTCCACATCTTTTGACCCAGCAATTTCACTTTAGAAAAATCTCTCCTAAAGACATAATCAGAGATGTGCCCAAAGAAATACAGTGAAGTTCTTTGGTAAGGCAAAATTGAGATTTACCTATATAATGAAATAACATGCAGCTATTGAAGTATTATATGTTGCCATAGGAAGATGTTTATAATATATCAGCATGTTAAAGTTTTGTTTTTTTTTTGAGACAGAGTCTCACTTTGTTGCCCAGGCTAGAGTGAGTGCCGTGGCGTCAGCCTAGCTCACAGCAACCTCAATCTCTGGGGCTCGAGTGATCCTACTGCCTCAGCCTCCCGAGTAGCTGGGACTACAGGCATGCGCCACCATGCCCGGCTAATTTTTTTTTTTTTTTGTATATATATTTTTAGTTGGTCAATTAATTTATTTCTATTTTTGGTAGAGACGGGGTCTCGCTCAGGCTGGTTTCGAACTCCTGACCTTGAGCAATCCGCCCGCCTCGGCCTCCCAAAGTGCTAGGATTACAGACGTGAGCCACCACGCCCAGCCTAAAGTTTTTGAAACTGTATATATAGTATTGCACCAAAAAAACTTTTCAAAAATATACAAATCTATGCATAGAAACCCAAGTGGCAGATTCTTCCATCAAATAGCTAATAATAGTCTTTATCTTTGGTAGAAATACAGGTGATTTTTTTTTTTTTTTGGTCGGGGGAGTATGTTTTCCACATTTTGCATTTGAGCATGTTATTTTTATCATGAGATGACATATTATTTAAAAAAATGAACAGATTGATTACATCTAGGATTTTTCTTAAACAACCAGAAACTAAGGCATCATCTAGGTTCTGGAAGTTAATTCCTAAATCTGTTTTTCTTTCTAAAGTCTTTTCTCCAGCTGGTCTCGGTGGCTCACACCTGTAATCCTAGCACTCTGGGAGGCCGAGGAGGGTGGATTGCTCAAGGTCAGGAGTTCAAAACCAGCCTGAGCAAGAGCGAGACCCGTCTCTACTATAAATAGAAAGAAATTAATTGGCCAACTAATATATATAGAAAAAATTAGCCGAGCATGGTGGCGCATGCCTGTAGTCCCAGCTACTCGGGAGGCTGAGGCAGCAGGATTGCTTGAGCCCAGGAGTTTGAGGTTGCTGTGAGCTAGGCTGACGCCATGGTACTCACTCTAGCCTGGGCAACAAAGTGAGACTCTGTCTCAAAATAAATAAATAAAGTCTTTTCTCCTTTGGCAGAGGCACTCACGTGGGTCTAGGAGAGGGGCACATGGCCTTTCCTCTCTGCCATCAAAATGCCCCTGTATTTCTTAGTCTCTTTCCAACAGAACACATGAGCAGAGAATGTATCTGGCCCTTGAAATTTAAGAAACCAAATCACTGTAGTGCCAGACACCACCTTCCGACCCCACCCACTCCCAATAACTGCCAAGCTGGGTGTCTGGCCTGGCTGGGGACCGGACGATGGGTGTCTGTGACGATGGCACTGCCTCCATCATGGCGCCTGTGCACGAGGCACTCGGTTTATTTGCAGATTCCCGTTCTGCTGTGGATGCTCTTTCCAGCCCTCAACTGAACTCTGAGTAAAACAAGCTGGGGACACTCCTCAGAGTGACATATGAGGTCACCACCTCCCTTTCCTGGCCCAGGTAGCCAAAGAGCTCTGAAAACCTGCAGCAGACCTCAGATACCCACCGGGGCTAATCGTCCTCAGAGCCCTTTTCTCTCCCTTACACACAGCCAAAGCCAGCCCTAGGATGTGGAGGTGTCATGCAACGAGCCGCGTTGCACATCTACCCAGATCCCTGATCCCAAAGGCAGGAAAGTGCAAACTGTTATTTATTCAAACTGCCATTTGATTACACTGAAACCCAGTGACTAAACCCAAAGAGAACAGTCTTTATGGTGGGTAGGAGCTTCCGGTCAAGGAGAGTTAATTTTAATTTTTCCACTGAGCTCAACCTCAAAGCAAGGTTGATTGCCACTCAGCAAGATGGACTGCATTAGTGGAGGCTTTAATTGAGCGCAGACATGAGTCCCGAAAGCATAATGTTTGTTGTATACATACTTTGGGGCAAGAAGAAAAATGAAAAACAGACCTTTCTGAGGAAAACTTGAAGCAGAATGTGTTCCATAGTTGGGATGGCCGCACCAAGAGCCAGCTGGGGCGAGGGGTGGGAGGAGGAGGGTGTCAGTGGGACTCCCCACCTCCCCATGCCAAGGTTTCAATGGCTGTTTGCAAATGTTTCTAAATGCTCAGTGCCTGCCCAAACACTGGACACCGCTGTGGTTCTTCTTAGGGCAAACAGAAAGCTCCAGGGAACCGTCAGTAGACGAGGGTGCCCTTGCCCGAGGGGCCCAGGTATGTGTTTCTGGCGCAGGGCTCCTCTTGGCCAAGGGTGTCAGTCCATGCTGGCATCCAGCATGGTCACTTCTGTCCACATCCTTTTACCTTTATTCCTTTGGCCATGAGATGAGCCCTCAGCTGGAGCATAGTGGCACTTTTATCCTCTTACTGTTATAGTTCCTGACCCTTGTCACCTCTTCCTTGAACCAAAGTACTGGTCTTTGTGCTGTTGAGGGATATGTCTTCTTAAAGCCCAGACTGGATCACCCTTCCTCAAACACTGTCTAATGCTCTCTTTGACCTTGGCATCCAAACACTCCCATGATCCAATCCCACAATCTTTGTGTGGATTCAATCCCCAATCTTTTTCTACAGACCGTTCTCTCCTCTTCACTCACATCCTATGCTTTGGCCAAACCAGTCCTTCCCCTTATGCCTGTTCCCAATCTATCAGCAAGTCCTGCTGTGACATCACCTAGTCTAAGCACCTTCCTCTCTTGGCTATACAACTGCAACAGCCTCCAACAGACCTCCCTGTTTATATCATTTTGCCCTCTCCAATCCATCTCCACACATAAGCCAGAATGATCTTCAAAAGCAAAGTGCTTGCCTGTTCCTTAAAACCCTCTAGCGGCACTCCACACTTTCAATAAAATCCAAACGCTTCCCTGTGGCCTACAGGGCCCACCATGATCCAGCCCCTGCCTACCTTTCCAAACTCCTACACCATTGTCCTCCCTGCTGCTTCAGCCATATTGGTTTCCTTTCTGTTCTTAGTATCTGCTGTTCCCTCCACCTCGATGAAACACTTTTCTTCCAACTCTTGCTCAGCCTCACTCCTTTTCATCCCTGTGTCTTAGCTTAAATGCCACTTCCCTGCAGAGGCCTTTCTTGACCACCTTGCCTAAAGCAGGACACAGTCATTCTGTATCACATCATGTGGTCTCAGTTCCCTTGCAGCTCTTACTGCCATCTGAAATCATCTTTATTCATTTGTTGTTTATTTGCTATCCCCGCTAGAATCTGAGCTTCCTAAGGGACCGTGACTAACCTGCTCACTTCTTTGCCATCAGCACCCAGGACAGTGCCTGGCACACAACAGATTCTAAAGCACCATTTGGGGACACATGATTGATTATGGGAAATAATGAATGTTTCCTGAAAGGCCTTTGTTACTAATATCTCCAGCTTGCACACATTAGGTCGTATATTTCCTTGGCCTGGCCTGTCCTTGCCTTGCTGTTCCCCTCCATCACCGACTGTTGACAGGTAGTGCCCCTGTCCCATAAAGAACCCCTCCCCCCAGGCAGAAAGAGTTCCTGCTTTCTGGCAGCCCGCCTCTGTCCCGGCCCTCGCCATGCTGCTTTTTACTCCAGTCATGTTCCAAGGCCACCTACCTCAACACGAGGCAGGTGTTCCTGGACATTCTTGCCTAGAAAGATAAGGCTGTAACCCATTAATAACTTCATTGCTGGCTTCAGGAACTCCCCAGAAATCAACTCAAACAAACATCAGACTGCTCAAAAAGCTCTCCTTTTCAGAAAAATGTTTTGCTCAACTAGGCAAACAACTCACTCACCAAAGCAACGGTTTCACATTCATGTCGTGCCCGCCAATCCTGCCAACATCAATTCAAGAACTTTGCCCAATCCCAATCCTCTCGTGGAAAGTCTGGCCTTAAGCCATTCATACAAGCCTCTACCTCCAAACCCCATCAACACTGAGAAGGTTCGGAGAAGAGGCCCACCTTAAAGGTCCTCTGAGGCTCCATGAAGGGCCACCCTGATGAACAGGTTATTCTGGCCATCTTTGGGGGGATTTGGCAGGTCCGGTTCTGTGACCACTATGGTGTCCAGCTTCAGGCTCCCCTGTATTTGGAGAATGATGACAGAACGAATGCACGAATGAATAGCTCCCCTCCTCTCCCCTCCCCTTTTCCCAACCCTCTCCCTTTTTCCAACAGCCGAGCTAGGAACAGGAAATGGTGCCAGCGGCGTAGGGGACCAGGGAGGAGCAGAGCTTTGGGACTTCATTTGTGACGGCTGGTGCTTATTCTGGGAACCCGAATCCTTGGCAGAAAGCCGCGGGCGCCCGCCGTAGCGCAGGCGCGGGCCCGGCCGACCTCTGTCGCTTGCTCGCAGGGCGACGGCGCTGGACCGCTACGGGCTGCAGAAGGCGGGCTTCACGCACGTGCTGAACGCGGCGCACGGCCGCTGGAACGTGGACACCGGCCCCGACTACTACCGCGATATGGACATCGAGTACCACGGCGTCGAGGCCGAAGATCTGCCCACCTTCGACCTCAGCGTCTTCTTCTACTCGGCGGCCGCCTTCATCCACACGGCGCTGCGCGACGACCGCAGTAAGAGCCCTGCGGCCAACCCGAGGCCCCGCCCCGCCCTGCACAGGCCCCGCCCCGCCCTGCAAGGCCCCGCCCCGGCCCTGCATAGGCCCCGCCCCGGCCCTGCACAGGCCCCGCCCTCCACCCCGGCCGGAAGCGCAGTCTGTGCCCGGCTCAAAGCCAGACCGTAGGGGGTTGCTTGTGGTTTAGCCAGAAAAGTCTGGATCCCTGGAGGTTGTGAAGGTTTGAGCACCTGCCCCACCGAGCGTGCTGCTGCTGGGGTTCAGGCTTAGATGGCCGCCCGGGAATTTACAGGAAGGGCCTTTCGGTCTGAGTCTCTCTACCCTAAGGAACATTCAAAAGGCAGGGCTGGCTGGGTGCCCTCAAAGCTGGAGTTGCGACATTAATCGTGCCTGGGCCTAAACCCAAGTAGTAGTCAAGGGCTTCTGTGCCAGAAAATCCTCAGGGAGCTGACTTGAGTGGAAATCCTTGGGGAGACTTTAATTCTCCGCCAACCAATCAAGTCCACAGGCAGACCCCCGCTCCCATCCCCCAGTCACACGCACTAGTGAGGCCTCCCATACAAGGCCGACCACCTGGGCTTTACTATGGCAAACTATGTTTGAGAATCTGGGTTTTGCACCTGCCAAGTCCAAGTTTCCCAACGTTAATTATCCATCTTTTCAATCACAGTGCTAGTCCTTGTGCTTAAAATGCACTTTTAGCTGCCCTAATCCAGCAGAGGCTACAAGGCTATTTTGGAGAGAAGGGCATGGCTTAGGTATGCATCAGGGGTAAGACAATATGCAGTTATTGCTGCAGGGTGTACTTTGCTGGCATTCCATAAAGTCCAAAGGGACTTCAGCTCCCTAATCTGTTTTCTGACTTCAGCCTACTGTGTCACACGCCCTTTGTGGGGCCATGATAAATGGTATGCTACACATTCAGGGTATCTAGTTACTGAAAGCCTTTCTTGCTACGAGAGGTAGTGATTGTAAGACTCACTGACCGAATGGCCTGCTTCAGGAATCTGGAGCCTGGGGCTGGGCCTAGGCTAGATCTGCTGGACAGTCTCACATCTTAATGGCCATCCCAAGATGGCCTTGGCATCAACAGCCTGCCATAGCCACCAACAATTTGTCATCATTTTGCTTCAGAAAGCAATGTCACAAGGAAAAAACCCACAAAGCTAATGTGCTTGTATTAGAAAATGCCTCGTTTCTAAATTGTCCTTTTATGAGTCTATTTATGAACCATCTTTTGTGCTCTGTTACATTCTGGGATCCAAGCAGGATCAAAAAGCAACTGGAGGCTGGTGCGGTGGCTCACGGCTATAATTCTGGTACTCTGGGAGGCTGAGGCAGGAGGATGGCTTGAGCTCAGGAGTTTGAGACCAGCCTGAGCAAAAGCAAGACCCCATCTCTACAAAAAATAGAAAAATAAGCCTGGTGTGGTGGTGTGTGCCTGTAGTCCCAGCTATTTGGGAGGCTGAGGCCAGAGGATTGCTTGAGCCCAGGAGTTTGAGGTTGCTGTGAGCTATGATGGTGCCACTGCACTCTAGCCTGGTGACAGACCAAGATCCTTTCTTAAGAAAAAATAAAAGCAACTGGACTGAGTCATCACCATGAGGTAAAATTAGCCTCATAGTATTTGAAGTTAACTGAAAACATATTTGACATGAAGAAACAAAAGACTGCAACAACCCAATCCTTCAGTTTCTGTTTAATGCACTCTCTTGCCATTACTGTATCTTAGACCTGAGCCTTAATGGAAGGGGACTGGCAGGCTGGAGAAGACAGGGATGGGTTCAACTTCCTGTCACACAGCTTACTAACGACGTGATGTCTCTGGGCCTTGGTTTCTCCATCTGGTGATGAAAATGTTTACCTTGAAAGGTCATAATGAGAATCAGCAGTGACACACTTAAGGCACTGAGCACAGAACCTGGTGCACAGCAGGCTCTCGGATGTGTTTGATAAAGAGAGGTCGTGTACTGTGAAGCATATGACCACACTAGCACGTGCACATCATCATCATAAAGTTTCCAGACTCAAAAGAAAAAAAAGAAAGACATTCCAACTTTGAACTGGTAAGATATACTCACATGAAAGCTTGTTTTAGGTTGCTGGCACGTCATTTTAGAGTCTGCCCCCACTGCTAAATCAGGAAAGAATCAGGCTCTCAAGTCAGATGTTTAGGCCTGGGCAGATCACAGAGCAGCTCCAGGGGGTGTCAGGCTGATGTGGATCGTGACCAGTTGGTCAAAAGCACCTAGCGAAGAAAGGGTTGAGGGGGAAGAGCGTAGACACAGTGCCAGGGCTAGAGTGGATGGGCAGGGATGTGGGGACTAGGCCAGTGGGCTGGGGACAGGGAGCAGCGTGTGACCCCACTGCCAGGTGGGAGGCTGGGCTCTATTCTCAGTGACCTTCACACTTGCATATCTGAAGACTTCTTCAAATCAGGGGCTCACACACCAACCCTTCAGAACCCAGGAGAAACTTTGAATCTGCCGTGGGTGTGGGGTACTGTAGGTAAGCAAAGAACCCTGTACCCGGTTCCAAGGGGCAGCTGTCACTCAGCCCCAGCCAAAAGTTTGTCTTATGAGAATCAGTGCAAATGTGGTAAATTTCTGACTTTTCAGGGAAAGTCTCCAATCTGGATTTTATTATAAAATCACTCAATTTTTAAGTGTTGGCAACAAATTAAAATTTCTTAAAATGCTGCAAAGGGCAAGCTAAACAACCCGAGGGTCATCAGTTTGTAGCCTGTGCCCTGAGTGGTCAGAGTGACAAAATGCTCGTCAGCGCAGCAACAGCATCACCATACTCCACACAAAGCAGATGGCGGGTACTCGGCCACCTGCCACAGGCAGTGGGTGGTCAGGTTTTATCTAACCACGTACTGGAACCCCAAGGGACACTGCTGTGGCATTTTAGTGCCAGACCCCTAGTACATTTCTTTCTTTCTTTTTTTTTATTGAGACAGAGTCTCACTCTGTTGCCTGGGCTAGCGTGCTGTGGTGTCATCATAGCTCACAGCAACCTCAAACTCCTGGGCTCAAGCCATCCTTCTGCCTCAGCCTCCCAAGTAGTTGGGACTATAGACATGTGCCACCATGCCTGGCTAATTTTTTATATATATTTTTAGTTGTCCAGCTAATATCTTTCTACTGTCTTAGTAGAGATGGGGTCTCGCTCTTGCTCAGGCTGGTCTCGAACTCCTGAGCTCAAACAATCCGCCCACCTCAGCCTCCCAGAGTGCTAGGATTACAGGCGTGAGCGTTGGTACATTATTGTGCTCTTGATGTAAGAGGTGTTGATGGACAGTCTGGCCAAGAAGCGAGGCGTATCTCTCTCTTGCTTGCCCTTGTCTTTCACGTTCTTTGTTGGCTAGTTTCAGCCAAGTGTACCGTTTCCCCACTGCCTGGCCCTCACAGCCTCATTCTTTTTGAAAAGCATTCCTTGTGGGGCTGCGGGGCTGTAATGGTGGCCCGCAATCAGCCCCTGGGGCCCACTCCTCCTCTCCCCTCCCTTGATTTGACCTTTCTGAAAGAACTCCCCAGGCAGCCTCAGTCACTCTGGAAAAATCTCAGAGATAATCCAGTCCACGGTCCTGCCCTGACAGCTGGAAAAACAGAGGCCCAGGGAAGCCAAGTGACATGCCTAGGGTCACAGAGCTAATCAGAGGTGGCACCGTCAGGACACCTGCTTGCCAGCGAGGACTCCTCCTGTCACTGAGGCCTCACAGAAGAGACCTTTCCCCTTATTTTGAGCACCTGGTGACATTACTGTACAAGAGGTCACCGAATATCATGGAAGGCGAGGCGTGCCAGCTGGTTATAGGATCTGACACAACTGAACTTGTCATTCTTCATCAGAAAAAGAAGTATTCATGGAATACTGCCACACGAACCCCATCTGGACTGCCCTAGCTGCTCTCGACACAGCGCCCTCAGAGGAGAATTAGTGTGGTTTTAATTTAATGAGACTTTCTAAGAAACTCCAGGGCAGATGTCATGAGGCTCTAAAGATCAGATTTTTAGTATCACCACTCTCCTTTCGTTTGTTCTTTCTTTTTCTTAAATAGTCCAAAGCCCGCTTTTGAAGCCATCTTAAAATCTATTATGGATAAGGTAGGTATGAATAAATAAATGAAGTCTGCTTCCGAGCAGGAGCTGATTTCCCTGGTGCTTCTAAGCTGTAACCGGCTTGTCCCCGAGTGTTTGAAGGGTCTCCTGCCCTAATATCGCACACATGCCCATCTCCCCTCAACCCTGGCAGTTCATAACACACCGTGCACCCTTTTCTCAGGACTTCCACACACCCAGAACTGTTGGGGAAGAAGGAGGAACTCTACCAGGGTTTCTCTGCATGTTGTTGAGAAAGGCAGGTTCCAAGATAGTGAGTGGGGGACAAGGAAAGGGCACTCCTAAAACCAAGGCAGGGGGTTGCATGTGAGGTGCACACCTGGCTGGGACAGGGGCCGGGGCTGGGGCAGGGGCTGGGGCAGGGGCAAGGGCTGGGGCAGGGGCCAGGGCTGGGGCAGGGGCAGAGGGAGGGGCTGGGGCTGGGGCAGGGGCCAGGGCTGGGGCAGGGGCCAGGGCTGGGGCAGGGGCTGGGGCAGGGGTAGGGGCTGGGGCTGAGGCAGGGGCAAGGGCTGGGCCAGGGGCCAGGGCTGGGGCAGGGGCTGGGGCAGGGGTAGGAGCTGGGGCTGGGGCTGGGGCAGGGGTAGGGGCTGGAGCTGGGGCAGGGGCAAGGGCTGGGCCAGGGGCCAGGGCTGGGGCAGGGGCTGGGGCAGGGGTAGGGGCTGTGGCTGGGGCAGGGGTAGGGGCTGGGGCTGGGGCTAGGGCTGGGACAGGGGCAGGGGCTGGGGCAGGGGCTGGGGCTGGGGCAGGGGCAAGGGCTGGGGCAGGGGCAGAGGCAGGGGCTGGGGCTGGGGCAGGGGAGGGGCTGGGGCAGGGGCGGGGGCAGGGGGTAACAGCCTCGGCCTGGAGGTCTGATTTGAGTGACAGAGGCCTCCTTTTCACTCATGCAGTTGAGGAGCAGTTCAGATCCTATGGGGTATCCCAAAAGTCTCCATACAAAGGAAAAGTTTTGTAAAAATTTGTGATAACTATTTTGTAAATAAAGGTAGGTTAGCTACAGTTTCCCATTTTTCCCTATGTGTGGTGACTTTTGGGACACCCTGCAGATTTGGGTTTTCTTTGTAAGATTGTGGAAATTCACCTTTTGGTAAAGGCCAAAGGGGAGCTAGTTAATTGAAACCAGCATTTCTCAAACATATAGACTGAGACCTATTGTAGCGGTCCCCAAACTTTTTGGCACCAGGGACCGTTTTCATGGAAGACAGTTTACACATGAGCCAGGGGCTGGGGCAGGGGAGGATGGTTTCGGGATGAGTCAAGTGCATTACATTTATTGTGCGCTTTATATTATTATTACATTGTAATATATAACGAAATAATTATACAACTCACCATAGGTTGGGGACCCCTGTATGAGAGGGTCACAAAATTAAATTGGTGGGTGTGACTAGCATTTCTTTTAAAAAACTGAATGGATTAGAAAAGAATGGAAAACACCAGCATGCACTGCACGTAGTAAGGGTGCATATTATCTGTGAAACTTCTGTCTGATAGACACACACCTGCAGCACTGCATAGTATTTAGAAGCACCGAGCCTGGTGTCAGGCTGCCTGGGTTCAAATCATCAGCTACTTCCTAGCTGTGCGACTTGCACTTCTCTGCACTTCAGCTAGCTCATCTGTAAAATGGGGATAATAATTTTACTTATTTCATTGAGTTGTTGTAAGAATTGACTATGGGGCCAGGGGCGGTGGTTCATGCCTGTAATCCTAGCACACTGGGAGGCCCAGGCAGGAGGATCACTCAAGGTCAGGAGTTCGAAACCAGCCTGAGCAAAAGTGAGACCCCGTTTCTATCAAAATTAGTAAGAAGTTAATTGGACAGCTAAAAATATATAGAAAAAATCAGCTGGGCATGGTGGCCCATGCCTGCAGTCCCAGCTACTCGGGAGGCTGAGGCATGAGGATTGCTTGAGCCCAGGAGTTTGAGGTTGCTGTGAGCTAGGCTGACACCATGGCACTCACTCTAGCCAGGGCAACAAAGTGAGACTCTGCCTCAGAAAAAAAAAAAAAAAAGAATTGACTATGAGAAAATACATGAAGCGCTTGGAAGAGTATGCAGGTGGAGTGAGGCATAAATGTGTCACCTGTGAATTTTGTCCTGCTCTGTTCACTGGGCTCACACAGAAAAGTTTGAAAGTCACTGCTAGAAAATTCCAGCACTGACAGTGTCACCCTTGCTCAGGGCCCTCGCCCTGGCTGCTGTCCAGCTCAGCCTCCTGGTTCTCTGGCGTGGCCCGTGCTGGGAATAGGCTACGTGCAGCTGCCCCGCCTGTCTCCTCCCAACTCAGTCCTAAGAGCAGTTTCCCACCTCCATGCTGGGCCCTAAAGGGTGGTGCTTGGCAAAGCCACAGAGCAGAGAGGGAGCAGTGCCCTGAGGGTTGGGGACAGGCCCCAGAAGAAAGCAGTTGGGCCCAATCAGAAGCTAAGGCCTCCAGAGAAGAGCAGGCCCTTTACCCCAGGGAGACCTACCTACCGAGTTTGGGTGGCCCGATGGCATTCGCCCCACGGTCTTGAAAACAAAGCTCAGCTCCAGGATCTCCTGCCACAGCTGTGTCCTCTCTCTCCTCTCCCCCTTCCCTCCCACCCCTGCGTCCCCCCTCCCCTCCTCCCGCCTAACAAACTTCAGGCCCCCAAAAGGCTTAATGAACTGCAGCTTTCGACTGTTTCAAGTATTTAGTCACGACAGAAAGAATTACCCTTTTTGCCAGGAGAGGAAGAAACGCTTTAGTTATCAGCAGAGCTGGCCAGGGGCCAGGCAGCCTCTGGAACAGTCTGTGGGGATTAGAACAGCCTGGAACGGAGGTAGACGCTCCCCGGCCGGACACGTCCACACTGGAGCGCAGCGCTGCCTGCCGGGTGGGAAGCTGGGGCCGGCCCCAGCCGCGACACTGCGACCAGGAAGCGGGCCCTGCCTCCTGCCCTCCTTTCTGGCCACGGTGAACAGGGGAGCTCGGCGACATGGAGGCTGGGACTCGAGGGCTGCCTGATGGGCTTGTGGAGAACTGTGATAAAATAGTTATTCAGAGAGTTATTTAGCGCCACAGCAGCCCCGTGAAGAAGATGCTGATGGCGCCCCCATTCTACAGATGGGGAAGCTGCGGCGCACAGCCACCGGGTGACCCGCCGGGCCGTGGGCCGGAGAGCGAGAGAGCCAGGGTGTGAGAGGGCGTCGCCTGAGTCCCACGCGGGTGCCCGCCGCGCCCCCCGCCCCTCACGTGGCTCTTCTCCCCGCCCGCCTGCAGGTAAGATCCTGGTCCACTGCGCCATGGGCCGCAGCCGGTCGGCGACCCTGGTCCTGGCCTACCTGATGATCCACAGGCACATGACCCTGGTGGACGCCATCCAACAAGTGGCCAAGAACCGCTGCGTCCTGCCCAACCGGGGCTTTCTGAAGCAGCTCCGGGAACTGGACAAGCAGCTGGTGCAGCAGCGGCGACAGGCGCAGCGCGGGGGCGGAGAGGAGGACCCCGAGAAGGAGCCCTAGGGCCCCGCGCCCGGCGGCGGCGACGCTTGGGGACGCAGAGGAACGGGCCGAAAATAGCGCTGGCCTGTGGCTCCGTTTGCCACGGAGGAGGGACAGTGAATCCAAAGCTTGACTTCTTCCAAACAATCTTACTGACCTTCCCCGGGGCTGCGCTGGGAACCGGGAGGACCGAGAGCCACCTCCCCGCAGGTCCCGGCTTCACAGCAACGCGGGGCAGAGTGTGCACACACAATTCTGCACAAAGTCTCCTGCGCTATTTTTTTGTTTTGTTTTTTGTTGTTTTTTGGTATAAGATGAAAGCGGAAAAGGATTTAAAAATGTGTAGGCATTGTGCTGTGATTAAACGTTTGGCTTTGTCTGAAAGTCATATTCTTATAAAAAATAATTTAAAAATATAAGTTGATTTTCTAACCCCGGAGAAGAACCGGGTGAGCTGCGTTGCGCAGGGCCGTCGCCTGCTTCCGGTTTTGTCTTTACAGTAAAATGTCCCGGCTCGAGACACCATCGACACTGGCAGGGGTGGGGACTGGGGTCCTGAGCCCTTGCACGACGCCCGGCTTCAGGTGTCCCTGCCGTCCTCAGGGAACGAGGGCTCCTCAGAATCGCAGCCAGAGCTGCCACTCCTCAGAACAATTCAGTGAACTGTGGTACATTTGGACAAGTAACAGTTTGACTGTATAATTTTGGAAAAAAAGAGCAAGGAGACAACTCTTTAGGGAACCAGAGCTCCGGGAAGCTCCTAGTCAAAGCTGATGCTAGTCAAAGCGACATGGGCTGGCTTGCGGTGACCCCGGAGTGCCTGCCAGGTGTGGTTAGCCGTGGAGGAATGGGAGGACAGGGCCGCCTGGTGCGCTCAGGGGTGGTTTGTCTCCCTGAGAGCTAGGCCGGTCGCTGTGACTCTGTGATTTTCATTCTTGAGGAGAAAACAGCGGCGGGTACCAAGCAGGCAGTGAGAGCTTCTGGAACCAGGAGCCCTAACCAGACAGAGCCCAAGAGAGAGGCAGCGGATGGAGACGCCAGCCACCAGGGCCCAGAAAGGGAAACTGCCTAGAGAAAGGGACAAGAGTGTGATCAGGGCCTGCGGGGGTATAGGAACAGGGGCCCAGGTCTCCAGTTTGGTTGTGGTTTTCCGCAGAGCGAGAGGAAGTGCTTGATGGAGAAGAGTCCAGGGGGCTTGGCAGGTGTGTAAAGCCAACTGAGAGTCATGCTGTGGCCTTTGGGGAGCTGTTCTTTTGTGTCACAGGGGAGGACTTGTGCTCAGCCTGGACCCTCGTGGCTGGGCCTGGCTTCCTGGGACTGCCCAGAGCTTGCTCTGAGAGTCACCTTGGCCCAGGAGGAATCTGGGCCCTCGTATTGACACACACACAGCGGACATTCCCGACACTCCCTCCCAGCAGAATATTGGTCTTCCAATAAATTTTACAACCAGAGCATTGCAAAGGGATTGCAAAGCAAAAAGGCACAGATGAAATGGAAATATGAATGTGGTACGTCTTGGTGCCAAGATTGAAAAGGTGGATATTTTCATTCAGTCAACAAGTATTCATTGAGAACCTAACCACATGCCAACAACTAGGCTAGGAGGCCAAAAGTCAAACTAAAAATGCAGGTTGTGATAAAGTGAGATGAGGGAAATGGGTACTGAGGGGGAGAAAAGTGGGGAAGAAACCCACTTTACACCAGGTGGAAGAGGAACAGGGTCAGCTTCAAGTTGAAGGAGTGTACCTTCCAAATGGGGAGGGAATATTCTAGGCTGAGGAACTCTGCCCAGTCAGTGAGGCTGGAGCCCGTGGGTGGGAGGGGAGTGGAGGGAGAAGGGCAGAGAGACTAGATTTGATTTCAAGTGCAAACAGAAGCCACCGAAGGGTTTTGAGCAGGGGAATGGTATGATCTGTTTGAAGACCACTCTGGAAAGAAAAAATCAGGAGGCTGCTGGAATGGTTGACAGGAAACGGGGAGGTAGCCTGGACTAACAGCGCCAGGTGATCAGTATTCAAGATTATTCTGCAATTATCCTGGGAAAATGGACAGGCCTCGCCAAGAGGGGAGGGAGAAATGAAGAACACGGACTTGGCTCCTTGGCGGTGCCTTCATACTGAGATGGGGATGGCCAGGGCCGGAAGTGGGAGGGGCCGGAAATCATCAGTTGAGTCGTGTCATGTTCACAGGACGTGCAAAATGTGTCCCAGGTCATTTGACCTGGAGCTCAGCGGAATGTTCGTGACTGGAGATATAATTCTTGGTGTTATCTGTAGAGAGGTGGAATTTGAAATCATAGTAAATGAGAATGCGAGAGAAAAGAGGACGCCCCAGGGCTGAGTGTCCTCAATGCATAGAGTTAGGCCTTGATGGAGGAGGAAGATGCAGGAAAGGGAACAGGAAGGTAGGAGGAATTATGGGAGCCTGGGTATAAAGAACTGAAGGTACGGCTTCATAATAACAGTACTCGACTTTGAGTATCTAAGACTGATTGCAGACCAAGGCTTGCTTGCAACAACAAAGAAACCTGTATTTATGTAGCACTTAACAGTTTTTACAGCATCACGTATTCATTAGCTAAGCCTTTAAGTCAGAGAGGTGCCAAGTTAGGGCTTTTCACAGAGTAACAGTGTTCTAGGAAAAAAGCTGGGATTTGGAGAGGCCCAGGTTTGTTTCAGCTTACAAATTTTGGCTGGGTGTAATGGAGCAATTAAGTGAGCTTCCCTGAGCCTCAAGCTCCTGATCTGTAAATTGGAAACAACTGCCCTCCTGTACTGGGTGGGTGTGTGGATCACGTGGGAAGACTGTGAAAACTCTTTGTGACAATATTGTGAGTCCTTAGTTCTAGAACAGAATGTTGGTGAGGAAGACTGAAGGCTTCATACCTCGGTAGGTACCACTTGAGCTATTAAAAAGAGGGGATGGGATTGGTGTGGTGGCTCATGTCTATAATCCTAGCACTTTGGGAGGCCTAGGAGGGAGGGATCACTTGAGGCCAGGAGTTTGAGACCAGCCTCCCATCTCTAAAATAAATAAATGAATTAGCTGGGTGTGGTGGTGTGCTTCTATAGTCCCAGCTACTTAGGAGGCTGAAGTGAGAGGATCACTTGAGCCCAGGAGTTTGAGGTTGCAGTGACTTATGATCACGCCACTGCACTCCAGCCTGGGCAACAGAGTGAGACCCCGTCTCTAAAAAAAAAAAAAAGTGAGGCTGACAACTGACAACCACTTGTTACAACTCTTATAAAGTAAACAAAAGAACACATTAATGGTTTTAAAAGATGTGGTCTGTTAGTGAATCCCGACCTAATGTTGACTACATTTCAGTTCTGATGATTCCAAGTTCGTCCTTGGTGTCACATGCAGGGCTGCACTGGTTTCCCCAGGGAGAGTGGGTAATGAGGAGTGCCAGTGTTCTGAGGCCGTATCAGACCAGCAGTGTCTCTCCTATGCTGAGCCTTTCTGTTCCATCAAGCAACGCTGCCACTTGGGGCCGGCAGAAGGGCTCCCAAACCTAGTTTTGCTGCAGTCCTCAGGGAGCCTGTGATGCACAGGGTGTCCCCAGCAATGTTCTTATATTCTGGCCTGCCAGGTCTGGGGCATTCACTGGGACTTAGGGTGTGGGGCCAATGGGATCCAGATATGACACAAATCAGAGGGGGTGACTGGCAAGCTACTGCCAGAGAGACACAGAGGGAAATCTCAGCTCCCAAGGAATCTTAACACAAGAGGAAAGAGACTAAATGAGAGACAGTTTCAAGGTGGGGCCTGTGGGAGGCGCTGTGCTGTGTGTGGCTTCCCCATCGGATCATTACCAGGCCCAGCCCGGGCAGCCTCCTGCCTGATGTGTGGCCCACTGAGCTGCCCAGTCCTTGGCCAGTCCTGAGCTGACGCGCTGGATCCGTGCAAGCAGCACTTCACGCTCTGCGGCCGACGACAGGGATGACAGGCCCCCTTTCCTACCTGCTCAGCACCTTAAAGGTTCCCTTCTCCCTTTGTGCCAACAGCCCTTGCATCCCCTTGGAAGCCCTTCCTCAGCTACTACAGATGTTACCCCATGGACTTTGCAGTCATGCAAGGAAGGGACTAAAAGATAAAATCTTGATACTACACCCAATATTATTTTGTAACTCAGAGAGCAAATAATGAGAGTATGAGGCAAAAAACTCCACTGGGCTCCTCCGTCTACACAGGGCCTTTCACCTGGTGTGTGCATGTTATCCTGCCTTTTCAGTCTGAGCCCACTTTAAGGTTTGTGTCTGTGATCTGTACAGCACCTGCCTACTTCACATCAAACCAGAAGCGCAAAAGCAACTTTTTTTCTTCCAAGGGGTGTGAAAGTAGTGGCTTGCCTGACAAGAGAGCTGTGAGCACCCAAGTTCAGACACTGGAGAGTTTATCGGGCCAGTTTCACATGGGCACCAAGTCAAGCACTCAGAATCAAATGTTTTCACACTCAGAACTTTCTCCAAACACCATAAAATAGTGTTCGTGAATAATTCCCATTTTGGGGAGGGGTCGCAACTTTAGATTCTTAAAAAAAAAAAACAAACCATACAATCAATCATTCGTAACAAAGCAAAACTTTCACACTTTTTAAAAGAAAATGATCTTTCAAACATACAATCCCAAATTGGGTGTTTTCTGTGCATTAATCTTTATAAAAATGAAGTTTGCTACCACACTGCTGGGCTCTAAGGGGTGTTTACACAGAGTGTGCAAATGAGGCAACTGGATCTCTTTGCAAATGAAGATCAAAGTCAAAAAGAAAAAAACAATTTCACTTTATTTTAAAGACAATGATTGGCATACAGAAGGTATGCACTAGCATAAAATAAACTTTCATGAAAAGCATTAAAATCCATTATAAATTAATTTATTAAATAGGTATTTGGTATATGTGATGGTTTTATTAGATATTACTCTTATTTATTGCCAACCCCTCCCCCAAAGTCAAAACAAATCAGAAAATCTCATAACTCCAATTTACACTAAATAATTTATTTTCCCAAAATGTGTATGTGTTCTGAGATGTGACACATGATACAGTTCAATTGGTCATTCTCTATCAATCATAATATGACAGGACACAAGAGGCTAAAAATGGCTCATCATAATTTATTTTATGTTAAAATGTACAGCTTTTTTTTGTTTTTTTTTTTTTTGTTTGTTTTGTTTTTTTGAAGTGACTGACTAAAAAGTGAACAGATAAATACAAGAGTGTCGCTGGCTCCTATTTTATACAAGGATTACGCCTCTCCTGCTTGGCCCTTACTGTCACCCTGTACAGGTACAAAGGCTACAAAAAAGGAAGCAATATAAACAGACACAAATAACTTTTTTGCTTTTTTACATGCGATTTGTAAGCTTAGTTTGAGCTATTCACAAGCTACTTTTCTATTTTTCCTTAAAAAATAACTCCAATATTTTATAAAGATAGAAAAATCTACAGATGGAATGAAAATGTAAAGTTAGAGGCATTTCCATAAAATAGCAACTTTACACCAAATTCACTATTTTTTTTTAAATCCTGCCAAGTATTTGGACATATATGAAATGTTTCAAAACCTGACAGATAAACACTGAGATATGCTTCATTCAATAAACAGAAGTCTGCATTTATAAAACAGAAAGCTGCCTTTTTTCCCCAAAGAAATCTGTCACCAAAATGGAAAAGGGTCTCAACTTTACACCAAACATTTAGCAATAAAACCCTTTTGACTAACCAAATGGGAATAGCTTTTATAGCTCTTTACAGTTTTATAATTAACAAAAATATAGTATTTTTTTTAAACCCTCAAATTAGGGCACCCTAATCAAGGCAAAAAACTTAAGAAATGGCTTACTGTTAGCACAACACTTGTACAGTACTACAAAATGCACTGTCACTAACAAAGACATTAGCGGCATGCTGAAGTGTCACCTTAAACAAAATATACAATAACTGAAATGCTAAAGGCATTTACATGGAGTGGACAAGGAAGGAAAAAAAAAGCTAGGTTCAATATTATAACAGATAATTTGGGGGGGGGCTTGATATCCACATTGTTTAATGGAAGCAGGCACCATAAGTGGCTGCCTCCAAAGTGTAGTCCAAAGAGAGGCCTTCCTTTGCAGAGAATTTTATATAAAAGTAACAGAAACAAAGGTACCAAAAAAGAAAAAGGAAAAAAGAAAAACAACTTGTATAAGGCTTTCTGCTGCATACAGCTTTTTTTTTTTTTTTTTTTTTTTTTAAATAAATGGTGCCAACAAATGTTTTTGCATTCACACCAATTGCTGGTTTTGAAATCGTACTCTTCAAAGGTATTTGTGCAGATCAATCCAATAGTGATGCCCGGTAGGTTTTGTGGACTGCCCACACTGTCTACCTTCTCATGTAGGACCCATTGAGAGACTGTTTGGACATGCCTGTGTTCATGTAGCCGTGATGTCCGGGGGCCGTGTACATCATGTTACCATGGGGCGGGGTCTGCATTGGCTGCTGGGCATATGGCTGGGTTCCCATCATGCCCATCTGCATCTGCATAGGGTATTGGGCTGTTTGATTCATGTAGCCATGATTGCTGTGGTAGCCACTGTTCATCATCGGCTGGGACATGCTGTACCCATTCATGGCATTGAGAGTGTTCATGTTCATGTTCACGGAGTTGACGTTGTAGGCTGGGGCTGGCATCAGGTTCACACTCATGTTCATGCCTCTTTGCATTGTTAAAGTCCGTGCGGGACCCTGCATGGCTACAGTCTGGGAGCGCCCATAGATTTGTGACTGATGGGTGGCAGCGGCTGGTGACAAGGAAGCCGACTTGGTTCTCATGGAGACGTGCCCCTTGCTGGCAATCTGGGTTTGCAGTCTTTGGCTGTGGGAGATGCCAATATTTGATGCAGCCATGTTCCGTTGCAAAAGAGGCGGTGGCAGATTCATCGGAGGAGGAGTCAGGTTGGGGGGTGGGGTCATTGTAGCTTGTGCTTGGGGTCCCCCAGGGACGGAGTGTGGAGACTGAGAAAGCTGAACAAGCCCTGTGTTACTTAGTGGTGTGGACAAAGAGGCACTGTTTGCATAGGAAGTCACAGCAGCGGAATGGCTGTAAGGCAATGAATGATCAATAAGTGTATTAGTTAACTGCTGTAGTTTGGCAAGGCTGAAGGTGGCTGACGGCTGTGGGTAATGCCCAGCCCCAAAATCACTCTGACCCATCCGCTCGTATAAGCCAATGTTGGCATTGCCCGCCTCGGGGATCTCGGCCAGCTGCATGGGCGGGGTGAAGTTAGCAGCCATGCTGCACGGGGCCAGCTGCTGGCTGCTGCTCGGCGGCCGCTCCACCACGCAGCCTTGAGGAGACTTGACGCTGCAGGTCGGGGGAGAACTGATGCTGGTTTGCTGCAGCATGCTGCAGCTCCCGCTGATGTTGGACATCTGCTGGGTGACAGCGCAGCTGCTCTGTGTCAGATTGCTGGAGGTGAGGTTGCTATAGGAGCAGCTGTTCTGTGAAGAGCCATTTCCACAAATGCTGCCACCCATAGTAGAATCATAGCTGCTTGGGTTTTCGTAGTTCTCAGTTGTGCTCTCGATACTGCCCAGGTCACTAAATCCGCTGTCTACGACTTGCTGTGAATGGTCGGAAACTGATGGAACATCCATCATTGGACTGGTTTCCATGTTCTGCAAAGATGGCACTGAGATGGCACTTTGATCTGGGCTGATTTGGGCATAGCTGTTTTCCAGGGCAGGGACACTCGGGCTGTTGACAGAACGTACTGACTGGCCAGGATGGGAATGGACGGACGAAACTGGGCTGCTGTGGTCTGACTGTTGGCAATCGTCCAGCGTGGCGGCAATCTGTGGACTTTGGTCTGCATGGGTGTAGTTCTGGAGGCTTCTACAGGCCTCTTGAGTCTCAGCACAATCCTGAAAGGTGTCGTCCTGCTCACTGTTCTCCTGGGTCAAAGACTGAACTGCCTGGACGGTCTCAGAGTCGATTTCCATGTTTGCCGTGTTTCCCTCTTTGAACTCGGAGTCCACTTCTTTGCTGCTCTTTTGGTCCCGCTTCTGTGCCTGTTCTTCTGGGGGCTCCTCATCAGATTCAGGAGCAGCTTCGGCATCCCCAGCAAGCTCCTTAGGCTCACGGTTACAAGAAGCTGCGAGGTCTACACCACAGTCCATCAAGACCTCTGGGTTCGAACGACTAGGCTGAACACTAACGTCTAAAAAAGCCTCCTGGTTTTCCAGTACTTCTTTGAAGGCTTCTCTTGGGAGTTCTTCCTTTTCCGTCTCGGCAGACTCCATGTGACTGTCGTCTTCATCGTCCGCATCGTGATCCTCATTGTGAGATGGCTCTTCGTCCTCTTCCTCCTCCTCCTCGTGATCATCCAAATGCACGGGGTCTTCTTTCTCCATGGAGATTTCTGGTTCCTCTTTTTCCTGACGTTTAGCAACATCTGGGTCTTTTTCTACATTTCCTTCTTCTTCTTCCTCCTCTTCCTCTTCCTCCTCCTCTTCTTCCTCCTCCTCTTCCTCCTCAGGTTTGATTAGATCGTCTTCTGGCTTTTCACCTGGTGATGTGTTTGGACTCACAGGTGCACACGCTTCCTCCCTTCTGTTTTCATCCCGGGGCAGCAGGGCTTCCACGGTTTCCTTGACCTCCTCCTCAATCCCGATGGGAGTGGGGCTGGTTTTGCCTTCTGAAGTCTCCTTCTGTTCTTCCACTGTTACCTGCTCATCAGGTTCCATGGGCGTTTCTGGTGGGGTGTACAGATTCAGTTTAAATCCAGTCTTCCTCTCTTTGTTTTGCCTCCACTTAGACAGACCACGCTTTGTTCCTTTTGGCCACGCTTGTTTGCACTTTAGAGGTTCAGGATTGTCTTTACTGCCTTCTTTCAAGTTATTTGCATCATCATCCATATTGTCTTAGTGAAGAGACAGGGGAAGGAAGAAAAACAAAGTCTTAGAAAGCATAACTATAACTTGAATTCACTCCTTTAAATTAATTAGCAAACACTGCTTTCAATTTAGCATTTTAAGAGCCGATGGTAAAGACATAATCAAGACTAATGTAGAATAATATTGTGGTATAAACCCAGTAAATAACTTAGGCCTGGGAAAAGAACATATTGGGAACACATGGGTACAGGCAACTATAATAAACTTATTTGAGTTTCACAAACAAGACACTCTCAGATGCAAAACCTGGAGTTTCACAGTGTAAAAAAATCAATTTGAACATTTACAAATTAGGAAATACAGAGGAAAATGATTAATGTTAGCTTATATCCAAATCATCATTATATTGGAAAAATGACTAGAAGCCTAACTCGCATATCCTACCCTGAGAAAGTAAACTTCTGTTTGTGGACATTTACTGGATTTAAATGATCTCAGATGGCACTATTTACTTTGATTTGAATGTTCTCACTGGGATAAAAATCAACTATGTATCTCTGAAACAAATAACTAAATATCCAAAACAAATGCATCTGTAATCATCATCATTTTTAGGATCATTATTTTTGCACGACACAAACTGCAATGTAATTACTATCAAATTATTCAACATTTAAAATACAGGTATTCTTTTTTATCACTAATTCTGTCCACACTGAATTTTGGACCAGTATGCTGCTCAAATGTAAGGTTTGAATATTAAAGACAATTAGAAACAAACCATAATCATGAAGTTCATTTCAGTTCAGCTTACTTTATTTTTCCTGTACCTATATGAACATGTGAATATAAATATGTATACATTTACATAAATATAAGCAAATAAGTGTGCACATAAATATACGTATAAAACACCCAAGTATTCTTAAGACCTCTAGAAAATTAAAGGGCATGCTAACCTCCTAGAATCAGTGGTCAATTTAAGAGAAAAGCTTTATAAAGAACAATAGCCTTATTAGAAATACTATTTGGGAAAATAAAAATAAGATCTAACAGTCAACATGGAACAGATATCCTTTTTGCCAGAATGCAGTGATCTCTAATTCCATCAGCACACAGCAGGGTAAGCTGTAGCTCCTTTAGGTAATGAAAGGATTACAGGTAAACTTACCTGCAAGCACCACATTCAAACTGACTAGCTGAAACGCATATGCAACGTAGAATGGTTCCTGCAGGAGTTACAAGAACTATGCCTGAGTTAACAGTCATCTTAGGACATTTCTATTCACAATGGCAGGTAAGAGCCATGCCAATGCCCCTAAATACCACATTCTCATTCCACATGTTACTGGACCTACCAGCTTTCACAGGAACACCTCCCTAAATCACAAGATGGGTTTTCTGATAATTATTTTTAAGAAAGAAGACCCTGAAAGGAATCAGGTACAATATGGCCATCTAGAATTTTTAAAGGTAAATATAAGGTAAATGACACAAAGTGGAGAATGAAGGCGGTGATAATTCACTGATAGGCTCCTTAGAAGACAGCCAAACAGTGGAAATTAGGCTCAATTTCCACCAAAACCAAAAAAACCTCTCACTGCACTGTAGTTCATTATATGCTCATTTGTTGAAAAAAAAAAAACCAAAGAATAAGCAAGGCTTGGTGTCTCTATACCTAGGGTAAGATGTCATTCCCTCAGCAAAATTATGCATGCAGCAAGAGTGTTCTTGCTAATTAAGAAAGTTAAGAAGATGCTTACTTATGTTCTGAAAACTGTGGCTTTTCAAAAGCTAAGTGATACCTGTGGTTGCCAGGAAAATGAGATGGCCTGTTCACCAGACTGGAATTAAGTTTTGAATAGTCTTTTCAGCTGTAGAGTGACCGTCCCATAAATCCTCATGATACAGCTGGGGACACAAGTTCCCAACCTGACAGGCGTGGGATGGTTGCTTCTAAATGCAGTATTTTTTTAGAGGAGGAGGTAGGGATGTCCTTGCCAACTTAAAAGGAAGGATGGTTTCCTGACTTCAGTGTTATTCTGTATCACCAAAGCTAATACTGATGGTGTGGGTAAGTTCAGACGACTCTTGATAGCAGTAAATACTAAGATACTACTGATTATAAGGTAGATCATTAATTTACTAATATTTGTTTTCCAGGAAAAAAGAAATCATCACATTCAATGCTCACATTGATAATAATATATATCTTGATTTCAGGAATACTAAATGTGGAATAAAATACATATCAGAATCAAGGAAATGCAATGTGTCTCTCACTGACAGACTGCAAATTTTGGGGATGAGCTAATTTCTGGAAAGTAAGATGGACCCATCTAGAGGAGCGCTCTGGCCTTAGAAGTTGTTTAACATAAAATACAATTGCAGGAAGAAGGGCTAGGCGCTTTTATGGATGAGAAAGGACAGAGGAGCACTGACTCCGGTGCATGAGTGCCACCTCACAGGAGCCTGCTCGTCGGCAGCAGGTCACACACAGACATTCACAGGGGTAAGGTTTTTATAATCGCTCTACTTACTTCTACAAGGGTCAGCATTCTTAAAGCAATGATTGTCTCTTCCTTCCTCTTCGTCTGTTTGTCTTTTCTTCCCAGGTTGATGTTGGAATGCTTTTCTCAGGACTGGCTTCCTGCCATCTTCCTCCACTTCAATCTCACAGGTAGGCTCCAGCTGTGGCATTGGCCTCTCTTCATCTGAGTTGTCGAAGGGCTCATTCAGTACTTCTGTCGTCTCAGAAATGGTCTCTGTTGTTACACTGCTGTTGATCCGCCTGCGTTTACGACCCCTTTTCTTCTTTAGTACAAAAGGCCTCTGAAATTAATTCCAAACATAATACATAAGAGCTCATGAGAAATTAAATGGTTGAGTTGATATGCAGCAAACATGTACTTGAACGCGTGTCTGAGAATCTTACACGTAGAGACTTCTGTAATGCCTTTGTACTTAACCTTCCATTTGATGTTTAACATCCCTCTCGGGCTCCAACTACACAGGCAAGTGTTTTCCAAATAAAACAGTTGTTTACTCAAGCAGATGCTTTGAGAGGGAACATCCTAGCAGCTTGACTGGAGATTTTAAAAGCTCAGCTTTGCTTTCCTAGCATATATTTTCCAAGTGGTACTTGCTGGCTTCAATATCCTGCACGTCATAGACATCATGGTCATCACAGATTCCACTGTTTCTATAAATGGTGCCGTATTAACCAGCCATCAGCTTATTCATTTAATATTTAGTAACTGTTCAAAGAGTGCCCACTACATGCACAGCATTATGGGAAATATGATACAAGACTAGCCTCCTTGTTCCCAGTTCACAGGACTTCAGGAACTACAAAAAGGAAAGGGTACTTGAAGAAAGCATCACTCTACTGCTAAAATGTCAACAGAGTTATGTGTTGGTAGCTGCTCAGATGTGAGCAACTGATAATTTTGCAAAATATTTTAACCTAGAAGGCATCTAAAAAACTTAAAAGACGCGCAAGATGTCTTATTTATAGAAGAAATATCTTTCTTTTTTTTTTTTTTTTTTTTTGAGACAGAGTCTCGCTTTCTGGCCTAGGCTAGAGTCAGTGCCGTGGCATCAGCCTAGCTCACAGCAACCTCAAACTCCTGGGCTCAAGCGATCCTCCTGCCTCAGCCTCCCGAGTAGCTGGGACTACAGGCACGAGCCACCATGCCCGGCTGATTTTTATATTATATATATATTAGTTGGCCAATTAATTTCTTTCTATTTTTTTTATGGTAGAGACGGGGTCTCGCTCAGGCTGGTTTTGAACTCCTGACCTTGAGCAATCCGCCCGCCTCGGCCTCCCAGAGTGCTAGGATTACAGGCGTGAGCCACCGCGCCCGGCCTCATTTTTTAAATTAAATTAAATTTTTTTTTTGGAGACAGGGTCCAGCTCTGTCACCCAGGCTAGAGTGTGGTGTTGCAATCATAGCTCACTGTAGTCTCAAACTCCTGGGCTAAGAAATATTTTTGTACATTTTGCACTTAAGGTTGCTAACAAATGACTCTCCATAATTGCAGTTAGAAAATATTTTCCCAAGCAAAACAGTATCTAACGATATAAAATCCAAATAGAGGAATAACAGGTAGATTTGCTGCTAAAATGTAATCTGTCAATAATTGTTGCCCGCCCCCCCAAATGTTGAAAGTACACTGCAAAGAAGGTTCCATATGCTCGGTCAAATGCCAACCTCCAGGTAAACTGTATCTAAGAATTAATTATTGTGTCTTTTTTAACACCCTGAATGTTCACTGAAAAACACATATAAGCCTGGTAATCATATTCTGTAATTTAACATTTATAATTATTAATCCTTCCAGCCTACCTGCCCTCCCCAATCCACTAGAATCTTCCCAAATATGAGTGTAGCCAATGTAAAGAACTGATTTTCTTTAGGTCGAGTCCATTTATGTGGCAGTAGCCCACATCGTGCCTTGGATGATTCTGGTTTTTGATGTTTTTAGAACAAGTTTCTTTCGTTATATGCATAATACATGAATATATTCTCCTTGTAAGGAATTAAAACAGTATTCATAAGCCTGCAGTCCATTTTATGGGATGTTCTTTCCTGCTACCTCCCCACAGATAGCCTCCACGAGGAGACTGCCAAGCTTAGAAGAAAGAACAGTGAGCGGGAAGTTAGAACAGCAAGTTCCCTGCCCAGACGCTGTGCTGGATGGCCTTAGGCTCAGCCTTAACTCTTACAGTGCTATCTATCGATCTTGGCTATATTAATAGTATTTAGCCCCTCTCTATGTCCCAGATACTGAGGACAAAGAGATCATATCTGGGTGAGCAATTACCTAAAGACAAAGTCGATTCTTCTCTTTCTGTGCCACGGGAGATGATAAGGTAGGTCTAGAGAAACCACCACGCTACTATGACATGAGAAATTTCAATAATGGGTAGTTGGCCACCAATGCAAACCATCACTGCCAAAATCAAGGGTCTAAAACACGTTGTAGCCATTCTATGCCAAAAACAAGACAAAGAAATGGCATCAGGAGCAGTGGACTTGGCATCCTGAGTGCTCACGTGGTTCTGGTTCGGTCTTTAATGAGTCAGGTTACCTTGGACAAGTCTCCTGGCCTCTCTAGGTCTTGAAGGGTGGTTTTAAATGCTCTCTGGGGCCCCTTTCTGTTCCTGTAACCTGACTTACTCTACTCCTGCAGGCCAGCAGGTGGCAGTGACTACTAGACTAGGAAGCTGGCCTGTCCCTGGTTTCCTGTCATAGCACTAACAAACCTCAAAAAGTAAACACAATCATGACGGTAAGATAAACGATTATGATATACGATCAGTGGGACTGGGTACACATAAACTACATCCAAAGAACAGAGAGTGAAACAGATACTAATAGATAGAATGTTTGCAATGACAAATAGGATTTGATTGAAAGAGAGACTGAAAATCTAAACAGACACATACCTTTCTCTTTATGGCAACTGACTGTGGTTTAGTCAATCGTGGGGGAGAGCTCTGAATATTTTCTTCTTCCTCTTCCTCTTCTTCCTCCTCTTCATCCTCTTCTTCTTCTTCCTCCTCCTCCTCCTCCTCCTCCTCTTCATCTTCTTCCTCCTCTTCCTCTTCTTCACTGCTCTCTTTAGACAGCTCCATCAGCTGTCCTCGCTCCCCTGCCACTGGCCGGCTCTCCGGGGAATGCAAATATTTATTTTTCGATTGTACTTTTGCAGGTGATTGCCTACTGTTAGCTCTAGATGACAGGATCTCTTGTTCCTCCTTTTCCCAGCAGCTAGCTTGTTCCATCAGCCGCTCAGCCTACAGGGGAGGGTAAAAATGGAGGCTGGTGAGAGGGTAGTTATGCAGCCAGAGCCTCTAGAGATCAATGGCAAAGGGGCCCTGAGTTAGTTCTGATCAGGACAGTCAGCCAGCCACGCAAATTCCAGCTGCATCATCTCAGGACCCTTTCGTATCAGTTAGGATAACAAATCAAAGAAGATTGGGTTTCATGGGATATTTAGCAGTATTAATGATGCAGCGAATTGATTTGAGTCCTTTATCACTACATTACATGCTCACTGGCATGGAGCACTTTAAGCAAGTTCATAAACACAAAGAATCGATTGACATTGCAGCCTTGGAGCTCAACATCAAATCTGATCTGATTACATGCTCTCAGTAGTGAAAAATGCTGCTTTGTGATCAATGATAAATGTTTCATTTTTCATACTCAATTCAATAAAATTATCATGTCTTACCATGCAACCTCAGTTAGAATAAATTAGTGCCATATCATTTCACAAGCTAGCTCTACATAACCAAGCTTTTGACAATGATGTTAATGACTTTCTTAGCTTAAGAATGCTACAAGATTGAAGTTACACAACTTAGAATAATAAAGACAATCAATACCTCTTTCTCAGCTTCTCGCTCTTCTTCAGAAACTGCAGCATTAGAAATTAAAATTGGGGTCCACCTCAGACTTTCTGGATCAAGTTCATTGGCTCGGGAACAGGTTTTCAGCTTTTCCATGTGGCCCAATATCAACTTTTCCCTTCTAATGATGACAAATCTGTAATGTGATGAGGCAGAATAAAGTGCAATTAAAAGCTGAAATTTCATTTCACCTTCACGTACTGACTTATGCTCACACTAATATTACCTGTGTTTGGAAAAATCAGAAAGCACATTAAGGAATGGGTACAGCAAATTGAAATACAACCTGCAAAAGGTGTCATTTCATGTTTTCTTTTAAGGAGAAAAGTTTTAATAATACTGTTAGGGGACCTCTTATCTTTAACTAGAATGAATGGTCCCTAACCTCCAGGGACCCTGTCTGGTGTAGGATGCTTGAAAGGTAGCCCAGGGTCCCAGTGCTCACCTGCCATCTCTCTTATCAATCATGTGGAGGTGCTGCAGAGTGGTGGCAATGTCGTGTGGGCACATGCCCGTAGCTCTGCTAATCGCCTTGATGCTGATGTGCCGCTCATGGTGGTGGTAGAGATATTCTAAGATGACACTCTTCCAATAGGCCAGGTAGGAGAGACGACCCAGATCAGAGAGTGGCTTTTCAGGAGACCCTGCTTGGCCTTCTCTTCTAGAAAGCAAATAGCCTAAGGCAGAAAAAAAGTAAAAGTCCACCTCACTGTGGTGTTCCCAGAGTGTGGACCAGGAGCCACTAGAAATAATATGAGTAGCAACAAGGTAAAAACATCACACCAGAGAAGCACATTCATTTTATGTCTGCAGACTCTGCCCAGTTACGGCGATTTGATCTCCATGAAGTTTATGCTTCTGATTCTTTTACAGTGACACTGTAAGACAATTCACAAAGCGAGCGGCAGCATTCCAAACAAACATGGTGGCATATTTAACAAAGACTAAAAGCTAAGGTTGAAGACATTACTTCTGGTAAGTCTCAACATCCAAGTCTCCCACCAGCTTCAGATTCTTTCAAAAACGAAACATCAGGCACTTGCTCAGAAATCCTGTTGAGGGACCACCCCAAACATTAATGGGCAAGTTGTTTTCCACAGGAAGGACCTAATGACCCTTTGACAGCTGGGTCTTAATAAAAGAGAAGGGCCTCTGTTGACTCAGAGTCTATATTGCTTGTTACATTTAACTAGCGGGTTGATCTGAAGCTTTGTTTTAGGACTAATAAAAGAATGTCTTTCAAGTCAACTGCTGCAACTCACACATCAGTTCCACTAGCGTTATTTTCACCTCTTTCATGGAAATTAATTTATAATCCAACCCCACAATGTTGCTCCTACAAATTAAAACAAAACAAAACAAAAACTCCTTAGAACAACCTATGTCATGTATGCTCAGAAAAGTCCTCAAGCATGTTAAGCTTTGAACGCATTCTACAGCATTACTGTGAAGGTTCCTTGGCAAAGGAACTTTAAAATGGAAAAAAAAAAACCTTTAAATCCACTTGAAGGTAATGAATGAAAGCTGGCGGCTGTCTCGGTAATTAAGAGCCACTTATGGGGTAGAGAAGAAATGCTATAAACTAATGATGTCTACCTTGCTCTAATTATCTATTTCAACAGCCTCACCTTCACGAACTTCCTAAATTTAAACAAACATCAACCACATACAGTAGGTGGCAGCAATTACAAAATCATGCTGCTCTGTAAACCACCCAAATCTCCAGCATTTTTCTTCTTTATCTACATTTCCAAAATGGCTGCATTCTTAAGAATTTTCTCAATTTTAGTTTTTTTGTGAAAGAAGAAATCAATGCCTCTGATGCGTTTTCCTGCCTTTCAGAATCACTGCAAATACAGTGATGTAGAAATATAGAACAAGAAATCCAACCTGAACCCTAGAGGGGTATAATCACAGCATTTTGCATTTTGATGGCCTTAATCTGAATGCCATTATAAACAATAGGCATAAATTTAACTTTAGGTTTTGCTGAAGTCTTTTGACTTATTTGTCTCTTTAACTCATGTTTAAGTGCAAAGTATTTGACTGAATGCAAACAAGCACCACAACATTTTACAGTCTAACCATTGTCGACACGTAATTCGGCTGCAGGCTGAGGCTTTCAATAGCAGTGTGTCAGGAATGCTAACATCGATGGCCACCGTGCCAAAGCCAGCCCATATTGTGTCCTGTCAACATAGAGAAGAGCTCTCTCTGTTGCTAGAGTACGAAGCGAGCCCAGACCTCAGAATACAGATAATTGGCACATCCGTCACCTGCCTCCTAAGTGCTTGGCACATGCTGAGAAATGTGCTCAGTCAGCTGGGGGTCCCAGCCCTGTATTCCTGGGGGGACAGAACCATAGAACCATCGATATGGAACTATCCCCTTTTGTCCATGAGATCCCACAATTAAAAGTCCCCTGCAGTGACTGCTGAAGTCCCCAGGCCCTCACTGGTACTTCCTTGAACACCACAGCTGGGGACAGACCCCCCACCCTCAGTCTAGCAGAAAGATTTCTGTACAGGCAAAGTGTCGGAAGGTGGAAAGGGCCTTCGCTACCTCACGTCCCCCACTACAGTGGGCTACCTTACCCGGGAAGCACGTGTGTTTCTTTGTTCTGTCTTCCCTTCCCACAATCCCTACTATGGAAAGAGGAAGCAGCCAGAATCTCGAAAAACCGTACTTTACACAGCTGTTCAAGTTTTCATGCCCTGAAGTAGTACGGATACACCTTATCAGGAGCCTTAATGGGTTAGGCCACTCAAACCAGCAGGCAGTTTGTGGTCTGTGGAGAGCACCTGCTACTCCTCCCACATTAAGTGGCCTCTCCTGGGACACAGGCTGCAGTCTGTGACTGATAACTGCCTGGAAGAGTCCTGAGGCCCAAGGAGAACAGGAGAGGGGGCAGCAGGGTGAGGAGCCCTGACGAGCTTGGGTCCACTGAGCCCACTGTTCTGTCCCAGCAAACGCTCTTGGACTGCGCTAGGAAAGGCTGGAAGCAGGGATGTTGCAATACCTGCCAGGAGGTGAGGTTTTCCTGGGTGCTAGGGAGGAAGCAGGGAGGACGGAATGCAAAGCCAGGCTCCCACCAGAACACAGCAGGCGGGCTTTCAGGAATGGCATGCACCAACACTGCAGGCCACACAAGGCCACCACCTGGCAGGGAGTTCTTCCTTCTCCTCTCCAGAGAGTTGCCTTTGTAGACAGATGATCCATTAGGATAAAGAAGGAACGTACAACGTGGAAGGAACTAACATTTACACCAAGAGCCATTTTTAAGTCCACAAAGTCTGCTCCTGAAGGAGAAAGTTTGGAGTCTAAACAGAATCCATCAGAACAATCAAAATGAGCAAGATGTCTGGTTCCTTACCAGTTAAGTGAAATCACTCGTAATATGTTAAACCATACAACTTAGGAGAAAAGTGTTCATCATGTCTACTCTATTTGTGCACTAGGTTGATTGAGGACTGAATTCCAATTTTACCTGTAGTAGGTACTTCCCCTCAAAGAAACTGCAGCTGGTGGCACTTCACTACTCTGACCTTCATAGCATGGGATGTTTTGTTTCTGCCTACTTTTTCCAGGCTCTTCAAAGCATAATTATGATATAGCCCATTAAAAGAATAATTTTGGTAAGAACATTTTACTTATTAGCAAGTAATTATAGAGATGTGGTGGTTTAAGTTACAGCTCTTAAATTTAACTTACCAAAAAGATTCCAAATAATTGATCTAAGATGCAGGGAAATAAAAAGCACTTATCTTGGAAGCCGGTGTATTATCCTGAAGCATCTGAAACAAGTACAACACACCCCTGGTGAATAGATTCCCATGATGCTCTAACACTTCTCCTTAACTCAGGATACTTTCAATCAGAAAAATCTCAACTATCCCTGGGGAAACCTGGCTGTTTCAGATGGAAAACAAAGTGATGTTTGGAGGACAAATCCCAGTAGCTGCAGTATAATTAATCGCTGGTGAAATTATTCCCTTGAACTTGTCTGTGAGCCAGGTGCTGGCGCACAGCACTTACTGTGAGTGGGAGCCTTGTAATTGAAAACTGAGAGGCCCATAAACCCCTTACCCACATCAACTATCCTGATCCTAGCGAGAGCAGGCTTCCTCTTCTGCTTCACTGGAACTATTTATCCTGGGGACAGGGAGCTTGGAGTTGCAGTGTGTGGGCCACAGACTTAATTCAAAAGATTACCAAGGTGTTTGCTTAAAAGGACAGGAAGAATAACGTGATGTCTACAAAAAGTAAGCATTTCTAAGCTGTACTGCATGGAGCCCAAATGTACCTCATCTCTGTGAAAGCTGACCTACTTGTAGTAAGAGAATTCCCTGGAGTTCAAAGCGGTTAACTCCCTCCCAGGGGGAGGAAAAAAAGTGGTAGAGATTTGCCTTCATGTAGACAGATCCATTAGGATAAGGAACTATCCAGACAAGGTCAAGATTTGTTTTTGCAGGCCCAAATTCCCAAATTAAATTTAACTCCCAGCATAATAACTGCAAGGTTAACCCTCATTTAATATGAAAATTGCTTCCTTTTAAACTAGTGGTATTCAAGAGAATAGATGGACCGGAAGTGGAATAATGTTCCCAGGCAACGGTGTATGTGGATAAGGACATCCCCCGACAAGGGCAGCCACCCTCACCCTTGCACACCTCCATCTTCTACACCTGGAACCAAACCATACGAACCTCCTCAATACAAAAGTGTAAACTTTGGCAAGCTACTCACTCCCAACTCCCATCTGTCTGGATTATGTGAGTTCAGGGTCACCGGCTGCTTTTAGGGGACGATAATCTTTGAGGATTACACACTTTTCATCAGACACCTGTTTAGCTCAGCAAATCCTGCTGAAAGGTCTGTATCAGTCGACAGCACTGGTTTTGCAAGCCTGGGAACAGACACCAGGCCAGGGATTTATGGCAGTTTTTGAGCAGAGGAAATCTGATGACTCTAACCACATTATCTTGTGCTTGGAGATGGCAATTCACTGGTCTAGGCTCATCTGTTACTGGTTTCTGGGTGGAGGCAGCACTGTGACCAAGTGGATGAATGGCAGGTTATCAGTTTAAATAGTGATAAATGAACATGACAAGCTATTTAGGTCTTCTCGTTTAAATTTTGTGGTGATTTTGCAATTAGTGCAGAAGGACAGCCTTAGCATCATTTTAAGAGAACAACAATGTCCCAAATGACCTGTGACCTGCCTGAAATCTTACTGTTTTCCATTTATTAAAAGATACAGATATCTCCCTGGCAAAAGTAGAAATTTTTAACTTTTCAGATATTTTTGTTTTAAGAGATTCAGTTAGAAACTGTGGAAGTTTAAGGCATCTCTTCCATAGGTTCCATGGGCCTGACATGATTATATAACAATTTGAATAAATATTGCCTGGCAATATCCCAAAGTGTGGTTCCCCAGAGCTGCAGCATCAACATCACCCGGGAACTTGCTAGAACTATAAATTCTCAGACCCTACAAGCCCCCAGGTGACTCTGATGGACACAGGTTTGAGGACCACTGCTATAAACCCTGCTCTGGGGCTGTTGGCTTTGATGAGGATGTGAAAATCTCTTTGTGAAGAAGGGAGAGCCACTTAAGAGACAGGACTGAAGAATCTAAAATAGGTGAGCCCTCACCCAGCTTCTTGGTGGTGAACTGGAGAATGGAATCTCCAAAGACCCACCAGACTGAAATTTAGCTAGAGGTCGTTGACTTGCCAAATTACTTTGTTCCATATGTTCTATGCCTGTGCTTCTCAACTTTCATTGTGCAAACAAACCACCTCTTACTAACAATATGATGTAGTATGTCGAGTGGGGCCTGAGAGTCTTCATTCTATAATAACAACTTCCAGTGCCACACTTGAATAGCAATGGTTTATACATTAAATTGGTGGTTCTCAAACATTTTGGTCTCAGGACCTGAAGAGCTTTTGCTTATAAGGGCTTATTTATTGATTTGACTGTCAAATTTTTATTAATTCATTTAAAAAACAATAAGCCCATTATATATTTACGTAATTTTTAAGGAAAAAACCCCTACATTTTCTGAAATATAAACAAGATAGTGAAAAGAGTGGCATTGTTTTACATGCTTGCAAATCTCTTCAACTTCTGGCTTAAGAGAAGACAACTAGATTTTCATATCTACTTTGGCATTATTCAATGTGTTGTGATATTATAGGTCACAAAATTTCTGGAAAACTCCACTGTACACTCATGAGAGAATGAAAGTAAAAAGAAAAAATAGTACCTTAGTATTATTTTGAAAATAGTTATGAGAACTCACGGGACCATACTTTGAGACCATGTGCATTAAATAAGAGAGAAGAATATTTAAAAGTTGGGCAAAGAGGCCACAGGTATTCTAAAACAATGTCATATATTGAATACAGGATGACAGATCAAAAGAGGCGCTAGAGATTGGTTAATACTCTGGAGCCAGACTGCCTGGAATGGAATCTGGGATCCACCATGTAACCAGCTGTGTGACTTCATTTAACCTCTCTGTGCCTCAGATCTCTCATCCATAAAATATGAATAATAATCATACTTATCTCTTACAGTTGTTGTAAGAACGAATACAAAGCACGTAGAACAGTGCTTGGCATATTACAGTAACTCAATATAAGTGTTAGCTATTATTATTTAACATAATGAATAAAATCTCAAAGTGATCATTCAAGTGACTAAATATCCTTAATGTAGGGAAAAGAAATAAAATTTGGGCAGAAGGAAGGAGACAGACTGATCTACAGAGTGGGACTGAGAAGAACTAACTTCCTTTTCCTACTTTGCCTGAGGCACCTGAAAACCATTCCATTGACTCAGACAGAAGTTTGAGTCATCCAGCCTCCCTTCCTCCCCCACCACAGCTTACCACCCAAATATAAATTTAATTAAAGAAAAGCTATGAAAAAAACTGGCGACTGAAAATTCCCAGCAAGCACAGTTATGTGCCCGCAAATTCCCTTTGGTCCTTAAGTCAACTTCAAAGACTACCCTTAGGAAACAGCAAGCCCACCAAACCACGAAAACAATGACTGCTTAGGGCTGCAGCAGATGAAAGAAAGACCCAAATGTTCGAGAAGACTCAACTGTGTGTCTCTGGGAAAATGGCCTGAGCCACTGAGTGGAGACAGCAGGTCTTCAGGGAAGGAAGCCTGGCCACCCTGGGTCACATAACAGTCTGATTTTCTAAGCCTCTCTCTTGGATCTCTCTTCTCAAAGATCCCACAAGTTCCTAGCAGACTACTCCAGTGCCAAGCTCTTCCTCCATTATATGGAGTAGGCCACTGGTCTTTCTTACTGAATTTCCCCCCAGCCACCTAGCCCAGTCCAGACAGGAAGGGTCATCCTTCAACAACTTGCAGTGGAAGGAGTATGGCATGATTCCCTGGTGCTGTGTGGTACGTGAGTGTGCTGGGATTTATCAGATGGTTTCCATGGTTCTGTGGGTAGGTGTGGACTCCCTTGAAGGGGGTGGTCGTTCTGTGTGTCAGTCACCCCAGGAAAAGGTAGAAGCTTAGATAGGAAATGAATTCACAAGTAGGGCATCAGGCTGCAGGAAAGGGGACTCTCCCCGCCCCCACCACGATGCCCTTGCATTGAGGAACGTGAACATCCATGAATGTGCTCCTGAGTTGGCAGGGGTGGCCAGGGTGGCACCTGCTGCATGGAGGCGGGCTGAGGGCCAGAGACGAAGCCCTGTGAGACAGCCACAGTTCAGAGATGAGTCAGCGGTATCTTTATAACTGACAATGGAATTTGGTGAAAATGCCTCTCTTCATTGTTCCCTTTCCTATGCTCTAGTTCTCAGCCCTGGCTGTGCAGTAGAATCTCTTGGGGGCTTTCAAAAACTACAGATGTCTGTGTCCCACCCAACCTCAGCTCTTGCCTATCTCAGGCCAGTCTGGTTTCAGATATATTATGGGTTACATTAAGGAAAGGGCTACACTTGGGCCAGAACATGAAAGGGGGCGCAGCACCAATCCCATTTCTCCATTTTCGCCACCCCAAAGTACTGTGGTGGTAGCAGTGGTGCCTCATGAGAGATCCGAGCAGAAGGTAAATACTGGAGGAATGGACACACTACAAAGTGAGGCTAGGGAGAAGGATGGCACTTGGAAAGAGAACTCTGTGATATAATTCACAGAGGGTTCATTTAGTTAAACACTCAACTGAGGCATATTTGTTAGTGTAGGGTGTGTCACCACAAGGAAGGTCCTGGTCTAGTGTATTCGAATAATAAAATTTTTCTAAGAAGATGACTAACTACGAAATAGATTCAGTCTATCAATTTCTTTTTTAGGAAAACGAGGCACCAGTGACACACCAGAAAATGATCAGATCATGGAATAAGAGATGTTCTACCCTGGCAATATCCCTTATGCCCAAACCAAAATCATTTGGGGAAGGCAAGAATTTTTAAAAATATGTTTGCTTAAATATATTGGGAAGTAACCAAACTGCTCATGAATTCCATTATCTATTACAAATCTAAGTAAACCTCTGATTCATCATGCAGAGGCATTTTCATTAGGTAATGGTAAAATACCAGCACCATGGCCTTGACACGACAGAAATTAGAAAGAGATGCAGAGTGAGGCCTTCCTCTTTGACCTTTTAAAATTTTTCACAGTTCAAATCACTTTTAAATTCTGGGATATTTTAGGAAAAACAAATTTGTTTTAAAAAATTTTAAGATGAAGTAATTTGGCATTTTAAAATTACTTCCTCTTATAAACAAGCAAAAGTCCACATTAGAGATTCAATCTGAAAAACTATTTCAGAAAATAATTTAATTCTTCAGTTCACACCTGCAAAAAAGCATCTTAAATATCTGCCCCTCGGGTTTGCTCCCCGAGTTGAAACCTGGATTAAAATGTTCACACTTAAGTTACAAAATCCAAGTAATAAGAATTTACCATTGAAAAGTCGTAAGATTTCAAACTCTCTATTAAGCACATACACACTTCAAATAAAGCATCTGTTCCAAGCTAATGACTGCATGTACTTCAAATGCTTTACCCGTAAGACCATTCTCTTGTTGCTAAAACATTGCAATTGAATATTTCCTTAAATAAACTACTATAAGCAAAACCTGAGGTTTTTTCCACTCACTTTTATAGGGCTGAGGTTCTACTGGGGCAGCTGAGATAGTTCATTCTAGTACCCAGTCATCTGGTCTAATTCTACCCCACAGAATGATGGTGCAAGGCGGGAGGGGCACATTTACATCATCATAGACACCACCACTGATTTCAGAACCAGGCTTGGGAGACAGGACCGTTGGAAGAGCAACCTGCCTTTCCATTTGCTCTCCCACAAGCCTCCTAAAATACTGTGTGTGTGTGTGTGTGTGTGTGTGTGTGTGTGTGTGTGTGTACCAGCTGTAATTTTCAAAAATAGGACAAAGTATGTTGTAATTCCAATTCTGGATGATGAGCTTTCACACAGCAAACACAAATATACAGCAAGACTGAAGAAAAGAAAAAGTGGGAATACAAATCTCTTTAAAATTTTTCTTTGTTTTCAAACAAAGTACATTTCAAAAGGGACTCTGTCAGTCTTTGAGATAAGTTTCTAAAATCAAAGCACAGCCCATCACCTAATCTGACTGATCAACTGCTGTTGGAAATGTAAGATAGAGAAACTCTCTCTAGTTGTCCTGGGGTTATCTAGACAAACAATCCCACTCCACTGGGCTATTTTTCTTTTCACCTAATTTTTATTTATCTCCTAAATGCTTTCACACTGGATTTGAGTTAAAAAGCCTCTGGCAATAAATGGTTGTGTCCCCCCAGGGTTACTGCGAGCCCACTCTGAAGGTGTGCGGCCTGCGGGGTGTCTGAGAGGGATTTGGTATCATGTAACCTTTAATCTTACAGGAATCTTAAAGTCCAACTTGGCTATGGTAGATGTTAGTTATCAGAAAAACAAAACCATATGCAATATCATCACTAGCAGTATTAAAGACATCAATTGCTACCCAATTACTACTCCTTCAATTAGTAGGTGACCCATTTCTCTAAGCCCCTGGAATGAATTGCTATCCACTGTTAAGCTTGACTCGCTAATACTAGCAATAGCTACAGCTGAGACTTAAGTAACAATATATTAATATTAGCAGAGCTTTACCACTATATTACTAATGTTATCCCCATGATCCCCTATATTGTATAGCCATTATTAATCAAAGAATCTCTATTCATCTTTCAAAAGGATTGGAAGGGTTCAGTAGTGTGTTCAACAGTCAAATGCCTACTATGTGCTAGGGCAGCTAGGCATTTTTCTAGTTAAGTTGTATAGAGACATCGCATTTTCCAAATTTAATGAGAAAAAATGCTCTGGGAGTTTAATTTGTTATCTGGTATGCAACTGCTGCACACAAGAACCACAAACGACGTAAATAACAGGAACTCAAATAGACATGTTAACAGCTAAAGTTCATTTTAAAAAAATCAATTCAATATGCTACATTGCAAAGAATCAATCACACTGCAATCATCATTTACAAATCAAAGTACAACACACATACTCACGGGGGTATATACAACTAGGTGGAAGTGTGTGATTATGGACAAGTAGATTGACACTGTAAATTATGTAACTGTCTCTTGTAATTACCCTGCTTGAGAACTGAAACAAACTTCCTGTATAATTTTGCAGGAGAATGGAGATCGCGATACAAAATCGCATTTTAGTTGGTTTTAACCCTTCAACAGCTATTTAATTATGTGTGATGAGGTCAAAGAAAGTTTATGCTTAATTTATGAAAAGTTGGCGGGGAGGTATTTCAAAGTAAATCCTCTGAAAAGCTCCGGATTATTAATGAAATCTGGTGATTTCTCTAACTTTAAGAAAGATTTATCTAGATTATTTGGTAAAATAAACAATGTTTAAAACAAAGTCACAGGCATCATTCATTTTAGTTCCTTCAAAAACATTTATTATGGTCTGCAAGTTTGTAACTGGATGCAACTGAAAAGCTGCTGGGGTGAAAGGCTGTCGGAATCCTCAGGCACACCTTCCGCTTTGGTGGTGAAAAATCTATGAAAGTCCTCAAGTTCATGGAGAAAAAGCTCTCACACTGGGCAAACCACAGGGCAGGACTTCTAATCTACAAACAGAGAATCATCTTCTCCTTGAGAAGGAAGCCCGTTTTTGCAATAAATAATCAGTAAAGCCTCATTTCGGGAATTTTAAGACATTGTAGCCTTTTTCTTCCCTTTCTCAAGACCTAACTTTTAACATCTTTTCTCTTCTCTGAGCCCTGTGTCTAGTGCCTAAAGATCTGCCCCAAATTTTAGAACTTTTCAGCATTCTAGTAGGGGGGAAGGGCAATTTCCTACACATAGTTACAGTGGTGCTTTTCCTTCACAAAAAAAAAAAAAAAAAAAGAAAAAGAAAAGAAAAGAGAAGAAAAGAAAAGAAATGTAAATCGGAAAAACAGAAAATGAACAAAAACTTTCTCATTCTATTATGTCTCTTCTTTATCTCTTTGGCCTCACGGTTATTTATTTTCCCTTCACTCCACCCTTATTCTGCACTGCTATTTCTTGTCTGAATCCTCCATTTCATCACTGTTCATACAACCCTTCAATTATGTTTCTCTAAGTTTAAGGGTAGAAGCAAAATTTATAAGAATGCTGTTCTCTAATGGACTAGACTCAACGCTGGGAGGATATGATTCTAGTAAATTTCAGTACATTTCCTCCACCTAAAAAGGACTCTGCAAAGGCTGAACGGAGTTGATGCTCATATACTGAAGACTTGTGTACTCACATTTTTGTCTTAAAGCAGTAAAGGTGAAAAACTGTACCGCTCTTTAAAATATCACTAATATGATGCCACCAATAAATCAAAAAAGTTGCTTAGTTTTAAGAGTTACAAAAACCCAAGCTTTAAGATACCATAGGGTGTGACCTCTCATTTTAAGAGGATCACTTTCTGTAAGAAACAACAACAAAAAAGGAAATAAAACAGACACAGAAAACCGCACTAAACAAATACATACCTTAATGGATTATTGTAAGGCCCTTATAACTATCATCCAGCATCAAGAAATCGAAGCTTGCCAGCTATCCCAGAAAACGTTCCATATGTCCCAGCCAGTCCCCTCTTCTTACTTCCTTATAAGTAAACACTATTCTGACTTACACTATAATCCCTTGCATTTCTTTATACTTTTATCACGAAAACATCCCAGGCACTAGTAGAGGCTTGTCTATTAAAGAAAACCAGAAAAATGTCTTTTAAGTTTCTCTTAATCCATGGGTTTCCCCTCCACCCCTTTTCCTTACAATTTATCTGTGGATGAACTGGGGCCATTTGACATAAAGAGTCTCTACAGTCTGGGTTTTGCTGATCACATACTTGTACTTCAACTCAGTATGTTTCTCTTTACTCTGTATTTCCTGTGGCACCACAGGGCTGGGATGAATCCTCTGTGCGTCTGATCCCCAACTACCCTGTGGGCATGCACTAAAATCACTTATCCTTATGTCCTCATCACCTAGGCCATGCCAGGCACAATCTATGTAAAGTATGTTTGTTGAAGGAGGGCACAAAGGGATAAATAAGTGAAGAAAACAACGACTGTATGGCAGCTAGTTCTAGTGGCTTAATCAGACTTAGGTAATATCCTTTGAGAAGACTACAAATCTCCTTGATCAGGAGGTAGATAATTTCTGATTGTCCTTCTTTTTGCAATGTTTGCAGATGTTGATGTTCAATGTCTAGATCCACTACTTCAATAGGACAGGGACTGAAAAACGGTTATATTTTAATTCTATCATTCTAATTTCATTTGTTAATTGGAATATATTTACAAAAAGATGTTCCCCCTCATTTAATACTTGGTTACCCAGTAGCACAGTTTATATAGGAAAGGCAGGACAAATGCTTTATTAACCAATTTTCAAGATAATGAACTGGTTTCTATCATCCTCTAAATCAGTTTGTTTTTTAATATCACTATGAACTTATAAATTTAAGCATTTGCTATGTTTCAATCAATTGCAATTGCTATCTTTATTATTATATTTATTGCTCATTGGGAGCTTCTTCAAGTTGACTCCTGAGTCCTTTTGACATGACCCTAATAATTTTTGCTTCCTTGCTATTCAGTATGACAAGAAGGAACACTCGTTTTACATAAAGAACTCCTCTTCATTTAAAATAATGACTGGATTTGCCCCCAAAAGGACCTATCAAATTTATTATATAGCGTGAGGTCCACCTGTACTACATTTTCTCATGATTTCAACACTTTTTTCATACCTTCTGCTATGTCATTGTACTGCATATTATTTTCAATGTGGACAAATGGTTACATGCATAACTGCTTTTAATCCACTCAACCATTTTTATGCACTTTAGAAACATTAATTTAAAACAATTTTGTTGAAAAAAAGAGTTCCTCTATGATGTTAGCCCAAAGCAGGACTCAATATAAATAATTACAAAACAGAGGTTTTTATATTGGTAAACATGAAAACGTAGCATGAATATTAAGAGTAAAAATGTTAAGCAGACCATAAATCTATTGGGGAGAAATAAAAGTCAGATTCCTAACACAATTCTAAACAAGTTAAGGAAAACCTTTGTTTTACGCAAAACGATATTAAGGAAAAAAAAAAAAAACACCACAACATTAAAAAGCCAATCAACCAAGCAAGGAAACAAAAAACTACCTTTCAACTAGCTGAAGTTATAAATGTGTTGTTTAGAAATACCGTCATGAGGGTGGTTAGCAAAGTCTTCATCTTAGAATATTCTATCGCAAACATAACATCTCTACTACAAGTTGGAAAACATGTTCAAGGGGAAGAGTTCCCTTTAACCCAAACCAGGTATAGCACTAATTTCATACAAATAGAACAAAACCTTTCTTAATCTTGTTTTAATAACAGAAAAATGCTTCCCTTGCACATATCTTAACTGGGAAAATGGAAAAGAGAGTTGGAAGCATTTTCTCCTTTGCACTGCCAGCGCCAATATGTCCCTCTCACATTCGGCACCACAGGGCCGGGATGAATCCTCTGTGAGTCTGACCCTCAACTACCCTGTGGGCACACACTAAATCATTCATCATTATGTCCTCATCACCCAGGCCACCCCTGGCACAGTCTATGTAAAGCATGTTTGCTGAAGGAAGGGACAAAGGGATAAATAAGTGAAAAAAACAAAGAATGAGAGGAGATCTGAGTTCAAGCATAAATTCTTTTTCTATTTTTTTTTTTTTTTTAGTAGAGAGGGGCTCTTGCTCTTGCTCAGGCTGGTGTCGAACTCCTGACCTCAAGCGATCCTACCATCACAGCCTCCCAGAGTGTTAGGATTACAGGCGTGAGCTACTGCGCCCAGCCTCAAGCACAAATTCTGTTAGAAGCTAGCTAGGTGCATTTGGTAGGTGTTGACATTGATACAAAGAGGATTAACTAGATTCAGGAATTTTTTTATTCATTTATTCCCTCAAGAATCCTTTTTTGTGCACCCACTATGTGCTAGGCACTGTTCTTGTGGCCCTCTGGATAGTGTTGCTAAGGTTCCATTTACTTTACAAGATTAGGTTATTTTCATACTAATTATCTGAATGGAATCTGTCCAGTAGTGGGTTTCAAAATGACTCACTGCAAATGCCAGTCAATGTTAGAAATCCAAACAGACAAAAAGATTTTGGGGAAAAAAATCCACCTGCATGCCAAAACTTGAAAAAAATTCTGAGCTATGTAAGGCAAAACAGTAGCTTTCAGAAAAAATGAGAGAGACTGCAGACCGTATGTTTCATATTTACAATGTTTTCATTGAAGCAATGAATACAAACTATTCTATAAGAGCTATTTATTTGCTCTTATTTATGACAAGCTTAGCTTAAAAAAAGATACACAAATAAATCGTTAGCTGTACTGTCTCATGCAACTCATTTCAATGCATTCAGTAACAGTCAACCTCTGAATAAATCACAGAGAGCTCAATTTTCAACCTTGATGTTATCTTTAGCATATTAAAATATATTGTACTTCAGCCCAATGCAATAAAATAGTAATGGCAAAGGCTTTTAGTGTAACATATTATAATGAGAAAATAAGGAAAAATAGCCATTTTCCTTATTATATTGCAGACTAGAATCCTATTAAAATATATGTCATCATTATACTTGATTACACAGGTCAAAACATGTCTTCCAAAACCCAGCAAAAGCCCGAGGATACAATTGCTGGTCCAGGATTTTCCAACAAGTGTCATGGGGGTGGCAGTGGGGAAACTCCCTACATTAAAAAAGGCTATGAAGGACTTGAATGCCATTTCAAAGGCATAACTTATCATTATTCTTTAATGATTGCCTTGAGTGCGCTCGCATAGGGAGCACAGCTGCTGGAAAGGCTAAGCAAAGAGATTTCTTGACAGCTTCTTATGACTAAAGTTGGAATTTTCCTTCCCAAGTAAATGCGTCAAGAAATGAATTCTCTGATAAGAGAAAAGTAAGGAAAAGATAAGTGTCACTTCAAGCAGCTGAGTATAAAATGTGAATTATGTCACAGCTCCCCTTTCTCTGCCCAAGGTTCAGAGTAGATATCGACAATCTTCTTTCTGATGCAACTAAAATGATCTTAAGATAGAGACTGTACTTCAACAAAAATACCAGACCTCCAAAGGTTGCAGGGCACACCTGGTATCATTTGGAAGTAAGTAAACCACTGCGGACTGATTATGGTCTAATAAAATAAAGTTCTTTCTAAGAATCACACATGAGAAGAGAAAACACATTAACAAAGTTCTTCCTGGGGTAATTTATTTAACATTTGTTCAACAAATAATAAGGACCTACAAAGTGCCAGGTTCTTCCAGGAGATGAGAAAGCAGCAGAAAACGATGTCCACACTCACGAACCTTACTTTTGGTGAAGGACATGGGTAATCAACAATAAATACAGTCATGCACCACATAATGACGTTTTGGTCAAAGACGGACGACATATATGACAGTCGTTCCGTAAGATTACGAGATGCTGTATTTTTACTGTACCTTTTCTATGTTTAGATGCACAAATACTTACCACTGTGTTACAACCGCCCCCAGTACACAGCACAGTAACAAGCCGTACAGGTTTGTAGCGTAGGAGCAAGAGGCTACGCCCACGTCCTAGGTGTGCAGTAGGCTGTACCATCTAGGTCTGTGTACATGCACTCTATGATGTTCACACAATGACGAAATTGCCTAAGGACACATTTCTCAGAACCTGTCTCCGTAGTTAAGTGATACATGACTCTATATAGAAAGACCTACGCAACTTTCTAAATGACTTTGCACTCACTTAGCCTAGAGTGTTTTTTTTTTAATGGTTCGTTAAAAAAAAAAGAGATAGAAAACTATCAAATAAAAATCGCATGAATAGGTAAATACCATATATCAAATTTATAGTTCATTCATTCAATTTGCTTAACTCCTCACAGACAGCGTGTTTCCAGTCATAACACACGTTCCTAAGAGACGCTGTTTTGAAACATACCTTTGATGCTTGGTTTGTGAGGCCCATAAATGGGGGGAAGTGAACTATTCACCCTGTGGCCTATCCAAGACAGATATTATGTCCCAAGTGAGTGCTACGTGACCTCTCCTCCCTCACGGATATGACAGAATTCACATGTCTTCTCAGGGTGAACAGATGAGGCTGCCTGGGATGAGGTTACAGGCACTGGAGTCCTGGCCCCTCTGGGGCTGCAGAGAGCAGTAGCTCTGCCTACCTGTCCCAGTGCTGGGGTGGCCTGTTGGGAAGTGCAGCCCTCGGTTGGCCACGCAGTGCAGAGGTGCCCAGAGACTCACCAGGACCTATCAGGGCCACAGTGCAGCGCCCGAGGAGCATTTGCTTGCCCTGATGTCGTGCTCTCCTTGCCCTCTGTGCAGCCCTGGTTCCATCGGGCTCACCAACAGTCAGGTAAAATGGCTTCCTGGAACCCAACCAGATCCATTCCTAAATGGAAACTCCTACTTTCCAGGAGAGAGAGGCCGGTCAGTACCAAAAATGTATTCTAAAAAAGCAATTTTCAGGTAGATGAAACCACTCTAAGTCTCTGCTTAAAAGCACTCTAAAGTTTTACTAAAATTATGTTTCAGAAAGTCTGTTACGTAGAAGCTCTTTTAAACAAATTAGTCTAACTGAAGCAGACTGTTAAAACCGGAAGTTAATAGCTGGCAACCTGAACTACTATGAAATGCATTGCTGTATTTAGATAGCAGATCATATCTTTAAGCCAGTAGCTAGCATCTAAGATTCTGGGGAAGAAGCTGTTTTCCCTTTCAGAGAGTGGACATGATTAGCCTCCTGACATCATACCCTTCTAGGTAGAGATGAAGTATGTGGCTTTATTTCTAATTCTGCTTTACAGATTTAGGACAGAGAAGCAGGGAGCAGTAAACAAGAGACAAGATGCTTTTCTTCTCTTCAAAAGTGCTTCCTCAAGACATCAGCCAAGAACTACTAGGAAGGTAAAGGAAATATAAGCCCAGAAGTTTCCATGGTTGCGGTACCTAAGCAAGAAATCTTTGTCATTAGAACCAGAGGGGGAAAGAAGGGAGGGGTGTAGAAAATGACATCAGACAACAATCAAGTGTGAAAGGAACTAAAGTACCAAACTGCACCCCAAAGACTCTTTCCTTAAAAGTTCACTGTATTTTCTATTTTTCTTAAATCGGGTTGGGTGTGTATATGCGTGTAGCAGGTATCATTTTTAAGAAAAGAGAACAAGTGGAAAGACACTGCAAACCACCCTTAAGACATTAGCCAAGTTCATATCTCGGAGGAACAAAACTGTGTCATCTACACCCATCTTCTAGCAGCACAAACTAAATACAGACTCAGTTTTTAAATAGCACACAGACCTCACAAAAGCCCGGGTGAAATCCTCAACATATAGGATTCACAGACAATGCCAGCAAAGGGCATTTCCTAAAGTGAATGCCGAATGCATTCACTCAGTCTTACTTCCTGTGGCTACAGTCTTGTTCCATGAAGGACAACCCTGCATGGTATTTTGATATTGAATAAAGAAAGCCAAGAATTGAACCTGTGGATGAGCTTTTATGATTATTCTACAAATAAACAGATACTAATTTTAAAAACACCTGAATGTACAGTTAACTGATATTTTACTTAACTGAAAAATCTGCCATTAATTGACACTTAATTGATAAACGAGTAAAAGACAAAGTTGTTAGTCTCAAAAAACTACAGAAAGAAGTTTGTAGACTTTTGGACCCAATTGTCATTTACTCTGTATAGCTTTAGTTACATATCTCTCAGCCCCTAAGATTAAGCCAAGGTGGAAACAAAGAAGAAAAAGTTAACATAAGATTTAGAATCCTGATAATCCTTTCTCCATCAGCAATGCCCTCCCTCTCTCCTTCCCATCAATATATGCACAATACAAATGCGCCAAGCTCTCTAGCTTACAGACAAAACCAGCCAGGTTCTTGTGACTTCAGCCTTTGACGGTCGAGCTTATTGAATCCACTTCTTTTAATTCCACTTAAAACATAGTCCTCTAAAGAATAATTTTTACACCTTTTTGTTTAGGGCACCAAACACTGGCTGGGGGATGACCTTAGACAAGTTTCTTAGTGTATCTGTGCCCCCAAAGACTACAGGATAGGTTATAGTAACCTATCTCATAGGGCCTTTGTGAGGATTGACTTTGTGTAATTCAGGTGACAGTGCCTGACACATAGCAAGTGCTCTAGAAATGTCAGCTAGGATTATGATTACTATTATGGTTGTGTTGACATGCTGATCTCTAACACCCTTCTCTCCTGATTTTCTTCCATTTCCTCGAGGAGCTCCTCATTCTCATTAGCCCCTTAGATGGTGGACTCCAAGCACGCTGTACTCAGCCCTGTTTCCCTACACACTTTCCCCTCAGTGTCCCACATCTATGGTTTCAGCTGCCACCGCATGCCTGCGACTCCTAGTCACTCCCTCCAACACGGACCCCCTGCTGAGCTCTGAACTCCATGGAGAGCTGCATGTGGACGTCCAGATCCACAGCGAAGGCAAGGAGAACAAAGCTGTGCTCACTGCCTTTCTGAGCTCAGTGGATGCATTAACCTCTATGTACTGAGCACCGATCTGTGCCAGGCGTGTTCTAACTGCTGCAGAGCAACAGGAAAATGCCTGCCTTGTCTCCATGCATCCTCATTGTCACTCCCTGAGGTCAGGCCTTCACTGCCTCTGGCTTCTTAATTTTCTTTTTAGTTACAGCAAAAAGTATAAGTAAGAAAATAAAGATAGTCTGTAATTCTAATTCCAGAGATAATCTAGAAATATATTCCATTCTGTTCTTTGCATACATTTTCTACAAAATTGAGAACACATTATGTATATATAATTTTGAAAGCCACTTAAATATTATAAGTACTTTTCTATTTTATTAAAAATTCTTTAGGATATGATTCTTAATGGCTAATAATATTCCATTTTATGAATATCCCATAATTTTCTCACAGGAATGGTGGTTCTCTCTTATCTCTGAATATCAAGGCTGTTTCAGTTTTTTTCTTGTTGTAAATAATGACACTATGAAGGACAAATGTACTGAAAAACATTAACTCTTTGAGTGACAGGATTGTGAGGGATTTCGTTTTCTTCTGGTATTATAACTATATTTTTCTAACTTTCTACTATGAGTTCATATTGCTATAATGGGGGAGCAAAAGATGAAGCCCCCATTTACAATATAATAATGTAAAATAATGTTGCTACCTTAAGTATGAAATTAATATATGTTGATTAAAATGTTTATTTCCTTAGAATAAATTCCTTTAAAAAATAACTGTCAGATGTTTTTGATACATATTGTCAAAGTTCCAGAAAAATGTCTACAAATATATACTTTCTTTTTTTTTTTTGAGACAGAGTCTCACTTTGTTGTCCAGGCTAGAGTGAGTGCCGTGGCGTCAGCCTAGCTCACAGCAACCTCAAACTCCTGGGCTTGAGTGATCCTTCTGCCTCAGCCTCCCGAGTAGCTGGGACTACAGGCATGCGCCACCATGCCCGGCTAATTTTTTTATATATATATCAGTTGGCCAATTAATTTCTTTCTATTTATAGTAGAGACGGGGTCTCACTCTTGCTCAGGCTGGTTTTGAACTCCTGACCTTGAGCAATCCGCCCGCCTCGGCCTCCCAAGAGCTAGGATTACAGGCGTGAGCCACAGCGCCCGGCCAATATATACTTTCTTTAGTGTAAATATAACAGTGTCCATTTTACACCGGCTTAGTTAGATCTGCAAGGTCTTTGCTAACTTGGTGGGCAAAAAATGGCAGTTATTTGAATTTGCATTTTAAAATCACCAACATTTTTTGTTTTCATATTTGAATTAATTGTTTGTACTTAAAAGACTTTGGAGTGTAGTGGCTAAGAGTTAAAGTGCTTGGGTTCAAATTACAGTTGTGCTACTTATTATTTGTGTAACTGTATCTCAGTTTCATCATCCATAGAATGGAGTTAAAGCATGCTGTTACTTACAATCCTCACACTGTTGTGAGGATTGAATGAGTCAATATTGCAGGACTCTTAGGCAAGTGGCTGGCACATATTAGTCACTCAGTAAATGTCAGCAATGTTGTTACTACCTATTATTTTCCTTTTCTGCACATTTTGTGTTCGTGCCCTCTGCCCATTTTTCTATTAGGGTTTATGTTTTTTTTCTTTTTTTTTTTTTGAGACAGAGTCTCGCTTTCTTGCCTAGGCTAGCGTGAGTGCCGTGGCGTCAGCCTAGCTCACAGCAACCTCAAACTCCTGGGCTCAAGCGATCCTCCTGCCTCAGCCTCCCGAGTAGCTGGGACTACAGGCACGAGCCACCATCCCCGGCTAATTTATATATATATATATATATTAGTTGGTCAATTAATTTCTTTCTATTTTTTTATAGTAGAGACGGGGTCTTGCTCAGGCTGGTTTTGAACTCCTGACCTTGAGCAATCCTCCCACCTCGGCCTCCCAGAGTGCTAGGATTACAAGCGTGAGCCACTGCGCCTGGCCAGGGTTTATGTTTTAATTGCCATCAAATCTTCCTTTTATAATTGTTTAAACACTACAGCTCTATCAAACCTTTGCCTGGCATATATGTTGCAAACATCTTTCCTGTTATGTTTGCTTATTTTTTTTTCCTTTTTAGAGACAGGGTCTTGCTGTGTTGCCCAGGCTGGAATGCAGGCTAGTCACAGGTGCAATCCCACTACTGATCAGCACGGAGGAGTTCTGACCTGCTCCATTTCTGACCTGGGCCAGTTCCCCCCTCCTTAGGCATCCTGCTGGTTCCCCTGCACGCAGGAGGTCACCATATTGATATCAAACAGTGCAGACACCTGATCAGCATGCTGCACTACAACCCAGAACTCTAGGACTCAAGTGATCCTCCCACCCCAGCCTCCCTAGTAACTGAGACTATGAGTGCATGCCACTGCACCCACCCATGACATTTACTTCTAAATATTAATACTTTTTACTAGCTAGAAGTTTTACATTCTTATATAGTCAAGACCATCTGCATATTTTTCATGATTTCTTTCAATGATTTAATGCTTAAGGTGTCCCTGACAATTCCAAAGATCAGAGAGATAATTATACATTCTTTCTTCTAGCTTTTTAATCTTTTTGCATGTTTGTTTTTTATTGATCATTGAAGTCTTTAATGTACCTGGAATTTCTTTTGTAGTTACCTGACCATCTAACATGCTTCCTCATGTGGTCATGCTTGTAAATATGTGGTTCCCTCAGCCTGGGATGTTTCCACTTCAACTTCTTGTGAGCTCTCAAAGCATATTGAACAAAATACTGCAAAGCAACTTTTGACTCGTCAGTGAACTTGACCACCCAGCAAGAGCTATGACTTCTTCATTACTTTTGTCACTAGTGTTTAGCAGAGTGTAGACTGGGGGAACCCAATCAACAGAGGTTGAATGAAAGAGGTAAAAAATGATAGAAGTGACTCTTCTCATCCTTCTCCCTCCTCCAGTTTGGAGTCAGATAAATTCGTACACACAAACACACAAGTGAGTGATGACGCCAACCTCTAACCACCATCTGGCATTCTGTTCTCCCACCTCCTGCCGAATCAGCTGGTTTTCCCTGGGTCTCCTGAGTCAGAGCTGAGGAGGACAGGTTTTGTATCGTGCTCGTCAGCCAGGGTTCTGGCTCTGCAGGCCTCAATTCATTATCTGCTCACCCATCACCCAGCTATGCACAGTCTTAAACAACTGAAAGAATATATAACATCCTATATATAAGTCAAAATATGCCCAAGATTGCTTACTACAGTACTTTTAAAATTGCAAGAGTATTTAGAAACAACCCATACATCCATCAGAGCACAGTAGGTGAATAAATTTATGTATATCCACACAATGGAGCACAATGCAGGCATGAAACAGAATAAGAAATCTCTATGGAGTGATTTCCAGGATGTATTGGAAAAGACAGAATGCAAAAGGCTATAGTATGCTATCTTTTGTGTAAGAAAGAAGGAAAAATTAGAAAATACACACCTATCTGCTCATTTGCATAACAAGAGTCACAGGAAGGACAAACTGGAAACGAACGGGATAGTTACATACAGGAATGGATCGGGGTATGGGTGGAGAGGACAAGGCGGGAAGTGACACTTCTCTGAGGATACCCTTTATTATAGTTGCAACTTTCAACATCATGTATTTTGTTTTGAAATGGGGGTCTTATTCTGTTGCCCAGGCTAGAGTGCAGTGGCGTTGTCATAGCTCACTGCAACCTCAAACTCCTGGGCTCAAGCCATCCTCCTGTCTCAGCCAACTGAGAAGCTGGAACTACAGGTGTGCACTAATTTATCTATTTTTTGTAGAGATGGGGGTCTCGCTCTTGCTCATCTCAAACTCCTGGCCTCAAGCAGTCCTCCCACCTCAGCCTCTCAAAGTGCTAGGAATACAGCTTTGAGCCACCGTACCCAGCCTTAAAAATCATGTTAATATTTTACATTCTAATTTTTAAAAAGTTAATAATGATGGAGAAAAACTAAAATGGAAAACAAAAGAAACAAATAAGTGTAAATGTATTTCAATGAATAATATAACCACGCTGAAGGGAAAAAAGATGAAAAAGAACTAACTCAACATTTAAACACAGTATTTTGACTAAATACACTCAGGGTTAAAGCCAAAAAGAAGTGTATATAAATATTGACCTCTAGTTAGGAGGTTTGTTTTTCATAGTGGCATGAGTCAGCAATTCAGAAACTACTTAATGTGTATTCTAGGGCATAGTACATGAGTAAATATATAGTGGTTAATGGAAGTCAGGGGTTCTCACTGTCAAAGAGAATCGCAAACATGGAAAGGGAGAAGACAGAATAAAACCTGTGCTAGTATTTATCTGGAATGGTATGAACTTATGGTAGAGGTGTATGTGTGTGTATGCATTACACACCTGTGTGTACATGTATGTGTATACATACATACCTATACACACACACACAAATATTCCTTCTTTTCTAGCTCTGTCATAAGAGACAGCCTAGAAGCAGTGACACCCCAGTAGCAATACGCACACCTAAGTGCCCAGATCATGGTTTCTAAATATTGTTCTCCACTATAAGGAACCAAGGCTCTTAGAAGAAATGATGATTCCAGGGCTAGGTTAGGAAAAGAATAAATCTGGAACATCATGTTGTACCAGAAAGTAAGAAAGTGTTCAAAGGATGGGAACCGGTCAAAGGGCACAACAGCTAGCTTGAAGCAGTTGGTACTAAATAAATCTGGGACAATTTGATGTTTTGGGAATGTCAAAATCAATAATGGTGGCAACAAGTTATAATCTATACAATAAAAACCCATGACTCCATAATTATATAAATAAATAATTAAATGTGGAAGAAGAGAAAGCTCTTCCTTATAGAATGCCAACTAATAAGGAGACAAAACAATGGAATTAGAAAATTACTATTTGGTAACTACCATAGTAATAATTATTTTAGACAAGAATCATAAATGCATGCTAAAACTAGTAGGTGAAAACTAGATGAGAAACAAGATATTTACATACTCCCAAAGTATCTTCTCACCAGAGACTCATTGATACAAAGGCAAAAGCGGTAAATTCACAGTGAAGAAACTCAGCAGGTACCACCTTAACCCAGTCATGGGACAAATACATTAATCATGTGACCCTGATAAGATGCACCGAGGCGGACATATGATCACTTCTATAGTTCCTGCCCAAAAATGTATTACCTGAATTTAACCACGAGGAAGCATCCAATCAGCCTGAATTGAGGGACACAGTGTAAAATAAGTGGCCTGCACACCTCAAAAACGTCAAAGTCATGAAAAATAAAGCCAAACAAAACAATGACTAGGTACTATCCAGATTAAAGGAGGTTCAAGAGACATAATAACTAAATACAATACGTGATCCTGGACTAGGAGGATTCCCCCCGCTTGGAAAGGACGTTGGTGTAAACGGGCAAAACTTGAAATTTGAACAAGGTGCATGCATAGATTAGATAATAATGCTGAATCAACACTAATTTCTTGATTTTGATAATTTATATTGTGGCTATGTATGACAGAATCTTTGTAGAAAACACAGGGCAGTATTTAGGGGTAAAGGTGCAACATGTCTATAATTTACTCTCAAATGATTCAGAAAAAAATGAGAGTGAGAAAGGAGTAAGAGAGAGAGAGAGAAAGGGAGAGAGGAGGAGAGAGAGGGAGGGAAAATGGGAGAGAGCAAGACAGAGCAATAAAGCAGAAAGCTGAGTGATAAAATGTTAAACACCTGGAGAAGCTGGGTGGAGACTGTATTGGAATTCCTGCCACTATTTCTTTTAACTTTTCTCTAAGTCTGAAATTATTTCAAAATTAAAGGAGAAAAATGTAGTGACGTGGATAAGGCACTTCTGGGCATGGAGAGGGTGTGGGTGGGTGGGTGGGTGGGTGTGTGGGTGTGTGTGGGTGTGTGTGGTGTGGTGTGGTGTGTGTCTACAGAGACAGAAATGAGGAAGACTAAGATTTTCTCTCTGAGGAAGAGAGGAATCTCAGAATTTAGGAGAAAGAAATGTGACATCAACCAACCAATGACAGTTACTCCATTCTCCACCCTCTTAAGTTTTGGGCGAAGAGTCACAAAATTCACGAGGTGGTTTATGAGCAGGATGGGAGTTGGTGCGCTTTAGTCATGTTGGCCAAACTCTGCAAATGACCTCCCCGGGAACCTCGCTCTGACAAATCCCAGACAAGCTGTCCTAGGAAGCCACAGACAAGCTTCTTAATCCCAGGGCAGCCCCTGGTCCTGTGGGTGACCACCCCGCCTCTCCCAACTGTCCTGGAGAACAGGGTTTGAAGCCCTATATTTGCAGTTCTTTTGACAGGCAATCCCCGACTTATAATGGTTTCAACTTTATAATGGTGTAAAAAAAAGCAATAACAGTCAGTAGAAATTGTACTTTGGATTTTGAAATTTGATCTTTTCCTGGGCTAGTGGTACGATACCCTTACATGAGATATTCAACACTTAATTATAAAATAGGCTTTGTGTTAGATGATTTTGTCCAACTCTAGGCTAATGTAAGTGTTCTGAGCATGTTTAAGGTAGGGTAGGCCAAGCCACGATGTTCAGTAGGTTGTATATTAAATGCATTTTTGACTTACAGTATTTTCAATTTATGATGGGTTTATCAGGAAGTAACCCCACCATAAGTCGAGGAGCACCTGTATACACACAATGTATTATATTTCACTCATATCTGTGATCGAGTGAGCAAATGGGAGCTATAGCTTTCTCCCTGCTGGTATCTTGTTTCAGTTTGCTAAATTAGGAATTTTTATAGATAACATAAAGATTTTTCTTGCTTCACAACTTTGACTTACTGAAAATGCATCCCTGACCAAAAGACCACAGGCTCATGTAGAAAATAGAAATACTATAAATCTAACCAGTAAAAGTTTTCTTAAAAAAAACAGATTTTAGAAAACCTGCAACCTGAGTTAGTTTTCTTGCCCTAAGCTCTGAATTATGAAGTAAAAAATGATCTTGACAAGTCATGTGACTCACACCCTCTCTCTGCAAAAGACTGGATTGCTGTTATTTTGGAAGGATATTTATGTTATTTTTTATTTTTTTGAGACAGAGTCTCACTCTGTTGCCTGGGCTAGAGTCCTGTGGTGTCAGCCTAGCTCACAGCAACCTCAAACTCCTGGGCTGAAGTAATCCTTCTGCCTCAGCCTCCTGAGTAGCTGGGACTACAGGCATGCACCACAATAACCGACTAATTTTTTTTTATATATATATTTTTAGTTGGCCAATCAATTTCTTTCTATTTTATTAGTGGAGACGGGGTCTTGCTTTTGCTTAGGCTGGTTTCAAACTCTTGACCTTGAGCTATCCACCTGCCTCGGCCTCCCAGAGTGCTGGGATTACAGGCGTGAGCCACCACACCCGGCCTATATTATTTTAAGTAACTTCCAAGAAGGAGATGCTACCCATTTTTTTCAGCAGGCTATTATATCTTCTTTAAAATTTTGTAGTCAAGAAATTCTTTTGGTTTTAGGTTGCATTTGTACTAGTTCCCATTTTCTTTGAGTTATAAATTTCTTCCCCTACTCTCCTCTTCTCTGAAGGAATAACACCAATCCCATTTCAACTTTATTCAAAACCTCCTCCACACTCCTAAACTTCCTCCAGTGTAAGGGCAATGCCAAGGTACAGGAAAGAGAAAATCTAAAACCCTCAAACACCACACTGTCTGGTCATATCCTAATGGGCAGCACTCATCATGATGGCCCTGAGCCATCCAGAAAACGTTTCAATGTGTTTTGTACTTCATGTTTAAAAGTACAAAATAGACTCTAACACAGTTTTCACCTAAATGATTAAAATAAAGACAGCATTTGAAAAGAATGTCTTTGTTACCTGGGTTGTTATCTTATATAGAAGGCCTTAGTGCCAGACCATGCTGTACAAGTGAGATGCGACTGAATTTAGAGCTTGAGTTTTTACATAGTAAGTACCAGTCCTTTTTAAATTTTAGGTAGAAAATTATCGTGGGCAGTAACCACGTCACTTTCAGGATCCAATTCACGTCAACAAAAATACATCTAATACAGATTATTATATAGGGATAATACCAGATACAAAGAAGAAAGTATCCAAAGAGGTTAGGGTAAGTTGGTAGTATGAACTTACATCAATAATTACCACAAAAGGGTGAATAGAGTCTAAGTGTAATATTATAGAACACAGAACCAAAAGAGTACAAGATAAAACTCCAGGAGGTGGGATCAAAAAGCAGAGGCTCCTGGCTGGCTCTTAGCAATGGGTAGGATTTTGAACAGACAGAAGCTGGAAAATGAGGAAGTGGTCATTTTAAGGAAGGGAGTGCAAAGACAAAAAAAAAAAATGGAAGTATGCTCAGAATATTTGAGGAAAAGGAGATTAGTAGATGAAAAAGCATAAAAGATAAGTTGGAACTAGGTATTGGAAGATCTTCAATATTGAGCAAAGGAGTTGAGCAAATAAGTTTACAGCCTTATTCTGTAGCATATAGATACAATCATAATTTAAGACTTGCACGGCTGCTACACATACCAGAAACTGTAATATTTATGAACAACCCATGAATGGTGGCCACAAAAAAACTCCAGAACAAGACAAATGGTTTTGCCCTTGAACTGATTACAGCTGGGACTCTATAAAATAAAAACGGTAAATTCCTTGTAAGATGGCCCTCCTTGGGATAACTTGTTTCCTGGATAACTAGGTCAGGAAAGAATATATAAGACTGGGGTAATGAATTAATAACTGAAAATGTTATCTAAAAATAGAAAAATAATAAATTAAAATACTTCTTTAAAAAGAATTATATCCTTCAATGTCAATAAATTAAATATATCTGTCTAAAATTGCTATGCAGTTATTTTATAATCAGAATTCAATCTTTCAGTACCTTACAATATAGATTTAGATTCAAAATATTTCTTCATAGTTTTCTGTGAGCAAATTTACATTGTGTTTTTTGCATTTGATATACTTTGTGAAGATTATGCAATGTCCTAAATTTTCCTTCTTTCAGTTAATAATCTGACAAACTGCAACCTGGTAATCAAGAAGCACCCAGTTCCTAGAGACAGATTTCTATAAGACCAGAAATGACTACTATCATGGGACATCTGGTTGTCATGTTATCTGGATATTTTGAATCAATTCTCCAAATGTAGCCTTAACACTACATTTACACATCCAATATAATATAAATGAGGAAAAAAACCACTGATTTTTTAAAAAAACATTATCCTGTGTATCCTTTTATATATTATTCTGGTTTTAACTGAGGAGGCACAGAAGATACAAGTTCACATAAAACACATATTTCTTGGGAAATCCCTAGATACGAACAATAATTTCCATAATAGAAAAGGGAAATTAACAAAACAAGAGTAATTTCTACTAGAGGCTCAGGATAGGCTACCTAAAGAATTGTTTTTCTAAATGGAAATATACCTTTTCTGCTCTGTACTGTACAGATTAGAGGCAGAATTTTAGAAAGCTGAAAATCTTTTTAAATAACACTTCCTTTAGCTTTAATCGCAAATAATTGCCTCTTTTGGTGCTAATGAGCATGAGCACCATGAAATGGAATGTAATTCTGCCGGTTCATTCAGGGTAATGGCTTTGCAAGCTAGTGACACTGCCGAGAGATCTAGTCTCAATTTCCTAGAGTACAATAACTGAGCAGCAGTAAATTTTTCACTTGAGGAAGATTTTCTAACCTATGTAAATATAAATAGAAAACCCATTATCTATTGATAAAAACAATAAAGAAGGTTAAATAAAGTTTTATGTGTTACTGTTTCCTGTAACAGCCATCAGCTCCCTGGATCACGAAAGTAAATAAAGCACTTCACTTACTGAAATCAATGAGAAACCGTCCAAATCCTTGCCTTTGGTGCTGGGGCATGATCATTATGCAGGAGACATTATACTTCTGCTGGCAAAGCTTTTCCTGAGGGAAGGAGAAACAGATCAAGTATGTCAGAGCTCTGCTGAAGTGGGCAATTCCCTGCACCTGCCACTGTCCTTGTAAAACAGTCCACTAAGGTGAGCCGATGGGTGAGGTCAGGCTCAAGCAGAAAAATCCTACTGTGTTAATCAATCAAACTATCAACTAACAACAAACCATCAACTCTGGGCATATCTCTCAATTGCATCTTTATTGTGAAAGTCAGTATCATAGAATACAAATAAAGAATCCAAAGAAATAATGAACCAAATGAAGCAAAATACAGACAGGATGGAAGAAATGCTTTCCTTGCTCAAATAACTTGAGAGATGGAGAAAATAACATCACCCAGCACAGTAAGTTAGGATTTAGCCAGCTACCTTGTCAAATAATAATCTACAACTCTGCAACAGCAATCTGTCTTCTGCCTTTGAGCAAATGCCCCAGTGAAACTAAAATAGTATACACGTGGGTAGATGTGCAAATATATTTCTCCTATGAATAAAAAGTCAAAGTAAAAAGCTAGAGAAATAACTAATATGCATTTCAAACCAGTCAAACAAAACAAAACAAAAAAGGCAACAACAAGAAACCCCAAGGCCTCAAAACAAAAGTGAGACCAAAATATTACCAACAGTCTGAAACCAGAAGGAAGATTGGGTAGAATATGGTAAGAAACAGATCTTACACTTAAAGAAGAATTTGCAATTTTCATGGGATGTGGCATCAGAGCAGCAATATTTTATTCAGAGAACACAGAAGCTGCCAAAACCTACACAGAGACGATCTGGAAAAGGCTTTTGAGGTTGTGAATGCTCTAGCCAAATATAAACCACAAATAAGACTGACCACAAATGGTACCGACCACATCCAAGAATTACTTCAGAACACCCAGATCTTTAATGAACCTATTTGAAAGAACATAGGAAATGGTTGTGGAAAAAACCCTACAGGGCAGAATTAAAGATTTCTTTGTGAAAAAGATGCGCTCCCAACTTTTGCACATTTGTCTATGGAGCCTCTGAAAAATGAAGAGGAAGCAACAGTGTGTTTTCCTAAGAAGATGGACTGTCCATCACTGGATGTGCACGTCAATGGCAAATGTTCAAATAATTAGTCTACTGTGAAAGTTAGACAAATGGGTCACTCTATCTAAAAAGAGATGTACTCTGGGTTAAAAGAATTCATCCTTGATACAATGCCTTTCTTTGTGCAGAACTATTCTCACCTTTAGGAGTTTTTTTTTAAATCCAATACAGCAGTGATACTTTTCACCCCCTTAACACATGTTACTACAGCTAAATTCTAATCTATGGATAAAATAACTGCTCCTTCGTTTAGAGCCATCTCTTTACGTGCCTGGAAAGTCATATGCATGTAACAATTTGCACTGAACCTTTCTAGGTCAGCTTGGCCCTTCTCTGACTATCCTTGAGTTGCTGTTCTAATAACCTCTAGGATTTACTTTAAGAATAACCCCAAAGGACCAGAATCTTCCACATTCTAATTGACACATTAGAATACGGTTTAATTTCATCTAGTTTTTTAACATGGTTATTTTTAAGACTTTGCTTCACTATACTGCCAAACGATATTAGTATTCTGAAATAGTAAGAAATGACAGCAGCTGCTGCCATACTATAGAAGATAATGTGACAAAATGAGCAAAGTTGAGCTTGTTCTGGGTAAAACGTTGGGCATCCTGGGAGGAAGAAAGGCAGAGATTCAAACTGCAAGAGTCACCACCAGCTGTATACATGGCACTACACAGAGGCCAGTACGAGACTCAGGGACAGGACAGGACAGCATAAGCAGGCAGGCACCACTAAGCCCTATGTTTAAACTCACAGACATTTCAAGAAACACCATTTTCTAACAGGAAGGACGATCGTAACCACTATTATTTTTGATTTTTTGCAGAAAAAGATCTTTACAAATCTACAAAAAAGGTAAGGTGTTTTATAAATTATATAAGTATACTGATTGTTTTATTCTGTGCTAATGCTGTCATCTTTTGAATCTATAATGTACAAATTAGTTTTCTTTTTCATTTTAAAGCTTTACCAAATATGTGGCTTAAAACATTAAGGCAGGTTCCCATGAATGCAGTTATTTATTCTTATTAATATTTTTCTTTATGATCTTTGGGTTGATTCTTAAGTTTATAAGTTTGGGCTGATTCTACAGTTTACAAGTACTTTCATATATAGTCTATTTTTTGATCCTCCATAAAAATGGCACTTCTCTCAAGTATTCCATTTATATTGCTCAAGAGCAGATTCAATAAATTTATTTATTCCCTAATATGAAAAAATATACCATAAAATAAATAAAATACAGAGTTTGGATAATTTACTTTCTGCTGAGAAGTCTCATGATTATTGTCTCAATTTATATACAATCCTGGTACATTTAACTATTTCCTAGGTACCTAAGAAAAGTTAAAGTCATTATAGAACAGACAGCTCCAAATCTAGTTTTCCTTTACTGCATATGAGTTACTGTTTCTCAGAAGCCTTTGAGCAGAAGAATGCAAGAGAATTGCTCTGAACCAGTGAAAAAGACAAGCTATTTCCCCTCAATATGTCAAAGTTTCCCTATGCTAACAGCTGGAGATACTTAGGCTTTCTAAAGGTGAGATTGTTTTAGAACTTAAAACAATAGCACAGAGAGTAAGAGATGAAAGTGTAAAATCAGTCATTATATCAGCTTGACAGCCCAAATGCCAATGTTCCAACTCAATGAGATATTGTTGATCACAGAGGGAAGGCAATGAGGAGAAAGAAGAAGTACCTCTTAAATGCTACATTACACTGAAAGCTGCATGTTGACACCACTTACAGGGAAAAGGCAAATAAGCTTAACACTGAGAAAATCAAAGATGCTAAGTGGCCTGCAAGGCAGCAATTATAACGTCATGTGGATGGTGACAGTCAACACAGCACACAGTGCTGAGGTCCTTTACACACTTCCTAGGCACAATGTTTTTGTTTTTGTCTTTTAAAATGAGCTCTGAACCTGAGCTTTTCAAAAACATGTGTCACTTATTCAAATTATAATCATAAAAAAGCCCTATTCAAAGAATTGAGCTCTACCAAAAACATTTTGGAAAAGAAAATGAAGGTCATGCTGGCTCTTGTTTTACCTTAGAGAAGTATCCAACCAGATGACAGCCCTTTTCATCATTTTTTGTAAGGACATAAAAAAGGAATGGCTCGACATCATAATACAACGTTTTGTGGTCCAGGAAGAGCTTGGCTAACAAGCAAAGGTTTTGGCAATAAATTTTGCTCATATTCCCATCAACCTAGCAAAAAGAAACAGACAACATTATTTAACACAAAAATACTGCTCAATATAAAATTGTCTCTTCTATATGATATTTTAGAAAGTATATAGTTTTATTTCCAAATCCTAAATTGAGAGATTAAAACACTTCATTCAATAAATATAGTTAACCAGAAAATAGCTGTCACTGCCAAATCAGAATTCCACCTTTTCTCTTAAATTAGGATAAATTTAAGGTAGATTAAGTTTCTCTTTATGCTACCCAGAGAAGGGCCAAACCACTAGCAAAGGAATAATTTTTACTTGTAATTTATGATGAGTTAAAAATGATCAGTCATGTTCTCTCTTTATTTGAACCAACTAAATCCGTATTAAAGAAATATAAACAGATCAAAATATTTCTCAAATAAGTTAAACTTTATGTTGTTCTCAAAAGGGCTTCACATAAAAATGAAATAAATGAACTGTATTATTCTGATTCCCCAGAAGTGTGGATTAGCAAAGAGGCTTCTATTTTGGTTTTATCCCAAGCATCATTTTAAATATAATTGGAAAAGATAAAATTTCTATGTTGGGAATACTTACAGAGAAAGTGATATGAATTTCAACCTACAATAAGTACCATGATTACAGTTTACTTCTCTTCAAAATAAAAGAATCAAGCTGTGATACTGATGACTATAGACAGGAGGCTAGGCACAGATGCCAATTTCTTTGATCCAATGTAGTTACTTGTCGAAAACAGAAAACACAGCATATTCAAGAAGAATGTCCCTAGCACTTTTCTTAGGGGAAACGGATATTTGCTAACCAGAGCTCTTTAACAACGAACTTGACCATTCTCAGGTCTCCTGTGGACCATATGGGTTCTCATATTGCACAAATTATTTTTAGACTTCATATAACTATTTCCCTTGGATGTAACCTAGGTCCCACACATAGCAACATAATCAAATATGGGCAATGGACACAGAGGATACAATTCTCTCTTTAATTAAAGGAAGTTTTTATGTATTTGGGAGTATGGTCCTTTTGGAAATGGTAGTATTTTACAAAAAGGAAAGATGGAGATGTATATATATCTGTGAACCAGAAAAAAAAAGAGAGACGACAATGCCAAAGCAAAATTCTCGATCAGTTGTGAAAAGTCTAATATAAGAGGAATAAAGAGAAGATAGGAAAATAGTAATCTATGACTATTCTTTATTTATTTCTAAAGTTACTTAGGAAACTGCTAATGAAGAGTTCCCCACATGCTGTACTCTTAAATATTAACCCAGATTCTAGTATAGGGACCTTGATACTTATCAAATTCAAGTCCTTCTTTGTATAAATAAATTTTATAAACCTCCTTCTGATGTTTCCCCTCTCATCTCTGGAGAGTCCCAAAGCACCTGCCTTGCAAGAGCAGACCGTTTTTTACCAGCCTAACAAGACGGATTCTCTTGGCTCTGAGAAGATTTTCCATGGATTTGTGAGAGTTTCAACCTCAATGCTGACTCATGCTGACTTATTTAATAATTACTTAAGGCCAATAACGTGTTTTATTTCCTTTGGGAAACAATGAAACAGTGATTTCTATTTTATTTTGGTTAGAAGAAAAGATCCAAGGCATCAAGGAAGGAGCTAATAGGAAGGTTGAACTTGTGACATTAGTGAAGCCTCAACAGAGAGCAGCTCTGTCATCTCAACTGGTTGGGGCTGGCTGGGCAGCATCCCAACACTAACAACAACAGGAAGGTCAGGCAACAAGTATTCAGCTTTCCTTCTAGCCAGTAGTTCTCGCTGGGGGGTGATTCTGCCCCCTCAGGGGACATTTGGCTAGGTCTAGAGACATTTTTGGTTGTCACAATTCAAGGAGGTGGTTGTGCTACTGGTTGTCCTACTGGCATCTAATAGGCAGAGGCCAAGGATGTTGCCAAACATCCCACAATGTACAGCACAGCCCCTACAACAAGAAGTGATCCAGCTTGAAATATCAATGGGGCCCAGGTTGAGAAACCCCACGCCCAGCCTTTAGTAAGAACTACCATATCACCTAAGCTTCCCACTAAGAATTGCCTTCCTCCTTCAAGCTTGCCAAAACAGCCTGGTACAACCAGGAGGAGGGGCTTTAAAAAATCATAAGACACAGCTGGAGTTTCCTGTGTTCTCTGATCAGTCTTGGGGAAAAACTAGTAGGCCCCGTCTGAGAGAGGGAGCCTGGTCTATGTGAGAAATCTATAACCTTCCCTTTATTAAACATGATGGCAAGACATTGCAGGCCACAAATAAAGATAGCTGTGGGGCAGAATAATAAATTTCAGTCTGAACAATTCAGAAAAGGAGAGAATCCTAAAGTAAAATATTGCAGAGAAAGAAGATATCATGTCTGCTCTACAAGGAAGGTTTGTTCTGAGCAGCCAGGAATGAAAAACAATGCACACCAAGATGGTCACAGTGTAGAATACGAAGCAGGGTGACAGAAGTGTGCAACTACAGGGAAGAGCGTAAAAGGAGAGAATTAAGAAGCCCTGTAAATAGACAGTAATGTGAAGAAAGGCATGGTCTCCTCAAGGTACAATTGACTCAGCTAAACTGGATCCTTGAAACTGACAACAGAAACATAATTAAACAATGAAACTATATAGAGGCAAAGACCTTCCGCTACTAAATCAATTCTGGAAATACAAAATGTCTTCAAGAAACCCACAATGACAGACATATGGCCACAAGGGGTTCCTGTGAACAGCAGAGTTCTCCAGGGGTGGCCATCCACCCAGATGGGTGGGTGGTGGGGGAGTCCCAACATCTGCTGGGGTCTCACCGAAAGGATTATCCACCCTGCCAAGAACTGGATGGAAACACAGGTGGTTGTGTATTGAGGAGATATGTACAGCTGCTCAATTCCCTGGAAGAGTGAGCACCTGCCAGACATTGGCTGGAGCTGCTGAACAAAGCTAATTTCTCCTGCCAAAGAAAGTTGAATTTAAAAAGAGCTGCGGAGATCATAAATTCACTGGTGAATATATCTGGTGTAGACAGGGATTTGGGGGAAGACAAAAATGTTAATGTGATGAAGTAGGGATTCTTCATCAATCTAAATGGTTGCTTATTATGGTTAGATAAACATTCCAAAAACATGGAGATATTTTAAAGGGCAGTTGAATTTCAATGCCAGAATTAAATATACCTTGTACCTTCTGGTCACAAATCAGAACATGGTCAACAATTAGGAGTACTAGGTTTCAAAAAGCTGAATTTTTTATTTACACATCCTTACCTCAAATACTGAAAGGTCTTTCCTTCGGTAAATCTCATTTGCTGGAGGATGAAACCATCCACACTTCTTTGAGTGTCTTAGCAAAATATTTTTACTTTTCATATATTTAAGACAGAATTCACACAGGTAAAGCTTTGGTAATCTGTTGAAGTTTAAAAATCAAAGAATCTATCAGATTGATTATACTGTTTAGGGGGAGAAATTAAATACTGTTCAATTTTCTCTAAGTCATAAAGGGCTGTATAATAAGATTTGAAATAGTTTCAGAAAGAAAGAAAAAGAAAAGAAAAAGGAAAAGAAAGCCAACAGTAAAGAGAATAAGAACAACCTTACACTACTTTTCAATATAATCCATAATATGTGCTGCCTTTACTTTGTGAACAAATCGTATCTTTCCTTAAAAACATTCTACGGAAACAAAGGTCAGACTTGGAAACACCACCCTAAAATTTGACAATAAGGATGCCATCCCATCAGGTGACCATGCAAATTTTTCAAACTTGAAACTGAATTTATTATTTTTAAAACTATCTGCATATTTATGAGGCAGAGAGAAGTCCCAGAACTTAGTTGTTTCTACTTCTGGATGAGGTAATTTTAAGTGGTTATCATAGACTTATATATGGTCTAAAGCAGTAAATGCAGGGCAGACAGTGTCAAAGGTCTAATTTGTTTTCTACCAAATCCACTGTCTCTTTTAGAAACAAATAGCTTTCTCTCCCCTGCTGACTTTTCCCCCACCTTATAAATAGGAAAACTTTTTTTTTTTTTTTTGAGACAGAGTCTCGCTTTGTTGCCCAGGCTAGAGTGAGTGCCGTGGCGTCAGCCTAGCTCACAGCAACCTCAAACTCCTGGGCTCGAGTGATCCTTCTGCCTCAGCCTCCCGGGTAGCTGGGACTACAGGCATGCGCCACCATGCCCGGCTAATTTTATATATATATATCAGTTGGCCAATTAATTTCTTTCTATTTATAGTAGAGATGGGGTCTCGCTCTTGCTCGGGCTGGTTTTGAACTCCTGACCTTGAGCAATCCGCCCGCCTCGGCCTCCCAAGAGCTAGGATTACAGGCGTGAGCCACAGCGCCCGGCCATAGGAAAACTTTTTATTTGTACCCTTTCCATGTTTAAATAAGCACTGCTAGTACAATGAATAAGAAAATGTTTAGAAGCACTTGCAAGGTCTTTGGGGTACAAGAAAGGGGAAAAGGTTTTGGAGAGAGGTAACAGAAACAGTTAATTTCAAATCTTGCACTTATGTGCCTATTTTATTCAAAGTTCTCAGAGCACATGACTTACAATTAGCTATACAAATTAAAGATTACCCATTTAAAAAATTGTTCAAGAACACATAGCCCAGGGGTATAAGCTGGGGAGAGAAATCAAAACTCTTGACTTTTAGTTTGCCACTTCTAGAATTTTTAGAACACCCTTCTCATTTTTTTCCAGTTACATGATTGGCCAGACCACGTGGTAAAGAAAAAGATCTATTCTAGAAGAAAATCAAATTTATATTTACTGAGAACTTTGCAGACTAAAATATTTGAGAAGTTAACTAATAAAATGTACCCGATGTAGCTGATAGAAGTAATCTATTCTTAATATACCCATCTGGGGATATATTAGTTCAAGACAATCTCACAGCAATCTTAGTTCAAGACAAATGAAAACACTGATACCATTATGTTTTCTCTTCATTGTTAATAGGTTTGTCACAAATGGCTCTAAAATCAAAGCTTTCAGGAAGGCTATGCACTACCACCTACTTTATCCTGTTTTTCCTTCTTTTGCTAAATTTCTGTAAAAACCTTAGAAATAAAATGCCAGAAATCAGAGATAAAACAGGTCAAATTAAGAAAACGAAAAAGGCTATGGGAGAAGAAACTTTACCAAATATTTTATAATAGCTACACTTTTTGTTCCTGATTTGGTTTCATATGAAACCAACATTCAGCCAATTAATCAAGGAGAGGAAGCTAAATGGCAAAATTTACAATGCCTGTGTGACTAAGGAGCATAAGAATTTACATAGAGCAAGAAATAAAAGGTGCTGGCAAAAGCAATAGTTTTAGAAGCACTTAGGTTGGCTACCAAAATGTATTTCCTAAAATCATTGAATTTCTGCTTTAGAACAAAGAATCTTCCTCTCTCATGTATATGATGTTAAAGTTATATACCTGCCAGGCTTATTCCATTACCTTGCATATTCCTGTGGGTAAGGCGAGGAATACCAGGTTTGGATTTCATATTTCCCAAATTCTATCACGGAAGGGTACCGGCCACAGTCTTCCACCCCACTTTCACACTCTATTTTCTGTCAGAGAGAAAGAAAAAAAATAAAATATAAGTATGAGAAGAGGCCATAAGTCACTTACATTTTGGTTCTTTCACCAGTGATTGTCAAAACTCATTAAGACCAGAACACTAATGATAAAGAAAATGGATTTTCATGTTGTTAAAAAAACACTATAAGCCCTTGTGAAATTATAATCACCTTTGTAAAAGAGTCATAGATAACAAACTAATACCCTAAGAAACAATATATCAAAGATGGGAAATAAGTGTGATACAAATAAATACATATAAATATCTACTGAACTGGATTTAACAATCTGTTGCGATGTATTAAAACCAAGGCTGGGTGCGGTGGCTCATGCCTGTAATTTTAGCACTTTGGGAGGCCAATGTAGGAGGACTACTTGAGGCTAGGAGTTCGAGACCAGCCCAAATGACATGGTGAGCCTGTCTCTACAAAAAAAAGAGAAAAATTAGCTGGGCGTGGTGGTGCACGCCTGTAGTCTAAGCTACTTGGGAGGCTGAGGTAGGAGGATTCCTTGAGCCCAGGAATTTGGGGTTACAGTGAGCTATGGTCAGGCCCATGCTTTTTAACATGGGCAGTATAGCAAGACCCTGTCTCAAAAGAAACCCAAAAACTGAGATTATAAAATGATGAGGCTATTATATACTTTTATATTTCCCTGTTCCTAAGTAATATCTATCCCAACTGTAACTAACTAATTGTGAACTTTGCAGTTTACTATCTATCTCCTCTTATTTCTTTTACTCCCATGAAGTAAGCTACATGAGGTTAAGAATTCTGCCTGCCTGTTCACTGTACCAATTTCTAGTAAAGCACCTGACATGGAAAAAGAAATATTTCTTGAATAAAAAAGGCAGTGTTACCATTTGGAATAAAAGAGCTTTAGATTTAAGCATTATCTTTCAGATGATGTGGCCTGTTGTCTGTTATGTTTATACATGAATGCCAGAAATAGGCAAAAAAAAAAAAAAAAAAAAAAGATACTATTTAAGGACTTGAAGTCTTAATGACTGGGGGAAATTTGACATTTATCTTAGCCAAAGGAAAACTAATACAAAGCATCTTGATAGGGACAGAATGAGAAATAGAAATATCCAATAACTCCTAAGGCAGAAACCATCAGAAGTATTTATTTAGCCCAACTGGCTGCTACTAAAAATAAAGCTTAAGAGCCTATGGACAAGCCCTCCTCACAAAAAAGGAAATGGGATGTGGATGAGATTCTGATTCTACCTGACAATACTGGCCATAAAAACTGAATGTACTCTATTGACACAAAAAATTCTCAATTCATAAAATTTATCTTTGAGAAGTCCAATAGCCTCACTTTTCAATGTTTGGATGGCAATAACTTAAGTAGAGTTAATATTTTCAGTGGAACCACTTAAAGAAATTACTGGACAAGAAAATCAAAAGTGACTACAACTGATCATGAAACACAATATTGCTTTCAGCAATGCCAAAGAGTTAAAAATAGGAGACATTTTTCATATGGTTGGCCATCTGTGTTGGAAGCAGCATTGGTAAATTTAAAAGTGATGTTCTTCTTCTTGTTAATGATTTTAAATTATTATTTTCTAAATTTAGGGAAGAACAATCAGAAATCTATTCCTTCACCCTTAGAAGCATTTTTTGAAAACTAGTGCTACTCTGGTCTATTTTATGAGACCAACTGATCCCTTACCTACATTTAAGAGTGGAGACAATTCTACAAAGTCATTGCTTTTACTGTACAGTCAACAAAAATGACATCATAACAAAGAATCACAATGGATTCTGAGGGGCGTCCACTATAAAAATCAACACAGAAATTTCATATTAATAGTTAGAAGTCATATATTAGACTTGTTACTATAATGTAGTATCCTGGTCTTACCTCCCAAGAAAGTTCCTGGGCCTGCTTAAAAACATCCAAATCCTCTTCAGTAACGACATCCTTGTTTCCAATCACATTTACATCTGTACTTTCTTGTTTGATGCTTATTTTTATTTCAGTATCTGTCATTTAAAACCAGCAGAAAGTGTATTCACTGACTTGAATCATGAGTAACCACCATATATTACCAAAATGGCACCAAATTAGCATAGTGGGCAAATAGGGATCTTTTTGTTTGAGCTTTATAAGCTTTTACGTCTAAGCACTGCTCATAGATCCAGCAGTACCCTTTCCCTGTTATACCCAAATTTTTATTTGAATTTATCACTGTTGTCTTTTTACAGCTTTAAAAATACATGAGGGAAAGTAAGAGCAATACAAAGCAAAATCATAGCTTTCACCAAGATTAGAAGTTACATCAACGTCTAGTCATAGCATTCCCATTCTTAGTTTGGAGACAGTAAATACTACCACTTTGTCCAAATGACACATTTTTGTTTTTTGTTTTATAAAGGGTTTCCAATGTAACGGGCCAATTTGTTCAATGAAATTATGAGATCAGTTTTCTCCCTAAGGTGGATACACACACAGACACACCCACATCCAAAAGCACACTTCACAGAGTCACAGATCAGGCTTTGTTGAGAAGACGAAAGCAGGATGAACTTTGTCATGAGAAAGCAATGGAGCAGAGGGCAATGAGGAGCTGGAATACCCCTGCTGGAAGCACTGCCAGCGCACGACCAGATAGCGCTGTGGCTGCAGAGGCGGCATGGGAGAGAACATGGCAGAAGCATGACAGTGGCTACTCATGCGGGACTACAAAGCCATAAGCAACGCTATGAAGGCATCTGGGGGTCCTAAGTGTTACTACGAATGGAAATAAATAATAAAAGGTGGGAGAGTATTAGTTGGAAAAACAACATTTTGGAGGTTTAGTCAGCATTAGAAAAAGGTCAAAGTTTTACTGCTTCTGTATGAAAGTGAAGTGAGAACAAGAGAAATAGCTAAGACCTATGTGACAAATAGGAATTGACTGGTTTATTTTTTGGGGGGTTGGGGAGAAAGGGACGGGACGCAGGTTTGGTTGGAGCTTTGACCTTTTGCTTACCATCATCCTGATCAGGTTTAATCCTTCCGTCTGTCAAGCTCCCCTTCCCTGGTGAGGGGGTTCCCATCTGAGGGGTCACTTTATATTTTAATCTGCCTAGCATCCTGTGCTTTTTAAGGAAAGTTGTTCGCTTGAAGTGAGCAATTGCTTTAAAAATACGTCCTCTAGCCATCCCCCAGCTAGAGGAGGAGGAGTGAGAAATAAACCTACTTCTAATATCTCTCTTGCCAAAGAAATGGGCTCTAGATTTTGCCGTGGAAGATAATTCAGTTTTACGACGCATACGTTTGGGTGGTGCATAACTTGGGTGTCCCTTTTTGCGAGACTGGCCCTGAGTGGTATAGATATGAGAAAGCCCATCAAAGAGTGCCTTCAGCTGGCTGTTAGTGGTAAGGCTGCTCAGGGAGGGCACACTGCACTGGCTGGAAGAGCTCTGGGGCGAGGGAGAAGAAGTGGACGTGCTGGACTTTTGTGAACTGGGGCTCTGACCAGAGATGGGGGTTGGGGGTGGAAGTGAAGAAGGTGGAGGTTTTAGCTTTTGTGTGGTACCTGTAGCCAACACATGAGAAGTGCATGACTGTTTCTGAGAGACCTTTTTCCTTGGACGATAGTGCTTTGAAAAGTCTATTATTTCACCTCGTGATCTGCGACCATCAGGTGATGGTGTAAAAAACTTAGTAAGGCCATCAATGAGCCCTTTGGTTTTCTTGTTAACTTTAAGTGTAGAGGCAGAGATGTAGGTGGGGGTGGTGGTGACTTTGGTGGTGGCACCAGGCCGGGTGGGGTCTGTGACAGCCAATCTGCTGCTTGAGTCCTTCCCAGATGCAGCATGACCAGATGAAGGTGTGGTACAGACTTTAGTCTTTTGACCCCTACCAGGTGACCCCCTTCCTGTGAATGCATTCATGGATCCTTCATCACTGGTTACAGACCTAGGCAGAAATTTAGAGAATAGTATCAGCATTTAATAGTAGAATTATAAAGGTATCTAAAACAGATTTATAGCAACCAGATGCATTCAATGTGCTTAAACTTAAGAACTGGCTTTTTCTGTGTGTGTGCCACCACCTAGGTGTTTCTCTGTTGAAAAGGTAGCAGCAAGTACATTTGCATGTCATGGTTCTCCCAGGCCTGAAGGCAATATAAACAAGACAAATTTTGAAGAGACTAAAAGAACACCCAATGCTTTAACTATAATTAAATGAAAGTAAGTTGTCCCTTGTGTGGTCACAAGTAGTTATGATTTCCTGAAATGTCTTTTGTAAAGTATTAGAGGATATAAGTTATATGTGTTATCCAGAAGCAAAAGAATAAGCTTATCTAATCTCTAGTTAAGAGCCATTTTTAACTCAATTTGAAAATTTATATAAATAGAATTTGGGTATGTCTATAAATTTGTACTTTTTCTTAGAAAACAATAAAACATACCCTCTTCCTCTCAGCAGTTTATGCTTAGGATGATAAGATAACCAATAATACTCTCTTAGGAGAGAAGACAATTAACTACAGCATAAAATATTGCTGAAAAAAGGACAACAATAGCAAAAAACTGAAGAAATGATTAAAGGAAAGCTACAGCGGGTCAGACATGACATGGAAAGTCTGGTGAAGAAGCAGCACATTTACCATGGTCATTATCAGACACTGGGCGTCAGGATCTTTGTACCCTGGTTCTGACTGGTATTTCATGTCATCTGATGCTGGGTTCTGCCCATACTACCGTGTGGTCAACGGGGACTAGAGGTCACTCCACTAACACAGCTGGTTACATGAAAAGCAGCTGAGTGCCTTCGCCGTAGCTAGGGCTGGGGAGGCTGGCCATTTTGTAGCAGGATTTTACACAATAGAGAAGCATATGCATGTGAATTATGAAAATGCTTGGGCCCAAGAATGGACTTTCAAAATCATCAATTTAGCTCAAAGTTAATAATGAAGAAATGGAAGCCTAAAAATGATATGATGTTGGAGTATAAAAACATCTTAATTACAGATAGAAGAGTACATTTTAGTGGTTATCTTGTTACACAAAGATTTCACGAACAAATTTGAGCAGTCAGCTGAAGGGGAGGTTGGTGCAGCTACTAGGCTCATCTGAGGTGGCTCAACTGCCAGGAGCTTTGCCTGACGCCACCAATTCAGCCAAATCAGGTTAACGCTGGAGATCTCCAGTGTCCCTAGAAGACGCAGCGAGGGTTACCAGCAAACCAACTCATCCAGGCTAGAATGTTTTACATCAGAACGCTGCATTTGGACTGTATCTGGAATCGATTGCCCAGAAAGGATAATATGCTTATAAAGCATGTAAAAGGAAAACTCCCTAGACTGTCTTAAAAATTCCTAAGCTCAAAGGACAATTTTGGACAAACAAAAAGTTAGGATTGGTGCCAGATGCAATTTTCAGCTGTGTCCTTTGTTTAGAAAGTTTATATCCTAATTTGGTTTTTTTAATTGGGCCCTGAGGACACAGTCCCATTTCGAGAACAATGCTTACACAGGATGAATGCAAAAACATAATTTCTACTTCAAATGATACTAATAGGAAAGATTTTATTCATAAATATGTTTCATGTTTGCCTCTGGAAATTAAGAAAAAAATCCATTTTAAAATGTCTATGGTTAAAGGGTTTTCACAAAGTTTCACAGAAAACTCTAGAAAGGGGTCTGCATTCTCTATTTCTCCTTACGGAGGTAAAGATACAGACAGACAGATACTGTTCTTCTGAGAGCAGGTAGTATGGTGAACTGCTTCAGATAAAAGTTGGGGGAAAAAAGAGTAAGCAAGTGAGTAAGGTTCTTGGTGTTTGTTCAAGGTGTGTGCGGAGCACATATTCATTTCTAAATGACAACGACCCTTTCACTAACCCTACAGAGATGCAGCAGTCTACTGGTAGAACTGCTATAGATACGCAAGTCTATTGATTTCATTTGTAAACACCTTAACACTGATAGTCAAATCTATACTCTATACAGGTTAAAATATATTCATCTCACCTCGTATCTTTTCTATACTTTTCCAACTAACTCCTCCTAAATGCTCTACTGGGCTTTATTGGCAATTACATGGCAATAGGACAGTGGAAATGGTTATCACAGTATATCTGCAGGCCACTGTAAATATATTATTTAAAGGTATGTCTACACATGCATGCAACTTGCCAAATGGTCCTGTCTAACTCTTTTAGGGCAAATAGTAATCTGCAGGTTTCTCAGAAGCTCCCATTTTGTAAAAAGGGATCTTAAAAAGCAGTAATACTACATTACCATCAGAAGATAGAGGTATTTTCTCTAAAATGTTATCTGGACTGACAAAAGATTCACCACAGACGTGTACAAATCCATATCTTGTTTTAAAATTCCTATGAAAATATTTACATAATTAAGCTCTTCTAATGCTCAGCCAGCAATAAAGTAGGCTGAACAATTATTTTCAATTCTTATGTTCTGCTTCCATCCTGCTGCTTGAAAAATGTCACTTAGTATCATAGCTACTGCCAACAGAAGACCCCAAAACGCCAATAGTAATTAAAAATGTTATTTCCAAAAAATTTCCACAGCTTATGGGAAAATAAATATTTTTTATCCCTTGAATATGAAAAAGATGATGCTTAGAAAGTCTAACAGATCTAAGGGTGTTACAATCACCTATATTTTAAAGCACAACATGAAAAATTTCTTTTGATAAGATCTCAACCTACAACAATCGTTGCTTTAATTTATTTTTCGGTCGTCCAATGGGTTTTGCATATCGTCGTTTTATTTGTGCAGCTTTCTCATGAAGTAGTTTTCTTCCCTTTTTCTTTGGTCTGCAGACTTGGCAAATCCACATCCCTGAATTAATATATATATGAGAAAAATGTTTTAATGTTTCATTTTAGGAGAAGTTATTAAATATAAATTGCTGCTGTAATAAGCTGCCCAAGGATGCTTGTATGCAGAACTCTATTCCAAAAGTGGGTCATTCCCTTTTGTCATTCTCCTCAGGAAGCCATGACTAAAGGTCAATTTCCCCAGAGTCAAGATGGTGAGAGCAGGGGCTGCCCCTATCTCAGAAGCCTTCCATAAAGCTGTTCCCAACGTGTCACTAAGCCTCTCACCACCACATAAACACACCTGAAAACTCGCCCCTGTCAGATACTATACATCTTTTGATTTGAGAGAGACATTTTCAAGTCAGTCGGTTTTTGGAACTTCTAGGAAAAAAAAGTATTTGTTTTATCATTTCTTTCTGCAAATTTCCAAAGCTAAAAAAATTACCAGTATAAAATATCATTTTAAAATTAAATCTTAAAAATTTTAAGTACTGTGGAGCTACAATAATTAAAACTACATATCCAGCATAGGTAATAGGTCAATGGAAAAGCACTGAAAGACCAAAACAACCGAAGCCTATAGAAAAGTTTTAGCACATCAAAAAGGCCATATTTCAAATCAGTGGGGAAAGGATGAAACAACTCAATAAGTGGTGATGGAACAAATAGCTATCTGTCTGGAAGGAAAAGAATTATTTCATATCCTTTACAAAAATAAACTCTAGACAGATGAATATTATAATATGAAAAATAAAATGTTACAAGTACTAGGAAAAATATGTGGATATTTATACAATCTAAGCATGACTGACATTTAAAACTGAAGCCATAAATAAAGATACACGAATTTGACTACCAAAGAGAGAGAGAGAGAGAGAATGCTTCTGTAAATCAGGAAGAAAAAAGGTAAAAACCCCAACAGAAAAATGACTAGTGGATAAAAACAGGTACTTTACAAATGATGATATACAAATAGCCAAGAATCAAACACAAAAAATGTTCAATTTCACTACTTAAAGAAAAAATTATCAGACATCCTTTTTCTGTTATCAGATTGGTAAAAATTTTTTAATAACACTATATTTCATCAAATCTAAGATACTCTGGACATAGACTATAAGATGCACCTGATTTCAAAGATGTTGACATGTTAAAAAAAAAAGTGTCTTAGACTCAGTGAAGTATAGTAATGGGGAGTGTTGGTCCTAATACAGACAAACAGGTATCCTAAAATGCTGGTGGTTGGTCAGAAAACTATCTGATATAGTCTTTCATGTAGATAGTTTTTAATCTAGAAATTCTTCCCCTAGGAATTTATTTTAAGAAAATAATTGTGGATGGAAAAAATTGGAAACATTTATAATATCCACCATAGATTGGCTAAATAAATTATGGCTCTTTTACACAAGGGGTTGGAAAATCAAATACCTTCAGGAAGCACCTAGATTTTATAATATATGTGAAGTTGGAAAATAAGACAACACAGAGTAGTGAGATTGTGGCAAACTGGAGCATGCATGCCCTACCTAGAGATTTGCCCTACCTTAAAATTTGAAATTTTAAAAATAATGTGCCAACAAAGCTTATCTAAGGCCCACAGTCACCAGGTTTATAACCCCTGCTCTACTCTATGGAGTTCTACACACTCATTAAAAACTATGTTTTAGAGAACATTTCATGATGTAGGAATGCTTACAATTTGTTATTAAGGGGGTGGGGGAGTAAGGTTACAAAAACATGTACAGAATGTTCCATTTCTCTTTAAAGTGTATGTGGAGGAAGGGAAGGAAGTTCCAATTGATTTTTCTTTTTATTTCTTTTTTGTCTACCTGTATTTTCTAAATCTCCCACAATGTAAATGTATCAATTTTATAATATAAAGGCAAAGTTGTTTTTAGATGTTTCACATAATACACTGCAAAATGAGGGGGGAAAGGCTGAACTAGGCTGACTAACACAATAAACACAGAAGAAAATCCACACTCCATCAGACACAGTCAGCTCGAGGATAGGTCAGATGATCATATTCAAAATATCAAGTATTGGCCGAGAAAATGGCGATGGCTTCCTATCATAGGACTTTGGAGTCATCGTTATCACTGAAAATACAAAATTTCTTAACTCTAAACACTGTACTGAATAATATAGAGAGTGTTGTAAACTTCTGACCTACAAAATCCAAAGTTATTCTAATAAGGGAGTAGGGTTTGGGGAGAGGGACAGTCTTTTTTCATCCCTGGGTCTGAATCAGAGTCTTTATTGTATAAATAAAACCCCCAAACTAAATGCTTTTATATTCCCCTCTTCATAACCTGTGCCAAATCCATAGTATAGGGAAGGTAGAAAGGATGAAAAAAATGCTTAAGGAACCCTGTATATCAGACATCAGGACAAGGCTAACCAGTATGTAATAAAACATGTTTTTAATATGGTTTGAAAGTTCACCTTTTGGCATTCTGGAAAGTGGTGGGTCACAGCACTCCATATGGAATCCTCTATCACAGGAGTCACAAAAAAGCATATTATCCTGTAATATAACATATTAGAGACTAATTGAGACTGAAACCAACTGCAAAAGGCCAAAAATTCTTATGTTACTAGATTAACAATAATACAATATAATGAAGGTGCACCAAGATCCCAGTTGCAGCCTGACATCACATGTATCTGAAACTTTAAAAAGAAAATAGCAACATTCTATAAAAAAGAAAAATCTTAGCACTGAAAAATTAACAATTTACCTGGAGATGGACTATTAAAAGCCATACTTACTGCATTTTTGCCTTGGATTCTACATGCACTGCATGTCTTGCATTCGATGCACTGCCACCTTAAGGCCTTTACATTTGTTGTTAATTCAGGACAAAATTTCAAACAGGATGGGTGTCCTATGAGAATAAAAAGCAAATTGCTTGATGGGAAGGGTGCCTTAGATATTTTTAAAACTCCCATTCCCTAATATTTAATAGATAGCTGATGGCGTTAGCCAATGAACATTAGGAACTTGACAATATAAGATCAGAGAATATGAATTATGGATTTTCCTTTCTGTGTTTTTTTCCCCTGACTTCTTTCCCTGTTTGTAACAGAATGACTGTATAAACAAATGTTCTACCTAAGAGAACTTTGGAAATTTATACCTACTCCAATTGCAAGCCTCTGAGAATCTGACGATTACCCATGGTTGGATGGTGTTCTCACTCCCATACCTTCTGTTAAAACTCTTGTACTTGCCACCTTCATCAATCACCATCTACCCAGAGTGTCCTGGTTTGCTAGACTGTGAGGGGGCCACTGAAGTTCAAACAATTCCTACTCTGTGTGTGATGAAATCATAATACTTAAAATGGGCTGCTTAACAGAATACAACTACAAATGCTCCACCCCCTAATCCAATAGTATACAAAGAACACTCGATTGCTGAGATAGACAAGAAATACCCCATTGCCATCTGGCCTCTGGTCCCTGAATTTAAATTCTGGAAGTAGGAGAAGACTGAATTTGAGAGAGAGTTAAGAAGTTGAAAGATCCAGGTCAAATGGAATACGCCAAGAAGCTCACTCTCAGCAGATTTCCCCCATTTTCCCAAGTGTTGAGCTTTTCCTACACCATTTTGGACACACTTTTTACCTAGCAGCGCTCCACACACCATGTCTTACTGCTTACTTCACAGAGGAAAACTGGAGACCCTGAGGGGCAATGCCATTCAAAGGAGCCAGCCAGGAGCCAATGAGTAATAGATTCCCCCACAAGGTGTGGGGAGAGTGAGCCTAGACTCTTTGGAGGGCAGTGCAGTTTAAAATCTAATGGTCTTTTATCACATAAACCCAGAGATCTCCAAACTTGATTTTATTTTTCTAAATCTGGTCTTTAAATAGTAAGAACATTAGTAAATCCCATGCGAAAGAACTTATAACCAAACTGCAAAAGAAACCTGAGGGGTAATAAAAAAAGCAGATTCTGCAATTTCAAAACTGTTTTATAATTTCCTGACTTTGGCAGGCTCATTGTTTAAATATGTATTTTGGGTTGCTGCCAAAAAGGTCCTCCTCCCTAAAGCTTAACAGGTGCTTCATAAAATTCCACCCACCAGGAGATTTGGCTTTTTGAAGTAAAAACATTCAAAATCAATCATCAATACCGTTAATAAAAGCACACTATTCCTGAGTTTAAAAAAAAACAAAAACTTAAACATCTGTATTTAAGATGTCCTGAAAATAAAGTGTTGTCACAAGATTACGACCTCAGGCAGGAGAGACATCAAGGTAGATGCATTTAACCTAGACACCATTATTTTACAAGGGCTTCTCTCATCCAAATGAATGCAAGGAATAAGTTTAAATATATAAAAATGGTATCAATCACCTCTTTCTGCTCAGGAACAGCAAACAAAGACAGCTTGCTTGTCGACTTTAAGAAGTAAACTCTGAAGGGGGAGGGGAGAGGTCTACTTTGATCAGAGTACCCCTACCTTCGCCCCCTTATATATGAGGGGGTTAAAAATTCAACTTTTAAAGAACAGCAATTTAAATTCCACCCTTAAAATGGGTCCCATCAGCTTAAAAGTATACCATTTACTTTTTTCCCCCCTTTTTTATTGCTTCCTGTAAGTCATACATCACTGGCACATATGACCTCAATTTAATGCACTGAATTTTTCTCTCCATTAAAATCTGCTTTTGTAACCTTGTAGCTTAATATTCAGTAACGAAGGTAATTCACATATTATAGCTTAATATTTATTCTCACAGATATTAAAGATAGACTTTTTAATAATTATACATTTTGAAAATTAATGGATTTCAGTCATTTTCAATCAAGAGCAAGGGATATTCTTCCTCTTAATGCTTTCTCTCACTTTAAGTAATATTATATCTCAACTACTACTATTTAAGCTACCCTAACAAATTCCAAAATCTTCAGCCTATCTTTCCTTTAGGCAGTAATCTTACCTTTATTTAGCTCAAGAGAATTGGCCATAGATCCCTTCCAGCTCTAAATTTCTATGATTCTGTAAAGGATGCTGAGGGATGAAGAAACATTTCCATTTTATTTTCTTACGGCCAACTTTAAAATAACACAAAAGACTGTGACTGAGTCTTGATATACTACTACATAAGCTATAGTAATTAGATAAAGAAACAATGCTACCGATAATGTAATTCCTTACCTCTCATTTAGTCATTCCATAAACTCAACAATTTCCTCTAAAAATTCTTGTTCTCTCTGCTGACACCATTCATGGTGGTTTGTCTTTCTGGTGTTTGTTTTACTACTGTGGTTTGTAATTTATCAGATTTGAGAGCCATAATATGTATTCATTCACTCATTCATCCTTACATAAACACATATTAAGTACTTGTAGCTTATAATAGTCTTATCTAGTAAAACCCAAGGAATACTATTTAAAATTAAACAAGTTCCAATGGAACCACATACAGTAGAAATTATTTTTGGAAAAAGTACTGTGGAAAGAAAAAAAAAGGTGGGTGGAGGGCTATAGTAGACAGAATAATAGCTCCAAGATGTCTGTGCCCTCATTCCCATAATCATAACCTCTGAATATATTACTTGACATGGCAAAAGGAACTTTGCAGATGTGACTAAGGGTACAGACCCTGAGATGGGGAGATTATCCCAGGCCACCTGAGTGGGCTTGATCTAATCACACAAGTCCTTAAAAGCAGCCAAACCTTTTCCGGTTTGGTTAGAGAGTGAGATGGGAAGAGGAGAGGTTCACATAAAGGGAAGGATTCCACCTACTGCTGCAGGTGCTGAAGATGGAGGAAGGGGGCTGCAAGCCAAGGTTGGTGGCCTCTAGAAGCTGAGAGGACCTTCAAGTGACAGCAAGACAATGGGGAGCTCAGTCCTACAAACACAAGGAACTGAATTCTGTCAACAACCCCAATGAGCAAGGACATGGATCCTCTCTGCCCAGGGTCTCTAGAGAGGAGCCCAGCCCTGTTAGTGCCTTGAAAATCTGATGAGACCCCCCCATGTTGGACTTTTGACCTACAACTATAAGATAACAAATGTGTTGTTTTAAAACACTAAATCTGTGGTAATTTACTCCAGCAGCAATGGAAAACTAATAAAGACTCAGACACTGAGCCCCTAGACTGGCTATGTAACTATCCATCTGCCCTTCCTTCACAAGCACTAGAGTTACAGTGAGCAAAATAATAGACATGTTTCCCACCCTTTCAGAGCATACAGGCTAGCAGGAATGACAAACATTAAACAAGAATTAGTGTTAATGCCTGACAATGGGTGGCTTAGTGAGAAACCTAGCAGGAGGTTAGAGAAAGGCCTCCCTAAAGAATAGACCTAAAAGATGAGTGGGAGTAGATGGCATCAGGCGAGGGGCAGAGCAGGGGAAGATGGCATGTGCAGAGGAGAGAAGAACATGATATGTCCAAGAAGAGAGAAGCTGTTCAAGGTAACTAACGTGCAGACTATGAAGGGAACAGTGATATAGGATAGGGTTGACATTGAACAAACCAGAAGAGTTTGGGGGCTATAGTAAAGAATTTGGATTTTTCCTAAGAGCAAGTGGTAACCACTGAAAAATTCTGTGATCAGATTTATAATTTAAAAAGCTAACTCAGGCCACAGTACGGAAAATGGATTGGGAGAAAGAGTCAAGCTTAGCAGATCTGGATGGGGTGTGCATATATTTAAGATGTTGGATATATATTAGGATTTAAAATCAATGTATTTTTGGTGACTCCTTGTGTGAAAGAATAGGAAAAAGGATGGCTCCAAATTTCCAGTTTGTGTAACTGAATGAGTAGCCATGGTGTACCATTTGCTAAAACGGGAAATCCTCAAGGCGAAGCAGGATGTTGCGTGTTTGCTGGAATTTCTGTTGTGATTACTGTTGTGGCTGTTTGTGGGTGGAGGGAGCAGTGCAAGGTTGATGAGATGTTCTGGGTATTAACTTCAAGGTGCCTATGGAGTGGACAAGTGGGAAAGTTCTATAGGTGTTTGTTCCTAAGGGCTTGGAGAAGCTGAGGCAAAGTAAGGGCCAACGACAGAAGGCTTAAGAAACATTTAACGGATGGAGAGAGGATGAGGAGCTAACAAAAGAAGTGAAGTGACAGAGAGAAAACACAGAGAATATGGTGTCACAGAAGCCAAAGGAAGAGAACATTTCAAGAAAAAAGATTCTCAACAAGGTCAAATGTGGCTGAGAGGAGTACTCGGAGTGGGTTGAAAGATGTTGATTAGATTTTGATAAAGACTGAAAAGTCTGCCGTGCGCCGTGGCTCAAGCCTATAATCCCAGCACTCTGGGAGGCTGAGGAGGGTGGATTGATCAAGGTCAGGAGTTCGAAACCAGCCTGAGCAAGAGCGAGACCCCATCTCTACTAAAAATAGAAACAAATTAATTGGCAAACTAATATATATATATAGAAAAAAAACATTAGCCAGGCATGATGGCACATGCCTGTAGTCCCAGCTACTCGGGAGGCTGAAGTAGGATTGCTTGAACCCAGGAGTTTGAGGTTGCTGTGAGCGAGGCTGACACCACGGCACTCTAGCTGGGGCAACAAAGTGAGATTTTGTCTCCAAAAAAAAAAAAAAGAAGAAGAAGACTGAAAAGTGATCATTAGATTTTGCTACATGGAGGTCATTTAACCTTGATAAGCACAATTTTAGTGAAATAACATCCCTGCTTTGGCCTTTTTAGGAGATGTGGCTCACCTTCCTCCTCCTCTTCCTACCTATTCCTCTTTGGATTCTATCTTTAGATTTCTTTCTATTAAATAGTTAAAGGTCTCCTTTCCAAACTAATGATTCAATCTGTGTTTAGTCAGTGTGAAACAGGATGACGAACCAACCAATCCCCGGGGTAACCTTATGGAAATAGTGATCTTTTTTTATATACTCATATACCCATATACTGTCCTTATTGGTCCCCTCTAGGAGCAGATGGCATGCAAGCTTTGTTCAGGGCTAATACACAAATAAATACAAACCCAAGGAAGACTTCAGGTCTCCTGAGGGCATACTGATAACTCTACCCCATAGCTCTTGCTCCTTTTACTGTACAAAAGGGATTTTTCCCACTCTCCCAGCTGGATCACAGAAGCCTTTCGTCTGTCTCCCGTTTCAATGAGCTTCCACTTAGAATGATGCTGTAATTTTGAACTGTACACTTATCTTAGATTTGCTAATTTGAAAACACACATGCACACAACTCATCTGTAAGTAAGATTTAACCACCCAGCAATCTGAGCAGCAGACACAAAATTTCATTTGGTATAATATCTAATACTTATGTGAAGCTAATTAAAGATAATTTGGTCTTAATGAGGCAAAGAGAATATAACAGTGTTAATTTCAAAGTAGGCTGATCCATGAAAGTCAAGGAAAATCACTTCCTAGTCCCAACATTTCCACAGACCTGAAGACTATGTGATGATTCCCACATTCATATTAGTGGTTAGAGTAATCCTTCACATTTGTCTAATGTTTTATAGTTCATCTTCATATCATTAGCTCATTGTATCCTCACAATAGCCATGTGGATGCAGGATGCAGACAGCATCCTCCACATGCACAGCTCAGGAAAACTGCAGTTGCACAGCCAGCAAGCAGCAGGAAAGAACTGGAACACTGGGCTGGGGACACCACATTTGCAGTTTCTTTCTTGCACCATGCACCTCACTTCACATTTGTACTACATATAAACTTGAATATTGTATAATTTTTTTAAAAAAAGAACTTTTAGCAGGGAAAATACAGTTAAAGAAAGCACTGCCCATTTGAAGCACTGAACCATCTCAATAACTGAGAAATTTCTAATTGGCTTTACTTTATGATGTAAGCAGAAGGAAACATTTATTACTCATGTCTATGAAATCTAAGCACAGTCTAAATGTGACATCATACAAATGGTACTTCCGATAGAAACGGCTAAAAAGCATCAGGCACATCTGGGAAACACATTTAAGACTGATCCTCCTTATAGGCTGCCATCTATATTTCCTTTTTCTGGTTTTATCCTGCTATGGCTTTTTTTTCACATAAACATCTTATGTTAGGGATCCCTTTGATCATTATGAACAGTCTCAATTCAATCCTAGAATCAATGGACTCTTCTGAGTGTGAGAAAGCAGCCATTTCCATAGGTCAACTAGGGGTACCAACCAATCTGTAATTCCCACTTGAGATGCTACATTGGACTGTAACAACGGGCTTCCCAGCATTTCCGAGGGCAGTGTTGAGGCATGCTGGTCTTTTTCCCTTATCATTACCAAGGTGTCACAACAGAGCATTAAAACTACAAGAACCCCCAAACTCCCTAAAATGAACATTTTATTTTGACCCTTAAATTTAAAAAGGAACAATCAACAAAGCCCACTCTTCTGATGTACCACATGAAGTAAATGTTTACAAAGCATTTCCCTGAGTTAGAGACAATAGTTTTTTTGACTAAAGTAGACAAATCCAGGCTGGCACAGCACACGCAAAGGAAGATTAAGTGAACCTCCCCACTAGAGCCGGATCCCGTTGCAGAGTCCAGAGAAGCACTCTGAGGCATCCTCTATCCTGAACAAAGAGACATGATGACCCCGGGGCTTGAATTTCTGCCATGACCCATACCTTGGCTCCAAAGCCTCTGGCTCTCTCTACTTGAAGACTGGCACGCAAAATGACCCCAGCTACATAAACCCTCTAGACAGTATCCTTAAGCCATTCTTCTCTGTTCATTAAAAGAGAAAACAAGAGGGTATGTTTGAAACAAGAAAACACAGCACTATACCTACACATCCCTAGCTTGACTCTGAAAAAGTACGAACAAAAAAAGTAAGAGACTTTCAGGGAAAGAAATTTTCAGTGACCTCAAATATAAAGCAGATCAACCTCCTCTTTGGCAGGTCTTCAATCTGGGAAAGACAAAGGGAGATTGATTACATCAGAAAATCTAAGATCTACCTGTTTAGAATTACGCCTTTATACTCTATGAAGGAGGCCTTGAAGTTATGATCTAGAAGATAATGATCTCCAACTCTTTATCAACTCAAGTGTATCACCAGAGGTAAGGAAATATATGAAGGGAACTTTTCTTCCCGCATTTAAGTACGTCTTTAATCTGTCTAGGCGCCCAGACAAATGGATACTAAAGAAATAAAACAGTGAAGGGTGTTTTTAAAGTACCACCTTAAAAACCACAAAGGGTAAACCATAGACAAGTGAACACCACTAAATTGATCAGGCAGTTACACAAAAGAATAATTCATTCAGAATGAGCCTCGTGAGAAAACCCAAAGATAACGACAGAGTCAGAACTGGTGAGTGAGGCACTACCTCACCAGCATAAAACAGGGATATTGTAAGGTTGAAATGTATTAAACTGAACATACAGATAATGTTTCCATGCCCTTTTGTAACTATCCATGATACCATGGCCAGGTAAAAGAATTTTAAAGAATCTGTAAAGCCCATCAAAAAGACTGTCAGAATACATTTTTCAAGCAGGGTTTGAAATATCTTATTTCCAAGGCTTTCCCTCATAGTCAGGGCCTGAAAGGTGCGGAACCACAGAGGGCCTATCAAGCTAAACCTTCATATGAGGAGTAAACATCACTGCACGACACTGTCATTCCTCACTATGAAACATTTCCTCTATCCAACCATCAAGCAGCCATCATAAGTGGTGAGATTTTAAATTACTTGCAGCAATCAAGGACAACGATATCAAACATGACAAACCATAACAATGGCTGACGTTGATAGCATACTCACCATTGTTCTTGTAGACCCTTTGCTAGGGCTATTCACTGGTGCCCTCATGTTTAATTTCCATAAAATCCAAGAGGTACGTGCTACCATTATTCTAATTTTGTAATGGGGAAACAGGCTTGGAATGGCTAAGTAACTAAGTCAAGGTAGAGGAGTTAGGCTGGAGTTGGTTCTTGAGTTTGCTCTAAACCACTATATTTTATAACTTTCTAAATGAGAGTAAGCTATGGTGTTTTGCAGGTTTGTTGTTTTTTTAAGATTACTATAACTAGAGAAATATTTATTCCGTCATGAATTTCAAAATAAGACTTTTGGGGGAAAAGTTTCAGTAGTCTGAGAGAAAAAAATTTAAAGACTAATTTTAAAAAAATCTAATAACTACCACTCAATCTGTTGATAAGTATATATGTATGTATCTGTGTGTGTGTGTGTGTGTGTGTGTGTGTGTGTGTGTGTGTGTGTGTGTCACCTAGGCAAACATAACCTGCTTAACAAGGAGGAGGACTGGCTAGTAAAACAAATTAATGTAAGCACAGTTTATGTTTCCATTATAGAACTGGAGGTAAAAATGATCTTAAAATCTCATGCTGAGAAAAAGGCAGAGGTGATAGCTACCTTGAAAGCATTTTGGATATTGCAATTTGCTGACAGTCCCTACACCCAACAATTCCCTGATTTCAAGGAATCACCTTTTCCACAGAACACTCTTTTCCTGTCTTAATCCACGCAATTTGAATTTCTTCCATGCCTAATGATTTCCTGGTTCTGTCATTACAGTTTCTAGAATATTGTTCCTTTTATTCAGCATCATGCAGAGCTGGGTTGTAATATTACATTTCACCAGTAGGTGTCAGGAGCTGAAACACTATAAGCTCCAACCCAAATCTCTCCAGACTTCAGGTTATAGAAAACGAGTAATTCTGATTATATTCAGCCTGAAAGCATAGAATTCTATACACTGAATTTACCTACAATGTAGAAGTCTCCATACTGAATTACAAATGCCAGTATAAAATGAAAGCATAACCATAAATATTTACAGTACTATATAAACATATAATATCTATATGTCTATGCTAATATACTTTCCCTTCTTCCTTTTTTTCTCTTAAAATTTAAAATCTATCTTATTACCACATAATTGCCTTAAAATAACAAATGTAGTTTTCATAGAAAGATAAATAGCATGAAGTTATGATAATGGGATGTCGCTGTACAGCACAAAAAATACAACTTACCACTACTGCCACAATCTGCACAGGAGAGGAGTTCTTCTGGTTTCTTTTCACGATTTGATTCTTTAGTCCCCAAACAGAAGCTACATATTGGAATGGGATCAGCACGGGGCTATGACAAAATTAAAATAAAAAATGTTATTACTTTTCCATTTCAAAATTAAAAACATTAAAATTAATAGCTTTTTCCATATTTCTTTAACAAAGAAAAACTGCCAAGTAAGGTATTTGAATCAACATTTTCTGCTAATAAAAAAAATCTCTTACATTATTTGATATTAAAGTATTACCTGTTATATTTAAGTGTAGTACATAAGACTCCGAAGTAATTTCTACTAAATAATGAAATCTAAGACTTTATGTATTATATAGCTTTTCTGAAATGAACATTACTAAGGATTCATTTGAAATGTCAATTGTTCCCATAATCTGTATGCCTATAATAAATTGACTTATCTATTCAGCATTCTAGTTCATGAATATCATCTAGTTAAGTCAGACTGTTTAAACTTTATCAAACATTGTAATGCAGGTTACTCTTATTCACCTTTTAAGTACTTGACATAAAACATTAATATATTTTTAGGTGACATAATAACAGAATTAGAATAAGCAAGAACTAAAATTCTGTGAGATCATTTGAGAAGATCAAAAGATCACTAATAAGGCTTTTCTGGCACCAAGGTCTTCAAAAGTAAGCCACATCATACCAAACAAAGAAGATAAACCTTCAATCTCTGACATTCTCACTTTATAAAAGAAACAACAAAACATTTGTCTAGCCCCATAGCACCCTTTAACTCTCACTATGGAAATTGCTTTCAACAATGTATAAATCTACATATATTTTAGCGTCCCCATTGTTATTTACTACTATCAGCGATGCTCGTATTCCCATCCATATGAATAGTTGACTGTGCCTACAGATCTGGTCACATTATTTTGAACAGCAAAACTGTATGAAAACTAAAATTTTATTGCATATTCCAAGCCTTCACACATGTTGTCTGCTAGCCATCTGAATGTTACTATGATGTCTTTATATTTGAATCTCATGAATCAAAAATTCAGGGCAAGAAAACCCAACGTAATCACAAATGTTTTTAAATGCAAATTAAAAACAAGATTTTTGCTAGGTCTAGCTCTCTAAATATACATCGGTGTAGGATAAACTTCATTTGTTCAGCCACTCTTTCACAAATGCCTAATACATTGCCTGGTGCACAGTAGGCGCTCAAAATATATTTGCTAACTGAATAAATGAAGGAAACATACGCTAGTTTAAAAAAAATCAACTTCATCTCTAAGATAATATTTCAAATGGTTATAATGATCTAACAAATGTCTTAGTTCCCTGTGACAACATGTCATAAAAAACAAAAACTCATCTCATGACCCAGCACTCGCAAAATTGTTTAATATGACTATTAATTTCATTTTACAACATGAGCATTCATTATCTTGCCCTTACTTTAAGCTTAATTTGTTCTTTTAATATGCATAGGCTTTACTTTCTGAGGTAGCTATGCAAATGTGTTTTTGTAGCCCCAGTTAAAAAGCAGAGTATAAAATATTCTGTACTAGAAAAACCGAAAAAGACAAGCTACTACAAATTGGTCACTGACTCCAGCCACAGTTTTTTAAATGCCAGATAATCAGCACTGCATAATTATGGATCCATAGTTATTACTTGCAACTGCTCAACTGCAGTACCTTGGGAACACTTTTGTTCCTTTAAATAGCAATTAAAAGAACAATCTGGTTTTAAAGTGACAACATTCCCCTGATAGATTCTAGCTAAAACCCAGTCCTCATACTAATGGGATTCCTGCTTTCATTTGATATAATAATGTTCAAGCCATTGCTGCCATCCTTGCAGTGATAAATAATTTACAGAATGTCACATATCATTCATGCAATGAAACAAATCCAAATCTCCAATCCCATTTTTCTTTCCCAGATGAATTTTTAGCAGTGAGAGACATGGCCATCAGCCAGCATTCATGCTCATTTTTCGTTTTTAACTAAAGGTAACACAAAGGACAAAGGTTGCTAGTAGTTCATGGCCAGAAAGAATGATGTCCCACACTCTGCCCAATAATAGAAAGCATAGATGCTATCACTTCACGCTACATTCAAGTGAACCCCACTATGCTGATGTATGCTCACAACCATTTATTTTAAGGATAACTATCTCACAATACTCTATAAAAGCAATGCATTATACAGAAATGTCTGCCCTGCTGAATTATTGATAATTCAAAGCACTTTTTGCTAACCTCAGTGTAGGCGAGTCTAATTAACTTTAAAAAATTGTCATTTGTACAAAATGAAACTTTTACAGTAACAAATGTAAATGGATCACAGAATTATTATGACTCACTATTTTCAATCAGACTACATTATAATCTGTTTTAAAAAATAATTCCTTGTAATAAAGTAAAATGGATTGCAGTCAGAAAGAGGTCTGAGTAAATGGCAAGTTGATTCTACATAAGTCTATTACAGACAAGTCATATTTAAGAGGTTTGAAAATGGAACCCGAAATCCCCAAATTCTTAATTCCTTTCTTTGAATTTTTACACAAGCACCTAACCTGTTGATCACATTTTCTCATCAATATGCCTGGAGTATTTTAAACTTATGCTCAAAATAAACACTCATGGATCGGTCTAAATATGAAAATATCCAGCAAGCTCTGCTGTGGAAGTACTTCCTCACCATCTCCCATGCAGTGGTCCTACAGCTGCTGCTAAGCTAGAGACCATTCCTATACTATCTCATTTAATCATCTTAACAACCTCACCAGGTATGAGTATAATCCCCATTTTAGGGAAGAAATTGAGGGATTTGAAAAGTTTGGTAACTTTTCTAAAGTTGCATAAGTTTAGAGTTGGACTCAAACACAAGTCTGTCTTCACTAGAGCCCGTTTCTCACCTTTGCTATCTCCCCTCTATTCCTCAGAACAACAAATGTTTAAAAATTATCTTTCCATTAGTGGCAATAACTCTTTACTAATGTGCTCATTATCTCTTCCATTCATTATCTCTTCTCCCATGACCAATGGCATGTTTTACAAAACTATTAGGAAGGGAACCACTAACGTGTAATAGGTTATTTATCAATTATAATGGGGGGAAGGTACCTTTACCAGTATGTGACCAACTGACACCATGTATCTCCCAAGTGCTATTCTGAAGGACTCAGCACTGCCTCTACAGTATTCTGGCTAGAAGTATTTACCCTGAGTCCAATCATAAGGGAACAATCAAGCAAATCCAAATTGAGGGACATTCTTTTAAAAAAAACTTGCCTGGACTCTTCAAAAAATGTCAATGTCGTATAAGACCCAAAAAAGGGCAGAATCAATTTAGGTGCCTAAAGTGGCATGAAAACTAAATATAATTTGTGACCCCTGGTTGGATTCTAGATTTTTAAAAAATACCTACTGCTATAAAGGGGATTAATGAGATAATTAGGGGAATATGCACTCAACACTAGACAACAGATAAACTAGATATTAAGTTTCTTGAGTGAATATAATTGTGACTATGTAGGAGAATGTCTTTGTTCTTAGAGGATATGTGCTGAAATATTTAGGAATAAAGTGCCATGATGTTTGTACCTTACTCTCAAATAATTCAGAAAAAACAAAAAACAAAACCCAAGTGTGCTTGTATGTGAGTGTGCAGAGAGGGAGATAGAAAGCAAATGTGGCAAAATGTTAACAATTGGTGAATCTATATAAAGGGCATATGGGTATTCATTAGATTATTCTTTCCATTTTTCCGCACAATCACAACTTTTCCTAACAAAAAATTAAGGAAAAGAAGATCTGGACTGAATTATTATACATAGTCAGCCCTCCATATCTGTGGGTTCCACATCTGTGGATTCAACCAACTGTGAATGGAAAATATTCAAGGGAAAAAATGGATAGTTGCATCTATTTTGAACATATACGGGCTTCTTTTTTTCCTTGTCATCATTCCCTAAAGAAGACAGTCTAACAATTATTTACATAGCATTTACATTGTATAAGTTATTACAAGTAATCTAGAGATTATTTAAAGTATACAGTATGCATGGGTTATATGCAAATACTGCACTATTTTATATAAGGGACTTTAGCATCTGTGGATTTTGATGTCCATGGTGGGTCCAGGAACCAGTCCCCTATAGATACCAAGGGATGACTGTAGTTGGATTATAAGCATTTGTAAAACAAAGAATCTCGATCCAATTACCAACTCAGAGGAAATACAGCGGACAGAGGAACATGTTAATCTGTAGAGCAGGGAGATGCTTGTGCCAAAACTCTAGAGAACAAATGGCCCAGTTTCTTCAACAAATAAATTAAAAGGGAGACAGAGTAAGAGAGAGAGCAAAAAATAGATATAGAAAAACCAATAGATTAAGAGACATTTAAAAGGCATATCAGCCAATCACCATGTATGCACCGCATCTTGATCATGATTCAAAGTAGAAAGCAAAACAAAACAAAATATAATGACCTAGTGAAGGAACTGGGGCTATTTAGCCTTCAAGGGACTGTGTGGAGGGGAACAAGCTGGGTGTCTTCATCCAGGTGAAAGGGTTAGATTTGTTCTTGTGCCTCCAGAGTACAAAACTTAGACTAATAGGAGTTATAGTAGAGAGATTTTCCAACAGAACTATCCAGCAATAGAATGGATTTATCTTCTCTTTCCTACTTCAATTGTTTATTTTTCATTTTTTTAAACTGTGGTAAAAAATACGTAAAATAAAATTTACCATTTTAATAAATTTTAAGTAGACAGTTCAGTGGCGTTAAATACACCCATAATATTGTACAACCATCACCACCATCCATCTTTAGAACTCTTTTCAATTTGCAAAACTGAAACTCTGTATCCATGAAACAACAATGCAGCATTCCTCCTTCCACAGCCCCTGGCAACCACCATTCTACTTTCTGTCTCTCCATTTGACTACTGCCACTACCTTAAATAAGTGGAGTCATACAGTATTTGTGGAATGGATTATACTCAAGGCAATGAGAGGCCCCTGTAATCCAAAGAGACCATGGAAAGCCTGGCTGGGCCCCATCCAGATGGTGAAGACACAAAGTTAGGGATTGTACAAGTTAGGGATCTGGGACTCTTCAAAGGTTCTTTCAAATCAAATATTTTAATGGTTCTATGGTTGGATAATCTCTAAGGCCTTTCCCAGTTTTGATTTTTTATTGATTCTAACACACTTAAAAAGACTTTTAAAAATCTTCAGGACCGGCCGGGCGCGGTGGCTCACGCTTGTAATCCTAGCACTCTGGGAGGCCGAGGCGGGCGGATTGCTCAAGGTCAGGAGTTCAAAACCAGCCTGAGCGAGACCCCGTCTCTACTATAAAAATAGAAAGAAATCAATTGGCCAACTAATATATATATATATATAAAAAATTAGCCGGGCATGGTGGCTCGTGCCTGTAGTCCCAGCAACTTGGGAGGCTGAGGCAGAAGGATTGCTTGAGCCCAGGAGTTTGAGGTTGCTGTGAGCTAGGCTGACGCCACGGCACTCACACTAGCCTAGGCAAGAAAGCGAGACTCTGTCTCAAAAAAAAAAAAAAATCTTCAGGACCTTCAATCTCAAAATAAAATAGCCTTTTCTAAGGAAACATTCTTTAAATCTAGGATAATGTACTTTTGAGAAGCTTTATTTCAGTTTATGATTACTTCTGTTTCTGCCCAGAAGGAAACAACGTATTTGTCTGCCTTGTTAGTCTAAGTAACTGGACAAAAAGAAATGAAAGCTCATGCACTAGATCAGAGCCAAGAGTATCCAGGCTCACACCCTCTTTCTGACAATGACACAAAAAGGGGCTTTATAGGCCATTTCCCTGGTCTCCCTTCACCATGATCAGGGATATAGCCCTCTCTTTCCATAATCCCCTATAGATCTAACCTCTTGAGTCATCTATGCTTTTCATGAAATTGCTTTTAAAACATACCATTTTAATAACCTCCAATGTTAAAAACTAAACAATTCAGCATTTTTCGAATGAAAAATATGTTCATACTTGCATCATGGAAAAGACCTGGATTTAAATTCTGCTCTCTGAGCCTCAGGTTTCCTCATCTGTAAAAGAGCACGATAGCATCTGTATTGTCTAAATCTAGGGTTGCTAAAGTTTAAATGTGATTGAGTGTGGAAAGTACTTTGTAAACTATAAAGTATTACTCAAATACTGTTAGATTATTGCAAAATTCACTTTGGCTAAAAAACCAAAAGCAAATAAATAACTTCAAGTCCTTGATAAACATCATTGCAAATGAATTGTTCTGGAGTTTAGTTACTCTATAAAAGACTTTGATTTTCTGAGTCCCCATGATGAATATTAATCTTAGAGGATTAATTTTAAAGAATGAATTAGGGAGTATAGGAATCGGGTAGAAAATACCTCAAGAGGCCTGTAATAATTTATTAATAACAAAAGGAAAACTCAAAGAAAAAAAGATGTCAGAGGAAGAAAAGCATAAGCAAATATAAAATCTTAATGAATAATACCACAAAAGCGAACAAACATAAATCCTCAACCCTCAAGTATCAAACAGTTCATCATTGGGGAACATCTATATACTTCAGCTCAGACAACTCAATTCAGTAACTCCAAAACAAGCTGTGTGAAAGGGCTGTTTTAAAACTCTTCTGTATCTCTTTAACTTGTACCCTTTTGTCATACTGTACTGAAATTTGAAGTTTAGGTAATGCTTTACTGTTGACCAAAATGCTTTTCCCACGTGCCTCACTTGTGCCAAATATAAACCCTGTGAGTTAAACTCTGGAGCTCGGCCAGGTGTGGTGGCTCACGCTTGTAATCCTAGCACTCTGGGAGGCTGAGGTGGGTGGATCATTTGAGCTCAGGAGTTTGAGACCTGCCTAAGCAAAAGCGAGACCCCATTTCTACTAAAAATAGAAAGAAATTAATTGGCCAACTAAAAATATATATAACAAAAAAATTAGCCGGGCATGGTGGCACATGCCTGTAGTCCCAGCTACTCAGGAGGCTGAGGCAGGAGGATCCCTTGAGCCCAGGAGTTTGAGGTTGCTGTGAGCGAGGCTGATGCCATGGCACTCTAGCCCGGGCAACAGAGTGAGACTGTGTCTCAAAAAACAAAACAAAATAAAAACAAAAAACCCTGGAGCTCCTTCTGTCTCCTTTGTCCAGGTGAGTTGAATGTCTCCCTACAGTCGCATGGTTAAGAAGATGGAGGAACCCCAGTATGCTAATGCCAAGCCCTTCACTCTTTTTGCTTTCCTCATGGTTTGCCCCTCGTTTCGTCTGGGGCTTGATTTAGACATCACCTAATTAGAAGGGCTGTCCCTGACTACCCTCTCGTAAGCTGTATTCCACCAGCACCCCTGTAGATCCTCCATGCCTTTATTTTTCTAGCACTCATATCACTCATCACCCATCTGAAATACTATGTAACATTTCTTTGTCTATTTTGTGTCCTTTATTAAACCACAAGCTCAATCATGAGGCCAGAGACTTTGTTCATTGCTGCAATCCCAGCCTCAGAGTACACTGATTGAATAAATGAGTGAACAAATGAACAAACTGGTTTCTCCAGTTCACAAGTCCCAAAATACTGACTACTGTCCTCTATTTTCCTGTATATCCTTAATGACTACAAACGTGACACACAAAGCAACCATCAAAGACAAGGAGGGCTCCATCACTGTCTAATCTGAAGGCTTCTTCTTTTTTATTTTTTACTCTGACACATGTAATAAATGACATTTATATTTGCTATATATGTCCCTGGACATAATTTGACAAGACTAGACCAAAATTTAAAAATCATCTGGGAGGAAAATTATCTCCCCAGTATTAACTATTAGGGACTGCATGGTAATAGTCACTATAGGTCATATATAAGACAGGCTTGGGGCCATGACCAGGTGCCAGCATCTAGTTGTGGTGACATCCACCCCTTTCAAGAAAGACTATGAGTAAAGAAAAAGAAAAAGAAAGAAGCCAAGTAAGATGAACACACTGTAATGGGAGTACATTATAATAAGAACATAGATCTGTTCAGTCTGTTTTAAAAAGAAAATATTTTACAAACTTTGGTGTTTTATTGCTGGTAATGAATTATTATCCACAACTTCACACCTGACAACAGAGGTTGAAAACTGCTCCTTCTTGTTTTTAGAGTAATATACTAATGTTTTTTGTTTCTGTTTTTGTCAGTTCAGCACTCTCTTTGACACTTATCTAATAAAGAACTAGACTTTATTTCTTGCCACTTAACCCACTTATTCAACTGATGTCTGTCGGAACAGATCAAGCACTCTCCTAATTAGGATATAGACCATGCAAGCTCAGGATTTTCCCTTAGGGCAATCTGCTAAAGATATGGTCTTCGGAAACACACTAACTCTAAAAGTAGGGATTTCCTCTGATGATCTAAATCGTTTTATTTTTTCAGAGCGTTTGTTCTCTTGCTCCAGTCGGCATCTGCAGCAACTGTGGTCAGTGCAGCCATTCCTCAGCAGGGAGGGTTGGTGCCCTCCACTTGCTCAGAACAGCCCCAGGTCTACTTCAGATCCTTCAGGGCAGAACAGAACTCTGTTTACGACATGCCTATCGCCATTTTCTTTATACTCATGTACCCTTTTGTTTTATTCCAAGGCTAGTCTTGCAATTCCATAGTGAATTTGAACCTGAGTAGATGCTAAATAATTTTTTTCAGAAGATAATTGGAGATATATTTACTATAAGACTTTACACAGGCAACAATTTTACCATAATTTTTTTACTCTCACTATATAGATTTTTATTGTATCACCTCCCCTGCTCATTATACTTCTCTGTGGGTAATTGGTTCTGTGAGGGAGCATTATATCATCCCTACCGGCTCTGTGGATTGAGTTTCTGTATTACTCTGGGCACAAGGATTTATTATTGTTAATGTATGGAGATCCTGAATGTGACTGCTGTATTTTACCTCCTTGTCACAGTGATGAGAGTTCTTTGTATTTTAAGAGTGACAATAAGTAAAATCTAATAAAAATATTTAAAAGCATCCCTACATCTATCCATAAAATACATTCTTTCTTCACTTAAAGAAATCATTTAGAAACAAACAAACAAAAAATCAATGACCACATACTGAAAATTCTCACCATCAAAGGCTGACTCAGAAGTAAAAAATAATAAAAGCTTAGGCACAAATGAGTAAGAAGAGAGGAGGAAAGACTTTCTAAGAACATCAGCCACAACAGTTATCAATTGTGTGGAGTTAATTGAAATGCTCACACTGTATCCTTAGTCTAGAACTTGTTCTAATTAGGCAGGTGTGCCATTTATAAGAGTGCTGATTAAGGAAAGTGATTCTATTGGAAGGAAACAAATCTAATCCTGCACACTGCCGTTAACAATGGCATCTCATTTGTGGGGTGGTGGTTTGTTTTTTAGATAAAGCCTACAAATTTTGGGGAAAAAAGGGACAATGAAACAATTACTTGCCCCAGGGCCTTCAATTTCTTATCTGGACAGGGACTTGGCTTTTAAAATTTCATGTGAAATTCTCTCCTCCACTCCTGCCATTAGAAACTGCAGATATTGCATTTATCTTCTTAAGAGGGATCAAAGTCTGATTCAACACAGCTGGAAATTTAACACATGGTTACAGGAAGTCTGTTTAGGATTTACAAACTATTCTCTTTGGCAAGCATGTCATGATATTAGCAATATAAACCCTACTCTACATTTAGAAAAATGGAATTTTAAAATCAACTCACATCCAAGAGTCACAAATCTTTAGTGGTTCCTTTTTTAAAAGAAAATTAACAAAGTGCCTCTCAAGTGATTCCCAGCCTCAGTGCTGCAAGAACTTTGACTAAGGCAGGTCTAAACTTCAAGACCATTGTTTCTTTAAGGATAAGAAAACTGATTGGGATGTACATAGAAATTCTACCTTAAAGATGGCAAGGAAAACAAAACAAATAGGAAAACTCTGGCACTAAATTTTGAGAAAAATGTGATGGGTGCTGTTGGTAGAAATTCTGTACTGTGATTCATCTACATAATTTGGGAATTTTTTCCAAGTAAGACTATAAGCACAAGGTATGCACAGATTAAAGGACAGGCATAACAACAACTCATAAGAAAGGCAAGCAATGGCTGGTACTCAGTAGAGCTGTATATCAACTAGAGGCAGCTGGCTTCTGCGGCTGCCCCAAGGCATTCATTTTAATCTTGATATGGTGCCTACAACCCTGCCTAGGCCCAATGTGAACATAGACATTCTCATTACCAATCCTGCCAAGAGAAACCTGAACTAACTGCTCAGAGGAGACAAGGCAACTCAATTGAATGTAATTAGATCTAAACAGGAAAGGAGAATGAAGAGATGAGACAAGCTAGAAAAGTCACATTAGTCACTTTCTCAATAATATTATCACCACCACCGCCACGGTGCTCCGCATTCACAGATTTACATGGCAGTTAAGACGCATATGCTATTCAATAAGTTACTAATATTTACTCAGCACCCACAGTATGCCAAGCAGGATATAAATGGTACTACAAGTGCTTGCCCTCACAGAACCAATAAAAGTGGCGTAATTCCATTACCACATTTAATTCTCAATTACCCTGTGGGCATACAAACCATCTGGTGTGCAGAATTTCCATGCCCCTGACTTTTTGCTTTTGTTTTCCTTACTTTAAGACTACCTCTGACCCTTTCAATGACAGCATTCACAAGCAGTAGGAGAAGAGGATCGCTCGGGTAATTACTACCGAGAGTGTCAAGAACTCTGACCTTGTTTTTTGGAATTAGTTCTGTGTAGCAGAAGTCTCATCCCTAGACCTCTTTTGTGGTGGAGGTTCCAGACCTACTAATTCTTTAAGCCAGGCACCACCCTGGACACTTACACGAACACTGTCTCAGGCAGACTCTGCTCCCTGGTGCTGCAGCCTCACTGCATACTGGGAACTGCACAAGACATAAGCCCCTCCTCCTTATGAACGCAAGCTACAGCAAGGCCAGGAAGAGAAACACCAGATGTGATAGGCTTTCCCCGCAGGGTGAGGATTTTTAAGCTCAATTTCCTAGAACTTTACAAGTCTACAGAAGCCAACTAAGGGTAAACAGCAGGAAAAAGAAAGCTCATTATTTTTGTGAAATTGGTAAAATTTTGCATATTTTAAGTCAAAGGTTAATACACTGTGAGCTCTCTGAAGCAGATCCTAGTTTGGTTTATCTTAATTACACATAATATAGAACTATACACATTATAGACATTTGATAAATAGTTGTTGAATATATGAATGTAACATTATTTCTCATACTTGGTACTTTCTCATAGTTTTCTAAGTTATATTCTTTAGCATATAAACAGTAAATAAAGAAATGAGTAAAAAGTACACGCTTATGAGGCTAAATATATACATTAAAATGTCTGCCCATTTAGAACTTTCACATCTAACCGTTTACAATTTTTTCAATTGTGATAAAATATAAATAACAATAAAATTTGCCATTTTAACTATTTTTAGGCATATAGTTCAGTGGCACTAATTACATTAACATTGTTATACAACTAAGTAAGTTAAGGTATATTTTAAATATACTGAAATGTATAGTTCAATGAGTTTTGAATAAATGCATACACTAATGTAATCCATACCCTTATCAAGATATAGGCTCCATAAGCCCAAAAAGTTCTTTCCTGTCTGTTCCCAGTCAATCCCTTTCCAATTTCCTTTCCAAGCAACCAAAATCTGATTTCTACCAACATAGTTTGATTAAGTCTGTTCTACAACTTCATATATTCATGGTCTGGGTGTGGCAGTCATAACATGTAATCAAAATGTTTGTACCCCAATAATATCCTGAAATTAAAAAAAAAAATTTTTAAATGAAAAAATAAAAAAAAGAACTTCACATAAATGGAATAAGACACTGTGGATTCTTTTGTGTAGGGCTTCTTTCACTCTCCCATGTTTTCAAGATACATGCATATTGTTGTATACAACATAATTCATTTATTTTTATTACTGAGTAGTATTCTTTTGAAAACATATAAAAATGTATTTATTCTCTCCATAGTTGACTAGCATTGGTTTTCAGTTTAGGGCTAAAATGAAAATACTGCTATGAACATTCCTACACAGTATTTTTAAGGATTTGTATGTTCATTTCTCTTGATTAAATACCTAGGGGTGGAACTGCTGGGTCTTAAGGTAGGTATATGTTTATTAGAGAACCCTGCTAGACTAAGAAAAGAAAAATGCAAATTACCAACATCAGGAAGGAGGAGATATAAATACAGTTCATGAAGACATTAAAATAATGGGAAATATGATGAACTTTATGCCAATAAATTAGACAACTTAGATGAAATGGACAACCTCATTGGCAGACTAAAATAAAAAAACTACACAAGAAAAAACAGGACATCTAAATAGGCCTAAAGAAAATGATTCATAATTTAAAACCTTCCTGCAAAGAACTCCATGTCCAGATGACTTTACTGGTGAATCTTTTCAGAGATTTAAGAAGAATATCATGCCAATTTTTCATGATTATTTCAGAAAACAGAGGAGGAGGAAATATTTCTCAATTAATTTTGAGGCCAGCATAATTCAAAGTCAGATCAAGACATTACAAAGGAAAATTAAAAGATCAACCAATATCCCTCATGAACATATCCCCATTTTAAAGAGTTTCACTAAAAAACAAACCCCCTTTACTAAGGTATAATTATACTGAAGTCAGTGTCATTTACGTACAACAAAATATACCCTCTTAAAGTTTAAACGAATGCATACATCCATGTAATCATCACAACAATTTAGAGAGCCCTCTCATCACCCCAAAACGTTCCCCCAAAGCCCCTCTGCTCTCTCATCCCTTTGCACACAGGCAACCACTCATTTGCTTCCAGTAACTACAGGAATTTTGCCTGTTATAGAATTTCATATATGAAATCATACAGTATGTATTCTGTTATGACTTCCTTATGTGTGCATGCTTTTGAGATTCAGCCATGTTGTTGCATGTGTGAATAGTTTATTCCTTTTAATGCTACATAGTATCTCATTATAGTAATATACCCGTTGATAGACATTTGAGCTCTTGATAGTTTTGGGGTGTATCAATACATCTAATATGAACATTCACGCAAAAGTCTTTTTGTATACATGTTTTCACTTGTCTTGGGTAAACATCTAGGAGTGGAATTGCTAAGGATAGGGTTAAATGTATGTTTACTTTATAAGAAATAATCAAAATGTTTTCCAAAGTGCTTGCACCATTCTACACTCTCAGTTGCACTTGATTTGTCAGTCTTTTTAATTTTAGCTATTCTAGAAAGTTTATAGGAGTGCCTCGTTGCAATTTTAGTTTGCATGTGCTTAATGACCATTCATATACCTTCTTTTTGCCCATCACAATAGTCACTGAGATATATTGATAGACCCTCTTTCAGTGATAAATCTGTTACATCCCACCTACTGAGAATACTATGGGAAGTCAGTTTTCAGCTGTCACTCCCTTTAGGGATTGCCTCAGCTGCAAAGAATCACACCACCCAAGGACACATCCAAGTGGTATAGGCCCACATTACTGAGTGATGCAGAAATATAAAGACGTGGTCATCTTGGCCCAACTCAGGACAATTCTGATGGCCCAATCTAGCTCCAGAGGTACCTCTGAAGTGTTGTTGAGCTATATCCCCGGCTCAACATCTCCACTGCCTAATGCTGCATTGCTGCCCTCCCTCTCCCAAGAGCTGATACCAAAGGCATCCCTTAATACATATCCCATACAGGAAACTTTATCTCAGTGTCTGCTTCCTGGGGAACACAACCTGTAACACTCATTTTTTAATTGGGTTGTTTTACTGAGTTGTAAGAATTTCTTATATATACTGGATAAAAGTCTTCTGTATGTATATAATACAAAAGACATATATATTATGAATATTTTCTACCAGTCTGTGGGTTATCTTTTCATTTTCCTAACAATTTCTTTTGAAAAACATCATTTTTAATTTTGATGAAGTCTCATCTATCAATTTTTCTACTTTTTGTGTCCTAAGAAGTCTTTGCCTATTCCAAAGTTGCAAAGGTTTTATACCATATTTTCTTCTAATTTTACATTTTTTGTTATTTATATTAAGTCTATGAATGATGTTGATTTTTATATACAAGGCGAGGTAAGGGTCAAGGTTCACTTCCCCCCCCCATATGTATAACCAGTTAGTCCAGGACTACCTGCTGAGAAGATTTTCTTCTTCCCATTTAATTAGTCCTGCAATTTTGTTCTTCCTTTGCTTTTTTCTTTTTTCTTTTTTTTTTTTTTTATAGCTACTGCAGGTCTTTTACATTGCCATAAATTTTCAGGGTACATGCTTTGCCCATATTTTTTCCAAATTTATCACTGTATTTTCATATTGTTTGATGCAATTATAAATGGTGTTTCAGTTTCTGTATGTTCATTGCTACTGTGGAGAAATACAATTATTGGGGATTTTTATATTGACCTTGTAGCCTGTGAACTTGCTAAATTCTGTCTAGTTTTAGTATCTTTCTTAAAGATTACTTAGGATTTTCAACATAGATGATCATGTGGTCTGAAACTAGAGACAGTATTAGCTAATCCTCTCAATCTGTAGGAGACAGTATAAATACTATAATTAATATTAATACTCTAAGAGACAGTATTAGTTCTTCCTCTCAACTCCTTTAATTCTTTTTCCTGATTTATTGTACGGGCTAGGAACTCTAGTACAATGCCCGAATGGAAATGATGAAAAGAGGACATTCTTGTCTTTTTTCTTTTTGGAGAAATAGTCTTGCTCTGTCTCCCAGCTCGAGTGTAGTGGCATGATCATAGCTCAATGCAACCTCAAACTCCTGGGCTCAAGTGATCCTCCTGCCTCAGCCTCCTAAAGAGCTGGGACTATAGGCATGCACCACCTCACCCAGCTAATTTTTTCTATTTTTAGTAGAGACAGGGTCTCACTCTTATTCAAGCTAGTCTTGAACTCCTGACCTCAAGTGATCCTCCCGCCTCAGCCTCCCAAAGTGCTAGGATTACAGACGTGAACCATATCTGACCTGAGGAAGAAAGTATTCAGTCTTTCATAGAATAGCTATGTTTTTTTTTTAAGATGCCTTTTATCAAGTTGATGAAAGCTCCTTTTATTGCTAGTTTGTTGAGAGTTTTTGTCATGAATGGATTTTTAGTTTTGTTGACTGCTTTTCTTATATCTCACTGAGATGATCATGTATCTTCATCTCATAATATTAAACCAACTTTGTATTTCTAGATAAACCCCTTCCTAGATAAAACTCAAAGCACATTATCCTTTTTATATATTTCTGGATTTGATTTGTTAATTTTTTTGAAAAATTTTTACATTTATGTTCATGAGGAATGTTCCATAGTTTTCTTTTCTTGCAAGGTCTCTGATTAGAGTAATGCTGGTCTCGTAAAATGAATTGGGATGTATTGCCTCGTCTATTTTCTGAAAGAACTTATCTAACATTTGTATTACTAAATGTTTTACAAATTTCACCATTAAAGTTGTCTGTTGTCTGAGCCTGGAGTTCTTTTTGTAGCAAAGTTTTAAATGATGAACTAAATTTCTTTAATAGATAAAGGACTATTCAGATTTTTGTGTATGTGGGTGTGTGCACCCACAGTTGTAGCAATTTGGGCATCAAAAAATTTTCCTATTTCATCTCAGTTGCCCAATGTGTTAGTGTAAACCTTCATAATATCCCCTTATTATCCTTAGTATGTCTTCAATGATATTCCCTTTCCCATTCCTGGTATTGGTAGTATCTCCCCCCCCCCCTTTTTTGGATCAGTCTAGAGATTTCTGAATTTTATTGCTGTTTTCAAAGGACCAGCTTTTGATTTCTCCTCTTTACTTTTAATGTTCTTTATTTGCAGAAAATGCTGATTCTAATCCAGAAACCTGATCTGCTATCATATATATCATTACCATTATTATTCTAATTCAATAGAGAGAACCCTGTGCCCTTTCAGAGTGACTTTCCCTTTTCCTTGGATATAGACGGTCTGCTCATTTAACCTTGGTATCACATGGACACCACTCCTGGGAGCTCGGGGGTAGGGGTGCACAAGTAACAGCTGGTGTTTTAGTAGAAGAATTCCATCAAGAATTGCTCTCTTGGCTGGGCGTGGTGGCTCACACCTGTAATCCTAGCACTCTGGGAGGCCGAGGTGGGAGGATCGCTCAAGTTCAAGAGTTCGAAACCAGCCTGAGCAAGAGCAAGACTCGGTCTCCACTAAAAATAGAAATTAATTGGCCAACTAATATATATAGAAAAAAATTAGCCGGGCATGGTGGCGCATGCCTGTAGTCCCAGCTACTCAGGAGGCTGAGGCAGAAGGATTTTTTGAGCCCAGGAGATTGAGGTTGCTGTGAGCTAGGCTGACATCACGGCACTCTAGCCTGGGCAACAAAGTGAGACTCTGTCTCAAAAAAAAAAAAAAAATCTCTCTCTAGATAGTAGTTCTTAACCAGGTAAGAACATCAGAATCCCCCATGGAGCTTTAAAAACAAATGTATGTGCCTAAGCCGCACCCAGAGATTTTGATTCAATAGGTCTGGCATTGACTTAGGCATGTTAATTTTTTAAAAGCCTCAAGGAGAATTCTGATGGTACCCCAACTTGAGAAATCACAGCTCTGAATGGTTAGGGCACTGGGCAGTTTATGTTAACGAGAATCTAAGGAATGGGAGAGTAAATACAGAGCAACAAGGCTACCAAGAATTTGTTTTTAGTAACAGTGGGTCTGAGGGTCCCAGAGACATAAATTAGTTTATGTTGTAAAAATGAGGGACAAATATATAAGTATACTTGTATTATTGTATAATACATGGCTTAAATCTCAACGTGAGGGCTATTTTGATTTTAAAGTAATACATATACATGTTTTTTTAAAAAAATTCAAACAGCACAAAGACACTGAGAATGGAAAGTAAGTCTCCCTCCCATGTCTAACCCCAGGACCCTCAAATCCCCTCTCCAAAGGTAGTTATTGTAACCAGGTTTGTTGAGACACTTACATTGCTAGTCCTAGCACCCACAAACAACACCTTAAAAAAAAAAGTTGAGGCATATTATACCAGTCTTGCTCTAATAGATATTAAGGTTGTTACTACTCTTTTGCTTCTATAAAAAATGCACATATATGCAACTGTATATGCAAATACACCTGTAGGATAAATCCTTGGAAGTGAAATTACTCTGGGTCAGAGGGCGTGAACATTTTTTAACTGCAAGAGGCTATACCACTGTATACTTCTAACATATTTTATTAAAATTGTACCATATTTTCGAACTCCTGACCTCGAGCAATCCTCCCGCCTCGGCCTCCCAGAGTGCTAGGATTACAGGCGTGAGCCACCACGCCCAGCCAATTGTACCATATTTTAACTTAAAACTTTTTTTTTCAAATCAACTTTTTACAAACAGACTCAAGGTCATATTTTAAGTCAGGGGTCCTCAAACTTTTTAAACAGGGGGCCAGTTCACTGTCCCTCAGACCATTGTAGAGTGCGCACTGTGGGCCTGGGGCGAGTCGGCTGCTAAACAGGGCAGGCAGCCCTCGGGCTGTAGTTTGAGGACACCTGTTTTAAGTCAAAAAGGAGGAATTTTCCTTATCCCCTATTATGTGATAATACAAATAAACCTGTACCTCCACAACCATCCATAATTCAAGGCTAATCAAAGACCAGTGTTCTCATACAAATCCTCACAACCTTTACACTGGAGGTGACAAATCAAACAGAGGTCCAAGAAGCACTAGCCAAAGGACAGAGAGTAGTAAACAAAACTCTGCTCTTATTCAATGATCTTTCAGGATCAGCACATTATGTGCAACATCTTCACACTAAAAAGATAATTAAAGCATGATTACAGGGGATTGCAGTACGTCTACATGTGTGTCTGTGTGCCGTGTATGTGTTTTAAGAAAATAAAGGGTGTATAATAATTTTATTTGAGACCATGAGTTAAAAAGAAACTTTCCATGTAAGTTTGACAGATCACTGTAACTTACAAGGTCATGGAAATTTTTTATCAGCCCATAACATTTCAGTTTTCCTTTCCATATTCAGTGTCACAACAAAGAATAATCTAAAGACTCAAAGAATAATCAAGGAGCATAGACCCATATACAGAAGTATAATGCCAGTATTATCAAGCACAGTTTTTCTTCCTTCTGCCTCACTCCCTCCCCTAGTCCCTTCCTTTTTCCGGTTTCCCTTCTTTCCAATTACCTGCCTTATCTCTGTTTGGAGGGTCTGGCTCACATGGTACTCCTGGTAGTTTCTTGCTGGCAGTCATCTCTAAATCATTAAGATGATTCTGGGGATAGCTGGCAGTAGGGGGATGATGTAGATCAGCACTTTTCAAACTTTAATGTGTAAACTACACACTTGGAGATCTTGTTAAAATGCAGATTCTGACTCTGTGGTTTGAGGACAGGGCCTGAAAATTTTCATTTCTAACAAGCTCCCAGGTTACACTGATGGTTTGGGGTCCACACTTTTGAATGGTACGAATATAAATAGTGTAAAAAATTACCCCCAAATAGTTCATATTCAACTCTGGGGCCTGTTTTACCTTTTCAGTATAAGGATTCACCAAAGAGTAAAACCCTGGAGCTAAGACCCTGCAAGAGGAGCTGGAATAATAATAATTGCAGTAGTCGATGGTGATAGCAGTTGCAGTAGTTAATAGTTATCATAGTAGGAGGAGGAGAAGCAGTAGTAACAGGAATTACCAGCAGGAGACATTTAAAGAGCACTTGCTATGAATAGATTTTCAGGTAATCATTTAGTTAATCATTAAAATGCCAGAAGATGAGTACTATTATCTCCATTGTACAGATGAGAAAACTAAAGTTAACTTTCCCAAGTCAGGCAGGCTGCAGAACCACTGTATTACCCTGTCTCTGGTTATCTATCAAGGTCACCATCACTGTATCGTTAGTAATGGAGGTCGCCATTTCTCAAGTTTACACGCAGGAGGAAGCAATTGTTTAAAGGCCTTCTTTTCTAGCTCCTGTAAGGTCCAGCTTAGATAAATAAATACATCATTGTAACTTATCAGTTTAGGTCAAGGTCAAGAAGAATTTTAAACCAATGTTTGACGAAACAGTTCAGACAATCTACTTTTAGGTAATCAAGACTGGCTGTGCTTTCAGAGCCTGTTGAGATGATGATGTTGTTTTAAACCTCTTGGCTTTATTTGTTAAGTAAGGTGTGATAGAGTAGAACAGTTTGCTTTTAAAGTTATTTTAAGACTAACTTTGGTTACAATATGAATTCTAACATATTTGGCTTCGAAGCTACATTTTACGCTTTTTAGAGATTAAGCTAAACATACATTTCTCAGTCAAAAAGCCCTGTAGGGTAACCCGATCTGAGCAGGGGCGCTTTAAGTCACTGCCAAATAAAAAGCATGATCGCCTTATTCCACACACACAAATACCATTCTAGGATAGGCCAATTAATCATGAATATAACTTTTCAGACATTACATAATTTCTCATAGACTTGCTTCTAATGCCTGCCAAAGAAAACATCAATTTGTATCACTATGAATAAATCTACACTTGAAAAGGAATGAAAGTTACAAACATGAAACAGTGAAACTCTGGTCACCTCTCTCATGCCACCCTCCCTCATAATTTCTCTAATAATTTTATTTTATAAAGCTGGAATTAATAAAACAACCTAAAATGACATAAGCTGAAAAATTACTTAAATAAAATAAAAATGGGGAAATCCAAGTTAGTTTCATACCTCCAGAAGTGGCAACCTGTAAGATATGACTAATGGTACTAGAAAAACACATAATAAAGTCATCTGCACACTGCATACTCCTGGGTCCTCCAATATTCTACACACAACAATACACTGGTATATTAAATCACTTGTTACTATTTTTTAAATATTCCATTTTCCTATCTAAAATTATTTGTTTTCTAAACAAATCTTTCACCCATACCTCCCTGGTTAATCAGGCATAAGTGATTAATTTGAAAGTAATCCACCAATATTTACAGTCAACATTTTCAAATATAAATAATCAGCATAAGCCTGGTTAGTATATTATTTTAAAAATATACTCATTGGCCCAGGATTACCGTCACCATGTTTATGAAATTTCTTAACAGAGTATTTACAAGGAAAAAGAACTAGTAAAACAAAAGCAATAAATTATTCTCATGCTAACTAATGGCTGTACTAAAGATATATTAGATTTTAAAGGGGTATGCATAAATTCACAACAGAATTATCTGAATAGTCCCCTTCCACAAACATTTTCAGGGTGTTCTCCTTCACACTACCCTTTTAAAAACAAAATTAATTGTTTTCCATTTACTTAAAATTGGGTGGAAGAGTGCCTGCTTTTGAAACTTTCCTGAGGAAAATCTATCGCCCTAATCATCATTACTCAAAAGCATGCAAGTACCCAAACATACATATGGTGCTCTGTGTTTTTAAATAAAGACCAAACCACGAATGTCAGATCTTTTGTAGGTGTGGAGAAACAATCAGAACAGTGCTTCCCCGCCTTAGTTTTAAACTCTGGCCTCACCAGCCAGGATTTTGTTCAAACTTTACTTTGTATGTTTTGCTTTTAAAAAGATGCGTTTTTTCATGGTCTAAAAAAGATATTATATTACAATTCTAAATGTTTTTCCAAACTATGTAACTATGTATGTGTATGTAGATCTGTATATACATATAATATGTACCTACGTATATGTATGTACCTATGTATAATATAAGGGCATGCTCCTCACTCTCTCCCCCAATTAATAATAATCAATAATAATAATAACAGCTCATGTTTACTGCATGCTTAATATGTGCCAGGTACTGTGTTAAGTGCTTAAATTATTTCAACACCCCTATGAGGTAGGTGTTATTCCTGTCCCAGTCTTACTGAGGAGAAAATTGCAGCACAGAAAGGTTAAATGATGGGCCCGAAGAGAGTGCTCTAAAATGGCAGAGCTCAGATTCCAACTCAGACAGGTGATCTCAGAGCCTGCAGGTTCACACCTCTGTGAATCTCCAAATTAGGAACAGTAACCAGAACAGGATGGGATACTGTCATTACACACCAGTCAGGGACAAAGGTCATTCTGGAAATGGGAAACAGGCGAGTTTATAGTTGGAGTGAATATTAGAGGAAGAAGCTCTGGAAGGTCTATTATTGTCAGAGCAGATAAAGAGGAGCCCACCAACAATTCTCTACTTAATTCAAAAAGACTTTTAGGGAAGACGGGATTTCTGAAGTTATTTAGAACAGAAGGAAAAAAAGAATTTACAGACAAGAGAGTCTAAGAAAATGATAGCACTTGGGAAGAGGCTCCAAAAAATAACGTAGTGAGTCAACAAAGAAGGTACCACCTAGAGGAAGTGAAAGCGAATGAATGGAGGGGGGCAGGCTGGGGATCTAAGCAGCAGATGAGGGAAATGAGATAATTCAGGCCCTGCTGGTGACTGACTTTGATGCAGGGAGTGAACAGTTAAGAGTAGATGCAAAAGGAAATGAGAAGCCACAGCAAAGATTTAAGGAAAGGGTTGGCATGGTCAGGAAGTTGACATTCTAGGAATTTAGAAGAGAAGGCAAGAAAAAGAGAAAGACTAGCCTTAAAGCTACTGAGTTTAGTGGATTTCAGAAAGACTGGTATTAGTCTGGACAAAGAAAAAAGTTGGGAGGGAAAAAAGCCAGCCAGAAATCGTTCTAAATTCAATAAAGTCTTCAGAAAAAACTGCCAAGGCAGAACTTCTAATGATTCACTCTGCCAGTACAGCTAATTGCTTAGCAATTACTGGACATTATGATAACAGAGACCGTAGACATTCTTAAACTCTTACAACTATGAGGATCTATGTCTCAAACCCTTGAAATTTTTATTAGTATTTAGGTGTACACTAGATAAAGTTCTCTATCCATGTCACCAGAATAAAGATGATAGTTTTTCAAAGAAAACTGTTATGTTATCTCCTCCATTAAGCCAGAGTTATCCTCAGCTAAGATGTATATATGAATAATTTATAGTCACCTGGAATGGTTAACATATGAGCATATTATTCCAAAGATACAGCTAGTTTTCTTAACAGGCCAGATCATAGAAATTCCTAAAAGCCTCTCTCTTAGTTAAAGGGATAAAATATAAACATTTATGGGGGAAAAACAACTTTAGTAGCTTATTGATTTAGCTTTAGGAGTATTTCACAACTGAGTCCTTTTTAACAGCATACAACCAGGGGCATGTGTCTAATCAATACTGAACATCTACCTTGCAGTTGGGGCTCATGAATTAATCAACATCTACTCAAACTCAAAACCATCAGGCAAAAATCAACAGTGGCCTACATCCCTTTGAACACTGTAGAACCACCCAAACAATGTTCTCGTTTATAATGACAAGAGCGAACTCAAACACCAACCGCAAGCACCAAATGGGTAGTCTCTACTCATGATTTATTTATTTCTACGTTGTCTCCTTTTCCCAAGGAACTAATAGCAAGCACTAAGGTTCTCATATGCAACACTTCCTATATGGCTATACTAGCCTCATCATATAATGCTACAAACCAAAAGCTTGGAAGAGGCAGGGATTATCCCAAGGCCACAAAGCAAACTTGGGGAGGGTGGGGGATCTGGCTGTCCCCACTCTATTCAATGGTCAATGATTAGGCTGAGCAACCTGTTTCCTGATCAGCATGTGAAACAACACAGGAAAAAATGGTGTGTAAGCAGAAAGTTTTTCCTTGTGAGCTGCAAATTGTATAAAGAAGGTTTTATTTCTAATTATGGTCATATAATTACAGACACTTTAAGGAGAAGAGGCTGTTTGTTCTCCCTGGTGTGAGCAACTCACTGATTCAGGCTCTTTTGAAGCCAGCAGCCAAGTGGCAGTGGCTCCGATCCAGGAGTTCCTGGAGGAGAACAGATGGACAGCTATCCTAAAAAAGAGCTCCCTGATGTCACCCACCAATGAGATGTGAGAGCTCAATAAATATACTGTCCTCATTCAGGTGTTGCATGTATAAAATAAAAGGGTTCACAGCATAAGTAGATATTTTTCTCACTGGGTAGCAGACAATACCCTGCTTGCCCCCCCACCCCATTCTCTCCCTCACTTTATAATAAAGGCTTCCCAAGACTTCCCTTTTAGCATAAATCTACTCCCTCTAAGGATTATTTTTTTAGTTTTCTATTTAGTGTGGTTAAGGGAAAATTCACATTTTAAGTTTTCAGAACTTGTTACAGACAGTTTCTAAAAGGTAATTGACCCACCAAGTATGTAGTAAAGGAATTTAGGGCACAGAATCTGGAATCACACTCACTGGGTATGATTCCTATCCTGACTTTCCTAGCTCTACCATTTTCTAGTTCTGTGGTCTTGGCCAAGTATTTGGCTCCTCTAGGTTTTAGTTTCTACATCTGTAAAATTGGAATAATAATAGTTGTGGAAATTACATGAGATGATATATATAATATGCTTAAGACAGTGCATAGTATGTCTTAAGCATCTCAAAAGATGTTAGCATGTATGAGTCATTACTATATTTCATGCAGATATTTTGGCCAATCAACATTTTTTGAGCACCTGCTACATACTTCAACTGTACAAGAGCACAGACTCCCTATTCATTATGCCATAGTAGATTCAAAGATTGAGAATGTATGACCCACACCTTGGAGAATTTACAAATTACATGGGGAGAGAGCATAAACATACAATTTAAGAATGTGCTTTCAGACAACATAATCCCGCAAACATACAGTGTTTCTTGCTTTCTTTAACAGTATGCTCTGTGCAAAGTTGGCAAGTCATGTTCTAAGAGGCAAGTTCCTTTACCCCTTTTAAAAGAAAGATATGGTAAATGTTTTAACAATTAAGTTTTTCAAGAATTATTCTATTTTCTACTGTAAGTTCATATGGCTAAACAAATACTTGAGCATTTGTCACATATGGGACACTATACTTAATGCTAAAATTAGTATTTTTGAGGTTTTACTTCATTAAGTCCATAGAGATGGAACATAAATTATCAACAGAAGTCTAAAAGTTGAGTAGAGTCCATACACACAGGGCTTCTATAAGGAGGTGAGTTTTGACACAAACTTTAAAATGGAGGGTGAGAGAGATTTCAGGCAGGAACAAACCACAGAGGTAAAGGCAGTACACATGGTGGCTGTGATGATGAAAACATAGGACTTGAGCAAGGATTCATGCAGGGACAGGGGAAAAAAAGGAGGTCCTTTAGATGGAGAGCCAAGTTGGCAAGAGCCTCAAATAAAGAAAACAAAGCCCTCTTAACTGACCACCACGTAACAGCCTCACCAGGCCACAGCTCTTTATTTCTCCACAAAATCCTCAACATTAGTGGCTAATAAGCTATTGACTAGGACACCCATGCACTTCTGCTTCCACCTGTTGAGCTCTGTGCTTGCATTTGTTCTTAAACCTGTTAAGGGCACTTTTTCCTGTTACTGTAATTAAGTACCTTAATTAAATATTGTTATACAACATCCAATAAACTATGTGCACATAAAGAGTTGCAGTCACTACGGACACTTAGTTTAGTGTTTTTAGACATATCTGATTAATAGTGAAAAAAAACTGTACAAGATTAAGGGAGAATTACAATCTAGAAGAACTCCACATTTGGATTGCTTTACAAGTGCCTTTTAAGAAACTGAGACTGAAAATCATTTAGGAAAAAGATGGGAAACTCTAAATCATGCTCAAAGAAAAGCCTGGAACCTTCATCAAACAATTGGCAAATATACATACATGATGTATTTTAAAAGCTAAAATATTGGGCTGGGCGTGGTGGCTCACGCCTGAAATCCTAGCACTCTGGGAGGCTGAGGCGGGTCGGATTGCTCCAAGGTCAGGAGTTTGAAACCAGCCTGAGCAATAGTGAGACTCCGTCTCTACTATAAATAGAAAGAAATTAATTGGCCAACTAAAAATATATAGAAAAAATTAGCCAGGCATGGTGGCACATGCCTATAGTCCCAGCTACTCGGGAGGCTGAGGCAGTAGGATTGCTTGAGCCCAGGAGTTTGAGGTTGCTGTGAGCCAGGCTGACACCATAGCACTCTACCCCAGGCAAACAGTGAGACTCTCTCTCAAAAATAAAATAAAATATTAACAAATGTTTAAGAGATATAGAAAGAGTGTGCACATTTTTTTTGCCCTAACTTTTAGTCAGCTTTTTTGATTGACCAACTCATTCTTATCACATCAAATAAAAGAGCTTCTACTTGCTGGGTGCAGTGGCTTATGCCTATAATCAATCCTAGCACTCTGGGAGGCTGAGGAGGGAGGATTGCTTGAGGTCAGGAGTTCAAAACCAGCCTAAGCAAGAGCGAGACCCCATCTCTACTAAAAATAGAAACAAATCAATTGGCCAACTAAAAATATATAGAAAAAATTAGCCAGGCATGGTGGTGTATGCCTGTAGTCCCAGCTACCTGGGAGGCTAAGGCAGGAGGATTGCTTGAGCCCAGGAGTTTGGGGTTGCTGTGAGCTAGTCTGACGGCACGGCACTCTAGCTGGGGCAACAAAGGCGACTCAGTCTCAAAAATAAGCTTCTATTAAAATGAAACCAACTTCTTTCATTCTTGAAAATTATCCCCAAAAAAACTACACCTGTAATAGAGGTAGAAATTTTTCTATTCAAACATATACATTTCTATGTCTATACTTACTATGTCTCTTTCAGCTAAGTCCATGTGAGTGAAAATAGCAGGTAAATTAATTATAATCCTTTTTAAATATTTTCCCCACAAAACACCAATCTGAATACTGAATTTAAACAGATGTCTGCAATGTGTAGACCCAGCCTTAATAAATTGTTTTCATTTTACCTAGCACAAAATAAATATATCTGGCACAAAAGAGGTCTAAATAGGCAGTAAGTATGTCCAAAGCATCTTAAAATTATCAAAAAGGATAGATATTATAAGGATAATTCAGTCTGTGAAAAGCAATCATTTTTCAAATAATATAATTTGTCACTGATCGATTTTAAGACCTAAATAATATTACCATAAAGAATGGTGGATTATCACCTACTTGTGCTCATGTTTTTCTTGAATGGGTTAAAACACGGGGAAGAATTAAACCTAGAATGTAGTAAGAAGAATTATTATTTTATTTCATGTGAATTCTTTTGAATACACACAGACTGCTTATAGATCTGAAACTAGCAGCCCATTAGGAGCCATATCTATTTTCCCATTAATTATCCATAGCAGGTTATTAATCATAATTGCAAACAATTTGCCCAACTGATGGTTCCTTAGATTACTTGACATCACCATTTCACAGATAATTAGACTATGAAACCACTAAATAGGGATTGTGTCTTGGACTATGTCCTGTATATGATGATGAATACACTGGTGGCACTCAGTCAATGTATGACTAATGATAACGCTGCCATTCGTTTATTTTTTAAATACTTTATGTTCACAGAAAAAAAAATATTTATCACAGGATTTCACTGTATGCAAGAGCATCTGCAACACAGGGTAGAAACGGAGTGTTTTCAAAACAGAACGCCTGGAAACATTAGCCAGAACTCAGGCGGCCAGTATTTTGAGATTTTTTGGCAGGTACATAAAATAGATTTATCAGACATTCTGGTCAGAAAACTAAACTCCCAGCTCTAGGCAGAAGAAACTAATTTCATTCAAGATAAATCGTTACTTTCAAATTCACTAAGAATCCCTGGTAGAGACAAGCATAAAATCATGAGAGATGTGTCAGATACAACCGATGAGGCGTAAGCCACTACCACCTAGTCTTACGTAGCATTTGCCAGTATGGAGCACAAAAAGCTTTACACATTTTTATATAATTAATTATAAATCATCAAACAAATCCTGACTATGGTGAGAATGCTACTTTAAAACAGTCTGAACATTTTCAGCTCCAAGTTCTACCACATAACAAAAGTGAAAAATATTCAGCAAGGGAAAACAAAGGTTCTTGGCTAAAAGCTCAACTCACCATCTTGTACTTATCAAAGTCGTCTTAAGAGGCATTATTCTCATATTACTTTACTGTTGTCTAAAAACTAAACAATGTACATGCATTGGCTCAATAAATATTTGCTGATTTGATGTCTTAATTTTTCAAGAAAGGGGCTATAAAAACCTCTAAAGTTTTAACAACTATGTATGAAAACTTAAGATTTTTTTCTCCAAAATGTTAAGTTCATATGACAAATGACATAAATGAACTAAGAATTTTAAGGTACAGACTGAAATCCCAGCCCTTTATCATCAACTGAACCAGTGATTCAAAATTGTTTTTCCTGACAGGAGAACAACAAATATTATGAACATCTATTTCTCCTGTAGTAGTGGATTTTACTAAACAATATCTTTCATCTCTCTTCCTTTCCGCACTCATCACACTTAAAACTGAAATCACATACCATTACACTTGATTATCAACCAAAATATCTAGTATTCTCCTCTGTTTCACATGCAAAAATCTTACCCATTCAATCATACCACAAGTTTCTTAAGAGAGGAAGACTGTCTCTTAGACTTTTTATATTCTCTTCAGGGCCTTAACATATCATCAGGATATAACAGACTTTTAAAAAAAATACTTATGTATCAAGTAAATGAGGGAGAGGGGGCCTGTAAAAAAAAAAAAAAAAGTAAATGATAATTTAACCAAAGAAAGAGAAAATAAACTCTTGTATCTGGCACAAATAATGGATACTTGCTTTATTCAAATATCCTGGTTTATAGAGTAGGATTAACAATTTCAAAAATTTTAAGTGAGTAAAAATGTTGATATTACAGTTACATAAAATGCAATTTCCTTTTCCTTGAGTTTTGCACTGTACACTGATTATTATTACCACAGATGAAATAGAGGATTTTCAGTTAAAAGAAATTTTCAAATAATAAAATGCCAGGTAGATCACTTCTTTTTCCTGGGGCACTTGTTGATGAGCTCAGATGTCTGACTCATGAGTTGAGTTAGTTTACATAAGCCTGCGGAGTACTCTGTCTTGAGTTTTAGGGCGGCTCAGAGGGTCTCCTCTACCTAGATGCATCGGAAAGAAGCACATGACCACTTAGTCTGAATAATTCCTAGGCTAGCCAGCATAGTATCCAAGGGCAAAGATCACTGTGGAAGCTACCAGTCTCCTGACAGCACTGCAGTGGTAGTAGATGCTTATAAACAAAGGCAACAGGGTAAGAAAAACAGAATCCCTTCCAAGCCAGCAAGAGAAAGAAACCTGAGGAAGGGCCAGCGGTGAGGGGCTGGGGAGATGGGGCACTGAGGTGACCCAGAGCCCCTGGAGGCCCCTCAGATCCCCTCAGTCAATAACCCAGTCCGTCACTACTTGCTGAGATTCTGACTCAGAAAGGATTTTAAATGATCTGGTTTTTAAAAAGGAGATTTTCAATTTCCCCAACAAGTCTGTCAGAGCCAAAAAAGGTTTCTTACAGCAGGCTCTAGTTGGCCAAGCAGAGGCACCTCCTGCTGAGCCGCTGGCTCCCCAGTTCAGATTTCCTGAATCACTCAGGCTCTCCTGAGAGGTTTCTTTATACCCACAGAAACAGTGAGGTCTCACTCCACAGGGATCTGCTCTAGGCGGTCCCTTGCCAGTTGACAGATATGACTCCTAATTCATTAGCAGTCTGCACTATGGGCAGTGGGGGGAGGGGTTTGAAGTAATGTACAGAAGCCTGAAAGGGGCCTTTGTCAAGCACCTGACTGGGCCAACACACTAATTGGTAGAGAACTGTTCATTACATCAACATCTAGGTCAAACCTGGAACAATGACGTCCTCAGTAAGATTTTATAATTGTATTTCCGGACTGTGTAATGTAAGAAGAAATAGTAGCGCAGCAATATTAATGTTGATTATGATGACTCCACTGCCTTCCATTATTGAATATGCTTAACTCTTACTTCATTACTACATTTGATCCCCAGAACCCTGTGAGAAGAGAAAGAATAAATCTCCCAAAATGATGGAATGGGACACAGAGCTGACTTGACTAGGTCACTCCTTTACCTGTTTCCTGGGAGAGCCAGAATAAAAGTCTCAGGGGTACACTGAGGAAGGAACCTAAATGGATACATTCATTCATTAAACAAGCCTCTGTATCAAACCTTCATGTGACGTGGTGGGCCGAGCTCTGGGATTTCACAGATGTAACATGGTCCTTGCCCAAAAAGAGTTCTGAGATTACATGGAGCGAAAATATAGCATTTAGGCTGGGTCTCAAAGGATGGGTATGCACTGCCAGACGAAGATGGCTGGGACGTGTGCAACATGTGCAGAGGCACAGACCCAAGAAAGGACCTGGGTCAGGTTATTAAAAGCCATTCAAGGCCCGGTGCGGTGGCTCACGCCTGTAATCCTAGCTCTCTGGGAGGCCGAGGCGGGCGGATTGCTCAAGGTCAGGAGTTCAAAACCAGCCTGAGCAAGACCGAGACCCCGTCTCTACTATAAATAGAAAGAAATTAATTGGCCAACTGATATATATATATAAAAAAATTAGCCGGGCATGGTGGCGCATTCCTGTAGTCCCAGCTACTCGGGAGGCTGAGGCAGAAGGATCGCTCGAGCCCAGGAGTTTGAGGTTGCTGTGAGCTAGGCTGACGCCACGGCACTCACTCTAGCCTGGGCAACAAAGCGAGACTCTGTCTCAAAAAAAAAAAAAAAAAAAAAAAGCCATTCAACAAACACATAAAATAAGTACTTTGTATTCTCTCCTGTAAGTAGTACAAGTACAATGGTGTTTTCTTTTAAATATTAATAATAACACATCCTATTCTTGACTAGTCTAAAACTCAAGTGTCTGTCTAATATCAAAGCCAAATTCAATAATTATTGAGTATTCACAATTTACATGTTAATATACATATTAGGTGTATGTGTGTGTGTATAAAAATACATATGGTACACACTCACTGTGCCCTGCATGAATTGCCCTTGGAACTGTGTGGTTATCTGTGCTTTATTTATTTGCCCTCCACCCTGTCGTGGGCTACAAGCACAGGCAATACAAGCTTCATCTGTTCTGCCTACCTCTCTGGCTCCTATACATACTCTATTTCAAGCACATAATGAGCACTCAATACATTCTTTCGAGGAATGTATATTGGGCACTGTATTATAAAAGAATCCTAGTCTAGTAGAATAGAACAATGCCTAAAAATTAGTGATAATATGTTATAAGAGTTATTATTAAAGAGCTTTGAAAACACAAAAGAGCAAATAATCCAGTTCAGATATCCTCCTATACATCAACCTGTGTACACAATTTCCACCCCTTAATAATTTGCTTTTACAGTAAATACTCATCCAACAGAACCTATGTTTTTCTGTGAAGGAAATTTAAGCAATAAAAGTGACTCAATTTCCAGGTATAGGTTTCAGAAAATGCTTTATTCCCTGCCAATCACTGTGATTACTGGTGCCTTTGTGATGATTATAGAAAAGAAATGGTATTATCAAGAAAGACTGTAACAAAACTAACCTCAGATCGGCTTAGGAAATCCTCTTCTTAAAATCTGGGGGGAGAGGGACTAGTGAGGAGGGGAAGTGTGGAATGATTTTCCCACAATAAAAGAGATTTACATTTTGGTTTGGATATAGAGGCTAAAAGGTCTCCTGTAACAATCCTCAAATTCCAATATTAGATATTTAAGCTTTCAGATGTTAAGAAATAGTTTATGCCCCAAAGGCTCAATTAGAACCAAGTTAGAATAAAAATAATTCAAGAGGAAACTGACCAATTCCATCATTTGATTTCGTCACAGGGCAGTAGGAAGCATTTAACCTGCCTACAGAGACAGAAGTGTGGTTCTCTAGGCCAAAAGGCACAAAATTCAACTTTCTATTTTTCTGAAAAAAGAAGGAATGTCCAACCACCATAGCAGGAAGTCACAGAATGTCTAATTTTAAAAAGTTACTCAATTTCATGGTTAAGTGGGGGGAGGGGCATTTAAAAAAGAACAATTTCATGGTTAAGAAGTAATATTTTGATGGTAACGTTTTCATTTTTAAAACCCGACCACAAGTATTAAGTAGGGAATATCAGACTAAGATAGTTATTTCCAAGTAATGTCCCTTCATCTCAAAGTTAAAACTCTTAATATTGACTTGGCTTGTAACATGGTTTTTAGTCATTCCCATTCTTTGAATCTTTGCCTAATACAAGCTTTCATTTGATTACACCACTCCCATTGATGTTTATAAGAATGTCTTGCTATTAACCTCTAACCCACTTAGTCACCAAACTGGCAGCATACATTGCTATTTGGAAGCCAACTGCTTATGAAGTAAGTTTTTTTAAAAATCTGAATAAAATGAGTTGTATTATGACCACTTTATTTATAGTTTTTAAAGAAGTATTCCAGGAAATCTGCAGTAACAAATTCAGAGTAAAAGTAAGCGTCAGTCCACGGAATAGGGGCCATTTTGAATAAAAATAAGTTTAAAAATATAATAGTATAATCCACCTTCTACCCTGTGTCATCTCTTCCCTTTATTCTCCTACTAATACCTCTGTTCATCTCAGTAAATAACTCCATCCTTCCAGTTATTCAGGCCAATAACCTTGAAGCCTTCTATTTTTCTAACACTCTGCATCAAGTTCATCAAGAAATTCTGTTGGCTGTTCTTCAAAATATATACTGAATCTGTCCACTTCTCACACTCTGTCCACCATCACCTCCGGTCTGAGCCATCATATCTCTTGCTTGTTTTATAGCAATATCCTCCCAGCAGCCTCCTTGGTGCCGACTATAGCTTATTCTCAACACAATAACTGGAAACATCTTGTTAAAACACTGAGTCAAATCATGTGCCCCCCCTGCAAAGGCATCCCGTCACTCTCAGCAAAGCAAGCGTCCTTACAACGGCTCAGGAAGCCTGGCATGTGCTGGGGCCTTCTTTCCAGTCTCTGCCGTCACCTCTCACTACTCTCCCCTCTCACTCCACCCAAGCCACACTGGCCTCCTATCTGTTTCTCAAACACATCAGAGCATATTCTCATCAGGCCCTTTGCACTTGATGTTCCTTCCTTCTGGAATACTCCTCCAGGCATAGCATGCTCCCTCACTTCCTTTAGAAGTTGAATTAAGGCCAGGCATGGTGGCTCGTGCGTGCCTGTAATCCTAGCACTCTGGAAGGCCGAGGAAGGAGGATTGCTTAAGGTCAGGAGTTTGAGACCAGCCTCAGCAAAAGAGAGAGCCCATCTCTACTAGAAATAGAAAAAATTAGCTGGGCAACTAAAAAAAAATAGAAACAAAAAGTTAGCCAGGCATGGTGGTGAGGGTTTGTAGCCCCAGCTACTTGGGAGGCTGAGGCAGGAGGATACCAGGAGATTGAGGTTGCTGTGAGCTAAGCTGACACCACGGCACTGTAGCCCAGGCAACACAGCGAGACTTTGTCTGACATACATACATATATACATACATACATACATACATACATACATACATACATACATACATACATAAAAAAGAAGTTGAATTAAATGTCACTTTCTCAGGGGGCTTTTCCTAATCAAGCTATTTAAAATAGCAATCTTGCCTCACCATAGTGTCACTCCCTAACTCCCGTACTTTGCTTTATATTTCTCCATAGCAGGTATCACCAGCTGACAAGATATGTATTTACTTATTACCTATCTCTTCCCATTAGAAAGAGAAATTCATCAAAAATGAATTTCATGAGGACAGAAGCTTGTCTGTTTTGCTCCTTACTGTATCCTCAATTCCTAGAACAGTGCCTGACACTACACAGGAAATAATGGTTGAATTAATGAATAAATAAATGAATAAATGCCAGACTTCCTCCTTTCTACTCCCACTCCTTTTCCAGACTGCTTCCACTAAAAGAATTGTCTGTTCATGATTCATTGATAAGGTTGCCTTGTATTTATGTGTCAAAGATCTGTTGTAAACATAATTCTTATTATCCTACCTAAGCCTACACCCAATAAATAAATAAGAACTTAAGAAATCAACTTACCTTCCCACTAAACATTAGGTGCTTGAATTTTTCCAATAACCTCTGCCTGTTTCTAAGAGCCAACAGTTTCTTATGCCACAGTGTACAATTCAACCAGTGTTTCCCAAACCTCAGTCATTCCCAGACCGTCCCCTGTAATTTTGCTTCATCAGTATATCACCTGTGCTATTATTTTCTTAATAATTTTTTAAACTTGTTTCACCTTTATTCTTTAAAAAAGAAAGTATGTAAAAATAAACTCATCTTAAGTAACAATGTCCATGTAATCACAAGTTTAAAGCAGTAAGGTTCCCCCCCCCCCCAGTACACATCAAAATATAAGAATGACTACAGGAATGAGGTGTTTGTCCATGGTCCACCACTGATGCTACATATACCACACTCTGGGATTCACTATAAGCCAAAAAAATTTACCATGGGGCCTGCAACACCGTTAGGATATAAAACACACACACTCTTCCCGTCCCCACTTTGCTTTATACTATGTAAGTTAAGAACTGAAGTCACAATAGAATGAGATTATTTACTGACTCGAAATATATAATGAAGAAATGTCTAAATTCCTGGTCAGAGTAACTTATGCCATCAAAACTAAGCCCCCTGAGTGAAAATCTGTTCATTTATCTGTTGGGTCCTTTGTAAAATATTACCTGCTAAAATGCTCTGGTAAAGGCTGGGCGCAGTGGCTCACACCTGTAATCCTAGCACTCTGGGAGGCTGAGGCAGACGGATTGCTCGAGGTCAGGAGTTCGAAACCAGCCTGAGCAAGAGTGAGACCCCGTCTCTACTAAAAATAGAAAGAAATTAATTGGCCAACTAATATATATAGAAAAAAAATTAGCGGGGCATGGTGGCGCATGCCTGTAGTCCCAGCTACTTGGGAGGCTGAGGCAGAAGGATTGCTTGAGCCCAGGAGTTTGAGGTTTCTGTGAGCTAGGCTAATGCCACGGCACTCACTCTAGCCTGGGCAATAAAGCGAGACTCTGTCTCAAAAAAAAAAAAAATGCTCTGGTAAAGAGCACACATGTACTTTTCTAGAAAAGTTCTTTTTCTGAGCACTATTACATCTGTCTATCTATCTATCTATCTTATCTTCTTCTTTCTTTTAGGAGAGGGTTGGTTGGGATGAAGGGGCCCCAGGAGGCATTTCCTAAAATTGACAGGTTTCTTTATAATAGCACTTTTGCAGGTTTTTTTCCAGTGCTTTATCAAATTTGACTTCTAAAGCTCACTCTTCTACTTTAGAGAATGATATTAAGAATCCCTAATTGAGAACAATACTCTTTTACAAACTAAAAAGCCATTCTTATACTCAAACATGCTTTAAAATGTGAAAATTCCAAACTTGCTTCAGACAACCCATACAATCACATGAGTTATTTTAAGAAAAAGACTCAGTTAGACATGTCTACAGAAGCTAATACTAATGTGCTGTTCTTCCAATGAAAAGGTTACCGACCTATCAGTAGGAGTTGTCTTTTCTGGCAGCGATGATAGATTTGCCTTGTCTTATCTACACCCCCTGCTCTGTCCTATAATGAGCCATAGCTACATGTGCAAGACAGCTGGCAAGGGGGAGCCAGGGTCTGTGGCCATGGGCCAGCGCAAAGCTTACCAATCTACTCAGAGCCTGGACCTATGACCCGCGTCTCATTAGCACCTTGCTCTAAGCAACTGAGCTGCCACAAAAATCAACAGTGGCTTAAGCATTTTGTTTACAAGTGAAACAAATCAGGTCAGTCTGACAACCAATAGTTCAAGCAGCCACTAGAGAATTGCCAAAAGTACACAAGAACCAGTGGTGAAGGAGAGTTATGAGTCTTATAGTCCTAGTTGGGGAGGGTATGGGGTGCCCACCCATAGCAAGCATGAGTTTGGAAGGGGAATGAGAATGTAAGAGGCAAGTCCATTTCTAATATATCAGGTATTTGGTGCATGTTAATTAAAGACAAAAAGAAAAAAAAAGGCACAGCTACAACTCACTAAATGATACCCTTCTTAGTGGTTAGAACATACTTGACAGAGGCATAAGAAAGAGGAAAGGACAGTTTATACCAAGAATTGCAAGCTTAAAAAAATCTATAGTTTAAAAATATTTATATTATAGTGACCCATATATACGTTAGGAAACCATTTGATCTTAAGGCATATTGAAAGAAATAAAAATAAATCCACAGCAAATCAAGCTAAAAAGAAGTGACTACATGACTGTTTTCATTATAAGAATTTTGAGTTTCCAAGAATTCCAAATAATCTTTCCTTTTAAAATACATACAAATTAATATTATTAATACAAAAAGCTCCTTGGGTAACATTTTATGCCCAGGATTTCAGTAGGTAGTTTAACTGAAGTCATCCTACTTTCAGGTTAAGTATAAAAGCAGCCTTATGAATACAGCAGAGAAATCACCAGAGTTTGGAGAATTGCCCCTGGATCAGTCAGTTGACCAAGAGATACTTGTAGTAAACCAATTATCCACTTACCATTATATTAAATGCAAGAAAGAGTCACACCAGGACCTTACCCACAAAGTTTATGATCTGGTTGAAAGCATAAGATTAGCAAATGTTAAAAATAAACAATCTAACTAAAATATTCAACTAGTTTAGGCAGTAAATACTGGAGGCATTCTTCTGGTAATGGCAGAATAGGTAATTCATACCAATCTTCCTGCTAAAAACAATTTTTAGAGCTGGACAATATATTCAAAATATGTCTTCATAAAAACACCAAAGCTAATACAATAGAGTTGAATTATCAGTCAAAAATTGGTGAAGACAGGAGGCCAGAGAGATAAGCCCAACACTCTGAGCCACATTTGTCATGAGGTTATTCAACAATCCAGGAAGTAAAACCAATGTGAAATTCTGGCATCCTCTGGGTGGGTCTCTAGGAAGACAATCCCTACTGTAAACTGGGCTGCACACAGTGGAGAGTGATCTATAAGTAAGAAGTCTGTCTATAAATGGATTTGGAACCCAACTCACAATACCTCAATCATGAACCTGGCTTGAGAAGGCCTTACACTGCTCAACCACGTGGCAGTTTGAAGGCAGAAGGCAGAGGCACGTGAAAATTCTGGTTCTCAGATTATTTCTACAAATACTTTTCCAGAAACAACATCCAGCATATTTAATCAGGCAAAGGAAGAGACAAACAACATGAATCAGAACCAGCAGAAACAATAAGCTACAAAATCAAACCCACAGAAACTCTAGATATTGAAAATATACCCAAAGATTAAGATCAATTATATTTACTATATTCAAAGAGATAAAAACCAAGCTTAAAGCTTTTGGCAGGGAACTATAAACCACAAAATATGACAAATTTGAGAAATAACTAAATAAAATTCTATAACTGAAATATTCAATAACTAAAATGAGGAACTTAATTAATGAGTTTAATGGCAGATTAGATAATAGTTGAAGAGAGAATGAGTAAGCCATAATTGAGAAGAAACTATTCTGAGTACAGCCCAGAGAGAGAAAGAGATAAAAACTATAGATGAGAGGGTAAGAGGCATAGGGCATATGGTGAGAAATTCTAACATAGGTTTGGAAACCCAAAAGGAGAGTAGAAAGAGGATGAAGCAGAAACAATATGTAAAGAAATGGCTGAAAATTTTCCTGAGCTCATGAAAAATATCAATCCCCAGATCCATATAAAAATAAATAAAAATAAATCTATATCCAGACATGTGGCAGAAAAACTTCAAAGACAAAAACCAAAGAAAATACTTTTTTTTTTTTTTGAGACAGAGTCTCGCTTTGTTGCCCAGGCTAGAGTGAGTGCCATGGCGTCAGCCTAGCTCACAGCAACCTCAAACTCCTGGACTCAAGCGATCCTTCTGCCTCAGCCTCCCGAGTAGCTGGGACTACAGGCATGCGCCACCATGCCCGGCTAATTTTTTCTATTTATATTAGTTGGCCAATAATTTCTTTCTATTTATAGTAGAGACGGGGTCTCGCTCTTGCTCAGGCTGGTTTCGAACTCCTGACCTCGAGCAATCCGCCCGCCTCGGCCTCCCAGAGTGCTAGGATTACAGGCGTGAGCCACCATGCCTGGCCTAAAGAAAATACTTTTAAAAGCAGCCAGAGAAAAGGCAATTACCTTAGATTGACAACTGAAGTCAGAGACAATGGAATAATGTCTTCAATGTGTTCAAATAAAATAACCACCTAGAATTCTATACCTTGTAAAAATAATCTTCAAGAAGGATGCTACAGTGTAGATGTGTGATTCTGGATTGAATCCTGAGACACTAAAAGCAATGTGTGATTCTGGATTGGATCCTGAGACAGAAAAAATACAGTAGGTAAAAAATTGGTGAAAGTCAAAGAAGAGCTGTAGTTTATAGTACTATACCAATGAATTTCCTAATAATTTTTTGATAACTGTTCTATGATTACATTAACATACATGATTAACACTAAGGAAGGCTAGATAAAGGGATATATATATATATATAAACTCTATACTAGTTTTTACAACTTCTTTGTAAATCTAAAATTATTTCAAAATAATTACTGAAGTGTTTGCTGGTTTGAATTAGTCTATCAAATTGTAGAAATGTAACAAAGAAAATGTTCCATTTTTATACAAAGTTGCCAGATACATAACGTAAATAAATAATGGAAGGGGTCAAAGGAAACATTCCCATAATCTATACTGTCTGAATTTTTGCCAAGAATGAATTTAGGTACATACCCATCAAGTATAACTAGGAACAAAGCCAACCAAATAAACTATGTGAGAAATACAATGCAAATTAAATATACCTGCAACACGGTCTATAGCCAGGGCAGCCAATTAATTCATATGTCTCCTAGCCACCACTATAAGCATTCTCTGGATAATATGGAACTTGCTGATATACAGAAGAATATATAAGTCATAATACATGAAATTCAATATTACTGGGCAGGTATTTCATTCTGACACATCACTGCACATGAGACTAAGCTCTATACAAAGCATTGTGCTATGCTATAGAATAGAAAAATACATCCTTGAAAAAAGTAGTTGAGATTGTAAAAATACACATATGGGAGGTCAGTTTAAAAATATGAATTGTCAAGTAAAACACCATACACAAAACATTTAGAACTACAGATATAAGTAAAAATACAAAACTGATCTACAAGACAAGTTATCATTAAGGCATTATGATGTCTTACAGGGTCACTACAACAGCACATTGAGTATAAAAATTATAGATTTTAAGTTCCACCATCAAAAGCAATATAAGTGAATTTTAAATCATCTTCAGGACATTAATAACTCTGGCAATGGGTAGCAATACTGGAGCTATGGATTCTACCAGCACATGCAACCTTTGCAAACTGTTTCGATTTAAGACAAAGTTAACTAAGTAATTCTGAAGGAGGGAAACACTCTTTCATTCCACAGACACTCATTGCAACTTAAGATTCATCAGGCACTGTCTTAGTGTCGCGGATACAGAAAGATACAGAAAGATTCGGCTCCTGCCTTATTGGGGTTTAAAGTGAGACAATACTAATAAATGTTATGTTATATTAGTAAAAAAAAACAAGAGACAATAGAAGCTCAGCACTTAGTGAGGAAGGCCTCCCAGATTCAAGTTACATTTCACTGGGATCTAAAGACAAGAGAGCATTAGCTAGACAAAGGTAGTGGAGGTATGGCACGGGGTTCTTGACAAATGAGGCACCTTCTGTGATGGAAGATCTGCAAGGACATGACATGACATGACATTTTCAAGGAGGTGGGGAAAATTCAGAATGCTAAATGTACAGTGGGAGGGGGAAGAGTATGCATTTATTGGCCTGTAGCATGGTTCTGTAAAACATATAGAAACTGACATGGATGCTTTAAACAACTGATTCTTGTAAGCTACACATAGTTATAGCTTATCATTATGATTATCACTGTGAATAAACATGTACTTTTACCAAAGTGAGAGCATGCTTTAATGAAAAGCTGTTTTTAAAGAAATTTTGTTTTTAAGGAAACATTATAAACTAGTCTTTGAAAACAAAGTAGACTATGTCAACAGAAAAAAAACTACCAATTTGCACTGAGTGCACACGGGACTCATATCCTAACTATGCAGGCCTTTCAAATTACTGAATTCAAAAAAAGATGCCTCATTATTACAGAAATTCCTAATTTCTTGAGCCAGCTGCTTGAAAAAGTTGCCAATCTTGGCTCAAGTCCCTTACTCATAAGATCCTAAAATTTTCCAGAAGAAATAAATTGCTTTAACCTTTGCAGTAAATAAAAATTAAATGTGATAAGCACTGAATTAACTAAATCCCAATTAGTTCTAAGCATCTAATATTGAAAAAATTATGTTAACAGCTACCAGCATAACAATCCTTCAATTTAAAAAGAATTCATTTAAATAATAAGATTGAATTTCATTTCTCATATTTTGTGAGAACAGCATCTGTTTTCTGTCACAGAACTTTTAATTTCTGGATTAACTAATTATACTTTGAAATAGTAGTAAAGCACAGGGATACACTGTGTGAACAAAATGCTATAGACTTGCTGCATAGATAACACTTAAGGCTCATGCTAGGCCTGAGGACAGCTCTGATGTACCAGCCACGAGAGTCAAATAAGCAGGAGGCACAGGCACTAGGCATAACTCTGCTGGGGAAGCCCTGGGTAGTGGTTCCCCTGCAGGTCAGGTTACTTCATATCTCCAGAACCATATCTGCTAGCTGGCCTTGGGCTTACAAGTTTTCTTGGAACTTTGTGGATTCTCCCTCAAAAGGGCAAATTCCTAAACTACAAGTTGTTGCTAGACTAATGTCAGGTAATACGTCTAATTCAATCCTTGTGAATTCTAGAAGCAATTAACATGATGAGAGTACAGTAGCCCCTACTTATCAGTGGTTTCACTTTTCTGTAGTCAACTTCGGCCTGAAAAGAGGAGAGTACGGTTCAGTAAGATATTCTGAGAGAGAGGGAGACCACATTCATATAACTTTTACTAAAGTATGCTATTATGATTGTTTTATTTTATTATTAGTTATTGTTGTTAATCTCTTACTGTGCCTACTTTATAGATTAAACTTTATCAGGGGTATAATAAAATATGTATAGGAAAAAGCAGTGTATATAGGGTTCGGTACTATCTGTATTTTCAGGAATCACTGGGGGTCTTGGAGGTGGATAAGAAGGGACGACAATATTTAAAAATCTTGTTTAAGTTTACTGAGGGATGCTTAATTTCATATTTCTCAGCAAAATATATCTGCAGAGTTACCAAAGACATGAAGTAGCTATGCTGAACAGCTTATTACACCAAACCTCCCCCTCTGACTACTCATATCCTTTTCTCTCTCTTCAAGCCCTAAACTCAAGTAATATTTCACTTGACATTTATTTATCTCCAGGATTATCATATAACTACCATTTATGTTTAGATACTTTTTTTTTTTTTACAATTGACTGAACAACTCAATCAATAGCTACAAGGACACTCTGCTTTCAGAGCCACCAGCTGCTCCAGCTGCTGGCTCCCCTCGGGCTGGTTTTGGAGAACCAGGCCAGCACAATGCAACACAATCACTGGGACACAGACATCAGGAATAACACTAAATCTTATGGATCATTAACTGAACTTGACTGTAATTAGGCAAAATAAAAAATGAAGAAGAGTATCCCAATATGTGTTGAAAATACAGGCCAACTATGTATCATATCCTCCTTTGTATTTGTGATTTTAAAAGCCTAAAATCTGGATATGGCTAAAAACTGGATATGGCTACTGATATAAACTGCATCACAGCTGCTATAACTGATGTTAAAGCAAGAAGGAGAAATAGGAGAAAGCAGAATGCTCACATAATAAATGACCTTTCTGCAACACAGGCAGAGAGCCAAATAAAAGAGACACAGATTAACTTTTGCATAAGCAGGCTTGCAATATAGGAAGTTACATATCAGAATGACTACTTATTAGAACACCTACTGCGAAGCTGGAATTCCTTCTCCAATCCTACCCTTCAACCTTCAACTATCAAAAAAGAAAAAAAAAATACACACACACACACACACACACACACACAAAAGACCAGGCGTCCTCAAACTACGGCCCACGGGCCACATACGGCCCACCGAGGACATTTATCTGGCTCGCTGGGGGTTTTTGCCACCACTGCCTGCCCTGCTTAACAGCCAACTAGTCTCCGGCCCACAGTGCGCATGTGTGGAATGTGCGCCGCACTCTCCAACGGCCCTCCAACGGTCTGAGGGACAGTGAACTGGCCCCCTGTTTAAAAAGTTTGAGGACCCCTGCACTAGACAGTCAATTAATACTCCTAAATAACCTAGAAATTAGAATATTTGCTGACTGAAGTTGACAGCTATTGAAAAAATGCTTAGAAAGAAATCAGTCTAAAAGTCCTTTGTAATATAAAAGGGAATATAATTTTTGAAAAGTATAGAATCTGCTTTTAAAACATTAATCATAAGCACTTATTGCATTTTTACCTAGATTATAAATATAATACATGCTCACTTTGAAAATGTAGCAAAATATTTTTAAAGAAAATATAACTTGAAATGGACATAAGAATCTCAAATATTACAAAATTATAATTTAAAAAATCATGATGAGGGGAAAGACAGGGAAGGCATCAAGAGAAACCAGCAATATGTTTTCTATAAAAATGTCAAGGAATTGTAAAAACGGCAGGTAAACTAAGGTCTAAAGTGAATGCAGACAGGTAAAAACTATGTTCAATAATTTTTTTTTAAGTATGTTCGCACGCACACATGCTGTCATTTAAGAGCATGAATCCCAGAAGAATGCAAACAGTGTTTATCAAATATCCTCATACATATCGTACTCTGCTCATCTCCCCACAGAAATCAAAGAGAGATAAAGTTACTCTGAGGATTTTAGAGGAAAGATGTTTCACAAAATAAAGTACTCAATCTCAAAATGTATTTTTAAAAATATACTCTTTCAAAAAGGAAGAAAAATACACAAGATAGTATCCTCTATCAAGAGTCAAAGAAAAGGATCTTGAAAAAAGCAAGGGTAGACTAGACTAGATGAACACCTCAAGCCTAAGATTGGGGAATTTACTGCATGCCTTCTTCCATAAGAGATGAGTGGTGATATCTGTTTTATACAAGTTTAAGTTTCCAGGCCTAGACAAACTTCTCCTCAAAGCAAAAGGATTTACCAGGGAGGCTGCAGATCTCTAGTCCCTTATGTTTGAAAAATCAGGGAAAGTGAGAGAGATGCCAGACGACTCAATATGGACAAATGCCACCAAAAAAAGAAGAAAAGTAAAGGAACAAAATTCAGAAACTTAATTAAAAGCAAGAAACTGCTGCACTTGCCCTCAGCAAAAACTTTGGAAAAAATTAAACAGATTGTTTCTGGGTACCCACAAGTGAAGAGATCGCTGGAAGACAAGATGGACTCACTAAGCGCTAAATCTCAAAAACTAAGCTCATTTCTCCTCTTGATAAGGCTGCTGATCATTTAAACACAGAAAATGCCACAAGGGGTATTGAGATTTCAAAAAGGCATGTAACGGATTCTTTTCATGCCATAATTATGGAGAAGGGAGAAAAAAATGTTTAAAGACAGTGAGGGGAGGTCTTTCCTTTGTCCCATCCTATCCAATAGACACATGACCTCAATAAAGCAAAGGCGGTGAAACAGTGAGAATGTTAGGGGAAAGATGAGGCAGTGGACAACATGGCTGGGATCTAAGTGGTTTGAGGTGGGGCCTGGAAGCTGGGCATTTGCTTATCCTATAAATCGTACAACTGCTCCACAAAATTTCCTTTGAAACAACGAACAGGTAAAGAGTGCTGACTACTCCACTTAAAATACACAAAGAACTTGGGGGAAGAAATTTAGGTCTGCTTTAGAACCCAAGCACATCCTAGCTTAAGTCAAAACTACCTGTGGTCATAGAAGCCCCTCAGAAAGCCAGTATCCATGCAGAACCCCAGAGGGCTAAGTGCAAGAAGCACATAGCCATGAGGCAGACGAGGTGAGCTGGGAGCTTATGCACAAAACAGGATGACTAACCAGGAAGATGTGGGAGTCCAATTAGTGCAATGCTAACCCAAATCTGAGTAATTCTGCCTGTTGTCTAGACAATAAAGAGGTGGACAGGGAACAATTCTTCTGCATAACCAAGGGAGTAAATTCTAAAATTGATTATAGGGAAAAGGTCTGGCCTTACTTATATTTTATTAATGTAAGGCCAAGATCACCATCTCTCACTGTTACTTTTCAGATCTCTTCTGTCCCCATTGCTCACTTCCCCCAGAACCTCTTCACATACAGACTTCCAGTTGTGAAGTTATATTGTGATTAAGAAACCTTGGTTCAGAGACCAAAGAAGGAGAAAAGTCCGGGAACAATTCATAGTTGATTTGCGGAAAAGGAGCCAAGGCAGAATTTGAGCTGCAGTAGGTAAGACCCTGGGGCCTACCAGAGCAAAGGTAAACATAAAATAATAAGAAATATATAAAGAAGAAAAAGGAACAAAGAACTCACATTAGGATTTAACTGATAGGAGGTTCTTTAAACCACAAGAGTATATAAACTGTAAACGCAGAGAATCAGGAGGAATATATCCAGTTGACCTATATAAAATTGACATTTTTATAGGTCGAAAACAGTTCAATGTCAGTGTCATATCTGTTTTCTGTTGCTTTTAACAGAATACTTGAAACTGGGTAATTTATAAAGAAAAGGAATTTATTTCTCATAGTCACGGTGGCTGAGAATTGCAAGGCTGAGGGAACACATCTGGTGAGGCCCTTCTTGCTGGTACAGACTCTCTGCAGAGTCCCATGGCAGCAAAAAGCATCACATGGCTGAGTGTGCTAGCTCAGGTCTCTCTTCCGCTTCTCATAAAAGCCACCAGACCACTGCCACAATAACCCATTAATTCATTAATGGATTAATTCATTCATAAGGGCAGAGCCCTCATGACTCAATCATCTCTTAGATCCCATCTCTCAATACTGCCACATTAGGGATTAAATTTCAATAATGAGTTCCAGAGGGGACAAATATTCAAACCATAGCAATCAGGAATTTTATAAAGTTTAAAGGAATAACCACTGCAATGTTATACACTGGAAACGCCATCGTGAAGCAAACGACTGACTGAATTTATTCAGAGTAACCGTCTCACTGCACTGGAGAGCACCAGAATGGATAGAAGTTTCAGGCTCAATATTAAGGATGCACCTTCCGACAAACAGGACGCCCAAATCAGGAACTGGGGCATGCAAGAATGGAATAGCCCCCTCTCAAGAGATTTCTGAACTGAGTGGTCTCTGAGACCCCTTCTAAAATGTTCTCAAAGTTCTTGCCCATTAAGCCTAAGCAAATTCTGGTGGATTTGTTTGGTTCTGCCTGTAGTGAGAGAAAACAGGTAGAGAAGAGGAGTATAAAGGGGTCTGGAAAGGAAGCCTTCACTGAGCTAAAGGGATTTAAACTGTGAAGCTGTGACCAGGTAGATGTGGGATGGGCAGTTTGGCACAGCCTCTGGAGGGCATTCCAGAGGCTGAAGGTCTAGAACAGGCTCAGCAGGAATGAGAGACCATAAATTCAGCTGAAATCCTGTGGGGCGGTAAGTCAGGAAAAGTGGGCTGGAGCCAAGACAGTAATGCATCATGGTTCCCAAGCTCAGGTTTACACCAAGAAGTTGTTTCACTCTTGTCTTTTAAGTATAATTTATAGATAAAATGGAAGACTGGAGTAAGAAAAGGGATAATTTCAATGTAAGTAAAAGGATAGAAATGGTTGTTTCCTTGTCTTCTTGGATTTCTCGTGCCCTGTTCTCTTTTCAGGATGCATTCCTTTCATATCTACCTGTCTTCTCTACTCTTACCACAGAGTAGACCAACCAAATCTATCAGAATTTGCTTAGACTAAATGAACACATGTTGAAATGTCACAATATTTAGGACTCAGACCAAAAAATAGAATACTACAGCAGGGGTGAGGCACCTTCAGCCTTAAGGCCACATGTGACCTTCTAGGTCTCTGAGTGTGGCTTTTTGACTACATCCAAATTTTACAGAACAAATCCTTTTATTTTTATTAATACATTTTTGTTCGTCTGGTTGTTGTTTTTTTTGAGACAGAGTCTCACTTTGTTGTCCAGGCTAGAGTGAGTGCCGTGGCATCAGCCTAGCTCACAGCAACCTCAAACTCTTGGGCTCAAGCAATCCTACTGTCTCAGCCTCCTGAGTAGCTGGGACTACAGGCATGCGCCACCATGCCCGGCTAATTTTTTCTATATATATTAGTTGGCCAATTAATTTGTTTCTATTTTTAGTAGAGACGGGGTCTCGCTCTTGCTCAGGCTGGTTTCGAACTCCTGACCTCGAGCAATCCATCCACCTCGGCCTCCCAGAGTGCAAGGATTACAGGCTGAGCCACCTCGCCCAGCTGGTTATATTTTTATTTTTAAAGTGAACATATTTAAAATACCAAAGAATAAAATAAGCTTCAACTAAATAATCCTCATAGATTGACCAGCACAATTAAAACATTAGTAAGCCATAAGGATTTAATTGACAAATGCTCATGATTTAGTTCTTAACTTCTCCCACCTAACTGGCATCACTACTGCATGAGGTTGGCTAGTGGTGAGAGTTTATTAGGGTCGAATACACCAGTCTGTTATCAGCTTTTGACAATGGTGCACTCTTGTTTCTGTTTGGAGTGAATTTGTGAATAGCTACAAAGCTCAACAGTATTTTTTAATTCTGTCTGCTTAGCAGCCCATCATGTCAAAGAAGACCAAGAGAATACCGAAGGAAGAAAACAGATTTTTTAATGAGGATTGGGAAATGCAGTAATATCTTGTTTCTGCTAAAGATAAGATGATTTGCTTGTGATACTACAATATAAAGACCACAGATATTTTAAATGAGAGAGGTGTGAAAGATTGTATTACAGAAATTAAAAAAATGAAAAGCAAAAGGAAAGGCAATTCTTCCATGCAGAGCTATAAGACCTGGAAATAATGCCACTGAAGCAACTTATACAGTAGTTTATATACTCAGAAAAAAAGGGAAGCCGGTCAATGATGTAGAAATTGTGAAAGAATGCATTGTCAAAGTTTTAGTGTGCTTAGATCTTGATAACATTTCAAAGTACAAACAACTGCCTCTTTCAAGGAGAACCTTAATTGATCAGCAGGAGCCTTCAACTTGATAGAACAGCTTCATGCAATATCTCAAAAGGAAAATATATATTATTCAATAGCTTTGGATGAATCAATTAATACTACTGACTCAGCACAGGTTTTATACTTCATTCAGGTCATAACAGAAGATTTTCTTTGCTACAAAGAGTTACTTGCGTTGGGTACTCTTGCAAACAGAACATAGGCAGCAGATATCTTCAACAAGTTTCAAGATAAATGTTATAAAGTTGAACTGAATTTGGTAAATTTAGTGAGTGTATGTACAGATTGTGCACCTTCCATGACAGGAAAACATGAAGGGCTTATTGGATAAAAAAGTATTAACAGATGTACATGCTCTTATTTCTTTTCATTGCATCACCAAAGTTTCTGTGCTAAATCTACTATTTTAAGTGACACTTCGCAACAAGTTATAAGTATTGTTCACTGTATTAGTGCAAATGCAACATGGCATTGTCAGTTTCATAACATGCTAAAATTGAACCACAAGGCATTCAGTGTGGATTTGCCATATCATTCTAAAGTGGATTAGCTATCACAGGGAGAGGTTGTAGCCAAAATTTTATCTCTGCAAGAACAAATAGTTAAATTTTACGAAAAACAGAATCAACAATGTAAATTATTGAAAGAAGATTTCTATAGGAATGCAGCATTTCTGTGTGATATCATGCCAAATCAAAATGACCTGAATATTTCTTTGCAAGGTAAAACTAAGTCTATATACGAAATGTGGCAAAAAAAATCCAAGCATTTTGAAAAACGTTAACTTTTTTCAAAACACTTCTTCTTCAAAAGGAAATTTCAGATGAACATTTTCCCCACTTAGAAAAAGGTCACTGATGAGCAGGATAATATATGTAAATCATCTATATAATACACAGCTGTTATAGGCCTATTAATTGCAGAATACAATGAAAGGTTCACTGACTTTGAGAATCATGACATCACACTCAAATTAGCATTTCAGCCTCACCTAACTCATATCACCAAGGCATGTTAAGAACTACAGATGGAATTGTTTGATTTCTCAGTAGATGACATTTTAAAGTCATTGTTTGATGCTAAGAAAATTCTAATGGAAATATAGAAAAATGCAGAATGCCCATGCCTTTGACTACATGCCCCCAAAATGCTTTCTTGCTTTTCAACCACTTAATTGCTGCAAATCTACATTCTCCTACCTAACCCAAATCAAGATGCCCTTAAGGTCACCAATGACTAACACCCAGCAGTGGGGACACAGCAGAGGTCCCCAGCCTTTTTGGAACCAGAGATCAGTTTCATGGAAGACAATTTTTTCCACGGACCAAGAGATGGAGTAGAGGTGCTAGGGGAGGGAAGGTTCAGGATGATTCAAGCGCATTACATTTATGGTGCAGCCAAACCTCTCTGTTAATGATAATCTGTATCTGCAGCCACTCCCCAGTCTAGCATCACAGCTTCCACTCCACCTCAGATCATCAGGCACTAGATTCTCATGAGGAGCACACAAACTTGACCTCTCCCATGTGCAGTTTACAGTAGGGTTTGTGCTCCAATGAGAATCTAATGCCTCTGCTGATCTGACAGGAGGCGGGGCTTATGCAGTGATGCAAGCGATCAGGAGCAGCTGTAAATTACAGTGAAGCTTTGCTCACCTCCTGCTGTGTGGCCCAGATCCTAACAGCCATGGACCAGTACCTGTCCACAGCCCACAGGTTGGGGACTGCAGATCTAGAGGATCAACTGAAACTGTGGCTCTCCATGCTGCAACCAAATATTCAACTGCTTTCCAACAAAAAGCAGACACAATAAAGCCATTGAAAGGTTAGCTTTAAAATTAACAAATAGTTTTCATTTTTGAAATATTAAGTATACACAGTAGTCAGATTTTTATAAAATAATGTACATTTTAAAATATATCTAATTGAAGTTTCTTGAATGTGGGCTTATTTGATTACAGCTAAATTAATGCAGCCCTCCAACACGAAAAGATTCCCCACCCCTGTCCTATAGTTTTTGATTAATCAGTTGTTGCTTCATTTTTTTCTATTTTTCAGACCAGATTTTGCTATATTTCACTCTTAATGATTTACAAACCATACTAAAAATATTTCATTATTCTTATTAAACCAATTTTTCTACATAATCCCTATCACAATGCTAATTAGACCATGTCCACCTAGCATTTCCTCTGTAATGAGAATATACACCTCAGCTGAAATGTGAGAACAGCAATACACAGCATACATTTTTCTGCACTACGTGCAAGACAGCGGCATTTCAAGGAGTGGATGGAAGAAGTGGCCCACCCAGAGTGCAGGCAATATGGAAGTTCCTTGTCAGTGGAGAATTTAAAAATAGTAATAAACCAACTAAGAGTCAGTTTGCTTTTTTTTTTTTTTTATCACCCTACACCAGCAATTCTAATCAATCCTAACTCCTGCCTGCTGAGGCTGACAGCTCCCATCTCAGCCTCCTTCTTGGTTCACCATTACTGCTCAGCATCATACTAAATGCTTTACAGAGACTCTCTTTTAACCCTCGTTTTGCAGGCAAGAAAACAGAGCTGAGCTAAATGGGGAAAGGAGGATTTACCCTAGGCGGCTGATTCCCAAGCCTGCATATACCTACAAGCTACCACCACTCAAAGAAAATGAGCAAATGGCAGCAGAAATCCTCAATTTGGCTCAGGTGAGAGAGTCAACAACTGAGTTTGAATGTCGTCTTTCATTAGCCTACCTCCTACCTTTTCCATCAGTCAATCAACAACTGACTGCCTATAGCCCAGGGAACACCTTCTACTTATTAATTTATTGCCCATTTCTTGACGGTTTCCCAAGAGAGCAGACAGGTTAACTCTGCCACATACCTAGTCACTGTAGCCTGAGGCAATGATCTTTCACAACGGACAGGTAACTGTAAAAATCTGCCTCATGAAAACATTTTGGACTCCTTGGTGTTCATTTTCATGGGCAAGGACACATATGTTTTTATGTACTGTTAAAATTCCCATAATAGAAAATTTTTTTCTTAGTTGCTTTAATTTTAGACTATGCTTTTTACTGTAAGTCACTGTATTGAGAGCACGCAGGATATAAGTAATTAAGAAACAAAAATACATTTCTTCATTAGCTAATAATTTAACTATGCAAACAACTCATTTCCTCTCCCCAATTTCTTTATCCAGCGAGTAGAATTTTAAGTTACAATCTTCAAAATTCCAGTCAATGTAGAATTTCTCTAATAATCTAAAATCCTTAAACCATAAAACTACAACAGGCCAGTCCTATGAGGAACTTGGAAACTATGGTGATGAAATTCCCCCTCACCCCATCCCCAACTACTTACTACAGGGGAAAGATTAGAGAAATAAAATTGCTTTCACAAATTCATAAATTTTAAAATCAACACATACTGATTGTGAGTAGAACTATGTAGTCACTTTAGAGATGTGAAATAACGTGCAAGCCTGGACTTCCAAAGACTGGATGTATTAACACAGCCGAAGAAAGAAGGTGTCAGACAGCAGGGTGGTCATTCAGCAATTGATGCTATAGGTAAGGAATGTGTAGTAGCAGAATTCTAGGTGGTCCCCCAAATTCTGGTCTCTAGTATATACATCCTGTATAGTTCTCTCCCCTTGAGTGTGCACAGAGCCACGATTATAAAGGGGTCAGAGATTGGAAAGACTGGAAGTACGTGAAAGATTCTCCAGCTGACCTTGAAGAAGCAAAATGCTATGCTGTGGAGAGGGTCACATGGCAGGTTACCCTCTGGGAGCAGAGGACCTCAGTCTTACAACCACAAGGCACTGAATCTGCCAACAACCAGTGTGCCTGGAAGAGGACCCTGAGCCTCAAATGAGACCACAGCTCCAGCTGACACTTTGGTTTCAGCCTAGAGAGTCTCTGAGCAGAGGACCCAACCCAGCTAACCTGGGAAGGCTCCTAGAAGAGAAGGGCCAACCAACTTCCTGCAGGAGACACCTCATACACCACACACACTGTCAAACCTCCTATTCCTTTTAAAGCTATTAGGATATTTCCCTACTCCTTTCTGATATCATTAGTACTATGCATCATTACTTTTTATTTCTCCTGAGCTATAACCTTATCAATGTATTTTGTACACTCACAGAAATTGAGTTTCATAAAAATAAAGCAAAAAGCATAGACCAAATACTTACTGAACATCTACTTAGTATGAGACACTACGTTAAATATTATGAAAGGTAAAAATGACATTACATTAGCTCTTCTCAAAGGAGTTGACAAATAATGCAAGCCAAAGAGAAGATAAAATGATTAATGATGCCACACTTAGTACTAGTCAAGAGGCCAAGAATAAAATATTTAAGCCAAAATTTACAGTTTTTAATACAGATCTCATAGCCAGAGTATTCCTAAAGATGCCACTAGTAACAAGTAGACATGAAGACATTTAAAATATTACTGCTATGATTCTAAATGTTGGGGAGTATTTAATGTGAATATAATTTTTATGTGTAAACAAGCAAAAAAATACATTAGGAGAAATATATCAAAGTGGTTAGCTATTTGAATAGTGAGATTACAGGAGATTTTAATTGCACTTTCATTAATTTTTTCTCATTTTTTCCCAAAAAGCATGTAGTACTTTTATAACCAGATAGTACACATACAAGCATTTATATTGGGCAAGTCATGGTATCTGCTCCCAACCAATCTTTCCTTCAGGCCAAAAAATGGCCCGTCCATAACTCCCTGCTCTGAAAAGCACAGGTAGTTTTGAGATGGCACAAAAAAGATTCGTATAGCCACTCAGACTCATCTATCTGGAACCAGAAGAAGGAAATAAACTTCTTAACAGCAGGAACTAGAGCTGAAAAGATACAAGAGAGCTAAAACTAACAAGGGCCTCAGCAAACCAATGGCATGAGAGAACGGAAAGGAGGAGTAAATAGAAGCTATGGGGTAGAGAAAAAGACATGGAATAAAGATTGAGGAAACCACACAAGAAAGAAGAGAGCAGGCTATTTGCAGAGGAAGGCAAAGACAGGGGAGAAGAGCAGGGGATGGATGGATGGATGGATGGGAAGACAGAGCTAGAGGGAAGTCTAGTCCTCCTGGTGCTGCTTTGATTTCTGAAAAGTTTCCAGACCCCTTTTTAACAAATGATTTTCCATTCCTTTCAACCAAAATGAGTCTAACCAAAATGACATTAAAAACATTACTTTCATATAGCTAAAAATTAAAACAAAAGACAAGTTTAAAAAATCTTCTAAAAGACAATTTCTGAATTTAGGGGTTTTTTTTAACTTCTTCAAATCCCAGTTCCTCCCTAAAACTGGCAGGAATCTTTGAATCTCCTTACTCCCCAGCACTCACAAACAGAACAATCCCAGCCAGAAAAGGATTTGCCTATTAGCTACGCTATCTCCACCAAGACAGCAGCCTTATTAAATTACAACTGTTTGAACAAGGTCAAGCACTCAGAGTTTAATTCAAAGTGTTTCCAGGTATAATGCTGTCAGGTCAACTTAAACAAGCCAACAGAGGCTTGGAGCCTGATTAAATATTAAAACAGAATCTTTCACATCTGTTTTTACCCAAGGATGAAATTACTGTACATCACTTCAACCAGCTCATTAATACACTACACACACATCTTGCCTCAAAGGTTACAGGAATATCAATGCTTCAGAGGCCTGCAGTGAAACCTGCTCACACAGCCAGAAGTGAGGTCACTGCATACTTTACAGGACGTCAATATTTCTTTATAAAATGTGAAAGATAATCAGTTAGACATAGACACATTTTAAATTAAAGGATGAAAACCTCCATGAAGATAAGCCAGTTGCTTTTGATCTGAACCTTTTAATCATTCATTCAGTTGGCTTTGATAGGTAACTCGATAGCACACACTGAGCAAAAATTTTGATTCAACGGTAATTAGTTTATAAAATGGAGGGTTGTCATATCCAAATAGATGGCCATGGTGATTACATTTTTTAACCTGCAAAAGCACAAATATTAAATATAAAAGGTACATGCAAACATTTTAAAGCAAAAACACTTGAGACACTCAAGAGTATATATTTTCATTGTGTATTATGGGAAAGAGCAGTTGAAGATTTGCTGCTTTAGAAACTCCTGTAACAGGGAATGACACTAGACAGTCTAGAATTACTTAGACTACTTCTCTGTGTTTAACTCCCCCTCCCCTATCTATACCCAATAAAATTGTTTTGTAATGCTGTCTATGTCAGAGACTGTGACAGCTATTATTTGGGGCTGCTGTGCACACTTACCAGCCACTCCTCTTCTTCTGGTACATCACCCCATTCCCCTTCCATCTGGGGAACCTCACTGGTCCTTGACAGCTGTCAACACAGTGCCCTTACCCGCTAGCCACATGGGTGGGCAATAGCCTTCAAACCACAGTCTATATGACCCTGGTGACAGTGGCTGGTCTAAGGTGTGGGCCTGTGCCTCAAGCAGGCTGTTCCTATGAGTGTGTTTGGAGGCTGGAATTGCTCACCTGGCAGCAGGTGTGGGCAGCCATTTTTCCTTCCCAAAGCAGAGAGCCAATATGCAAAACATGCCTGCAGACAGAGCAGAGCTCGAGATGTACAGACACAGTCCTGACCAAATCCTCTGATCAACCTCGAGCCAATTGAGCCTAATCCACCTTTACTTTCTGTTTTGAACATTAGATGTCTCTAGATAAGTCTGGTATTAATTAATGTTAACATCTATGTTTAGATATCAGCAATAAGAAAATCAGAAAAAATTATTCTGATCCAAGGTGCAGTTAAACTCACATTTCCTCTAATACTACCTATCTCTCTCTTTTCTGAAGTTCTACATAACTTCTGCACTATAAACACTACCTAGACATTTTATTTTGCACTGCTTTCTTTCTTTTTTACTTCTGTAATGTGTGATTGATTTAAAGTTGTAATAATATTGTTGCTGTATATTAAAAATGATAGGCCAGGCATGGTGGCTCACGCCTGTAATCCTAGCACTCTGGGAGGCCAAGGCGGGAGGATCGTTTGAGCTCAGGAGTTCTAGACCAGCCTGAGCAAGAGAGAGACCCCGTCTCTATTAAAAATATAGAAAGAAATTAGCTGGACAACTAAAAATATATAGAAAAAATTAGCCAGGCATGGTGGCACATGCCTGTAGTCCCTGCTACTCAGGAGGCTGAGGCAGTAGGATTGCTTGAACCCCAGAGTTTTTGAGGTTGCTGTGAGCTAGGCTGACACCACAGCACTCTAGCCAGGGCAACACAGTGAGACTCTGTTTCAAAATAAATAAATAAATAAAAAATAAAGGCTGCTTAAATTTAAGATATCTTAAATTAGTTCAATATGGACTAGAACAAGGATAGCAAATTCTAGCTATATGACATCTGACCAAAAATAATGATGCTGATATTGATGTTACTTGTGGAATCAGTTTCATTATGACATTGCTATACCTCACACATTCAGGTCTCTTTTCAAGAAAAGAGATGGCTATAGTAGGTCACGTACTTAGGAAGGAATAGTGACCAAACTCTATAACCAAAGGATGATTACCAAGTGATAAAACCTTCATAATCCAATTTGAACACTTCAGGCTAGGGCAAAATTATTCAAGAACCATTCTTAGGCCGGGCGCTGTGGCTCACGCCTGTAATCCTAGCTCTTGGGAGGCCGAGGCGGGCGGATTGCTCAAGGTCAGGAGTTCAAAACCAGCCTGAGCAAGAGCGAGACCCCGTCTCTACTATAAATAGAAAGAAATTAATTGGCCAACTGATATATATATAAAAAAAAATTAGCCGGGCATGGTGGCGCATGCCTGTAGTCCCAGCTACCCTGGAGGCTGAGGCAGAAGGATCACTTGAGCCCAGGAGTTTGAGGTTGCTGTGAGCTAGGCTAACGCCACGGCACTCACTCTAGCCTGGGCAACAAAGCCAGACTCTGTCTCAAAAAAAAAAAAAAAAAAAAAAAAAAAAAAAGAACCATTCTTAGATAATTGAGTTTTAAAAATTCATTTAGAATTTTAGAAATAGCAGTTGCTTCCATAAATATATGAAAACCATTTTCTTTATTTGGATTTATTGATTTTAAATAAAGGAATGATTTGGGAGGTGAAAATCAAAGGTTCATTTTTTCAGGCCAGGAGGTGAACACCAGCCTGGGCAACATAGCAAGAGCCTGTCTCTAAAAAAAAAAAATTTTTTTTTAATTAGCCAGGCATGGCAGCATACACCTGTAGTCCCAGCTACTTGGAAGGCTGAGGTGGGAGGATTGCTTGAGGCCAGGAGGTCGAAGTTGCAATGAGCTATGATTACACCATTGCATTCTAGCCTGGGTGACAGAGTAAGACCCTGTCTCTTAAAAAAATAAAAATAAATAAAAGTTCTATAATAAGCATTTTGTTGTTGTTCTTTTTTACTAAAGAAACGTAAAGGTTGTTCTCACCTATAATCAAAAAAATGCAAATTAAACCAAAACGCCACTATTTACTTATCAGATTACGAAAGCTTTTTCAAGCAATGTTTAATTGCTGGTGAGAGCGTGGTGAGCTATGAGGACTTTCCTATTTCTGGGTGTACGAATGTGGAGGGGGTCTGTGTATAAATAGATATTTCCTATCTTAAAATTGATTAATATGTAATAAAATGTTTAAACATATGAAAAAAAGAAACATAGATTTATTGTGAATAAAGAAAATGTCCAACAAATATACATAAAGGATTAAGGCCTATAGTTTTGTTGAACAAAATAACTTAAAAGCATCTGTCTGTTATGCTTGGTATGGCTAAAAATTATAATTTAACACATCAAAAATACCTGCAGCTGAATTATAGTTAATTTCCCATGGAGTTTTCAAGTTCTAAGAAACAAAACAGCTCCCAAATTTTTAATTTCTAGAACCAAAAAAGTGACATAGATTCCTGTTTATAGGTTCCTAGTGTTCGTTTACTGAATATAAACTATAATAAAGACATTTAAATGTTTGATAGGATGGGTTATTTTTTTTAAAAAAAAAAAGCTGAAAATTCCTGTCTAGTGATTTAAATCATGGTACAAGTCGAAAGCATTTAAAAAATCAAGTCCATGCTGGATGAAGTTCACTGCGAAGACACAAAATAGATGCCAGCTTCATCTTTTGTATTCTGTGGGATGCAAGCAACATGTCTTGCTAGAAGGTAACAGTAAAAAGAAAGTCTCCTGGTCCTGGTGACTTACCAGATTTTCTCTGCCCACAAGGCTTAATGCAGGTAAAAGGATCTAATCAATCCAATGGGACTGAGGGATAAGGGTTGTGCCTGCCGCTGTGGCCAGAGTGGAGAGGGGGAGTTGCAACAGTGCCCACGAGCCTTGCGCCACCACTCCAGGTGCACCAGTGCATGCTTCCCCATGCAGAAAATAGCACTACACTAGGTACACAATCAGATTACTTCTGGGACAGATATTTCTTGTCATGTTAGGGTGGGGGGTGGGGGGAAGAGGAAGAGCTCACGGGAGTACATGCCAGAGTTTGTGTCTGTGCCTGTGCTTGTTTCAAGGGTAGAAGGATGCAGTGAAACCAGAAGGTTAGGCTCGGGATTATAATAAAAGCTTTTGCATACTTACCACATAGCCTCTCTGAAATCTTAAACCATTAAATTTAAACACCAGTAGTTAATAAAACACAAAGCAATTTGTTTAACAGACAATAGAATTCCAATACAGCGCAACCTTACACCATACACAAATAAATTCACACTTGAACAACATAATCAAGTAGAGTAAACCATACTAAATGTAAAGTCAATAAATTCTTTTTTGATTGTTAACCCTACACATACACCAAAGAACAGACTATAAGGAATTTAACATAAGGAAATTAATCATCATAATACTTCGGTTCAATACTGATCTACAGTGAGATAATTGGGTATTAATACAGTTTACTTGAAATAAGATTTAAAGCAGCATGTTCAAAAGAAGCAGAATTCATTAAACAACCTCTCAAAAGGATCATTTCCTCTAATTATTGCTTTTATAAGTGAAGACAAAGGCAATCCAATGTAAGTTCATAAAATCTACAATTAGCTGCCAAAATCTTCCTAGATAAAATTAGAAGAAAAAGGATATTTGGAAGTTCAACTGGTAAAAAGTTCTTTTATTTAAAAAGGCATTTGCTCTTTCTTTCTACCCATAATCATTTAAAGTATACAAATATCATGGGCTAGATATTGTGGTAGGTCCATGAGAATAAAGGAATAAAAAGACAAAACAAAGCTGGGTGTCCCAGGAGCTTACATTGCTGGGGTGGAGGAGAGAAGGGTCATAAGATACCTCCAAACCAGTGTCCTAACCTGAGCTGTATGTAAGAAGCCATGGGAGAATAAAGCAGCTGACTAGTCCAATGGAAACTGTTCACATTTGGGCTTAGTCTTAAGGAGGAAGAGGAGAAGCCTAAAAAAATAAGGTCAAGCAAGAGAGAAAGGATGGCATTCCATATTCCAAGCAACAAACAAACAAACAAAACAGTGTCTGAAAGGGTACAAAAGGATGAGCTAGAATACTTTTAGGGAATCTTGGGACAGAGAAGGAGAGGACTGAGTGGGGACGATGGTAGGGGACATAAAGCTGGAAAGGTTAATGGGAACGAGATTAACGAAGAAGATTGGTCAAACTATGGAATTAATTCAAGACTTATGCCTTACTCAATAGGGCCTACTGGGAATATATTTAAGATCTGATCAAAATCAGTCATATTATTACCTAAATCTTTCAGTATTTCATACTTAATGTTCTAATCACACACACACACACACACACACACACAAAATGTGCTTCAAGGACAGGGTGAAAAGGCAACCTATGGAAATGGGGGAAAATATTTTCAAACCCTGTATCTGATAAGGGGTTAAATATCTAAAATATATAAAGAACTCCCACAAATCAACAGCAACAAAAAAACCCCAAAATAATCCAATTTAAAAATGGACAAAGGACTTTGATAGACATTTCCCCAAAGAAGATATACGAATGGCCAAAAAACATATAAAAAGATGTTCAACATCACTAATCATTAGGGAAATGCAATCAAAACCACAACAAAGGCCGGGCGCGGTGGCTCACGCCTGTAATCCTAGCTCTCTGGGAGGCCGAGGCGGACGGATCGCTCGAGGTCGGGAGTTCGAAACCAGCCTGAGCAAGAGCGAGACCCCGTCTCTACTATAAATAGAAAGAAACTAATTGGCCAACTAATATATATATAAAAAATTAGCCGGGCATGGTGGCTCATGCCTGTAGTCTCAGCTACTTGGGAGGCTGAGACAGAAGGATCGCTTGAGCCCAGGAGTTTGAGGTTGCTGTGAGCTAGGCTGACGCCACGGCACTCACTCTAGCCTAGGCAACAAAGCAAGACTCTGTCTCAAAAAAAAAAAAAAAAAAAAACCACAACAAAGCTGGATGCAGTGGTGTGCACCTATACACTTAAAAATGATTATGATGGGAAATTTTATGTTAGGTGATTTTTTACCACAATAAATAAAAAATCAACATAAGAAAAATATGATTAAAGGTTGCAAAGTTTCAGGCTAATTCATAAGGGGTCCCTACTGCCAATAATGTGGATGCGGCCCTTATTTACACAGCTGTATACTAAGTTTGGAATTTTACAGTGATCAGGTTGTAATGAAATTTCAAATTTCTCAGCCAACACAGTTACTACTGGCAAGTGGTATGCTTGAAATCTGCAGGGTATAAAATAAATGAAAATGCACTAAATTCTAAAACCCACTCTAGTCCTCTGTGCTGAGATTGTTGACTGTGCCATCATGGAAGGCTATTTTGGGTTTTAGTAATTTATCAGAATTACTAATTTCTAGCCAGAGTTTATAATTCTTAAATAAATAAAGCCAAACTTTCAGGTGTTAAAAAGTCCAATCTAGTCTAAATCAAAACTAACTTTATCTAAAGTGAAGCTTTTCCCGAGACCAGCAGTGTGGAAAGAGTAGGGGCCAAGGAGTGAAAAGGGGCCAGTGTGGGGCCCAGTCCTCTTGGCTGTAAAGTATCTTCTGCTACCTGCAGGAGTCCAAATGCCAGCTCTCTGGCGAGACCCCTTTGCTGGGACCTCCATGCTGCCTGGTGCAGGCAACAAGTGCCCTATGGCTCCTCTCAGCTCCTGCCCCTGTGGTTCGCCGACCCACAGCCCCTCTCTGCTGGGGGCCCAGACCTGGCAGGCAGCCTTCAGAGGCAGGGAAGGTTTTTCAGGATGACTCGAGGCCAGCTGTCCTCCATGCAGACCACTGGCCCACAGGAAATGTCAAGCATTTTTGCTGCCCTCTCTCTCTCCACACAGTGCCCCCAAGGGCAACTCCAGCTACACAGCTGCTTTCAGATGAGAGGAAGATACCACTGTCTGTATTCACAATTCACACACACCCCCCAAACTCCAGAGAGCCACACCACACTCTCCAGAATGCTTTCTCAGGATTCCATTCTAATCCCACAGTGGCAACTCTGTGGCAGCTCAATAAAGCGCCAATCTATCCTCTTGCATTCAACTCCAATCCCTGAGTAGTTCCCTTGAGGCCTCTCTCAAATGCTGAGGGAGGATGGGGGGGGGAGGGAGACCCTCACATCCACCAGGGAAGAGCACTCTCTACTCCCCGGAGCTCCTTGTATGGAATTCATTTCTAGTCTTCTTTCTCACACAGGCCAGTTATGGGGTGGAAGGTATAACAGCTGCTAGACCCATTTGGCCATCTCTTGGCAAGTCTTGCAATGGATGCTTCTAGAATCTCTCTTAAGACTGTATGAGTAATTACCACCTATTGGCTATGGCTTTGGGACCTTGGTCAAAATTTTAGACAATAGGAAAACTCCCATTTAACATCCTGTCACATATATTTGTATAGTCATAGGATAGAAAAATGATAAGGACTGTATCACAGTAAGGTCCAAACTGAGATGCTCTGTTATCATATGGCCAAGGAATCTCTACAAAGTTCTAGGATTCCTCAGAGAACAGTTTGCAATTCAGCCCTATTAAATATTCAAATAATTGCACAAATAAGCACTGTTGCACAGAAAAAAAGATGTCAACACTGCTGATCTCAACTGCCGATTGGCAGGCCGTGTCACTATGCAATAGCTTCAAGTGTCTGTCAATCAATGCTTAAAAGTTCTCATTATATGTACAAAAGGTGGTTAGAGGTATCAGAGCAAAATGTACAAAAGTGAAGGCTAAGCCCACCTATACTAACACTGATGTGTGCTAGCAGGAAGGAAATCTTGGTAATTTTAGTAACTCTACTGCCACTACTAACTACTCGTGCATTTTCTAACACTGTCCAAATTCCAGGGTGGAAGTAGTCAACAGGCTAAGCCTAAGAAGTCCACCCCCGTAGCTCCTAGGAGACAAGAACAGGAAATGCCCGCTGGAGCTGCGCCGACTTCCACAGCAGGAGGTAGGCCCTAGCACTGCTCACAGTGGGCAACCTATAGTGGACAGCAAATGTCCATTACAGACATTCCCTATCTTCTTCCTTAGAGAACTCAGAATACATGTCAAAACAACACTGGCAATGATAAACAATGTTATTTCTGCCAGTCCACAGTACATGCCAATATTGTTCCAATGAAAAAATAATTTATAAAAGCATAGCTCTGATCACTACCACAATCTGCCATCATCAGTCAGAGTCAACAAAAAATGAAAGCTCCCAGAAGGGCTAAAATCATTAATGCAAGGCTGATGACAAAGATGACAGGAGATTATTTAATTTTTTAATGTCAGATCATGTTAATTGTCATGTTTAAATTTGCAAATTGTTCCTTGTTAAAATATCCATTTACTAAAATGATAAATAATACATGTTGTGACACATTAGTGAAACTGTTATTTTTTAAGCATCACAGACACAGATGAATAACCATTTCAGTACAATCCCTTGTACCATTTAGAAAAAAACAAGATCTGATAAGTTAGACAGTGGCAGAAAAAGCAAGAGTTGCCACCACATTTCCCTACCCCAAACTGACCTCCACATTTCAGATTCCTAAGGTAAGGTCAGCTCAGCTCAGCAAGGCACATGCAGAGCCAAAACCAGAATCCAGAAAGTTGACCAGAGGCTTCCTGCCAAAGGCAGCACTTGCAACAGCAACACCAGCTAACATCAAGGTTGAGCTGGCAGCGGAAAGATGGCCAGATTTAAAAGAAAGGCTGTAAGGAACTGCCAGAAAAAAAGAAGCTGTTCCAAATTGCACTATAGCAAAGGTAACAAGGATCACAGTTTTTCCTAAATAATGTTCACCCGTTTTCATCCCCCACTAATCTTGCTCAGTAAACCTTTCATGTTCAATTTCACCTCTTCATACACAGCTTAGCTCTTTGCTTTTGTTGAATGGGGATAAATACTAGGGATCTCCTTTGAAAGAGAAGTACTTATTTGCACATGGTGGAAGGCAGAGAGCAAAAACAAAGTTTGTACACAAATAAAATTTTGAAATTCAAACATGTATATGCAAAAAAAAACAAAAAAAAACACCTCAACCTGTGCTCTATATGCCTTTAACACAAGATTTAAACATATATATCATAAAATCCTTAGAAAATATAAACTTGTAGTGACTGTATTTTAAATATTGAACCAATGATGGTACAAAAAGATCCTTGGCAACCAAAAGATTAAATGAAAAACATGAGTCAACTGAATTAAACTCAAACTCTTAGGTTTAGACCTAGCTCCCTCAGCTCTTCATGGTCTGGCCCTGACCTACCTTTTTCAATTTTACTTCCTACTGCTTCCCTTGATAAACTGTAGTACTCATAGTTCCTCATGTCTGCCTTTGTGCACAGTAGCGAGCCTGCCTTCTTTTCTTTCTGAAATACCTCCCTAAAAATCACATGTCCAAATTCTGCCTTTCCTCCAGTGATCAGCCCAAATGACATCTTGGCCAAGAAGTCTCCACCTTCCCCGGGTGTGCTCTGTCCTTCCTCTTCCTCCCACATTCCTAGCAATAAGCTACACTCTATATACTGCATACCCTTTTTAGAGAGTCATCTTTGTTTCTAGAGTCACTACTAAGCTCTCCATGTGTTTATCTCCACCAGTTATGGGGAGACACCCACAGTACACCTTGTTTAGGTGCAAGCATCCAAGCCCAGCCTGCCTCCAACCTATGGCAGGTCATCCCCCATGCCTTGTTAAACTCCTCAGATTTAAAAAGCCCATTTTCACCTTTGGCTCTTCTTCCCACTAGGGTTTAGCTCTTTACCCAAATATGCATTTTCCTTTCAACGGCACTGGATAATGTTCCTCTGTTTGACCTATTTTCTGCCTCACCATACAATTCCCATCCACGGAGCCTTGCCCCAGGGAACTCACAATCAGGGATGGGTCACCCCACGGTAATTATCCATGGCTAATCTGGAACCACCTTGCAGGGTGAGAATTTCAGCCTCTTCACACAGATGTAAAGGTTCCCATGGAGCAACTGGCCCTGGGCTCTAGAGTTCTGCTCCTCCCTCTTCTTGGATCTCAGCTCTCAGTTCTCTCCCATTGAATCTTTACAGCTACTTAACTTCTTAATGGAGCTGAACAATCTCTCAGCCACACAGACCTTAAGGTTCTCAGACAAGTTTCAAGACAGAGTTTCAAGCATACTTACATAAGTAGAGAAATGGCTCAGATAACACAGACATCCAACTCTATCTTCTCTAACATAAACATATATTTTAAGATTTTTTCATTATACAATAATTGAATACATTTTCACTGTAAAAAAATTCAAATAACATAGGTAATAGAGATGAAATCAAGTCTCCACTGATACCTCCTCAATCCCATCCCATGTCTTCCTTAGACTCTTTTATGAATTATTAGTGCATTTATATATTATCTTTAATCAAATCTAAGCTATTATCACTTATAATGTGCATTATGCTTCACCAAGAAAGAAAAGGTGCTTAAACTATTAAACTATGCCACCAATTGTTAAATACATTGATTTCAGAAATGTTAAAATCTGAAAAGCGTGTTTCAGAATCTATAAAATACAATACATATAAAATCTAAATGAATTTATTTTATATATAGATTTCATATGCAAAATACATATAGAATCTATAAAATGCAATACATATAGACGTAAGTCCAGAGTTTATGTAAGTGTGATAATTTTGTATCTTTTTTTCACTAAAAATACATCTGAAAGAGCTTTCCGTATCAGTTGCATAAGGATCTATATCACACTCTTCTTAGGTGTTGCTTAAAATTTTGGACGCTGGCTGTATGGCTGTGCGTTTAATCATTCCAGTATTTCACCATTAATAACAATGCTGGAATGAGCACGTGTTCATGTGTATTTCACTTCATGCAAACTTACCAAATCAAAGGTATGTGATTTTATTTTCACAGATATAGCCAGACTGCCTTCTCCAAAAAGGTCTGAACAATTTACGTGCTCACTACATGGTTACCGATACCCATTTTTCCTCATTGTTGCCAACACAGAATATTATTCTCTTTAATTTCTGTAAATCTGATGGGAGAAAATCATCTGATTACTTTAATGTGTAATTCCCTAATTATTATGAAGTTAAGCATCTCTTCATATTTACTGTCCATTTGTTTCCTTCCTGTCAATGCCTTTTTATATCTCTTGTCCATTTTTTCTATAGTTTTTCTTATTAATTTGCCAGCGGTTCCTTATATTCTCTATATTTGTCCTTTGTCTATTATACACGGACTATTTTCTCCTAGTCTGTTATTTATCTTTTAATTATATTTGTAGTTTTGCCTTTGGTGATACAGATATTTCAAATCTTTGAGCAGTCAAATTTACTCATCATTTCCCATCTGTACTCCAGATTACTTACACACAGGTAATATTTTCTTCTAATATGAAACCCATTCTTTGCAAACTTCACTGGGTTCTGGCCAGGCAGTGCGGGAAGGGATATGGGAAACTATCCCACAACCCACACGCCAGAGAATTTACACACAGCTATCCTAACCTCATCTCTGAAAGGGGCAGGTGCCAGTCGGTGCTCTGCCAGCCTGTGGGCACTATTTCAGGAATGACTAGCCAGTTCCCCTTCTTAATGTCAGAGGCAGAAGCCTAACCCATTCCAGACTACACACCTGTGCCAACCTATTCAGCCTAACATCATGGCTCAAGACCAGAGACCGAAGACCTGCCGCATGGAGAGGCAAGCATCCCACTATCTATGGCTCATTTCCTGGGCCAGGAGTGTCTGGACACCTTGTGAAAAGATTGCCACCCCATCCCCCTTTCCCTTAGACTCAGATATAACATACCACCTGTGGAACTGTGCCCTGACCTGGCACAAACAAACCCCAAGGCATTGGGTAACTCTGATGACTAGATCCTGGTCTGACAGGCCCAGCTGCCAAGACACAGTCCATGTGAGACAGTCCCCTGTTCCTAGGGAGGCAAGGGGGAAAGGCTGGCTCTTCTCCCTCCACATCTGCACCATGAGATCAGGTCATTAATTCCTCTGCGTCCAGCTGGCCACTGCTTCCATGGTCTCCCTTACAAGGTACACCATAATCTACTGCTCCCTGCCTGTCTGAGCTTCACGAGTCAGGCCCTCAGGACTCACCCAACTGCCAGAAAGAGGACCGAGGACAGTTAGGTTCCGAGTTACCTGACTCCAAGCAGTGCCAAGTGAGCTCTGGTTCCTGGATCAGTGGAATACACCAGGCTGTGGATGAGTCAGAGGATGGTGGGAACACACACTTGTCTACTATAAATTCATGATTTATTTAGCCAAGAACACAGCATTTAATGGGCAAGTAAGGTGGCAGCACAGAATACGAGCAGATGCAGCCTATTTTTCTGTGGCTTTTCCTTCGCCCCTGGGTTTCCAACTAAGAGTGCAGCCAACTATAATATTGAGTTCAGGTGGGGTCCTGCCAGATTTAAGGGAGAAAAAAAGCTGAATTCTTTCTGTGACTTTAATACTCTGTCTTACCTAATAATCTCTATAGTTCTGTTTAAGGGACTATCTATATACATTAGATACTCCCTAGTTGGTGAGTCAAACTCAGCACTTTCAAGAATTCCTCCTTACCTGGGGTGGGGGTAGGAGTGGAGATGGTACCAGGTCCAGGTGTCTCCCCTTCCAGCTTCCCAGAGTCTTGGGAAACGTCATCTTCTGGGAACAGTGGTGACCCGAGAGGCCTGCTCAAACAGGGGAACTCAGTAGAGCTTCTCCCAGGGCACACCTAAGAAAACCCCAATCCCATCTTAACCCTCTCTCACCCAATGAATCTTGTATGTCAGAGCTGATATGCAACTTAACAACCCACTTGGCATTCTGTGCTCTAGAAGCTACACCCTTAGAAAGAGGTTCCCTCTTGCCCTACCAAGGCTTCCCCTGCACGACTCAAAACACAAGTCAACTCCTAAGTTCCACTCGCCTCTGGGTTCCCCCCAGCACTTACTACACTTCTTCATACTAGAAAATATTTTCTAAATATTTGTTCAATTAATTATATTGGAATTATTTTTGAAATTAATTCTTGTCTTCTCAAAGAAATTCATTTCTAACACATTTAAGTTTGATTAATTTGTATCTTTCTTAAAGAAGTCTCTCCTCTAGGCCGGGCGAGGTGGCTCACGCCTGTAATCCTAGGTCTCTGGGAGGCCGAGGCGGGCGGATTGCTCAAGGTCAGGAGTTCAAAACCAGCCTGAGCAAGAGTGAGACCCCGTCTCTACTATAAATAGAAAGAAATTAATTGGCCAACTAATATATATACAGAAAAAATTAGCCGGGCATGGTGGCGCATGCCTGTACTCCCAGCTACGCAGGATTGCTTGAGCCCAGGAGTTTGAGGTTGCTGTGAGCTAGGCTGACACCACGGCACTCACTCTAGCCTGGGCAACAGAATGAGACTCTGTCTCAAAAAAAAAAAAAAAAAAGTATCTCCTCAGAGATAAAAGCAATATTATCCACTATCAACTTCAGATTTTACTAACTTCAACTTCGCAACCTAAAACAGGAAACTTGAGAGCCTAAAGATGGTATTATACTAAATGGAGATTTTCTATATCTTCTAGATCTGTGCTGTCTGATACAGTAACCACTAACCACATGTGACTATTTAAATTTACATTTAAAAAGAAATTTAAAATGTAGTTTCTCAGTCTCACTAGCCACATGTGGCTGGCGGATACCATATTGGACTGTGCACATAGAGAATCTTTCCACCATCATAGAAAGTTCTTTTGGACGGTGCCATTCTAGATGTACTATAAATCTTGAAAACCTGAAGAATTCTTAGCTTGTAGCTAGTAAGTATCATATCATGAAAGTGCCATAATTAAAGGTAAAAATACACTGCCTTTTTAATTAAAACAACAGAAGGAAATACTCTTACCAATGAGTAGAGCTTTTATAATAATAGATTTGTCTCATCACAATGAAAAATTTAAATGCAGCATGAGTCTCATCTATCTCTGGTTGTCAAAAGTAATGTGCTATGCAGAGGGCAATGCATTCTTAGATTGCATGAATCCTCTCTCCTGACAGATAAAATTTCTGGTTAATGGTCACTTAGGAAACTATTCTTTATATAACTCTTAATGGCCTGGGCTGAGTAGAGTGTGCAAAAACCTAGAAAATTTTCAACCCAGTGATTTCCAAATGTATACATACAAAACTAAAATACCTAAGTCTTCTAAGAGTTCAGAATCTAATGTTAGGCAGAAGGTGTCCATGAATATGTTAAGTATGTAAATTGGAACAAAGGAACCATCCCTTTCTCTCTCCTATCTACATTAAATGCCAAGGTTCCTTAAAAGATAAAATACATACATAAAGGAGTTAGAGAAAAGGGATCTTCTATTTCTTTTATAGACTTCTAGGAACATTGAGATTCATTCAGTGGCACGTTGGTAAAAGTCCTGGGCAGCAAAGTTCCAGTACCTTAATAGAAAAGCTCTTCCCCTCACAGTGAAACAATGAAAGGGCTAACAAGTGCATAATTTTTAAAAATCAAAACAGAAGTAGATAATGATGGCCAGAAGTGTAGGCCTGGGGGCAGAAGACAAGATAACAAGTCATTCAACAGTATCAAACTACATTGGAATCTCAATTCTACACATTTAGAGTAGGTATTTCTGATGTTCCCACTGGGCTGGCCATCATACTGTATAATAAATTGAGCTTTAATTACCGAAGACCATTCACTAATTCTTATGATATGTGCTCTATCTGAAGAATTATTCAAGCGGATCACAAATGGCGCACAACTTTTTCTGCTGGATTTTAAAGCCTATGACTAAAGCCTAATACCAAAGAAAAGGTCAAAGGAAATATATCCCTAAAATACTGCCAGGAGGGCAGCCGGAAATGTATGGGAAGCCAACAATAGGGACCTCAGTAATGTCAACTTTAGCACTTCACACACTTTCCCCCTTCAAACCACCGCACAGTCCTAAACCAGAGATAATCCTTTTACAACTTGACACTGTTGTCCTCGAGGAGCTGTTTGCCATTCTGAAATCAAACGGTATTTTCTCCTTTGGGAGCATGCATGTTCTATATCAAGACAGGTAATCCTCAGACAATGGCAGGTAGAACCATACTGGGCTCAGATATTGATCTTGATTTTACGGAAAAATTTTAAGTAGTAAAAATTTCATCAAGGTGAGAGGAACAAAGGAGGAACATGTTATGTTTTCTCTTCCCTTTCACACATGCAGTATTTCAATTCCACTGCCAACTGTTTGTAATCTCTTTATAAACTCTCAGGAACTCAAGAGAAAGCAGTATATGAGTCACTCTCCCAGTAGCATATAAATAATGAGAAATACATTCCCAAATGCATACTATCATTCCCTGAAATTTTTATTTAGCTGTTTTTAATAAAGAAAACCCATATAGTCATCAAAAGTATATTATGGGCAGGTTACTGATTCTGACACAGATTTCTTAAAATTCAGAAGAAAGTATGTGGACAAAAGCAGCATGAATGTAACCACCTTTGGAAAACACGTTTTAAAGGCAAAACAAAATGTTTTAACTAGAATTTATCAGGTCTCTAAAAAATGTCTCTACTCAGACATTAGGGAAGAAATTAACTTTTAAACAAAAACAATTTTCAAAAGTAAGCAATCTCACAAAATGTTTATCTAACAGAATCCAGGCATGTTGGCTACAGCATCTCTATTGACATACCTTAAAAAACCACAAATTATTATGAAATAGGTCTGGAAACATGTGGCCCATGTAAAAAAAAAGTCTTTAACAAAGAAAGGCTTCTTTCTAAATTACATTAGTATTCAGAAAGCGGAACAACTTGTTACAGATGCACAGCACTAGCCTCATATACAGTAATACCTTTACTAATAAGGGAATATGTCCGAATGTCACACTTCTTTTTTACAAAACTTAATTACTAGAGGTTAGAACTGATAGGCACAGGGATGAGTTCCAGGGTATCAGATAAGAGAATGGCTTCAGAATGAAATTACTGTTAAATATTAACTAGAAGTCAAACGTGCAAGAAAATATAAAATATGCACCAGTTTTAGGATGAGGTTGAAGAAAGGAGGCAATGAGCCAGATTAATAGTAACAGTAAGAAGAAAAATAAGAAGAATCTCTGTTCAAGCAGGCAGCAGGGGACAGTGGGGGAAATCTTGAAGAAGGGGCAGAGCTCTGAGCTCTAAGTGAAGGTGAAGAGGAAGATCATGACTCCTGCAGCCCCGCAGACACATCGCTTCAGGCAGAGAAGCAGGGGGAGAACAGGTTCCTTCTGACCCCACTCCCCCATCCCATGTCACTCAAGGAACTACCTTACGGCTCCTTTCAAGGTCAACCTCAGAAGGAAGCCTGGCATAATAAGAGAGCTTCTGGTGTCTAAAACTCCACCCTCATCTGCGTGTGGCCACTGGCATGCTTGCAACATAGATAGGGTTTAACATGTCAGTTCTGCATGAGATAACACACAATTGTTTTTGGTATAAAAAAGTCAAAAAGTATCAGTCAATGATATCAGATCTCGTGTACTGACAGAAGGAAAGAAGGCAGAGCACAGAAGTTATGGGATGTTTCAGGCTGGTCACAAGGCAAGGTCAGGAGGCTAAGGGCAGTGCAATTGCCGCTGCTGAGTGATGTGCAGGCTACGGGCCGGGACCGCACTATACAGATTAGCTCAGTTAAGCCTCAAATACCCTCTTGGCTAAGGTGAAGGGAGTCATCTGTAGGCAACTCTGATCCATATAACCCCCGAATCTTGGAAAAATAACCCTGTCGAGTGAGAGTCAAATTATATTACCGTGTTTACCCGAAAATAAGACTGACCCATAAAATAAGTCCTAGCAGGATTTCTAAGCATTTGCGCAATGTAAGCCCTACCCTGAAAATAAAACCTAGTGATGGGTGTGGCTATGCAGCATATCTGCACAACCCACGCATTTCATTGCCAAAAGCGGTAAAGACAAGCAGCCCTTCTCATCTGCCCCATGAGAGCTCTATTGCTCGACATGAGAGAGTGGGGCCAATGGTTCTAAAGGAAACAGAGTCACAAGAAATTCAGGATGGAATTTGGGGTTTGAAGAGTTATGATGATAACTTCTTCCAGAAGAAGACGACTTAATTATATTTGAATAAATGTAGATTGTTATACCGTACTTAAAAAAAGAATATGGCCAGGCGTGGTGGCTCATGCCTGTAATCCTAGCACTCTGGGAGGCCGAGGTGGGAGGATTGCTCCAGGTCAGGAGTTCAAAACCAGCCTGAGCAAGAGCGAGACCCTGTCTCTACTATAAATAGAAAGAAATTAATTGGCCAAATAATATATAGAGAAAAAATTAGCTGAGCATGGTGGCGCACGCCTGTAGTCCCAGCTACTCGGGAGACTGAGGCAGGAGGATCACTTGAGCCCAGGAGTTTGAGGTTGCTGTGAGCTAGGCTGACGCCATGGCACTCAATCTAGCCTGGGCAACAAAGCGAGACTCTGTATCAAAAAAAATAAAAAATAAAATAAATAACACATCCCCTGAAAATAAGCCCTAGGGTGTCTTCTTGAGGAAAAATAAATATAAGACCCTGTCTTATTTTCAGGGAAACATGGTATTAATAGTGAGTATTAGAAATACACAACCTCCTTACAGAACCTAGCAAGATTTACCTGAAGACCCAGGAATTCCACTCCTGGGTATATACCCAAGAGAAGTGAAAACGTGTGCCCACACAAAAACTTGTACGCAAAATGTTCCTATTCATAATAGACAGAAATAACCCAAATGTCTGATAATGAATAAACAAAATGTGGTATATACAATGAAATATTATTCAGCAAGTAAAAGGAATGAAGTACTGACACATGCTACAACTCAGAAGAACTTGAAAACATGCTCAGTGAAAGAAGCCAGTCACAAAAAGGCTACATACTATATGATTCCATTTATAAGAAATGCCTACCTAAAACAGGTAAATCCACAGAGACAGAAAGTAGATTAGTGGTTGTCAAGGGCTGGGGGAAGCAGGGAATGGGCAGTGACTGCCAGTGGGTACAAGATTTCACTTTGGGGTGAGAAAAATGTGCTGGAATTAAATAGTGGTGTTCACTGCATGAATTTGTGAATGCACTAAAAACCACTGAATTACATACTTTAAAAGGGTAAATTTTATGGTTTATGAATTATACTTCAATTTTAAAAAATACTTCCCTGAAGACAATAACATATCCAAAGATGTCCATTAGAAGGGGAGACACGTCAGCAATAAAAGCTTAGAAAGAGGGAAAAAACAAAAATGACACTGTCTAGGAAGAAGCTTCGTTAGCAGAGGGACTAGGAATCCTGAGCTTAGTCCCACTGGAAAGGCATCTCTGAGCAGTATTAGCACTACAGAATTAACCCCAGGCTGCTGGCAATGTCAACAGAGCCCCCAAAAGTTGGGTAACACAGCGACAGCCCTAAGAAAGATCTCTCGTCAAATTCTCATGTGCACCTAGCAGTTCCCCGGAGTCCTGCTTCTAGTATGCTCCCCTGCCCCAATATCGCCAATTTCTCATTGTAAATTATTAAGTTGGCTTTCAGTCTTTTTAAAGCCTAATCAAAGTGGTGCCAGTCTCAAGAGATAACTCACTTCCATATTTCTGGACCACAGAGGATAAAGGAAAAGATTAAGATAACCAACCATCCCATTTTTCCTAGAGCTGTCCAGGTTATAACACTGATAGTCTTGCATCCCAGGAAACTTCTCAGTCTCAGGCAAACCAGGGTGGTTAGTCACCCTAGATAAGACCTTGAGCTTAGTAACAACACAAAGATAAAGTTGCCCCAACTAGGCAGGTACTGTATAGATTCACTGATGCAAAACCCATTCCCACCGTCTTCTCCTTTGCCTTCTGACCAAAGAGACTGGGAAGCTAAATTCTGGACCTCCCAGACTACTTGCTGCTGGTGACAGCCACGGGACTCAGCTTAAGCCAATGGAATACAAGCAGAAGCCCCTGGGGAGTGAGTCAGCTCCTGAATTAAAAGGAAGAAGCTTTTGCTGTTACCCTTGGTCCTTTCCTCCCACCCGTACAGAAGCAAAGAGGTGGTGCCTAGACATGAAGAAGCTATTTTGTGAGAATGAGTCAAGCATGAGGAAGGCCTCTATGGTAAGGATAGTGACTTGGGAAGATGCAAAGACCCTGCGCCATACACAGTTTGGCCAGATACTACTTACTGCTGCCCAAACATGCATCCTGGTTCACACCTACCATCCTCTGAGCTTGCTAGTCCCTCTGCCTAGAATGCCTTCCCTACTTTTTGGGTGGACTCTGACTCCAAATCTCAACCTAACAGCTACCTCTCTCTGCAAAGCCTTCCCTAGCAAAACAAATTTCTCCTTCTGTGCTCCCAAGGTAATTTGTTCACCCCAAGCCCAGACACTCAGCCCCCAACATTAATTGTATGGTTGGTTACGGATGCACTCACTAGCGTCTCCTTGGTTTACCACTCTGTACTATACCCGTGATAGGCACTCAGCAAATGAATGACTATGAAATATTTGCTGACTCACTGACTGGACCAGTGACACCCATTCCTCTGAATTTCTCAAGGGAACAAATAATGTCTCATTCATTGCTGTATCCCTAACACAGGTAAATCTGAGCTACCCAATAAAAGTTTGCTAAACTCACTATCATCACAGCTCCTCACAAAAATGTCTCCATTGAGCTGTGACTCTGTCATCCCGTTTTGTGAGCTGAGATATGTCTTTTCGGATAGGGATTTAGTATCATTCAGGGAGGCTTCATTTCAAACATGTATTTCTGATTTGTTTGAAATTTTTCTTTTTGTACAACTAGCATGCATTATTTTTACAATTAGGCATTTCCCCTTAACAGAGGAGGAAACAGAGTGGGAGGAAAGGCTGCCAACATTATTACTCATTGATGATAACAGGATTAGAATCCAAAATAAGTTACTTTGATTATCAATTTTTTTTCCCTAAATTCAGAGGGAAAAAATGGGAAAAAAATTCTCTCCCCTCAAACTTCTATGTTTTATTATCTGACAATGAAAATTTCATAAACCAACATCTTACTCTTTTCTCCTTGGATTCCAGGATGTTTAGAACTAAATTATTCATTCTAGACATAAGGCTTTCTGTTCTTTCATCTTAATTATTTTTGATGCTTTGAAAAAAGATTAGCCTATTAAACATGTTTTAATAACCTAAGCAACATAAAATTTGTTGCAAGCATAGTGTAACCAACATCCACCACAACCGAAATCAGGCAGAGCCACTTTTTGCAGCATAAAAGCTGCATTAAAGTTTTGAAGACAATTGTATGGCTCCCAACTTTTGGCAAAATAAGCCCCCCCCCCATTCTTCTAAATTATTTCAATAAATTTTAACAAGCTTTTTAGCTTCAATTGGAATTTTTAAATTGTTACATCTTTAAAAGTTTTCTTGTGTTAAAAATTAGAATGCCCACATTGACACACAAATCCTCAGCTCTTTTTTTTTTTGAGACAGAGTCTCACTTTGTTGCCCAGGCTAGAGTGAGTGCCGTGGCGGCAGCCTAGCTCACAGCAACCTCAAACTCCTGGGCTCAAGTGATCCTCCTGCCTCAGCCTCCCGAGCAGCTGGGACTACAGGCATGTGCCACCATGCCCGGCTAATTTTTTCTATATATATTAGTTGGCCAATTAATTTCTTTCTATTTTTTTAGTAGAGACGGGGTCTCGCTCTTGCTCAGGCTGGTTTTGAACTCCTGACCTGGAGCAATCCACCCGCCTCGGCCTCCCAGAGTGCTAAGATTACAGGCGTGAGCCACCGGGCCCAGCCAAAACCTCAGCTCTTCATTATTTATTTTGTTCCCAGAAAATCTGGTAGTTGGCTTAATTTTGCCTTGGAATAAAAGGTCTACTTAAATTGAGAAATAGGCCAGGCATGATGGCTCACTCCTGTAATTCCAGCAATTTAGGAGGCAAAGACAGGAGGACTGCCTGAGGCCAGGAGTTTGAGGTTACAGTGAGCTATGATTCCACTACTACACTCCAACCTGGACTACAGATTTGAGACTCTATCTCAAAATCAATAAATAAATAAAATAAATAAGTATGTAAGTAAGCAAATAAATAGGTAAATATGAAGGTTACCTTTAAACAAATCTTTGTATGAAAAAAAAGTAATACCAGTCACAAAGAAAGAACATTTATATGTATGTTCCATGGCAAAATTTTAAAAAAGGGATACATTTATATCGCTGGAGCTCTTCAAATAGTGGGTGATGTTGACGTGAAGTTGTAAATGTAAATATTTGTTATCATCTTGGTTTATAAATTTGATGATAAAATTCTGTATATAGAGCCACTAATTAAAAAGGAATCTATTTGTCTTATAGAATGCTTCAGGTTGTATGTTTATTCAAGACAAATAAAATTGTGCACACTAAAAAGGAATAGGAATTAGAATTTTGAACTTCATTGAGTAACAAATTCCTCCTGTTAATGAAAAGAGATTTCACTTGTCAAATCTAAGAATGGGCCAGGCGCAATGGCTCACACCTGCAACCCTAGCAGTGTGGGAGGCCGAGATGGGGAATCACTTGATGCCAGGAGTTCAAGACTAGCCTAGGCAACATAGTGAGATCCTGTCTCTACAAAAAATAAAAAAATTAACTGAGCATGGTGGCATAAGCCTATAGTCCCAGCTACTTGGGAGGCTGAGGCAGGAGGATCACTTGAGTCCAGGAGTTTGAGGTTGCAGTGAGCTATGACTAGGCCATTGCACTCTAGCCAGGGTGACAGAGCAAGCAAGTCCCTGTCTACACACACACACACACACAATCTACAAAGGCCTTTCAGATGATAATTTGTAAAAAGGTGCAGCAGTAGGTATAGTAAAAATTATCTCCCCCAACTTGAAAGGAAGGATGGATGATATCTGATCAACAAACAGCAAATTGGCTGGGTGTGGTGGCTTATGCCTGTAATCCTAGCACTCTGGGAGGCCAAGGCGGGCGGATCATTTGAGCTCAGGAGTTCGAGACCAGCCTGAGCAAGAGTGAGACCCCATTTCTCCTAAAAATATATAGAAAAAATTAGCCGGGCATAGTGGTGCATGCCTGTAGTCCCAGCTACTCAGGAGGCTGAAGCAGAAGGATCGCTTGAGCCCAGGAGTTTTAGGTTGCTATGAGCCAGGCTGATGCCACGGCACTCTAGCCCGAGTGCCCAGCCAACAGAGTGAGATTCTTTGTCTCAAAAAAAAAAAAAAAAAGAAAAGAAAGAAACAGCAAATTAAGCCAGGCGCGGTGGCTCACGCCTGTAATCCTAGCACTCTGGGAGGCTGAGGCGGGCGGATTGCTCGAGGTCAGGAGTTCGAAACCAGCCTGAGCAAGAGCAAGACCCCGTCTCTACTATAAATACAAAGAAATTAATTGGCCAACTAATATATATATATATATATATATAATTAGCCGGGCATGGTGGCCCATGCCTGTAGTCCCAGCTACGTGGGAGGCTGAGGCAGAAGGATTGCTTGAGCCAAGGAGTTTGAGGTTGCTGTGAGCTAGGCTGACGCCACGGCACTCACTCTAGCCTGGGCAACAAGCAAGACTCTGTCTCAAAAAAAAAAAAAAAAGAAAGAAAGAAAGAAACAGCAAATTAAATGTTTGAAGAAAAAGAAGACAACTTTTCATTACCTTTGGTTTTAGGGTTACTTGACATCACCATGTAATGGTGATATAGTAATGAGGCCCCCTCACTATTCAAGATTGCTTTAATTTGCTACTCCAGAAGTAACTAAACAAAAGTACTACTATTATATTTATTTATATACTAATCTGGAATCTAGACTTTAAGCCTGAATTGATTTCTTATAATAGCCACCACTGCCACAAACCAAGATCTTATTTTGCACCAAGAATGTTCAAAGCACTCTGTTTATTAACTAATTTAATTTATCCATTTAGCCCTATGAAATGAGTACTATTATCCCCAATTTACCAAATAAAAAATTTTTAAAATGTTTAAAAACACATATTTCAAACCTATAGAACATATAACACTATGTGTGAGGCCTAATGTAAAACTATGGGCTTTGAGTGATAATGCTGTGTCGATTACAATATATCATCAACTGTAACCAATGTACCACTCTGGTGAGGGATATTGATAATGGGGAAGGTTGTGTATGTGTAGAGGGGAGGAGGTATATGGGAAATCTCTGCCCCTTCGGCTCAATTGTGCTGTGAACCTAAAACTCCTCTAAAAAAATTAAGTCTATTCTTTAAATACACACCACACACACACACACACACACACACACATACATCTCACACAAAGAAGTAATTTCTCAACATAAGTCATTTCCCTAACCTTACACACAGCATTCGATATCTGTTGACTGCAAGACTGGAAGTGCAGGATGACTCTGAAGTCAACTAAGAAAACACTGGCGTATAGCCCATCAATCGCTGAAGAAATAAACAACATGTGACAGCTAACAGTAGCCACCCAAGTGACTTTGTCTTTTGCTTTTTATTCCCATGGGGACTATAGGACCTCTGTGATAACATAAATTTCTTCTACGATAATCCTGTTCATGGCTTTCCAATTTTTGATGGCAACTTAAAGTAAAAAATGCATTTTATATCATGACATAGTATATACATATGTATATGTTAAACTAAAACAGAAGCTTCCACGAAATATTACTTACCCTTTACTTACACAAGGCCTGCTATGGTACTTTTTTTCTATTTCTCTCTTTTTTTTTCCCTTTAATGCTGATAGAAACCCCACTATGTTGATTTCATAATCAATTAATGGGAGACAACTCAGTTTGAAGAACAGTGATTTTTATGCCTGTATTTTGCTTTTCTGAGTAGAGTAAAATTTCAGCCGACACTTGATAGCTTTGAATGAGTCACTTCATCACCCTGAGTGTCACTTCATCGGTAAAATAAATATTCGCATTAACTATTCATAGAGTGGCTGAATTGAGTAAGAGAGGAGACAAGAATACCTTGAGAGAAGATTCTATTGGAATTCAGTTTGCAACCATCAGGGTGTGCCAAAGGAGCAACATGTGCCTCATTCTCTGCCCTGGCACTTCATCCAATCCATTAGCAAGTTCCCTTAGTCCTACCTTCAAAATGTATTTCAGGTCTGTCTTCTTCTCTGCCCTCCCTCTGTCACATCCCAGTCCACGCCTCCATCATCCCAAAAGCCTACCCTTCTCTCCTCCTCCCTCTCTATACGTCCTCCCCCAAACAGCAGCTTCGGTGACCTTTAAAAAGTTTTATTTTGAGGTTGGGTGGGCGTAGTGGCTCACACCTATAATTCCAGCACTTTGTGAGGCTGACACAGGAGGATCACCTAAGGCCGAGAGTTTGAGACCTGCCTGGGCAACATAGCAAGACCCCATTTCTTAAAAAAAAATGTTGCTTTGAAAAAATGTCAAACCTACGGAAAAGCTGCAAGAATACTACAATGAACACCATATGCCCTTAGCAATTTACCACTTGCATGCACGTTCTCTCTCACTCTCTCTTTTTGTCAACCATTTGAGAATAAGTTGCAAAGACCATGACTCTTCACTCCTCTTAAAAATAAGGTCATTCTCTTCATATCTGTGATGGGTCATTAAACTTAGCACATTTAACACTGATGTAACACTATCATCTAATAGTCTGTACATGTTTCAAATCTGCCAGTTATCCCAATACTATCCTTTATAGCAACTATTTTTTTCCCAATCCAGGATCACATGTTTTATTTAGCTGTCATGCTTCTCGGTGACTTTAAAAACACAAATTAGATCCAATTGTTCACCAACTTTAAACCTTCTGCTGCTCTGCCCTGGTTCTCTCTGCTATAGCCACATTAGCTACTTTCTCTTCCTCAAACACAAGTACTGGACCCTTCTGGCCTGGACCCTTCGAAGCCTCCTTGAGCCCTGCAGCTCTCCTCAGGGACCTCTCTCCTCAGGGACCTCTCTCCTCAGGGACTCTCTAAAGCACCACTTCTATAGCCACACACTTGGGCCTTTCTCTTGCTTTACTCTTGATTTCCTTCAAGTCACTACCACAGTCTGTGATGAGCTCATTGGTTTACTTGTGTATCATACGTTCCCCCAGGAATGTAAATTCCATGAAAGCAGGGGTGTCCCTGACAACAGCGCTTCGCTCAGAGTAGACACTCAATAAATATTTTTGAATGAATAAAAGAATTAATAAACAAACATACAAACAATTAAGGAAAAAAAGTGGCCATCCCAATGACATCACTATGTAAGGCTCCGCACTAAGAGGTACAAGTTGGTAAGACCTTTATCTCTGCCATGGGACAGGACAGTGTGCGGTCACAGCCAAGGAGCATTCGCATTAAGACACTAAGGAAGCACTATGAGGGGTGCCAAGATGAGTAAGAACAACATGGTGTGGCGTGCTAGAACAAGGAGTGAGAATGCTAGAAACACACACACGCTCAACTCAAAAGAGAAAGCCCACAGCGTTATACAAAAATGGCTGGCCCTGGAATCAGAAGACAGAGTTTGACTACCCTTCGTAGCCCTAACTATCCCTGGGCCTAAATTTCTTCAAATGTTTAATAAGGATAATGCCTACTTTAGCCTACCTGAGAAGAAAGGATACTCCAAGAAAAAGAGTGGCAAGTCCTTTAAAAAATGAAAGGCCGGGTGCGGTGGCTCACACCTGTAATCCTAGCACTCTGGGAGGCTGAGGCAGGAGGATTGCTCAAGGTCAGGGGTTCAAAACCAGCCTGAGCAAGAGTGAGACCCTGTCTCTACTAAAAATAGCAAGAAATTAACTGACCAACTAAAAATATATATGCAAAAAATTAGCTGGGCATGGTGGTGCACACCTTTAGTCACAGCTACTCAGGAGGCTGAGGTACAAGGATCGCCTGAGTCCAGGAGTTTGAGGTTGCTGTGAGCTAGGTTAACGCCACAGCACTCTAGTCTAGGCAACAGAGTGAGACTCTGACTCAAAAAAAAAAAAAAAAAAAAAAGAAAAAAAGAAAAGAAAAGAAAAAAGAAAGGAAACAGGCTCCTGAATAGATGAGGGGGAAGTAAACTATGGCACACACATGGGCAATAGTAAGTTACCCTTCGCTAACAATAACCTAAGAGAAATGTCTGGCACGGACATAGTTCCCTTCTCACTCTTGCTCAGCCCTGTTTGGACCCACACAGAGAGCAGCTCAAAATATGCAAGTACACATTAACAGATCCTCAAGACAACAGAAGTGGCTTCTGGACACAGGGGCTCCCACCCCTGCTGCAGTTGCTGCAGAGGCTACGTGACCACTTGTGGACATTCTGCAGACACTTGGGCTCAGCTACATGGCCTATAAGGTCCCTTTCAACACTGAGATTCTATAATTATATAAAAATTGAATTAAGCATGTCCCTAGTACCCATAAACAACAGTGGCAAACAGTATGGATGATAAAAATAAGTTTAAAACATAGTCTCTACCTCCAAAGAGCTTACAAACAGCTTAGAACATCTAGGCCCGCAGAATTGGAAGAGTTACAAATAGTACAAACAGGCAAGACAGTCAGTAAAGGACATAACGCTACAGCATTCAGAGGAGGAGAAATTACTAGAGGCTGGGAGACTTTCAAAGAAGAGGTAAAAAGTTTTGCTGGGATGTGAGGCCGTGTAGCATGCGGCTACTTGAGGAGTATATCCTCCACTAAGTAACATCAGCGGAGTTTTCTTTTTTAATGCGGGTTCTGGCATCAGCTGGACATCACAGCCATGTACTAACATCTCCAGGACAGGAGGCACGTCTAATTGTTGTTTTAACATCCAGCACAGGTTCCAGAGCATGTGGTGACTTGGCAGACATTCTACTACACAGAGCAAGATGACGTGGTATAGCACGAGGGAAGGAAGAAAGAATGTGGAAGAACCCTCTTCCACAATCTGGAGGAGAGAGGCGTGCCCATAGGGGGGCTGACAAGGCGCCAAGAGCAGCATGGGCACAGAACAACGTGTGCAGGAAGTGAAGTTTAACAAACAAAATGAGAAGATCAATTGGATCTTTTTGAAATTAGTTGGTATCTGGTTGGGAGACTCACTGGTCATCATTAAATAAAGAAGTCCTTATTTGTTGCTGCTTATCCTAGATCAAGACATGGAGCAGCCCAAGTGAGAAGCTACTCAACTCTAAAATGCAAACCAAGGTCTGCAATCCTGATAATCTGTCCTTAGGACTGGCAATGTAGAGCTCATGTTTGAAATCTCTGTAAGTGACCTTAGAGTATCAGAAAACATATGACATGTGTCTCCTGATCATCACAAACACACCCTCCAAAAATCCTCCAAGTCTAGCGAAAATTTGTCCAACTGTTTCCATATGATGTAATAAATTGAAACTTAATTTTAGTTAATAAATAACTACTTGCATTCATTCAACAGAGGTGAGCAAAGAGATGCAGTCCCTGTCTTCGAGTAGCTTTGCCATCTAAAGGGGACATTTAAGTTACAAAATAACCAGACAAATAAATATAGTTACAGGCTGGAATAAGGGATAATAAGAAAAAAGTACAGGGTAGTTTGCTGGAATTACTAAAGGGACCTCATTTAGACTGGGAAATTCAAAGAGATAGGAAAGTCTTTTTAAAGAGTGACATTTAAAATTGAAAATATTTATGAAATAACACTATGTTTTTTAAAAAACAATACATAGTTTCATATATGCTTTGTTTATTTATGTAAAAAGGATATGCACATAGACAAGTCTGGAAGGAAATGAGCAAAAACAAAATAGTCATGTTAAGGGTGAGATTCTAGATAGTGTCTCACCCCTCAAAAATTTTCCTTAACATTGTTATGTATTAACATTTTTACCATTAATAAGACAAGCACAGACATAGAATCTGAAGCCCTAAAGGAGAACTTGGGCATTTTCGGTTCACTCTTAAGTTTGATTGTAAAACTATGGTTCAGTAACAAGGCTGATCTTCATTAAAACAGCAGCAGGGCAGAATGGAACATGAGCCTGGGAGTCTGAGAGCCCTGGACTCCAATAAGGCCCAGCCACTAATTAGCTGTGTGATACTAGAAGGTTACTGAACCTCCCTGGGAGGCTGTTTTATCATCTCTAAGATGGAGCTAATAAGACCTGCCTCATAAAGTTGTTGTGAGGATAAAATAAAAGAACATACATAAAGGGCCAAGTCCAGTGCCTAGCACAGAATATGTGCTTAATAAATGTTGGTAGACATTATGATCATTACTAGTATATAAATCCAAATGAAAAAGTGAGCTTTGAATCAAAAGTCTCCAGGGCCCAACAGATGACCAAACTAGAGAAGTTAAATGGTTCCTCATCAATCACTGTTTAATGATTTCTCTCTGACAATAAGCAAATCAATTAGTGGCTATAGTCACTTTCTCTGAGGCCACCTATACTGTACCCTGAGTTAAACCAAAAGGATCAGTCTAAGAAAAATTCTCCTAGAGAAGAAATAAGCCATACAATTCCAACAACTTACTAAAAACAATTAAGAACCTCTTTATTAAAAATGAAGCCTCCTGAAACAGTTTCCAGAAATTCAGATGGTATTCATAATATGACAGATTAAAAACAAAATAACCCTATAAAAGTAATATAGCTAGAATTTGCCAAAATGACATTATTAAGGCATGGTTTTAGTTTCTAGAATATTTATGAAAATAAACTAAAAACAAGTTCATTAGACTTTCACATATCTTCAAACATAGACTCTGCTATAAAATTAGAATGCTCTGACATCAAATATTATGAAACTATATTTTCTTCTTAAAACATTAGTTAAAAAAATTCTCAAGCATTCAGCCAAGCACTCAATAAACCATTGTTTCAATCATTTAGCTAGTCGAGCAAAAAGTAACAACATTTTTGTCCATTCACTTCCATCAGAACACAAAACAGTGTCAAAAGAGGAAGAAGGCTTTCAATATTGCTTTGCTGAATACCTGGATTAGACTGACCACCCTTTAAGATAGCCTTTGTGTACTTCAAAACCCAAACCAAGCCACATGGAGCAGCTGCTCACTGACCAACTGGTCTGCAGAATTCAATGAACGACAAAAGGTTACCTTAATTCAATAAGATAATCAGCACACATTTACCCACCACCCAGAGTCTAACCATCTGCAAGGCGGCAGAGCCAAATGCCTATAAAACAACTGGCAGTGTGCAGACATGTCCTCGTGTCCCTCATGTCAATGAAATTTCTCTCTTAGCAACAGCTAAAAAGAAGCTGAACTTTCAGAAAATCTCAAGATATCATGATCCAACAACTTGTTAGTAAGTTATTTTGAGTGCCACTGAGATTTCCAGGCCAGATGGGTAATATGTTTTATTCAATTGAGTCTTGTACTGGGATAACAAAATGAGAGACAGACACGATCTGGATCCTTTCATTGTTCAAGAGGCAAAGCGTCCTAGTGCCTTCCAAATAAGAGGAACAATGCAGAAGAAAGAAATGAAAGAAAGCAAGCACATACCAAAAACCCAACTACAAGAGCAACTTCACAGCAAGAAACCAATAATTTTTTTAAAGATCTCGATTGGCTTTATTGAGCTTCTATTAATAGAATTGGGCAACATTTCATTCCATAAAATAGAATAAGTGTTCCCCAGTAATAATTTAGACTGCAATATCTGACATCTACCCTAAGCCAGGACACCACTCAGCTAAACACGCATCTATAGTTACCAAGACTACCAAATAATAATGATAATTCAACACAGAAGGTTAAAAAAAGATATTAATAGGCACTATAAACAGAATTCAATATAGAATCAAGTATTCAGTATAGAAGTTTATTTTCTTTCTAACACATTATACTTAAATCACCTGATGCAGTATTTCCCAAAGTGGGGATTCTATCACTAGTGGTACTCAAGACGCTTTGAGGTGAGACTTGAGATGATATGAGATGAGCTGAATCACACAGAGTGAGAAAGTTGTTCCCTTTTCAATTTTCTTTCATACCCTCCCCTTAAGTCAAGGAGAAAGTCTCAGTTTGGTGCTAATATATCTTTAACACCTCTCTAATGCTTGCTAATCTTTTGAAAACGTGGGCCTCACGCTCAGAGCCTTGGCAGACAACAGTATCCAGCTACATTTTAATAAAACTTTTAAAATAATAACTTTCACAGTTACCTTCTATTTATGGCAAGGAATGCTTGTTTTCCACTTAAAATAATGACACAGACTCCTTTTTCAGTAAATCTATTAAGGTAAAGAAAGGAAGGCAATTTGATTTTTTTCTTTTGCTTTTTTTCAATAGTGGTATTCCTTGACAGGCAATATAATTTTTAATGAATATCCTAATTACATTTACTTTTACAACTTTACATTTTGAAAAAATTTCAATCCTACAGAAAAGTAGAGTTGAAATAGTGTAATGAATACCTATACATCCTTCACCTAGATTCACCAGTTGTTCATATTTTTGCATCCTATGTTCATCTATACCTGTATCTATCTATATTCACACGCATATATATTTATACACACACTTTTGTTATGGTTTTAGCTGAACCATTTAAAAGTAAGCTGCAGACATCAGGATATTTCACCATTAAATACTTAAGAAGGAATCTCCTAACACATAAAGATATAATCCTTGATAACCAAAATGCCATTATTATAGTGAAGAACATTAACATTATTGCCATTTAATCTCCCTTAATATCTAGTCCAAATTCAAATGTACCCAATCATCTCCCCAAATACTTCTTTTAAACAGTCAAGCCTCAGTATAAGTGGGGGACTGGTTCCAGGACCCCCAGTGAACCAAAATTCACACATACTCAAGTCCTGCAGTCAGCCCTGCATAACCTGCCTATACAAAAACTCAGCCCTCTGTATAGGTGGGTTTCACATTCAGTGAATACTGTATTTTTAATCTGCATTTGGTTAAAAAAAAAAATCTGGCCGGGCGCGGTGGCTCACGCCTGTAATCCTAGCACTCTGGGAGGCCGAGGCAGGCGGATTGCTCAAGGTCAGGAGTTCAAAACCAGCCTGAGCGAGACCCCGTCTCTACCATAAAAAAATAGAAAGAAATTAATTGGCCAACTAATATATAATATAAAAATCAGCCGGGCATGGTGGCTCGTGCCTGTAGTCCCAGCTACTCGGGAGGCTGAGCCAGCAGGATCGCTTGAGCCCAGGAGTTTGAGGTTGCTGTGAGCTAGGCTGACGCCACGGCACTCACTCTAGCCTAGGCAAGAAAGCGAGACTCTGTCTCAAAAAAAAAAAAAAAAAAAAAATCTGTGTATAAGTGGACCAACACAGTTCAAATCTGCGTCATTCAAGGGTCAACTGTACTTTTCTCTATGCATGCCATTTGGTTGTCATGCTTCCTTAGTGAGGCAATATGAAAGAAAATATTAAGAAAATAATTAATACAGACAGTATATGAAACTAGCAAAAATTGTGAAGGAGGCAAACTTTGGTTTGGGATATACTGAACTAACTAATGGCTTGAAGGAGTGTGGAGAAAGCAGTCTAAATCTGCCTTCCCCAATCCCCACCTCCAGAGGTGCAGTGCCCACAGGGCAGGAGACACCGCAGGGAGCCAGAGAAACCAGCATCACCACATAAGCTCCGCCTCCTGTCTGATCAGCCGTGGCAGTGGATTCTCACAGGAGCAAGAACTCTGCTGTAAACTGCGCATACGAGGGATCTAATGCCTGATGAGCTGAGGTGGAGCTGAGGCGGTGATGCTAGCGCTGAGGAGCAGCGACAAATACAGATTATCATCAGCAGTGAGGTTTGACTGCATAATAAATGCAATGCACTTGAATCATCCCGAAACCGTTGGTCTAAATAATTAATAAAAAAAATTCTGCTGTTAAACTAAATTCATATATATAACATACAAATCTATGAAGAAAAACATTTAAGGCCTTCCTTTTTTATACAGGGCCTTGAACAAGGACCAAGGAAATCAGAAAATCACTGTTAGGCCATACAGTTATAATACCAAAATGTTCATTAAAAATTCCAAAGCTGATACATGGTCAAAATAACTAGCTCATTTCTCTTATTGAATAGGCACTGTTTTAGGTCACCTAAAATACATAATCTCATTAAATTCTAATTAACAGTTCTATGAAGAATATATTATCATTCCCATTTAATAGATAACTGAGACTCAGGGAGTTTATGTGAGACTTTCTTTTCTGTTTGCTATTCGAACTTTTTCAAGAATGTATTCATACATTTCTTATATACCTGAAAAAAATTTCAAAATAAAAAAAATACCTAAAGTATGATCCCAGTTTTGTTAGAAAATATATAAATGTGTATATAGTATTTATTTACAAGTGCTTTAAAAAGGCCTGAAAGAATACATACAAACCACTATCTGTGCCTCCCTTTTTTTTTTTTTTTGAGAAAGAGTCTCACTCTGTCGCCCAGGCTAGAGTGCCGTGGCATCAGCCTAGCGCACAGCAACCTCAAACTCTTGGGCTCAAGCAATCCTCCTGCCTTAGCCTCCCGAGTAGCTGGGACTACAGGCATGTGCCATCATGCCCAGCTAATTTTTTCCATATATTTTTAGTTGGTCAATTAATTTCTTTCTCTTTGTAGTAGAGATGGGATTTCACTTTTGCTTAGGCTGGTTTCGAACTCCTCACCTCGAGTGATCCACTTCCCTCGGCTTCCCAGAGTGCTAGGATTGCAGGTGTGAGCCACCGTGCCCTGCCTGTGCCTCCCTTTTGAAAGGTCTTTTGGGAGACCATGCAGGGCTAATGAGGTACAACTTTTACCCTTTACTTTATATATAGTCAGCCCTCCGTGTCCATAGGCTCTGTGCATCCATGGATTCAACCAATCTCAGATTTAAAATATTCAGGAAAAACAAAACAGAATGGTACCAATCATGTACAGACTTTTTTCCATGTAATTATCCCTAAACAATACAGTATAAAAACTACTTACATAGCAATTATATTGTATTAGGTATTATAAATAATTCTAGAGGTGATTTAAAGTACATAGGAGGATGTACATAGGCAATATGCAAAACTAAGTCATTTTATATAAGGGACTTGAGCATTCGTGGATTCTGGCATCTGAGAGAGGGTCCTAGAACCAATCTCCCATGGATACTGAGGGACAAATGTACTTCTACTTACTACTCAAATATTTTGCATTAGGGACTGGGCATGGTGGCTTACTTCTGTAATCCCAGCACCTTGGGAGGCCATAGCAGGAAGATTGTTTGAGACCAGGAGGTCAAGACCAGCCTGAACAGCACAGTGAGACCCAGTCTCTACAAAACAGTTTAAAAATTAGCAGGGTATGATGCCCCACACCTGTAGCCCTAGATACTCAGGAGGCTAAGGCAGGAGGATCACTTACACCCAGGAGTTCAAAGTTATAGTGAGCTATGATCATGCCACTGCACTCCAGCCTGAACGACAGAGTAGACCTCATCCTCCCCAAAAAACAGAAAACAAAAATAAATTTTTTTGTATTAGATATGTATTACTTTTATAACTTCTTAAAGTCAAAAACTACAAATTTTAAATTTAAAATGCCCATATTCTTTCAATCATACTATGCTGCCACCAGTGTGTTTCCAGTACTGTCACCCATTAGACACATTTAGCTTCAACTTAATGGTAAAAAAATTTCAATTATTTTAGTAAAAATTTACTATGGTTTTTTACAACACAGATTTATACCATGCATTATAACATATTATATCATAACTTCTAAAACTCAATATTGTGTTTTATCTCTCTTACACAAGGCCACATTCTTACTTTCTCTCTTTCTGTCTCACACATACAAACACAGACACATACATGCACAATCTCGTTCTCTAATAAGAACATAACAAAAGGACGGACAAGAGAGAATGAACTTACTAATAAGAACACTACTAAATAGACATATTTCTAAAATGTGGGTGAATTTATTAAGAATCAAATTTTTAAATATATCAGGAACATTTATTGTTCAAAAAAAGTCATTCATTAGACAAACATATGGAATTCAATATCCAGGAAGCAAGAATGATTAAATACTAGGAAATCAGTTATTATAATTAATCATATTAAAGATCAAAGGAAAAAAATCATATTATCTCCATAAATGTTAAAAAGACACTTGAAAAAATTCAAAATCCGTATCTGATGAAACTTCTTTAACATAATAAATATATAAGCCAGAACCATGTTTCCTAGAGTGCAGTGGCTCATAGGCATGATTATAGTGCAATACAGGCTTGAACTCCTGGCCTCAAAGTGATCCTCCTGCCTCAGCCTCCCAAGTTGCCAGAACTATAGGTGTGTACTAGCATGCCCGGCTCAAGCCAACATCATGTTTAATGGGAAATATATAGGCATTCCCCAAAAATAAATCTACTATCACCAGTATTCTTTAACATCATCAAAGAGAGATTAGCTAGAAGGAAGTCTTAAAAAAAACTTAAAATTAAAAAAAAAAAAAGTACTAGCAGACAAAATCAGACAAGATATAATTATCATTATTTGCAGATCATAGCATTATATACCTGGAAGATCCAAGACAATAAACTAAAAATTATTATAAACAAAGAATTCAATAAGGTGGCTGGACATAAAACAAATACATAAAAACCAGGCCGGGCGCTGTGGCTCACGCCTGTAATCCTAGCTCTTGGGAGGCCGAGGCGGGCGGATTGCTCAAGGTCAGGAGTTCAAAACCAGCCTGAGCAAGAGCGAGACCCCGTCTCTACTATAAATAGAAAGAAATTAATTGGCCAACTGATATATATATAAAAAAAAATTAGCCGGGCATGGTGGCGCATGCCTGTAGTCCCAGCTACTCGGGAGGCTGAGGCAGGAGGATCGCTTGAGCCCAGGAGTTTGAGGTTGCTGTGAGCTAGGCTGACGCCATGGCACTCACTCTAGCCTGGACAACAAAGTGAGACTCTGTCTCAAAAAAAAAAAAAAAAAAAAAACCAATAATTTTCCAGTACGCCAATTAGAAAATAGAAGATCCCACTTACAATAGCAAGAAAAAAGATACCTAGGAATTAATTTAACATGATGTTAAAATCCATCAGTACACATAACCCACACACTATACCCCACACAACTACACTCACATATAAAGGACTTAAAATTAATTAATAATAATAGTAATATTACTAAAATATATGGATAAAGTGATACATTGTATGTGATTTCCTTCAAAATACAAGCTAGGGGAGTGAGTAGGTATATAACTGAAACAAGAATGGTCATGGGGCTGGGCGTGGTGGCTCACGCCTATAATCCTAGCACTCTGGGAGGCCGAGGTGGGCGGATTGCTCAAAGTCAGGAGTTGGAAACCAGCATGAGCAAGAGCGAGACCCCATCTCTACTATAAATAGAGAGAAATTAATTGGCCAACTAATATATATATAAAAAAAATTAGCCGGGCATGGTGGCGCATGCCTGTAGTCCCAGCTATTCGGGAGGCTGAGGCAGTAGGATTGCTTGCCCAGGAGTTTGAGGTTGCTGTGAGCTAGGCTGACGCCACAGCACTCGCTCTAGCCTGAGCAACAAAGCCAGACTCTGTCTCAAAAAAAAAAAAAAGAATGTCACGGCTAGACCTACATATTTTACTACATTGTATAAAAAGGTAGAATAAAAGATTTATATCATGTAACTCTGAGAAATCCAGTGATATTAATGATGATGAATTTAAATAGTTCCCCACCTTTTTGCAAATAAATCAATAGTTTCTATAAGTACTACTACTAATATATTTTACCATTGTCCTTAAAATTTAAGCTTAAGAAAAAAACATTCTGGCCAGGCATGGTGGCTCACGCCTATAATCCCAGCACTCTGGGAGGCCAAGGAGGGAGGACTGCTTAAGCTCAGGAGTTTGAGACCAGCCTGAGCAAGAGCAAGACACCGTCTCTACTATAAATAGAAAGAAATTAGCCAAACAATTAAAAATAGAAAAAATTAGCCGGGCACGATGGCTCATGCCTTTAGTCCCAGCTATCTGGGAGGCTGAGGCAGAAGGATTGCTTGAACCCTGGAGTTTGAGGTTGGTGTGAGCTAGGCTAATGCCACAGTACTCTATCCCAGGCAACAGAGCAAGACTCTGTCTTAAAAAAAAAAAAAAAGAATGTACAAAAATATATATATAAGTCATAAGAGATTTTAAATTTAAAGGAAGATAGGAAATGACATACCTAACATAGTCTACTCTTTATTTAAATATAACATATACCTGCAGAAAATACAAACTTTCAACAGTAGTTATCTTTGTAGTGAACTGTGCCATGATAGCATATCATCTCCAAGCCTTTCTGTATTTTTCAAAAATCTGTACAATGAGCATGTATTACTCTAAAAATAATAGACTCTTTTCCTGATTATTTAAATAAGAAGAGGTGGCAGGAAAAAAAACAAAACACAAAAAGACACAGATTCTAGCCATTCAAGGCCTATTTGACCAAAGCAAGAAGAGGGGAGGTCTTCATTAGAAGGTGATGAGGACATCAGCTTACCACTTTTCCTTCAAGAGCAGGATGGCTAGAAGGGGGTGCTAGGGGCTGTGTCCCTTCCATAGCCCTGGATTCTGCTCAGCTGCCATTTCTGCCATGGCTGAGGACAAGCTCACCACCTTAGTAGCTCAGGGCCACGAATCTGTGGCACACTAACCCTGTGGGGTTGGTGCTGTCATCACCTCCACTAGTCAGTGGAGGGAAAGTTGGGATTAGAACATAAGCATCCTGGCTCTAGAGCTACTTCTCCTGCAAAACTCCTTTAAAACAATCTCTAAAATCTCTTTAGGCAAGAAGGAAGGTCCTGCCCAATTAACGCCTCTATCGGTTCCTCAACCACGTAAGAAGTCCCTACTTGCTCATCTACAACAGAGGAAAGTTAGCCTCAGACAGTGATTCCCAACTTTTGCTGCACGCTGGCATCACCAGGGATCTTCAAAAAGTTCTGATGCCTGGCTCCCACTCCCAATATTCTGATTTAACCAGCATAGGCTGTGATCTGGGCATCTAATTTTTAAAAGGTCCCCAGGTGATTCTAATGTGTAGCAAAGTTTGGGAACCACCAGCATAAGTCAAACAACCTGTGGAAAGAGGGCAGGGGCAAGAGGCTCCAGAAAAATTCTCATTTTGCATACAATTCCAAGGGTCCACAAACGCCATAAGAGGGTCCTTAGAATTTAGCTTAAAAACCCTGGTGATCTCAAAGATCTTCTGCAACTCTAAAATTGTATTCTATTAATACATTTAAAGAATTATACAGGCCGGGCGCTGTGGCTCACGCCTGTAACCCTAGCTCTTGGGAGGCCGAGGCGGGCGGATTGCTCAAGGTCAGGAGTTCAAAACCAGCCTGAGCAAGAGCGAGACCCCGTCTCTACTATAAATAGAAAGAAATTAATTGGTCAACTAAAAATAGACAAAATTAGCTGGGCATGGTGGTGCATGCCTGTAATCCCAGCTACTTGGGAGGCTGAGGCAGAAGGATTGCTTGAGCCCAGGAGTTTGAGGTTGCTGTGAGCTAGGCTGACGCCACAGCACTCACTCTAGCCTGGACAACAAAGCGAGACTCTGTCTCAAAAAAAAAAAAAAAAAAAAAAGAATTATACAACAGTTTCAGTAATAGAGACAAGGGGCGAATTTGATGATTTTTGGTTTTCTATTCTGAAACACAAACTTCAAGTTTAATTAATCAGTGATTTCCTCTGGGATGTATATTTAGGAGAAATGATGAAAGAGATTAGCAGTATAACCTTACATCAGCACTATACAAACTGTTTAACCAAATGCAAAGATTTCCAGACAAGTGAATGGCTGTTATGAAGAGAAAGGGAGAGAGAGGGGCCCACCATCAAATCCTCTAGGGTTAAGCAAGGTAAATTTCAGAACTTCTCAGGGACTTTAAGTCTCAGAATATTATTAGCATCATTATCATCTTGAAGAGTACTTCCTTTTCCCTTAGAACATCATTTGGGAAAAGCTACTTTAAATGATATCACACTGTAAATTTTAACAATCTTTTCAGTGATTTTTATTACAAATACTAAAAAGGTGCTTAGAGGCCCATGTTTATAAGAACCTGATGTGAAACTCTTTTCAATACCTTCTCTTTAAAAGAAGTTTTTCTTCAAGAGGCAAATAAGAGGCAGTGTAGTATAATGATTAAGTGTACAGACCACGGGGCCTGAATACCTGGGTTTGAATCCTGACTCTACCTTATAATAGCTATGTGACCTTGGGCAAGTCCTTTCACCTCATGCACTCAGTTTCCTCCTTTGTAAAGTAAGAATGAAAAGCAGTTCTATCTTATAGACAAGTTATTATATATAAACCACTCAAAGTAGTGCCTACCTTATATAAAAGCATTTTATAAATATCAGCTGTTATTATTCATTCTTAAGAGAATTTCAATTGTTTTTAAAAAAGGCTACCCCACTGATCATTTGAGAAAGAATAACACAGCTGTATGAATGGGCACATTTTAACTGGTATTTTAATTACCATTTAAATATGATTTATTTTTTAAATTCCATAGTGCCTAGTATAGTGTTTTATATACTACAAGAATTCACTAAATATGTATTGATTTCATCCAAATTTTGGCATAGGGGTTGATACTATCACAGTCTGTGAAACAGGACTGAAACACCAGCTCCAACACTTTCTGTGTACTCATAAGCAAGTCACCTTCTTTGGTCTGTTTCTTCATTTGTAAAACTGAGTTAATAACAGTACTTATCTCTCAGAGTTCATGAGAAATTATTTTGTATATATTAAGTGCTTAGAACATTACCTGGTATACAGTAAGCACTAAGTGTTTAATATTAATATCTTCTTGCATATTTTCTGTAGAGCCTTCAAATCTAACGTGAATTGCTTATAATGCACACTTAACAAGGCACAAGAACACCTGTTAACTATGTTCATCTGCTTTCACTTTCTGTCAAAGATAAAATGGGGAACTTAAATGGCCACAGATACAAATCATGGATTTTAGGAGAGTGAAGGCACTTTCCATAATCTTTATGTCACAGCAAAAAACAACCTAGAAAGTGGTGTTCTCAATGATAGCTATTTATTTCATTTTGCTATGAAATTTTCAGAAGCTAGAAAAATACATACAATTTATATCTGATCAATGTTCTCCAAACTGCCTGCAGGCTTGTGTTCACATACCAGCAAGATTTATTGCTAACCAACATGCCATGCTAAATTGAAATCAAGATATTACACAATTTTCCAATAAAAAGGTGATTTTATAAGTTGGTATAAATACTTTGTGCAAATGTAATTGTTGGCATCTTGTTCAGTAGCTGGTAGAAAATGGGAAGGTTAGAAGGTTTACAGAGGGGTCAGAGCTCATCAGATGAAAAGATCATCTTTTTTGATCAGCTCTAGAAAGCACATTTTTATAGGCTAACTAAAGAGTTATTCTTTAACAATTGGAACAGTCATTTCCAAAGCATCCCAACTGCAGTTACTGTGGAAGATTCTGCTGAAACACTATAAAATGAAATTAAGAATTCTAGAGACTCAATGCCTTAATTTGATGTTTATTTTTCTGAATTTTTACTAAGAACTTAAGACTACAGGCTGTATGCGGTGGCTCACACCTGTAATCCTAGCACTCTGGGAGGCTGAGGCAGGCAGATTGCTCGAGGTCAGGAGTTCGGAAAAAAAAAAGAATATAATCTATATCCACCTGCATGATATTTTTATTTTTTAAATAAGTCAGTTTCTTTTTCAGCCTATTTAGAGTTCTCTAGTCGAGGGCTCTAATTTAAATAACAGACATAAAATTCTTCAGATGTAACTTAGTCTTTAAAGTGTCATCAAAGAGCCTACTTGATTAAAGTGCCTTATATGTTTCACACTCTATGGGCATTTAAATGAAAGATGCTTCTCTACAATTTGCACTTCTCAAAAAACATTTTGAACATCTAAACTCCTATGTTTAAAATCTCTGAAGTTATTACTGCCAGATCCATTCTTCAGCTCTTCACCTTGTGAGTAAAGGGACATGAAGAGGAGGCAGGAGACAGCTCCTGTTCCTGCCCTCCTGAAAATGAGTCAGGATGTAAAACTAGAACTCAGGTCTCTTGACTCCCAGCCTTCAGCTAGCATGACTTCCATAAACTGTGATTCATTCCATTCTAAGCAGACTTAGGCCATGGTACACGATAGCCCAAAACTCTTCAAAGATATGCAACCCCCAGTGCAAAATTTGAGGACGATAAAACCACTGTGTGGCAGGTAATTAGTGACCCTCCCAAAATGTCTACTTCCTAATGCTCAGACCCTACGAATATGTTACAAGGCAAAATGGACTTGCAGATGTGATTAAATTAAGGGCATTGAGATAGGGAGGCTATCCCGGATTATCCAAGTGAGCCTAATCTAATCATATGAATCCTTTAAAAGCCAAGAACCTGTCCAGGGTTGTGGTCAAAGAAAGATGTAACTGGAATAATGGTCAGAGAGATGCAATGTTGCTAGCTTTGAAGATGGAGGAAGGATACCACAAGTCAAAGAATGTGGGCAGCTTCTAGAAGCTGGAAAAAGTAAGGAAACAAATTCTCTCCAAGACCCTCCAGAAAAGAATACTACCTGCGAAACACCTTACTTTTAATCCAATGAGACCCATCTTGGACTTTTGACCTATAGAACTGTAAGACAATATATTTGTGTTACTTTAAACCACTAAGTTGTTGCATTTGTTACAGCACCAACAAAAAAAAGTATAATATATATTGGCTAAAAGGTTACTCACATGGTTTCAAAGTATCACTTGCACAGATTACTTATTCCAAAAGGGAAAAGGTACCTATAGAAAGAAAGATCTGGTGGATGCCACCTTAACCAACTGATCAAATAAGTACCAGTAGTGAGACAACCTGAAAATATTTATCTCCTGATATGACACAAGACGAAATACACATCACCTATGCCAAAAATGTTTATTCTGAATCTAATCATGAGGACACAATCAGACAAATACTAATTGTGGGACATCCTATAAGACAATTGGCATAGACTCTTCAAAAATGTCAATGTCTTCAGAAGCAAAAAAGAGGGAAAACTGTTCTTTCTTAAAGGAGACACAACAACCAAATGCAATACACACTCCTTATTTGGATCCGGGATCAAGAGTCAAAAGTTGGCAGGGCGTGCTGGCTCACGCCAGTAATCCTAGCTCTCTGGGAGGCCGAGGCGGGTGGATTGTTTGAGCTCAGGAGTTCGAAACCAGCCTGAGCAAGAGCGAGACCCTGTGTCTACTATAAATAGAAAGAAATTAATTGGCCAACTAATATATATATAGAAAAATTAGCTGGGCATGGTGGCACATGCCTGTAGTCCCAGCTACTCGGGAGGCTGAGGCAGCAGGATTTTTTGAGCCCGGAGTGTGAGGTTGCTGTGAGCAAGGCTGATGCCATGGCACTCACTCGAGCCTGGGCAACAAAGCGAGACTCTGGATTAAAAAAAAAAAAAAAAAAAAGAGTCAAAAGTTATAAGTGAGATTTTGGGGGCTGTTCATTTTCCCATGTATTTGGGAAAATACAGACTATCAAATAACACTCCTGTTTCACTGCTGAATGTTTTGCATGAGATAATAGTATTGTGGTATATAAGAGAATATTTTATACATAATTATTTAGGAATGAAATATCATAATATCTTCCATTTATTTTCTAATAGCTCAGCCAAAAATTATGAATACATGTTGTGTATATGCACACATACAAAAACACATATATACACACATACAGGGAGAGAAAGAATAAATGCGACAAAATGTTAACAATCGGTGAATCTATGTGAAAGAAATATAGTGTTTATTGTATTACTCTTTCAACATTTCTGAAATATTACAATTTTGTAAATTACAAAGTTAGGGGGCAAATATCTTTCTGGCTTCCTCCATGCCTACCTCTCCCAGGTCTCCTCACACACAGCCAGGAATCCACCTGGAATGGCTGATGTTCTTCAAACAGCCCACATTCTTCCACCAGCATGTCCTGTTTTCTTCTGCTTTACTCACAATTTAAGGCTTGATAGCTGGAGTTGGGTTTTATTATAAGATGGAAACAATCTACATGATATTAAAATACCAGTTTTGGAAACAGATTGGTGAAATATCAAATAGGAATCATCTTTTGATGTCCTTATTACTGGATTTTAGTTTGTACGTTCTTTTTTTTTCTCCTCTCACTATTGTTTCTCTTACACCATATAATCTTTATGCTCTGGTTTCTTGAACCTCATCATTCCCTGTATGGTAAGAGAGGTCACAAGCATGGCAGGAAACCATGAACAAAAAGCAGGACCAGTCACATCAGAAACTACTACAGAAAACAGTCAGGAGCTGCCTCTGGCTCCCAGCCCACATCACTCTGAGCATCCCAGGCAGCCCAGACCAAGGCTCACCTCCTTCCTGCAGGCCTCACTGCTCTCCATATGGCAGCTCACTGACATCAAAGAAGACGGAAGAAATTATCTAAATTCACCAGACTAGTCCGTTTCTTCGGCAGAGTCACTGATATCTCAATTACCTCTTCTACAACAAGAGTACCTTTTCCCTTGCATGCTAAGATTTTGCAGTACTTTAAAAAAAGGGGGTTGGGGGTATGTGCACTGGACTAACAGATGGGAGATTAACAACAAAAGACCTCCCTGATGAGGGAAATCAAAGCTAAAATGTTTGTATATGTACAACAATAATATAGAGGATCAAAAATTGAACTTGTAAATAAAATTTAAGTTGCTCTTCTGAAAAGCCTGTCTAGCTACAGACAGGAAAAGGCCCAGCATGACTTCTATGTACGCCTATGCTGTTTCTAATAGAAAGGACACAATCAAGCCAAAGCAAACATCTGTTAACCAGTTAAGTTTGTTAATGAAACAAAATTGCAGCTGGTTTATCAAAGATCAAAAGTGAAGCAAATTAGAGAAAGGATGTATGAAAAAAGCTGGTTTCTAAAAAATAGTGGCTAAAGAATTCTAAACTCACTTGTCAAATTAACACAAATCCATCTTGGATTTTGCTTAGACTACTGATTAGTATTTATTTTGTATCTTTGTAGAGATCAGGCTCACAGTTAAAATCTAGTGTCATTCATTCTAGAACTCTGTCTATATTGTTCATTTGCAGATTTTTCAAAATATTATCTTTCACAAAACAAAATTTAAAAAGTATACTCTACATTATATTCTGCTAATTAAAAGGCACTCAGTTATATAAAGACAAACAATAATATGCAGTTTGCAACTCCTAGAGACCTCTGGGAAAGTGGTCCAGTTCCAAGCAAAAGCACAGTAAGTGCATTTAGCGTTTCGTAATATGCATTGCCATACCTCCTTCTCTTACATACACAAACTTCCCACCACCACCTGAAGGCAGAGAGATAAGTGTACCCACTCACCAAAACGTACTTCCCTCATGGCTCTGTTAACTCAAAATGTCACCAGCAAACTACAAGGCTGACTCATTTGCTAACTTTAATTTGGTGAGCTAATTGATGTTTATGTACTTAGAAACATTAATATACTGGAGAGATGAAAGTACCTGAGAAGATTCAGATGCACATTGTAAATGTTGGTCTGATTAGATAAGAACAGTTTCATGAAATCTGTAGTTTAATGCACAGAGCCAAGAAAAGGAAGCTTTATAAACAAAACAAAAAACCATTAATTTTACAATCAAAATACATTGCTATTACAATGATAAAACAATCATAAATCTCATATATTAGAAATAATATACATGTGGAATCAACTCCAAGTACCTATCAATTCATGAGTGAATTAACAAAATGTGATACACACACACACCATGGAGTACTACTCAGCCATAAAAAGGAATGAATTAATGTCTTTTGCAGCAATTTGGATGGAATTGGAGACCATTGTCCCAACTGAAGCATCTCAAGAATGGAATAACGAACACCACATGTACTCTCTAATAATTTGGAACTAATTGATGGGCACACATGGGCACAGAAAGAAGTAAAAATCATTGGAAATCAAGGAGGGAAGGGGGTGGAGTAGAGTAAAAACCTACCGAACAGGTGCAATGAACACGATTTGGGTAAGGGTCACACTAATAACCCTGACTGAAGCATTATAAAAGCTATCCATGTAATAAAAACATTTGTACCACCTTAATATTTTGAAATTTTTTTAAAAAGAAATAATATCACACCTATAAGCCTAGCACTCTGGGAGGCCGAAGCGAGCGACTTGCTCGAGGTCAGGAGTTCAAAACCAGCCTGAGCAAGAGCAAGACCCCATCTCTACTATAAATACAAAGAAATTAATTGGCCAACTAATATATATAGAAAAAATTAGCTGGGCATGGTGGTGCATGCCTGTAGTCCCAGCTACTTGGGAGGCTGAGGCAGTAGGATTGTTTGAGCCCAAGCGTTTGAGGTTGCTGTGAGCTAAGCTGACGCCACAGCACTCACTCTAGCCTGGGCAACAAAGTGAAACTGTCTCAAAAAAAAAAAAAAAAAAAAAAGAAATAATATACAAAGATAAATTATATGAAAAGAATACAGATCTTCATTCTAAGAAACATCAAACTATACCATTTATTAAATAAAGTTTGAAGGGAAAGGATGAGTAAAATCTTTGCCATTTCAGATACAATCAGCAAATAGCACTTAACTGTTAAAATAACTTCAAAGCTATAAAATACAGGTTTTTCTTAGCACTGTAAATATCACAAATATAGCTGTTATAAGCCTATAAATAGGCAACATGGAATACAATAGTAAACACCTAAAAGTTGACCATTCAGGACAGGATCAAGTGTTACAGAAAAGGTATCAAAAGTATCAAATACATCTAAGATCCAAAGAGTTAAAGAGAATGTTTAACATTCATTTTAACAAACTCAAATCCTCTGACATAATGTTTCTACTTTACCTAAAGCCTATTTCCTTAGAAGTCTAGACAAGTCCCATCTTGATAAAAGCTCAAAGGTGGAACAAGCTGTCATGCCTTGGAGTGCAACAGAAAGACGCATTCACTCTTCATTTTATCTTTCCATTGACTCAACAAACTTGTTCGAGACAATACATGTGCTCTCTCAACAATCCCTCCACAACTGGTACTACCTGCTCACGAAAGCAATCCTCAGACACTCTTCTATTCTGATAAACGTCTAACGCTTTATTATAAGAACAGCATGAACTACACTTTTTTTTCCTTCCCTGACCCGGGAACAGCAAGTTTTTGGTCTACCTAGTCTTTCACATTACAATAGGTTCTGTCTGACTTTAGTGATTCTAATACTGACTTTTATCCATACTAGTTCTGAAATCAGGTTATTTTGAAGAGTAAATTTTACAATATTTAGGGCTTTATTCAACTTTCAGTTAAATACACATAATCAAACACTCTTTGAGAAATATGACACCTGCGATACAATGGACACCAATTCAAAGGAAAACTTACAAGGTCAACAGAGAGGAAGAGATTTGGATTCTCTATAATTTGCAGATAGAAAATACACACATTTCTGACAAAAAGATCCAGAATCATCCAAGACTATGAATGATCACCCTAAGGCTGAGAGACTTCTGGAAACCACATCACAGAACAATATGGACTAGTGAATGGTCCTTCACAAAGTTCAGGGGTTTGGAAAAGTCCCAGAACAGATGAGGAGGGTCTGCACTAAAGCAGGGATAATTGGACTGGAGAGGAAAGAACAGAGTGGAGAAAATCAAAGAAAGGAAAATCTAAAAATAAAGTTCTCTAACTTATGGCATTTACACAAGAAACTAATGTAGGATGTATATTTATCTTCTACTTATGGAAATATTTCATATTGATAACATTGCCAAAAACCCTAGTAAGGCATCTCATTAAAAGGTGGTGGTAGACAAATAGAATAAACAACTGAACAAGCCAAGACCACGCATGACGAGTGATTTTTATCACAATTTTGTCTCTCAGCCCCATTTCTGACTATCCGTGCTCCTTTTTAAAACCATTTTATCTTATCCTTATTGACAGTATTTGTAATTACAGTTTTTATAATTATGTTTTAAGGTTTTTGTAAGATTCTAATACAACTATTTCATTTCTTCAAAAGAAAAACATCAAAAGTCCTACCTGGGACACTGGAAGTGTCCCACCTTCCAGCTACTATACTAGCCTAGAATGAGAGTTCCTGTATTATGTACTACATTGGAAACAGACCAAGACTTGACACTTAATAAATTTTATAAAGATTTTCTCAATGAAGTGAAATACCAAGGAATCTGTTTAAAATTGAACTAAACTGATTTTATAAAAATGCTAAAGCCAGAATGTTCAAATGGAATCTTAATGTTACAAAGTACGCAGTGATAACTGAAGTCTCTCTTAGAATATTTGACTTTCCAAAGTCCTCATAATCTGACCTAATTGAGCTTTACCACTTTTAATGAGAAACACTAATACTATCCTTTAGGAGTTCCCTCACCAAGTCAAAGATAAAGTTTTATCTTCAGTGGTTTAATTCATTTCCATATCACCTCACCAAAGAGAGCTTTCTTAAATAAATACAAAGAATTTATGCTAAGGAGCCAGTGTGGTAATACCCAATTTGAATTCTAGACTATCAGAAGATGTGCAATTACATTTCAGAAAGGAAGGAGCCCTTCTATTTTAACTTGCATTGTATTCCTCCTAGCAGTCATGCATAGGAATGATGATGATGTTAAATCTAATTAGACACAGATTTACTACTTTCTCTAGTGCATTTCCATATTGTTAATATTATAAATAATGTCTGCTTTAAAAACTGTAAGAAGCTCATTGCAACTACCAAATTTAAAATAATGGAAATCTCTTTGTTGGGGGAAAACTGCTTCTAATCATTTGAAGAACTGGAAGAGAGACTTTTACTGTTAATAAAAAGACACCAGTGTTGACCAGTATACTGCGCAGTGGTAAAGAGCTCTGGAATCAGACTGTCTCATTGGAATCTTGGCTTCACCACTCACCAGTTCTATAAGTGACCTTGGGAAAACCACTTTGAGCCTCAGTTTTTCACCTGTAAAATAAGTTTTTCATCTGTCTACCTCCCTCCCAGTTATTGTGATGAGTCAAGGAGATAATAAATGTAAAGCACCTGGAATAGTGCCAGCATTTAACACTTACAAAATATTATTTTTACTATTCTTATTTTCTTTTTTACAATTAAATGCAATTTCTCAACAAAAGTAATCAGAAATAACAACTTCTATGAAAGACATCAATTGACTAAACTGTGACTGAAATCACTCCATCTATATCATAAATTTCCTCCCACAATGCAAATTCTGACTTCCAGCACATCAAAAACAATGATAATCTTTTTCAAATACATTATAAAAAGTCTTATATACAAGAATCTATAGTACATCATATATATATATCTATATATATATATATGGTTCAGCAACCAAAGCAAGAACAATCAAAGATCACAAATTAACATATCACAGTTTTAGTATAAGAAACTCAAACTATTTACTACAGTACAAAAAAATATTCACATTGGCTATTTGATATTTTGGATCCCTTTGAAAATCTGATAAAAGCTATAAACTCTGACCCCAGAAAAACATGTGGATACACACATGACTTTACATTTGATTTCAGAGGAGTTGTGGGCTACCTACCCAAGCTCATTCTTGGATCCCAGGTTAAGAAGTTCTATTAAATTTACTTAGTGAGTTTACATGGTTTTACACTACTACTACTACTACTACTACTACTTTTCATTTCAAAGGGCAATATATTAATGATGTAGTTTTATTTCATTTTTCATGGAAAAACAATATCATAATATATAATACAAACACATTGAAAAATTGGTTTGATTTTTATTTATATTTGCTTTTTTCTAAGAATCAGAATGTGATTATTTGATAGAACTAATCTATAAATTTCATCAGGTAAAAAACTGTAGAAAACATTCTCAGCTTTCCTTGTTATATGATGATGCTAACCAGACAATTTAAAGATCAGCATCATAAAAATAGCAATAACAATTGCATGCTAAGCAATAAATTACTCTGTTCTCAATCCTAGACACTTTCAGACATGAATTTTCCTTTAGACTAAAAATACTTCCATACAGATGCTGCCTGGAAAAAAAAAACGATAAGGTTAGCAAGAAATGATGGGCAAGGTTAAAGAGAAGGATAGGAAAGGAACTGTGGAAAATTTGTAGTGACTCTTGTATCACAAGTAAAATTATCCCCTGATCACAAAATTATTGTAACTTACTATTAAATTGCCTAAAGCTGCCTGAATTAGTCCATGTACCTAATAATTATAAAACCTTAACATATCTTACGGTAGTGTATATATTTTAAAAACAAAGATATCCAAATCCATCAAGAAATGGCTCTCAAGCTGGGCGTGGAGGCTCACGCCTGTAATCCTAGCACTCTGGGAGGCCAAGGCGAGAGGATCGCTCAAGGTCAGGAGTTCAAGACCAGCCTGAGCAAGAAAGAGTGAGAACCTGTCTCTACTAAAAATAGAAAGAAATTAGCTGGAAAACTAAAAATATATAGAAAAAATGAGCCAGGCATAGTGGCGCATGCCTATAGTCCCAGCTACTCGGGAGACTGAGGCAGAAGGATTGCTTGAGCACAGGAGATTGAGGTTGCTCTGAGCTAGCCTGATACCATGGCACTCCAGCCCAGGCAACAAAGCAAGACACTGTCTCAAAAAAAAAAGAAAAAAAAAAGGCTCTATACTCCCTTCAGGAATTTCTTCACGGCATAAGCTTTTATAAAAATATTTAATGAGAAACAGAGGTGCTTAATATGACTGTGTCAGACACAGGAATTAGGATTTGAGTCACTTTCTATATTTTAAACAAATGTTATTAAGAAGAAAATTTCACAGGTTTCTTACTCTTTTCTTTGTGCCCACATTCTCTCACAGAGAATTGGGGGTTGGTTATACAAACACAACTACTATCAAAGGATAAAATAAATGTAGCAGAAGACTAATAAAATTAAAATCCAGTTAAGTAATAAATGCTAGGCTTTAGATCAGCCTGTGGAAAGGCAAACCACCTGGTCCTATGCAGTTTCTAAAGCTGGGCTCCCACCAGCTAAAGCACTGAGGGAAACAGGGACCATTTCAAGACTTCACGGTATCCAAGAGAAGAAGCAAGCCATTAGGAGCACAATTTTTCCTAACACTTGTTCTTCAATCATTTCTAATACTGTAGTTAACAGATACAACCATCTTTTCTGTTGACAACAACGATCAAAGGTTTACAAGATGTAAAATTAACTGATATCAGTGTATCTGTTCACCCAAAGGACAGACACGCCCCAAAACTGGAGGGCCTGAATTATAAAGAACTTGCTATTGCTTTACTTTGACTTTAGTTTGGGTGGTAATTTCAGTAGCTTTGAAACAAAAAAAAGAAAAAGTCTACTCAACCAAAGACTAAATATCATAGCAGTAATGTAAAGAGAATTCTGTCATTTATTTATAAATACTATAGAAATAACATAAGGCCCAGAGAAATCAAAGAGTATAAAAAAGATTCTATATGAGACATTCATCTATACCTAATTAGACTTAGACAACAATAAATGACTTTAAATTGAAACAAGATGGATTTAGGTTGCATGTTAAAATAATTTCACAAATGCAGATTATCAGTATTAAAATAAGAAGTCTATAGATTCCTCTGTGAAAATAATAATAAAGAAAAAAATATACAATGACCTTTCTTAGATTTTTGAAATATATATGACCCTGCCTTGAAGAAGGAGGATTATCCATCTTTGGTCCCTTCAAGCACCAACTGATTAGCAATTAGAGTTTAAAAAATAAATTACATGAGGCCGGGCGTGGTGGCTCACGCCTGTAATCCTAGCACTCTGGGAGGCTGAAGTGGGCGGATTGCTCAAGGTCAGGAGTTCGAAACCAGCCTGAGCAAGACCCCATCTCTACTAAAAATAGAAAGAAATTAATTGACCAACTAAAAAATATATATACAAAAAATTAGCCGGGCATGGTGGCGCATGCCTGTAGTCCCAGCTACTTGGGAGGCTGAGACAGAAGGATCGCTTGAGCCCAGGAGTCTGAGGTTGCTGTGAGCTAGGCTGACGCCACGGCACTCACTCTAGCCTAGGCAACAAAGTGAGACTCTGTCTCAAAAAAAAAAAAAAATAAAAAAAATAAAAAATAAAAAATAAATAAATTACATGCTTACTGCATTAAATTCTTAGCCAATCAATGAAGAAGCCTTCAATACGTTGTAAAACAATATAAAACAATGTATATTGTAAAACAATGTATGCATCTTAAAAGCATATAAAAGCCTCCTCCAAGGCAAAACATTTGATCTATCAAACTTGACTCGGAACTTTTGTTCACATAAAACATCTTAACTGAAATCGTAAGAGTCAAAAGAGCAATATCTAGAATGTATTAACATTCCTCCTTCACTTACCTGGTCTTTCTCATGGGGTAGAAGGCTGACAGGTGGGAGCGAGGATGGGAAAGCACTGGGATACTGGGGTGCCCCTTTGCCATCTAGGCTCCCATAATTGACCCTGTACTGCGGCCCATCTTTCAGTAACCTCCCATTGTTCACGGCACGTTTGGCCCCCAGTCTCAGCCGCTGCTGAAAGGCTGGGTGATTGGTGGTGCTTGTGAGATCACTTTGACTTCTGAGATACTTCTCTATGTTCTTCAGGGAGGAGCCATTTTGCTCCTCAAGTCCTTCAATTGCTCTCCTCAAAAGTTTATTCCAATCCACATTGTGGAGATCATTACATGATCCTCTAGACACCTTGGTTGACTTAGGAAAAGTGCCTGGTTTAACTGATGAAAAGCGCCCAGGGTTATCTGGGTCCTTATAGGAGGCAAGGCCTTTGTTGGTGACTTTGAGAACTGAGCCATCCTGAACACTGAGTTCCAGCTGCTCAGAGACTGTCTTCTTATCCAACCCATGGGAAGTACTGACTGCATGGCAGATTCTCTCTTCAGAGGGCCTTTGCTTTTGTTTTTTTATTTTCTGTATAGCTTCAAGAATCCACTCTGTATAAAGTGGGTTTGCAAGTTTTACCATGGTTGACAAATGACTTCTTCAACACAAAAGTTACCCATAGAGGTTCTCTTTGTATTTAACAGAACTTGTACATTTGAAAGTCATTTACAATTCAACAAACGGACAGAGTATTCCAGACCATAGTAAGCAACATCTCGCAAACATCCTTCCTTAAGAGATTGAAAAGAGAACAAACAGGCAATGTTGATAGTTGTCTTATTTTACCAACAGGAAAGACTGCATTCGGACGAAGAACATCTTTAACTGCGAAATCAAGACCTTAAAAGATAAAAAGGGGGAAAAGGTTCTTAATAATGGAACTTATAAAAAATAAAATAAATAAATAATGGAACTTATAAAAATAAATTAAAATATTCTTTAGCATGACTTTTTCAGATACAAAGTGACCACAGAAGTAATGACAGGCAGGTATTATGTAATACAGCCCTAGTGACAATATTTTCCAACCAGAAATTGGGTCATAGTCTGAGAAGAAATTTTTTTTAGGATTTTTTCACTTATTTATATGAAGTCACTTATGAGGCATGTAAGAAATAACATCTTAAATTATATATTTAATGGATTACATTTATTGAAATTAATAACATTATATTAAAGTGTTTCAAGGTATATGTCTACCACAAACATAAAATCAACATCAAAGAATAAGTCTATGATATAAAAAATCTGATGCAAGTACATTAAACTTATTTTGAGAAATCTTAAAACTTTAAAAAAGAGTAATAATCCTGCTTTCAGCTAGGTATTGTATTTCCCAAGTCTCACAGATTAAAAAAAAAAAAATGCCAATCCACCATGCGTGGTGGCTCACGCCTATAATCCTAGCACTCTGGGAGTGCCCAAGCAGGAAGATTGTTTGAGATCAGGAGTTCAAGACCAGCCTGAGCAAGAGCAAGACCCTGTTTCTACTAAAAATATATAGAAAAAATTGGCCAGGCATAGTGGTGCATGCCTGTAGTCCCAGCTACTCGGGAGGCTAAAGCAGTAGGATCGCTTGAGCCCAGGAGTTTGAGGTTGCTGTGAGCTAGGTAGGCTGACGCCACAGCACTCACTCTAGCCTGGGCAACAAAGCGAGACTCTGTCTCAAAAGTAATAATAATTATCCACATCTTCATTCTTTATAGTTCAAAGTTTACAGAGTGTGCTCACATATAACTTTTCACTTGATCTGCAAGACAACTCTGTGCATAAAATGAGGCTTAGGGGAAGATGGAACTCACCCAAGGTAACAGTCAATAGGAGACTTAAGGCTCAAACACTGTTACTCTAAAATCCAAGTCCAGAGCTGTTCTCACCTGAGTCATAACAGCCTGTTCTAGCTAGTTCTGCCCCTGCAAAGAGACTAACAGTGGGTCTGAATCTCAGCTCTATCAATGTCCAGTGGAGAAACCCTGGGTAACTGACTTAAGCTTCATCACTTTACCTGTAGGTAATACTAGAATATCCCTTACAGGACTGTTGAGAGAATTAAATGAACACAGTAGCCAATATTCAATATATAGTGGCTATCATCACTTCCATCAAATGCAATGTCCATATACTTTGAAAAATGTCTCATAAAATACAAAATTAAAGTTATCTCTAGTTATGTATTTAAATAGAATATACCCAAAAGGAAAAAATAATCTTTCCTCAAAAACTTTAGCCAGGGCCGGGCGCGGTGGCTCACGCCTGTAATCCTAGCACTCTGGGAGGCCGAGGCGGGCAGATTGCTCGAGGTCAGGAGTTCAAAACCAGCCTAAGCAAGAGCGAGACCCTGTCTCTACTAAAAAAATAGAAAGAAATTAATTGGCCAACTAATATATATAGAAAAAATTAGCCGGGCATGGTGGCACATGCCTGTAGTCCCAGCTGCTCGGGAGGCTGAGGCAGGAGGATCACTTGAGCCCAGGAGTTTGAGGTTGCTGTGAGCTAGGCTGACGCCACGGCACTCACTCTAGCCTGGGCAACAAAGCAAAACTCTGTCTAAAAAAAAAAAAAACTTTAGCCAGATACACTGAAGAATATAACATTTGCTCTCAAAGATTCCTGAATGTTGCTGAAAAACAAATGGGCCATTGAACTATTCTTTTTCAAACAGTCAGCTTGAAACAGGCAGTTTAAACAGATTATCCTCTTTGTGATCAATAAATTGTAGGTTCATTCCACTTTTTTCCCCCTCAGATTAAGAAACTTTGAGCTGAAAGGACCTTAGGAGTCATCTAGTCTAACCTCTAGTTATCCAGTAAAAGATCCCTGTTCAATATCCCCAACAGATGGGCCATTGAGTTTTTATTTAAAATACTTCCAGTGACTGATAATGTGTCACTTTTCAAAGCAGCTCGCACCACTGTTGGACAGCTCTCGCTATAATATATTTCTTGCTCAGAGAAGCAAAAATCTGCTTCTGCATAGCTTCTACCCACTAATTCTAGTTTCCCTGGAACAATCTCAAGACATTCTTAATATTTTTCTTCAATATGACAGGCTTTCAAATATTTGAAAACAAGTATGTTTTGAAAACTACTAACAACCAAACCCCACTCTACCTCTGGCCCTACCTTAGACCACTCATGTCCTGGCTCCCTAACCCTTTCATATATCACATGGTTTCCAAACACCGCCTTTTCTTGGTTGCTCACTAGTTTGGCTAATGCCCATCTTAAAATCTGGCAGTTCATGGCCGGGCGCGGTGGCTCACGCTTGTAATCCTAGCACTCTGGGAGGCCGAGGTGGGCGGATTGCTCAAGGTCAGGAGTTCAAAACCAGCCTGAGTGAGACCCCATCTCTACTATAAAAATAGAAAGAAATTAATTGGCCAACTAATATATATATATAAAAAAAAAAAATTAGCCGGGCATGGTGGCTCGTGCCTGTAGTCCCAGCGACTCAGGAGGCTGAGGCAGTAGGATTGCTTGAGCCCAGGAGTTTGAGGTTGCTGTGAGCTAGGCTGACATCATGGCACTCACTCTAGCCTAGGCAAGAAAGCGAGACTCTGTCTCAAAAAAAAAAAAAAACTGGCAGTTCAGGCATTATCCAACTATAAATGCAACCCAAGATTACAGGATCTTCCTTAGCAGCCCTGCCACACAACTGGCCATGCTGAGCATGCAGTCTAACTAAAAATCTCAGATTTTTTTTTTTTTAGTTTATTAATTTGCCAGCAAATGAGGAGGTTGGCAGGCTCCTGTCTCAAAGCCAAGGTCCTCAAAATCTCAGGTCTTTTTTCAAAACTACTGTTAAGCTGAAGGTCTTTCTACTCCTTTCTTTGTGCAAATTTAAATACTGGGATTTAAAGTTGATTACAGTTCATTTTCCTCTAGTGAGTTTGAGTCTATCTTCCAACCTGTTAAAGATTGTTTTGAATCTTGATTCTGTCATCTATGTCATTATGTAAATCTCTGACAAAAATGTGAGACTTGGAACACAGTGTGTTAAGGAATGAAATCATTGGCTTTTATAGTGCAACCACTTTCAGGATAGAACACAGGAATCATTCTGTGTCAGTAAGTTTAGAACAGGAAACTGATCTTTCCAAAGTAAAATGGTTTGGGGCAAAATTTCATTAGAAGACATTTCACTGTATCCAAGTAATTATTTCATCTTTCATCATTTATTCACGATGAATCACAACTAATTCAATTTGACTGCATAAAATACAACTGCAGGAAGCAGAAGAGGTCATAGGAAAGTGTCCAATATTACAAAGTTGCTTTTAGGCATTTTGGTTACAAACAAATAAACATACATTAAAACAAAATGTATTTCATAACTAATACCCAAAATATACTTTCATGACAAGGTTTTACCACAATCTTTATCCACAATCAAAATAATCATTCATATCAATTACTAACACATTTCAATAAGACTGACATTTTATACCTTAAAAATACAACAAGGGAAAATACCAGAATTGGAACTCCAAACGTTTTAACAGTCCATGACAAAAATGAAGATTGTCCAGGTCTTCAGGCAAATCTGCCAAAAAAAAAAAAAATGAATGTTCATTTGGGCATAAGGAGATCTCTTAAAACCAGCAACCATCTATGGGTCTCCATAACTATTCAAGACAAATAGCTACAACAGTTTATAGTAAACTACATTTGATGATATATCAACTCTTTCAGACTACCAAAAGGCATTTATAAACATGGAACTCAGGACAGAAAATGAAGCCCCAGAGTCCCAAGGAAAGCACCTAAAGAAGTAAATTTCATTCTTCTTTAAGGCCAGATCTATTCTTCAAATATTAAAAATCAGGTTTGGAACAGGAATGGTGGCTCACACCTGTAATTCCAGCACTCTGGGAGGCCAAGGCAGGAGGATCGCTTGAGCTCAGGAGTTCGAGACCAGCCTGAGCAAGAGCAAGACCCCATCTTTACTAAAAATAGAAAAATTAGCCGGATGCCATTCTGTGCACCTGTAGTCCCAGCTACTCAGGAGGCTGTGGCAGGAGGATCCCTTCAGCCCAGGTGTTTGAGGTTGCTGTGAGCTAGGCTGACACCACTGCACTCTACCTAGAGTAACAGAGTGAGACTCTGTCTCAAAAAAAATAAAAATCAGGTTTGTGATAGACTTGTAAGAAAGAATCACATCATGAAAAAAGTCTATTACTCAAATAGCCAGGCAGATATAACATTTTACCCAGCGGGGGAATAAGAGGCTAAAGTTGTTTTAAGATCAGGATTAATAGGCAGCATTTTCTGTTGTCCCAAAGGCTACCTAGCACTGAATGGATTACCAACATATGACCAATAACCTCACCTAAAAGAAAGATGTACCAGTTTCCGCAATAGTAAATATGTGTTGACACAAGTTACATTTTAGGACAGTAGTGATCATTTTTACTTGAAAGGCAAAAAATAAATTTAAAACCACAGCTATAAATAACTACATTTTGATCTTACATAAAACCAAGCAACCTTAGATCCTCCTTCTCCCCTCCCCCAGCCACCAACACACACCCCACTCCTCAATTTAATCTCAAAATTAGCTCTCATCTGACACCAACCAACAGAGCTAATTAGGCAGAAGCAGATGTAACTCAGCAGCTCTTTGCTACAAGCAGAATCACAGTGTTTAAAAAAAAAATACACAGCTAGGAGAGGAACAAAATCAGAAGTCTCTTATCTGTAGCCAATTCTCAACTAAACACATGTATATTATCCACTTTGTGTATTATCCACTGCAAATTTTTTAATCTTAGGCTGATTTGTTTCCAACATCCCACTGGCCCCACTGTAAATTGGTATAAGCTAAGAGAATAGATTGAAAACCAATTTCATTTTAGCCTAAGCAGTATCTAACTAGAGACAAATCTAGGGGAAAAATGCATAATTCATTCAAAAGCCAAATAGAAATGATTTTTTTCCCTGATTCGGAATTATCCACACCACTTCTCTTTTTCAGAGCACTGGGATTTGTTTCATATGTAGATAGGACATTCTATCACAAGCTAAAACCCTAAAATCATTATTCTCTTTTCATTTTTTTCTATAAAAATGTGAAAGTTAGACAAAAAGGCTATCAAAAAGGTAGTAAATCGTTCCAAATTAATTCTGGGGATTCATGCTACATCAAATTAAATTATTCTGTTTTCTAAGGTTATGAATCATTTTATTTTTAAATACAAAATATCAGTAAATTATATGGTTATATCATACAGTCTTATAACACTACTTAAATCATTCATTACAAACTATTCTAAACATATCTAGAGAAACGCTTAGGCCAGCACTGAGCTTTTAGCTTCACCAGTCTTATATAAACATCAACATTATTCAGAAGTATTCATGTCAGCATAAGAAGAGTCAAAATATCCTGGCTCATAAGTATTATGTGAGGACTCCTCTAAGCTTTTACTCAAGCTGTGTGCTGTTTCAAAATCAATGTCATAACAACCAAGTCATGAGATTATAGGATGAGCCAAAAACAGTGGTAGGAAAAAAATAAAGATTAATAATAGAGTTTACTCTTCTGTCGTCCTGAGTTTTACTTGCTAACAGTTATTTTTAGCTCTCTTACTTTCATAAGCTCCTGGATTCTTTCAAAGCCCATTGTGTAACTGAATGAGCATCCACAAATCTTAACAGTATCTTCCGAAACAATATCACTGCTTAAGGGAAGGGACTTTGACTCCTTTTCCCTCTATCACCACCCAGCTCAGGTTATTGGCATAGTTGTGCAAAATAGGTGACACATCAAACATCATCCCTATGGTGATATTTGTTAACTTCAAGTCCTGGATGCATCTATTTCCCCTAAAATTAATGCTTGAGGCCCAAAACATGTGAATTGGGAGGTAAGGTTATAAATACTAATCAAAGAACAACAAACAAATATTTAGCGAGATTATGTTCACTGCATGCAGCCCTGTGGTAGATGCTATGAGGAAAACAAAGCAAAGCTGGAGACAGAACATACAAGAAGCAATTAAGACATAACAAAGCACTGTTCGGGGGCTCCTCAAAAAGTTAAACAGAGAATTACCATATGGCCCTATAATTCCACTTCTAGGTATATACCCAAAAGAACTGAAAACAGATACTCAAATAAGCACATGTACACCCATATTCATAACAATACTATTCACAATAGTCAAAAAGGTGGAAACAGCCCATATGTCCATTGACAGATGCACAGATAAACAAAATGTGGTATAGCCATACACTGGAATATTATTCACCCATAGAAAGGAATGCAGTACGAATACATGCTACTACAACATGGACAGACCTCAAAAACATTATGTTGTGAAAGAAACCAGACACAAAAGGCCACATATCATATAATTCCATTCATATTAAACATCCAGAATAGATAAATACACAGGTAAGACATAAAATGGTGGGACTTCAGGGAGAAGAAATGGGGAGAAACTGCTTAGTGGGTAAGGGATTTTATTTTGGATTGATGGAAATGTTTTCCAACTAGATAGAGATGGTAGTCATACAACACTGTGAATATACTAAATGACACTGAATTGTTGTTCACTTTTTATGTTTTGTTCATTTTATGAATTTCACCTTAATAAATTATGGGATTTTTAAAAAATAACAAAGCACTGAACTATAATAATGCCAACCATTTTCTGACACCTACTGTGGGCCAGGTATTTTACATCAATTACCAGTAAACCTTAAAACAACCCTGTCAGGTAACATTGTTGCCCTATTTTACAAAAGGAAAACTGAGGCTTGATTTGGCCAAGACCTCAGAGCCATTAAATCATGAAGGATTCCAATGCCAAAGCCCACACTCTTTCCTGTCTCTCCACTGGTTTTCAAACTAGATTCCTTGATCTCTAGTGAAGTACCTCGGCTATCACCTGCAGGTACCCTTTATGGATTAAGCACTAGGGGTACCATAACACCTGTACCTAACAGTGCAGCTCCACTGTAACTATTTTATATACTGGGCTTCCCCATAAGATTCACTTCAAAAAAAGGGTTATTCTAATTACAGAAGGAAAAAGTCTAGAAACAATTGTGGCTATACCTGCTGAAACCACATGGAATATGGATGGCTAGAACACCCTTTGGATGGATGGACTTAAACTAGACCTCAAAAGACAATGATGAACTTAGATAACTTCCTAGTCCCTCTGTCCAAATTCAAATCCTTTATAGCCCAGCCCACCATCTCAGAAGCCCTACATCTGTCTTTGTCTCACAAGAAGCTTTTAGCCTTCTTAATATTTTGGCATTCATTTCCTACTTTATAGTATGCTTATTTGTGTACTGACCTTATCTCCCTTACTAGACTGTAAAATTCTTAAGAACAGGATTAATGTTTGATCCACCTTTACATTGCATGCCCAAAGATTTCCCAGGATTGCAACTTGAACAGAAGAGGGATTCAATGCCTATTTGTTAAATGAATGCATCAGTGAATGAAGGAAGGAAATCAAAATGAAAGAACAGAAGCTAAGAATGAACTATTAAACAGAAGGGACACCAAGTCCATGTGCCAAAGACAGGTATGTGTTTAAAAGGAATAAAGAAATAAAGTTGGCTGTAGCAAAAGCAAGACTGTGTCATGTGAACATGACAGATGAAGTAATATGAAGCCACTGCAGGCACAGGTGACACAATAATGCATAGAGAAGTACATATACACACAAGAAGTTTGTTGAATGTTTAAATTACTCTGGCAATAGTATCCATCGGCTATGAGGTTGGAAGAAAGGGTGATTAAAAGAAGAAACAAAAGCAACCAGTATTTCATCTCTCCAAACATCAATCTTGTTCAACTTATATTTATGAGTCTAACTTAGCAGCCAGCCCAGTGCGGGCACTCAATAAAATGTTAGCTGAATTGAATATTTAATTCCCCATCTTTTTAGAGTAATACTAAGTTCTTTCCCACTACTCATTAACACAGAGAGTTTTCAATTCATAAGCTAATAGTGTTTTCCAAGGATTTCTAAGAGGCTAAATCACCATGAAAATTATCATTTCAACTAATACATATTATATTAATTGGAAGTTTAATTTTTCATGTCATGCTCTCCTAGTTGACAATATCCTTGTTATATCATTAAACTATAATTGTGTAAATGTGCTTCAACAAACAATAACTGAACCATCAATAAACTATTATGGCTTCCATAATCCCTAGTAAAGATTAGTTTCAACATCATCATCATAAATTAGTAGAGACATGTCCCAAATCTCCTGGTGAAACCCATGAATTAAGTTTGCATAGTCATCCCTGCATTTAAGTGCTCAATAGTTTCAGTCTCTAAAATGTAATCACACTGTTAGGAACCTCACCAGAAATTTGATCCCTTGTAAAACAGAGGATTTTAGAGACAAGATGAAAAGTCATTTGAAGTCATCAGACTGTTGGAGCCAGAGTACACTGATTAGTAATGATGATATTATAACTAAGCACTTTCACTTAAGAAATAATCAACTAAATTTAGAGTGTCTTTTTTTGGCATTTAAAAATTCCTATTCAAGCCTAGATTTCTCTCTAATTACAAATTACCTTTAGTCAGTTTTTAATGACAAAGACAGAGAACAATATATTAAGAAAAAAATCTAACATCTAAATCGTTTAAAGACTATTTTGAAGAAACAGATCATTTCAGGATTCTGTGTTAACTTTATTACAGGTGTGTGCAGAACGAACATCCAGTAAATTCTGAAAAAAATTAGGGCTCCCTTTTGAGAGTCTCAAGAATATTGTAGACCTACTTTTTAAAATGAACACGTGTACATACAAACATTGGCATGTATTTTCAGGGGTTAACAGCTCTTCTGTCACCCATACATGGACTACTTACAGTCCACTGGCTACACAGAGAGAGGTATTTCATATAGTTTCACACTAGTTATCTTTACATCGTTTAATTAAGGCATGTTATGTTAAAACTAAGAAAGTTATTCTCTTTGGTTTTGAGTATTATCAAAAAATACGCTTCTGAAATCTTATTCAACAAACAAGTGTGCAGTGATTAGAAGTATCTAGAGAGTCAGGGATCCAGTCCCCACTCTGCTAGCTACCTAAGCTATGGGATATAGGACATGTTACTAAATCAATCTTAAGTCTCAGTTTTTTCATCTGTAAAAATGAGACTACAACCCTTGTTTTACAGAATCCTGTTAAGAGGAATCATTGAGATAACAAATATGAACAAAGAATAGTGGCAGACACATAGCAGAACACAATAAAATGCTAGCTCATAAAAGAAAAAAGGGCAATACAGTCAGCTGGAGACCTGTAAAATCTAATCTGGCTGAACTTCTGTCTATATGACCACTTTCTCCTAAGGGACATGGGAAGTCAGCACCTGGCTCTTAGCTATAGTTGCAGACAAGTAAAAATTCAAGACAGAGAATAAAAGGAAGTGAAGGAAAGCAAAAATAGATTTGTAATGGTGAGGTTGAGGTCAAGAAGAGTGTATTTTACTCATAGTTATACATCTTTTAAGGTCAATAAAGCTTTTAGAAGATAATACTGTGTAGGAGAATATATTCTTGACCTCAGAGTAGGAAAAGAGTCTTAAAACAAGACACAAAAAGCACTAACCATAAAGTAAAGACTAATAAATTTGACTCCATTAAAATTAAGAACTTCTGTTCATTAAAAGACACCATAAAGAGTAAAAAGGCAAACCACAGAATAGAAGACAGTATTTGCAACTTACAGGATAAAAAACTTGTATTCTATAAAAGCAATAAAACGCAGAAAGCCATACTTAAAAAGGGGGTAGAACTTGAAAAGGAACTTTACAAATGAGAAAAATCCAAACGGCTAATAAATATATGAAAAGCTGTTCAACCTGATTACTAATCAAGTGAATGCAAAATTTATCTTATCAGTTAAAATTCAAAACACTAACAGGACTGAGAATTGGAGACCAAGTAATGGGAATTCTCACATATCGCAGGAAAGGGAGGAACCTAGTACAACTCTTTGAAAAACAGTTTTGTACCTAGTAAAGATGAAGACAAGCAAACCCTATGACTAGGGTCACCATACAACTCATTATGCACACCCAGATACTTGTGCGAATTAAAGGTGTTATAGTTGCACTGAAACAACAAGCATAAACCAGAAATAAATAGTCACCCTGGCTGTGAACCAGCAATTTCAACACTAGGTGTACACCTTAGAGGAGTTTGTGCACATGAGCACCAGATAACATGTATGGGAATGCTCACAGCAGCTTTGTTCATAATTTCCCCAAACTGCAAACAATTCAAATATCCAGCAACAGTGGAATGGATGATACAAAAATTGTGGTATATTATCTTTCTCAGGTCTACCAGAAGAAAGCTACAGAAGGCAGATTAAAGCATCATATGGGCCGGGTGCGGTGGCTCACGCCTGTAATCCTAGCACTCTGGGAGGCCGAGGCAGGCAGATTGCTCAAGGTCAGGAGTTCGAAACCACCCTGAGCAAGAGCGAGACCCCGTCTCTACTATAAATAGAAACAAATTAATTGGCCAACTAATATATATAGAAAAAATTAGCCAGGCATGGTGGCGCATGCCTGTAGTCCCAGCTACTCGGAAGGCTGAGGCAGGAGGATTGCTTGAGCCCAGGAGTTTGAGGTTGCTGTGAGCTAGGCTGATGCCATGGCACTCACTCTAGCCTGGGCAACAAAGTGAGACTCTGTCTCAAAAAAAAAAAAAAAAAAAAAAAAGCATCATATGGAAGAAAGATCCCTTCATCCCACTTCTCCTAACCATGCATCATTTACCATCCTGAAAGCAAAGACTGATCACTATAGCTCACATATCCCTATTTTCATAAAACAATTTCCTTGTCCCTCAATACCAATGTAGGCATGTATAGGCACATGGAAAACTGAAGGTATATTGTACAGAACTATCTGAGAGACTGAAAGCCAGATCATTTAGTTAAGTCTTTTTCTACTTGGTATATGAATGCCCATAAAAGTTTCTGAAGCACATTAAATTTATCAAACTTCCTCAACTACCTTCTAATACTCACCCTATTTACCTTTCATTCACATTATGCCTCGTGTCTGACAGTTTCCACCCTATCTTCACAAGCAGTGTGTGAAATAAACATATAACAGCAATGACATAACATCCACTCTACTCAGAGGCCTAAGTACAATTGGTAGGCAAGACTTTTCATCTGCTGACCATGTCATTACCATCAGCCAGTCATACCCTAAATTCTTCCTTTAATGTTAAAACTTTCCTCTGTCTCTATCTTCTTTTTTATTTAAACCATCACTTCACCTCCCCAACCTTTAACCCCCAGCAGATGATCTCAGGTAAGAAAAATCTTATTCTTTCTGAAACATATAATGTTACTCTTTCCTTCTTTAAAACATAAAAAAGTACCTGAACTCATTTTGATGTATGTGTGATGAATTTATGAATAAGAAAAGAGCAGTGGTTTATTCCAGGGCTATGCCAGAAAATCTAGAGTAGACAGGGAGAATGTACTTTAAAAAACAAAACTTTTTTGGAGCACCACAGAACTAACACTATCCCAACACAACTAATTCCCATTTACTACTTCTACCTCCTGTGCATATACAAAAGGTCTGCATATACTCTTTACTCTGAATTCCTGGTACCTCCACCCTAAACATACTTGGTTCACTGGTCATCTTTTCTTATTTCCCACATCTGTAATTCTTTAACACGACCCCTTCACAACCTCTGTCTAATAGTGTTTAAAACATCCCAACACTCTCTCCCAAGTGCACAGCTTAAAATCTTTCCTGATGCATTTGTAATTCAGCACCTCCTCTGCCTCTGCCTGGTCACTTCCCACCACTCCCTGCACTCGGCCCATACCAAAGCACTAGCAAATCCAGAAATACACAATGTCCTTTTCCAAGTTATGGTACATGCCTCTTCCTGGGGCACCCTCCTGGCCCACCTTCAAGATCCCAGCTCCAGTTTCATGCAAGAAATCCAGCCTTATCAAACAACTCTTGTCTCCCAAACTAACACCTTTCTTTGCCCCATCCTCAGTCCTGGCACAGTCCACCAAATCACATTCACCCAGACCTACTAGCCAGCCCCACCCACGTTCTTCACGCCTGCTGCCTTTTCCAACCCCCTGCCGCCCCCAATCCCCTGTCCCCATGACATTCTCTGCTACAGATATAGATTGCAAGTTCCAAGCAGCCTCCCTCCCTCCTTTCACATTTAAGTCTGTTTTGATGTCTTAAGATCATCTTTCAGAAACTCTCCCATGCATAACCATCCCATCTTTTCATGTTGTTTTTTAAAATGCTTCATATACCCTAAAGCTAGCAAATTTCCTTCCTATCCCAACATGCCGGTTCACCCAGATATCGCTTTCCTATCACAGCGACTGTACCTGCCCCTCACATAGGTCAATACTTCCCCCAATCCAACACCTACTCTGCACTGTTTTCTCAACTCTACTGCACACCCACCACACCCAAACCCATCCTTACTCTGCACCCAGATAACTGCAATCTTGTCGTTCTGCATCATTTCGCCTACCCTCACATACCCCTCGATCTCCCTTCCACATGTCTAAACTTACATCCCTCCCTAACTCTCCCTTCTGCACCTGCTTCTTCACCTCCAGTCTCCCCTCCCACCTGCCTAACCAGTCCCCCCCACACCCTCCCTGGCCCCCCACCGCTCCTACCAGTTCACTCCCACTCAGGAATTCCCTCCCAGCCCCCGCCTTCCGACTCCCCAACCCCGCCCCACCCGAGCTCGCCCCGCCCCTCCACCCTCGAGCCCCGCCCCTTGCCCTGGAGGCCCGGCCGAGGGGCGGGGCTTGTCCCTCCTCCCCCTTCCCCCGCCCCCTACCGTCACGCTCAGGGGCAGCCTGACCCCGAGCGGCCCCGCGGTGACCCTCGCGCAGAGGCCTGTGGGAGGGGCGTCGCAAGTTCCCGATTTCTCCCCCGTCTGTCCCCCTCCCGCCCAGTCTCCTCCCCCTGGGAACGCGCGGGGTGGGTGACAGACCTGGCCGCGCGCCACCGCCACCGCGCCTGCCGGGGGCGCTGCCGCTGCCTGAGAAAGAAGCCGCGGCTGCCGCCTGGAGGAAGTGCCGTCGCCTCCGCCACCGCTGCCGCCGCCGCCAGGGGTAGGAGCTAAGCCGCCGCCATTTTGTGTCCCCCTGTTGTTGTCGTTGACATGAATCCGACATGACACTGATTACAGCCCAATGGAGTCTCATTAAACCCGAGCCGCGGCCCCGCCCCGGCGCTGCTCCATTGGACGAGACCACAGACACTTAAGGCCACCCGTTGGTCTATGGGCCTGTCCGTCACCCACTCACTAACCACTCCGCAGCCCATTGGGGCAGGTTTCTGCCGGTCATCTCGCTTCCACTTAGACACACCCCTCGACCCATCATCCCCCCTCCGGCACCACCCCGGGGGAGGGTCCACTGCCAGTACCAATCAACAGACCGCTGGGTCCACCTCTTCCGGGCACCTATTGGTCCAGCCCTTTTTCTCTCTCCCAGACACCGCGCCACCTCTACTTCCACCTACCCGCCCCCTCTACCTCTAGAAAAGGATTGGTCTACTCGCAGCAGAGGCGTTTGGCCTTATTGGCTGCATTCGACGCCAATCAGAAGGCCTTTTCCCTCTCCCCTCCCCCACTCAACCCCAAACCCCCTAGCCCGCAGCTAAAGTTTGTGTGAGAGCTGATCGCTGGCGGCGGCCGCAGGATTTAGGGGTGGGCGCGGGCGGGCGCGCGCGGGCGGGCACGCGAAGTTAAAATTCGAGGTTCTCAGTCGCCAGCTACCTCGGTGGAGCGCGCGGACGGGCGCGCCGCCCGGAGCGTTCCATCCCGCCCCCTCCTCCACCCTCTCTCCCGTCCCGTCCCGGGCGACTACTCGCCCGCCCCCTGGCTCCCAGCCTTCCCCCCCACAGCACACCCCTACCCTGCAAGCCCCAGGACGGGTGCAGGCAGAACGATGTCGCTGCAGCCTCCTTGCCATCCCATGCCGAGGGGGAGCAAGCCCCTACCCGCCGGGCGTGCACCCCCCTGGCTCCACACTCGCCCGTGTCTGCAAGCACGTGCACCGTTCGCCGCTGCCTCCGGCCACCCCGGTCCCCGGCTAACCTCGCCTGCAGCCCGGCCAATCGCTCGCTGCCCTTTGTTGCTGCAGCCTGGGTCTCCCCGCTGCCTGCCTCAGCCTCCGCCTCGTCCTTTGCCAGCCGCCCGGGTCCGCAGCGCCGCGCTCCCCCCGCCCGGGACCCACCGCCGCCGCCTCCTTCTCCTCCTCCGCCTCCTCCTCCTCGGCTCCGGGCTGCAGCGCACAGAGCCCGAGGCAGCGCCGCCCAGCCCCGCTCCCCCCGCGCCGCCCGCTAGCCCGCCCGGCCCGGCCGGGGGCGCAGCCCGGACCCCGCCCGCCCCAGTCTCCGCCCCGGGGGTACCTGCCTCCGCCCCGGGGGGCTCCGCTCGCCGCCCTCGGGGGAGGGCGGGGATGCTGGTGTCCGCGGGAGGATGGGGACGCCTGGGCCGTTTGGGGCGGGGAGTGTGCCCGCCAGGGCTGGGACCGAGGTGCGGTCCTCGCCAACGCGCCCCCCTTCCCGGCGCCGAGGGCCCCAAACTTCGTCCTTCGCCCAGGCCTTGCGCCCTCGGGCGATCGCGACAGTTTTGGGGTGGGGGACGCGTCAGGAGCTGTGTCTACCCTGATCAGGAGGAAGAGGGAGCAGTGACATTCAGCTACTGCGGACAGGGCACGGCGGCGGCATCCTTGGGTGGGAGTGGGGATGTCAGACGTGGGCTGGAGGGGGAAGCTGCCCCTCAGGATGCCCTCTCCCGGCTTGCGAGGAGCTAGCGGGCCCTGCCTGAGCTGCGTTCGGGGTGCTTTCTTGGGCGTGCAGCTGGATGGCAGAGGTGCTGAGGCTGGGGGAGGGAGGGGAGAAAAACTGCTGCTGGGGGGCCCTTCCCCCCTCTCCTCTAGCCAGCGCTCTAAGGAAAGCTAATGGCGAAGTTCGGGTTTCCAGCTTCCCCTTGGCCCCCCGAGTTCCTGAGGCCCATATGAGGAAAGCTGGGGGCTCTGGCCGCCCAGGCGAGGCCACTCTGTCGCTGCCCACCTGCCCCGAAGAGAGCGCCCCTGGTTCTTCCGGGAGATGGGTGGGATGCTGGCAGGGGAGACTTCAGAAAATAGGAAAGGTAGGCTCAAGGAATGGCCCCTACAGAGTTTGAGCACGAAGTTTCTCCTCCCAGGCGCCATTACTTCCAGGGTAGGGGGAGAACTATGGCTTTGAAAAAGAACCAAGTTTCAGACATTGGTGGCTAAGGTGGCTAAAACCACCTGTTGCCTGAAGTCTGTTCCTGGAGTCAGGGCTATCTTGGGCCCTGGCAGGATGATGCACGGTGCCAGGGAGAGAATGCCCAGGCTTGTTGCCCTGGTTGACTCCTGCATCTTCATGCCACTGACACTACAGCAGCAGCATCTTCAACGCCCCACTAGAAACCACTGTACAACTAGGTAGGTACTTTGTTAGGGCAACTTATCTCAGTTCTTATCTCAGGCAAACAAACAGCTCAAGGCCCTGTCTTCAAATGCAGACCACAATACACACTTCACTTTTTAAAGACAGTCTGCTACGTGGGGTGTGAGCTCCCCCTACTTATGTGCTTCTTGGCAGCAAGGTGAGAAAGGAGCTAAGACAAAGGGCACAGAGTTGGATGAAAGGATAGAAAAAGGGAGAGGGGGAGCAGTAGAGTTGTAATACTACACTCAAAACTGTCACTGGTTCCATTATAAACCCCTTTTATAGGTGTTTTATTACTTGGTTGTTAGTTTTTAAAACATAAACCTCTTTAGATTAAATCTTGGCATTCACAGGCTCAGCCCAGGAAACAAAACAGGGAAAACTCCACCATCCGCTTGTCCACTTTTGAGTTGCATTACTGATAAACAAACAGCAGGTTGGGTTTCCTCAGAGTCTCTCCCTACCTCTTTTATTTAGTATCTTCAAGTAGCTTGCTCAAGGTGAATTTTTACAAGCCATTAGTTCATAATTCAGTCTAGTTCATTTAGGTATTTCAAAGAGAAGGACATTTATAAGGTGTGCTTTTTTATAATGCAGGTGCTGGCGTTTTTATTCTCCAAGAAGTTACTAAGTAAATTTAAGAATCCTGGCTGACTCTTTAGCCTTTCTGTTCTTTTTTTTTTTTTTTCTTATAGTCTGCCCAGATGCACTTTATTTTGTAAATTACATTTGAGTCCCTCAGACTGCATTTTATCTCAAGCAATAAAAATAAACCATGCCTTAATTAAAAACAAGTTTTAAAACCTCAAATCTGTACACTCAAACTAAAGTATGTTAAAGAAGCAACTAAAGACAATAAAAGCCAAGAAGTCCACATTTACGATGTCTTCAGCCAATGAATTGCAGGGAATTTATGAGCATCTAACACTCATTATCACTAATGAGTTATCCGCCAGGATTTCCAGTGCATCAAGAAGTAAAGAGACACCTTAGAGAGAAATGGGTCGTGTTTACCTAAACTTGTGCTCCTGTAACCCCAGGAGCTGACAAACACAGGAGAGAAATTTCTTTATCCAACATCTTCGTGTATTTTTTGAGGTTATGTTCTTATTAACATAGTTCTCTAACAGGGGTGTGGCAAGGAATCTATAGCTTTCCCATTGATACTCCCCTCTAGGGTTACTTGTCCTTTGAGGAATCTAGCTCTTCAGATAAGTGGGACTGGAAAGGATAACACAGACACAGCCAGAGATACTTAATGCTTACTCCTAAACCTCTTTCTTATCTGTGGTATCTCAGGTCCTCTGCTGAGCTAAATAGCTCAATTAAGAAGTTAACCTAGAAATAGCTTGCATTGAAAACCAAGCATGCTGCAAATTTTGCAAGTCCACTGGGCTGGAGGTTTATGAATTGAGAAGCTTCTCTGACCTGTTCCCTACAACCCCAAAATAGCTGCCAATGACCACCACTGACAATTGGTTACACTGCTCAGTGTGGTCTACAAATCACTGAAATTAGAATGATCTGGATGATCTGGGAATGAATTTAAATGACAGGTTCCTTGGCCTGACCTCTGAAATTCTGATTGGGTAGGTCTGGAGTGGGCTCCCCAAAATACAGTTTTAGGCCGGGCATGGTGGCTCATACCTGTAATCCTAGCACTCTGGAAGGCCAAGGCGAGGGGAGGAGGGGATCACTTGAGGGCAGGAGTTCGAGACCAGCCTGAGCAAGAGTGAGACCCCCCCCCAATCTCTACTAATAATAGAAATACATTAGCTAGACAACTAAAAATAGAAACAAAAAATAAGCCAGGCCTGGCACTTGCCTGTAGTCCCAGCTACTCGGGAGTCTAAGGCAGGAGGATTGCTTTAGCCCAGGAGTTTGAGGTTGTAGTGAGCTACAGTGACACCACTGCACTCTAGCTGGGAAATAGAGCAAGAGCCTGTCTCCAAAAAAAAAAAAAACTGGTCTACATTTCATTCCAACTGCCACATGGAACCTCTACCTTCATTTACTTGAAACTGTATCCCCACAAGGTCACAATATCTGGTTACTTCAGTCAAGGGTAGAAGGGATGGGGGATGATCAGTCAAACCATTGAGTCGGCTAGCAAATTCAAACTACAGCTCCTGTATGAACAACCTGAATTCTCTCAAATGTCAGTATTCTGCACTCACCCCTCATTTATGCATTCCTGCTTAAAAACCTCTAATGTTCTTTAAATGCATTATGGATCAAGTCTAAACTCCTTAGTCTAAGGCTATGCATATCTCATCTCTAGCTTCTCCCAGTCTGCCACTCTCCTCCATGCCCAGCAATTGCTGTCCCCTCTGCCAGGCACTCCCTACTTTATCTGATGAAGACCTTGACCAAGGGTTCCTCCAAATTACTACTTGTCTGCTGGCTCCTCTGTGAAGTTTTCCTGGTCTTTGCAGGTGACCCATAGGACTCTGAGCATGCCTTTACTTTAGCACTGGTGCTTGTTTAGCACTGGTGCTTTACTTTAGCACTGGTGCTTAGTTAATACTTGTTGAATTACAGAATAAATAAAAGCACTTACCCCACTCAGTTGTCATGTTTTGCCTATTTTCCTATTTAGTTTTTATACTGCACAGAACAGCTTGTTCATATGTGTCACTTCCCTAGTGCCATAAAATGTACTTAATAAAGAAACACCATCCATGCTTGTGGTTCTCTTCCCTGGCCACACATTAGAATCACCTGAGGAGCTTTCGAAGCAGCCTAGAACTTAAGTCCCACTTGAAGCCAATTAAACTAGAATATCAGGCCGGGCGCGGTGGCTCACGCCTGTAATCCTAGCTCTTGGGAGGCCGAGGCGGGAGGATTGCTCAAGGTCAGGAGTTCAAAACCAGCCTGAGTAAGAGCGAGACCCCGTCTCTACTATAAATAGAAAGAAATTAATTGGCCAACTGATATATATATAAAAAAAAAAATTAGCCGGGCATGGTGGCTCATGCCTGTAGTCCCAGCTACTCGGGAGGCTGAGGCAGAAGGATCGCTCGAGCCCAGGAGTTTGAGGTTGCTGTGAGCTAGGCTGACGCCACGGCACTCACTCTAGCCTGGACAACAAAGCGAGACTCTGTCTCAAAAAAAAAAAAAAAAACTAGAATATCTGGGGATGGGACCCATTCATTGGTATTTCTCAAAGCAACCTGTACGGTCAGGATGGAAAACCATTGATTTCTATAAACCTAGATACATCAAGTGGGAGATTCTGAAGATGCCAGGACGGTGGTAAGGCATTATAGAATTAACTAAATGCTGCTGAGAGGATCGAGTTCTCAGGGATCTTTGTGTTTTGTTTTGAGACTCAAATACGAGTTGGCCTGTCATCATAAAATCGTCTTAGTAAAGACTCTTTTTATTAGCACCAGGCTATACCAAAGAAAATGTGAATTACCTGAATGTTTAACTTAGTGATACACAGTCTTTTGGATTTTTAGGATAGTAAAACATCAAAAAGAATTTTAGGAAGCTGACAGAGTTACCAGCTTCTAATTTTGCTAATAAGGATATTTAAAAAAAGAACTAGCATGGCCGGGCACGGTGGCTCACACCTGTAATCCTAGCACTCTGGGAGGACAAGGCAGGCAGATTGTTTGAGCTGAGGAGTTCCTAGACCAGCCAGAGCAAGAGTGAGAGCCAGTCTCTACTAAAAATAGAAAAAATTAGCCGGCCATTGTGGCACATGCCTGTAGTCCCAGCTACTCAGGAGGCTGAGGCAGAAGGATTGCTTGAGCCCAGGAGTATGAGGTTGCTATGAGCTAGGCTGACACCACGGTACTATAGCCTGGGCAACAGAGTGAGACTCTGTCTCAAAAAAAAAAAAAAAGAAAAGAAAAAAGAACTAGCAGCTATCTGCTATCTGCATCATTTCATAGAATAAAGGACATTTTAACCCCCAAAATAGAAAGAACACGGTGGCTCATGGCTGTAATCCTAGTTCTCTGGGAGGCCAAAGCGGGAGGATCCCTTGAGCTCAGGAGTTCCAGACCAACCTGAGCAACAGTGAGACACTGCCCCCTGCATCTTTACTAAATATAGAAAAAATTAGCCAGGCATGGTGGCGAGCACCTATAGTCACAGCTACTCTGGAGGCTGAGGCAGGAGGATCATGTGAGCCCAGAAGTGGTTTTTTTTTTTGAGACAGAGTCTCTGTTGCCCAGGGTAGAGTGCCATGGTGTCAGCCTAGCTCACAGCAACCTCAAACTCCCGGGCTCAAGCAATCCTACTGCCTCAGCCTCCCAAGAAGCTGGGACTACAGGCATGCGCCACCATGCCTGGCTAATTTTTTCCATATATATTAGTTGGCCAATTAATTTCTCTCTATTTTTAGTAGAGATGGGGTCTCGCTCTTGCTCAGGCTGGTTTCTAACTCCACCCACCTTGGCCTCCCAGAGTGCTAGGATTACAGGAATGAGCCACCACGCCCCGCCAACAAAGTGACTTTAATCAACAAAAAGTCAGGGTATACTTTAAAATAACTCAAAGAATGGAATTGGAATGTTCCTAACACAAAGAAATGTTAAATACCTGAGGTGATGGATACCTCAATTATCCTGATTTGATTAGTTCACAGTGTATGTCTGATCAAAACAGCCCATGTACCCTATAAAGATGTGCAACAATTATGTATCCATAATAATTTTTTTAAATCACCAAAATATACACAAACAAAGTAACTTACTAGAATGTCAAGCCTCCTCAGATGGTTTGCATGTATCGTAATCATTCCAGGTCTGGAAATATTCCAATTTTTCAACAGAATTGCAGACAGGGACCTGAATTTGTCTTTCCAGCTATAAGGTGCCCAATGCAATCAGCATCACATCATTAAAGTTATCAAGTTCTTTGCTGAACTTCAAGTTGAAGTTCATCTTTCAAGTGCCATCCCAAGGAAGGCCAAGGGGATCAGGCTGGTAAGCCATTTTATCAGCTTGATACCTGTCTCGGGTATTAGTAACAACAGACTGCTTGTGGCAGGTCGTAGTTCAGCTTCACATAATAACCTAGTCTACAAACTCCTTCAGGGATGGGATTGGGTTTGGTTCACCTTTATGTTCCCCAAAATATCTTGCACATGGTGGTAATAAATGATGTTGAGTAAAATAAAAGGTTAAGGATCTGTTATCTATCTGCTTATCTAAAATCTGTCTTTTTTTTTTTTTTTTGAGACAGAGTCTCACTCTGTTGCCTGGGCTGGAGTGTTGTAGTGTCAGCCTAGCTCACAGCAACCTCAAACTCCTGGGCTGAAGTGATCCTCCTGCCTCAGCCTCCCAGTAACTGGGACTACAGGCATGTGCAACCATGCCCGGCTAATGATAGGTAGGTAGGTAGGTAGATAGATAGATAGATAGATAGATAGATAGATAGATAGATAGATAGATAGATAGATAGATAGATAGATAGATAGTCCAGTTAATTTCCTTCTATTTTTTTAGTAGAGACGGGTTTCACTGTTGCTCAAGCTGGTCTCGAACTCCTGACCGTGAGCGATCCTCCCGCCTCCGCCTCCCAGCGTACTAGGATTGCAGGCTTAAGCCACCACATCCAGCCTAAAATCTGTCTTTTTAAATTCACAGCTTAGACTGTAAACCTCATAAGCCTGAAGATTTCTTGTACAATATCTAACACATCATAGGCATTCATTAAATATATGAAGATTAGTGAATACATTTCCCAACCACTGTAAAGTAGTACTTCCTGTACTCAACCTAAAACCACTTTTTCTAAGCTGTGTGTGTTTGTTGCGGAATGTCCTTAAACATCTAACATTTTAACATTTGTCCAATGAGTATGTTCTATTTTTATTATATATGCCACATTTGCTAGTTTTTTTTCTACTATGTATATTCATAGGCTTGGAACTTCTCCTATCTCAACTTTTTCTAAGATCAAGATTATTATATTTTGAGGAGCTCCTCTGTGCACCCATAATGATTTCAGGTGCCCTTCTGGAGTGTGCAGCCTGTTAACCTGCTCCGTGTGCTGACTCACTTCAGTGGCTGACGTGCCTTGTTCTAGCTACTAGTTGGGACTGGGATCTTCTATTTTGCCTCAACCTCAACGCCACACATGGAATGATAGCCTGTAGTAAACAGTCTGTAATGACGCCTAGATTTTGTTTCCTGAGCCATAACTGATGACCTGAAATAACAACTCTACTTCAGTTGATTTGTAGTTTTTAGTATGTCGCTCTGTGGCAGAAAGATTTGTTTTCACCAAATAGTCTCTGTGCTCCCTCACATTTCACAGCCTTCCTTTCTAGGTTAGAACCACATGGCTAGTTTCAACCACTGGGCAACAGGCTGAAGAAATGTGTGTTACTTCTGGTTTAAATTAAGAACCAGAGTGAGTCATTCTCATCCCTCCCTTCTCCTTCATTAGCATCTCAGAAGCCTTGTGTTCCAGATGATGAGCTACAAGTTGGCAGAGCTGCCATTAGCCTGGACCCCTGAGTCCTGAGGGTAACTGAGGGGAGCAGACTCCCCCACTTGCTTTGGCATATAACAGCAGAAATAAACCTTACTGTATTAAGCCAAAGAGATGTTGAGCCAGGTGCGGTGGCTCATGCCTGTAATCCTAGTATTTTGGGAAGCCAAGGTGGGAGGATCACTTGAGGCCAGGAGTTCGAAACCAACAAGAACAAGACCCCATCTCTACAAAAAATAGAAAAATTAAGATATAAGACAAAAAAGAAAGCAAAATTAGCCAGGCATGGTGGTGCGTGCCTATAGTCCCAGCTACTTGGGAGGCTGAGGCAAGAGGATGGATTGGGCCTAGAAGTTTGAGGTTGCAGTGAGCTATGATGATGCCACTGCACTCTAGCCTGGGTGACAGAGAAAGACTTTGTCTCAAAAAAAAATTAGACACAGTAAAAGATTAATAATAACTAATAATAAAATAGAACAATTATAATAATATACTCTAATAAAAGTTATGTGAATGTGGTCTATCTCTCAAAATGTTTTATTATACTATACTCATCCTTCTTGTGAAGTGGTGCAATGGATGGAAGTACTCTGAACAACATGCAATTTAAAACTTATGACTTGTTTATTTCTGGAATTTTCTATTTAATATTTTTGGACCATGTTCACTGTGGGTAACTGAAACTGCAAAAACCAAAACCATGGATGGAGGGGACTTCTGTATGGAGGGGACTTCCTAAATGCAATACTTTACAAATACTCTTTTTTTTTTTTTTTTTTTTGAGACAGAGTCTCACTTTGTTGCCCAGGCTAGAGTGAGTGCCGTGGCGTCAGCCCAGCTCACAGCAACCTCCAACTCCTGGGCTCAAGCATCCTCCTGCCTCAGCCTCCCAAGTAGCTGGGACTACAGGCATGCGCCACCAGGCCCGGCTAATTTTTTGTATATATATTTTTAGTTGGTCAATTAATTTATTTCTATTTTTGGTAGAGACGGGGTCTCACTCAGGCTGGTTTCAACTCCTGACCTTGAGCGATCCGCCCACCTTGGCCTCCCAAAGTGCTAGGATTACAGGCATGAGCCACCACGCCCAGCTACAAATACTCTTCTTAAAGCCACACTTTTTTGTCCTTCTACCTTCTGCCATGTGAGGACACAGTGGTGTTCAAGGCTGCCCCTTGGAAGTGGAGAGCAGCCCTCGGCAGATCCTGCTGCCTTGATCTTTAACCTTCCAGCCTCCAGAACTGTGAGAGAAATTTCTATTCTTTATGAATTACTCAGTCCTGGGCCAGGCTCGTTGGCTCACATCTCTAATCCTAACACTCTGGGAGGCCAAGTCCGGAGGATTGCCTGAGCCAGGAGTTTGAGGTTGCTGTGAGCTAGGCTGATGCCACGGCACTCACTCTAGCCTGGGCAACAAAGTAAGACTCTGTCTCAAAAAAAAAAAAAAAAAAATTAGTCCTGGGCATTTTGTTCATAGCAGCACAAAATGGACTAAGACAGAAAAATTGGTTTGTTGGCTTCCATATAATTAGCTTTCTTATCACTGTAAGTTGAGTTTTTTTGAAATATAGATGTTGATTGGAAATGCAGCTGCATCTTAAAGTCTGCCCCAAGTCAGTTCAGTGGCCTTTGCAGCTTCTCAGCCTAGTCTTGGAGCTCTAAGAAACAGCTAATGACTTTGGAGCTGATTTACAGCGTGGCTAGGGGAAGCACACTTTATTCCTGTGAATTAAAGGAGTTGGGGACTGATATTGGGCATGGTGTGTGTAATTCTGTGGCTCCACTCAAAACCTCTGAGGACCATGTGGGAACTCAGGACTGAGGGAGCATGTTTGCCCAACATGGCTTTAAAGTGTTTGGTGTTGGCCGGGCGCGGTGGCTCACGCCTGTAATCCTAGCACTTTGGGAGGCCGAGGCGGGCAGACTGCTCAAGGTCAGGAGTTCGAAACCAGCCTGAGCAAGAGCGAGACCCCCGTCTCTACTAAAAATAGAAACAAATTAATTGGCCAACTAATATATATAGAAAAAATTAGCCGGGCATGGTGGTGCATGCCCGTAGTCCCAGCTACTACGGAGGCTGAGGCAGTAGGATCGCTGAGCCCAGGAGATTGAGGTTGCTGTGAGCCAGGCTGACTCCACGGCACTCACTCTAGCCTGGGCAACAAAGTGAGACTCTGTCTCAAAAAATAAATAAATAAATAAATAAAGTGTTTGGTGTAGCAATATTATTAGTAGATGACACAGTCATCTACTAATCATCTTAGACTTACTAGTAGTAAGTCTTAGTACATCTTAGACATCTACTAGTCTAAGACATCTACTAAGACTAGTACATCTTAGACATCTACTAGTCATCTTAGACTTACAATCTAAGTGATTTCCCTGAATTGGCTTGTTTAATCCTCATAACAATCCTCTTTAAATACTGCTATTATCCCCCATTTTACAGACTAGAAAACTGTGGTTCTGAGGTTGTGAGCATCTGGCAGGAGATCAGAATTCCCAGCTGGGCTCTTTAGCATTGGACTCTACTTGCCCCTCGGTGGGGTCTGAACTCAGAGTCTAGGCCTGAGGCCGCTGCTCAGTGAGAGTGGCCCTGTCCAGTTGTACAGGAGCCTAGGCCAGTGATGCCCTGACATCTGTAATCCCAGCACCCTGGGAGGCTGAGGAGGGAGGATTGCTTAAGGTCAGTAGTTTGAGACCAGCTTGAGCAAGAGTGAGACCCCAGTTTCTACTAAAAATAGAAACAATTAGCTGCGTGTGATAGTGCATACCTGTAGTCCCAGCTACTCAGGACACTGAGGCAGGAGGATCACTTGAGCACAGGAGTTGAGGTTGCTGTAAGCTAGACTGACGCACGGCACTCTAGACCAGGCAACAGAGCAAGACTCTGTCTCAAAAAAAAAAAAAAAAAAAAAAGCAGCCCTGAGGAGCTCATGACCTTGCTCAGGCACAGAGGCCCAAGGCCCAAGGCCCAAGGCCTTTGGCAGAAGGGGAAGCAGGCACCACCAAGGACCGGGGTGCACCAAGGCCAGAGGCCAGGAGGACCAAGTGGTCTCAGGGATAGAAGTAAGGAGTCCCGGCATTCAATGGATGAGGGATAGAGAAGGCACTGCTGTTAGCCACAGAGAAAAGAACCCTCCCAGGCCAGGCCTTGGGGAGGCTGAGGGCCCAACCACCTCCGGGCTGTGAGGACACTGCAGGTACCACTTTTTGGCCTGCAAAAGCCCCCCTCTTCATTCCTATAAGAAATATTTTACAGAGAATGAGTGAGGACACTGACTGCGCCCAGCAGGCAGCTGCAGGAGTTGGGGGCTCCTGGGCGGTGCCAGCCCCTGCTCATCGTCCCTCACCATCTCTGCCACCAGGCCACCGATGCTCTGCGCCTTTGTCATTCTGCATCCCACAGTGCCAGCTAAGTCACTCAGCTGTCACAGTGAGGCCCCGAGCTGCAGGATACAAAATAACTCTGGGGAGACCTCCCTGGGGGCGGGGGCCGAAAGGCCGGGCCTTTGGGGCGCACAGGAGCACCAGCTGCATCTTGCAAGTTGCTAAATTAGCCGGGCTGTTGTTTTTCTTTTAATTTTTGTGTGAATTCAAGAATAGGTCGCGGATGTCTTGGCAGCGTGTGAATGAGACCCTTTCTGAAAGAATTCACCTTGCTGAAGGGCCGCTGTCAGGCACACAAAACTCTGAGCGAAGCAGGCTTTGCCCGAAGCCTCTGCTGGCGCTCCCCCACCCGCCCCGGTCCTCCCGCTGCCTCCCTGCCTCCCCTCCCTCCTTCCTTCCCCTTCCTCCCCTCCCTCTCCTGCCTCCCCTGGCCTGCCCTTCCTCTCCTCCCTCCCAGAGCAGTGGGCAGGGGAAGGAGGCAGGGTAGAAGGCTCTGGAAACTGACAGGCTCCCTTGAGCCCTAAGGCCATCACCAGTCTGGCCTCAGCAATGGAGGGCAAGGAAAGGGTCACTCCAATGATGGTGGCCCCAGACACCTTACAGAAAGCAATACATGGCTGGTGTGTATTGGTGTTGGTTTTATTTAAACCCCACATCCAACTCCTTGCTGCCACCTTTCCCAGTGTGAATGTGCCCAAGGCCTCCTGGACTTGGGTCTCCGGTGTTAAGCCAAGGACCTGGGCACCACAACAAGCCTCTGATTGCCTCAGCTGATGCTTTTGCCCACCAGCCAGTGTCTTTACTGAGACTAGATAAGAATTGACGTGTTATATTTTCAAAATGTTTTGTGTATTTTTCAAATATATAGCCCAATATGAACAATTAAAAGTACAGCAAGGCCGGGCACGGTGGTTCAAGCCTGTAATCCTAGCTCTCTGGGAGGCCGAGGCGGGCAGATTGCTCAAGGTCAGGAGTTCGAAACCAGCCTGAGCAAGAGTGAGACCCATCTCTACTATAAATAGAAAGAAATTAATTAGCCAACTAATATATATAGAAAAAATTAGCCAGGCATGGTGGCGAATGCCTGTAGTCCCAGCTACTCGGGAGGCTGAGGCAGAAGAATTGCTTGAGCCCCAGAGTTTGAGATTGCTGTGAGCTAGGCTGACACCATGGCACTCACTCTAGCCTGGGCAACAAAGTGAGACTCTGTCTCAAAAAACAAAACAACAAAAAAAAAGTACAGCAAATAAGCATATGAAAAGTGGTCAGATTCACTATTCATCAAAGACATGATAATCAAAACTATGAGAGGCTATTTTTTTTCCTTCCAGATTAGCAAAATGAAAATATTGTCATTCCCCACACTGGCCTAGATGTGGTTAGTTTTGCACTCTCAGTGGGAGTGTAAATTGATATCAGGTTTCTGGAGAGTAACTTGGCAATTTTTATCAAGAATCTTAGAAATGCCCGAACTAGATGAAGGGCCTCTAAAGCAGGAGTTGGGGAGCCAAGCAGATCTGGGTCACTCTCACCGTTCCAGCCATGTGCTTTGTGACAAGCAACTTCACTTCCTTTAAACCCCTCTCCTCAAGCACAAAATGGAGATGCTGCTCCCTAACTCAATTGCTGTGACAGTGAATAGAATAAAACTACTTAACAAATGGCGATGGCTGTTACATAGATTCACTTTTCTTTCTGCTTGGCCCAGGAATCTGGATTCTCCCAATAGATAGTCTGAGGTATGGACCAACATTTATGCACAAAAGATGTCTATCAAAGTGTTATGATATAATCGTAAAACAAGAGAACAATGTGCCTGGCATTAAGAAAATTGTGATATAGCCACGTGATTTGACATATAAACTCTATTGATAGTTTATGATATACATGGTTCCGTAGCTCACTTTTTTCACTTAACACGGTGACATTGTGCAAGTTTTATGTGTGTCTGTAGGATAAATTTTTGGGTACTAGGATTTGCATTTTAGATTTTCACAGCTAGGGCCAACCTGCCCTGCATGGGTGCTGTTCCAGTGCTCACACTGACCTGGAGAGGCAGGACCTGTTTCCCCAGCTCTCCCTCCGCGCCAGCAGTATCAATCTTTCTTCTTGGCCAATGTGAAAGTGGTATCACTTGTGATTTCAATTTGCATTTTCTTATTATGAGTGGGGTTGTGCACCTTTTCGTGTATTTAAGAGCCATTTGTATTACCTTTTCATTGAACTGTCTGCTCAAGTACAATTGGCCTGGGTTTCTAATGGGTAGTGCTTTTTTTTTTTTTGACATTGACTTAGCCCTTCAGCTGACACATATGCAAATTTCCCCCCACTTTATCACTTGTCTTTTGACTTTTTTTTTTTTTTTTTTCTCACCAACTCTTAGCTTTGGATTTTGACTTTTTTTGATGGTATTTGCCACTAAGCATTCTTTTAATCAAGAAAAAAAAATAATTTTTTTTTTTTTTTGAGACAGAGTCTGGCTTTGTTGCCCAGGCTAGAGTGAGTGCTGTGGCTTCAGTCTAGCTCACAGCAACCTCAAACTCCTGGGCTCAAGCAATCCTTCAGCCTCAGCCTCCCGAGTAGCTGGGACTACAGGCATGTGCCACCATGCCCGGCTAATTTTTTCTATTTTTAGTAGAGACGGGTCTCACTCTTGCTCAAACTATCTGCCCATCTCATCCTCCCAGAGTGCTAGGATTAAAGGCGTGAGCCACCGCACCTGGCCTAAAGAAAAAATTTTTAACTCAAAATATGAATACATATTATCTAGGCTCTAAGTAATCTCTTTCTGTACTTTGACATACTGTATAATTGTAACTCATTGACCCCTCTTGCTCTCTAAGCTCCCTGAAGGCAGGAACGTTGAAGATTTTAGTTCACCGTTTGAACCCCAGTAGGCATGCAATAGATACTTTTCAGTGACTGCAGTTCCATTTTGTGACCAGCGAGTGCCAAGAACTTGTGGTAACCTAGGCATATCTGCATAGTACACAGGGAGAAAACATTCTGGTATTCTATCAAGTTCTGCCAGGAAACAGTCATGTTCGACTTACAAAAAATATGTGGTACATTTTCAAGGTATTACTCCAGCCTCAAAGGTCAGCAGTTTAACTTTGAAGGGCACATGAGTGAGTGCGGACAAGTTCACCCCCAGCCTTTGGCCAGGCCCAACCCCACTTCCTAGCCCCATATTCAACAACTCTCCCAGCCCCTCCCAGCCCCACAGTGCTCCAGCAGGTGGGCTGACAAATCCCTACCTACGTGGCCTGGGGCAGCTAGGCGGAAAAGGAAGGTCCTTTTTTAACCGGAAAGAACTGGGTGGCCCAGATTGTTATGCAAATGATAACTCTAATCTATGGAATCTCCAGAGCATTCCAGGGCCTGGCCAGGAAGAAACAAGGGAAAAAAAGGTAAAGTGAGTAGGTACAGAATAATTTCCAGCCTCTAACAGAGGGGGCTGGGTTAGGCATTGCTGCCAGGGTCTCCTGTATTGCTTGCTGTTGGGGGCAAATTTGAACCGAAGTGCAACTATTCTCCCCAAAAGGGATTTCATTTGGGAGCGAGGGACATAGGTGTTGCATCAGGAGGGCTGCGTTCAGGAACCAGTACTGCTATCCGGACGTCGTTAGCCCCATCCTCCCAGAAAGCATGATGGAGCCACTCTAAACAATCACCCCTACCATTCCTTTACTTACCTTAAAAGGCTTTCTTATTTGTAGCTTTTTATTCTGAAAAGCATGTCAACAGAAAAGTTGCAGAAACAGTTCAATGAACTCCCACACACTCCTTACCCAGATTCACCAATTGTTCAGATTTTTGCCACATTTACTTTTAGCATTCTGTATACAATATATACCATTAATATCTTTTTTAAAATTAACCTACTCACTGCTTTTTATTTCTTCCAAGTCAGTTTTGTTGATGAGCTTTATTCAGTGTTGCCGTCTGACAGCTTTAATTGTAACCCAAACAATAAACAAGTAATTTATTCTACATAATCCTATGTAACATGTAAGCATATTTTAATTTTTTTATTTCGAAATATTAAGGGGATACATGTTTTGGGTTACATGAATGGCTTTTGTAATGCTTGAGTCATAGCCGTAAGTGTGTCCATCACCCAAATAGTGTTCATTGTACCCATTAGGTAGGTTTTTGTCCCTCCCCCACCTACCTTTTTAATAAACTATTTGGGAGAAAATCATAGACTTTTGCCCCTAAATATTTAGAACTTCATTGCTAACATGAAGGGCATCCTCTTAAATAATCACAGTACAATTATCAAATTCAGAAAACATTGTTAAATTACTGTTATCTAATCCCAAATTCATATTCAAATTTCACTAATTGTCCCATTAAAGGCCTTTATAGCTTCCTCTTTTCCAAACCAGGAGCCAGTTTAGGATCACGTGTTGCATTTAGTTGTGTTTTCTTCATTTCTTTTATCTGCAAGAGTTCCTCAGCCTTCCCTGGTCTTTATGTCTTGATGTTTTTAAGGACTTCGAGCCAGTTTTGTAGAATTTCCTTTAGTTTGGATTATCTGATACTTCCTCATGATTAGTTTTAGATTATGTATATTCAATAAAATACTTATAAGTGATCATAATTCTTGTATATTATAACCAAATTATCAGGCGAGTTATGTTTTAAAACAGGTTTTTTCATTATAGTTCATATTGATTTGCTGTTTACTTTCTAATAAGTTGGTTTTTTCCTACATTTTCATACTGTCTCCATAGGCAATCTTTAAGCTTTGGGGAATAAATATATATTTTTTACTTAGTGGTTTTTTTTAGAAACTCTTTGTTCTGTTTTTGCATCTGTTTATAAGATTTTGATATTGACAGTTAATTTTGAAATAAATGAGTCGTTTCCCCCAGACCAAGTCTCTCTTGTTCTCTGTGGTATCCTGTGTCCAGCCACTATACCTGGCAACACTTATGTGAACTAAAATAAGATCTTAAGGCTCCCCACATACACACTGGCTGACTGAATGGACCCCCTCCTGGCCAAGGGCTTATCCTAAAACTGAATTGCCCGTCGACAGGATGGAGGTCAGAAATGCCTCTTCATTCCACCCTCCCTTCTCGTGATATCTTTTGTAACTCATTAACAGGCCTAAAGCTATTCAAGGCAAACCTGCAGGTCCTCAATTTACATAACAAATCACTGAGTTGGGGTAAATGTCTGGCTTGTCTCTGATTATTAGACCTCCTTACTTTAAAACATTCCAAGGCTTTAGACAAAGCTTCCAGTCTTTAAGCAATTACAAGTCAAAGAATCTTTAAACCCACCTATAATCTGTAAGCCCCACCCCCTGTTTGAGTTGGCCCAACTTTTTGAGCCAAACCAATCTATACCTTCTGTGTATTGATTTATGACTTTACCAGAAACCTCTGTCTCCCTGAAATGTATAAAACCAAACTGTAACCCAACCACAGCTAGTACACTTGCTCAAGGCTTCTTGGGCGTGGCTTCAGTCCATGGTCCTCAAATTTGGCTCAGAATAAACCTCTTTAAATTATTTTACAGAATTTGGCTTCTTTTCCATCAACATTTATTTGAGAAACATTGGTTTCTGAATGAATGAATACAGTTGCTAAACACACAGAATTTTCTGAAATCAGGTTTTACACAGGGAATAATTTAGGTTAATATTAATTACTGTACATAGTGAGAATTACAGCATATGAATTCAGGTATTACAGTATTACAAAAATTTCTTCTAATAATTTAAGTGTTTACATCTTCCGATGAACCCTAAGTCCACCATCTTTGCCTGGAACCCCACTGGGCGCTGGTACACTTGAAGGGGGGAGGTTGGAGGGAAGAGGAATGCAGCTGGTCTGAAGCTGGGCCTCTCTGGGGGAAAGGCTTCTCCCAGAAATGAAGGCAGCAGAGGCTGGCTCAGAGTTGTCAGGCTCTGTCAGGACAGCAAGTCTGAACCCAAGGAATTTCACCCAGACCCTCTTTGGGTTGAACCTTCCAGTTGCTCCTTTTATATTGCAGTCTGGCCCAGCCTGAGGGCCAGGGCATTTGGCCGTGGACATCCTACCCACCTCTCCATGCTCACACTCTCCCTCCGAACTTCTCTTCTCCCAGCAACAGCACCTTGTCCACTCCCGCCCTGGAGTTCATGGTTGGTGGATAGTCAGAAAGAGGGTCACACTCACAGAGAACTAACCAAATTCAAATTATGATGAAATATCAATTTTAGTTTATCAGATTGGCAAAGATTAGATAAATTACTTCCAGGAATGTGGCAAAAGAAGTACTTTTATGTACTTTTCATACATTTTCATTCAGCATCTGTTTAAACTTAAGGTGCCTTTACTTGTGGACTAACCAATTCCACTTCTGGGATTGTTACAGCCTTACCAAGTTCACTGCCCACTGCTCAAGAGGAAGCCAATATACTGAGACAGTAGGGTTTAAAGAGTTTAATATCACAGGTACCATTCAAGGAGACTCAGGAGACAGGGAGGAGTTCTCAATCTGTCTCCCTGAGTATTTGGGGAAAAAAAAATTTTTAAAGATAGTTTGGTGGGCAAAGGGCTAGGCAATTGGGTCTGCTGATTGGCTGGGTTTGGGGTGGAACCATATGGGTGTAGAAATTGTCTTCTTGTCCTGAGTCAGTACCTGGATGGGGGGTAACAAGACCAGTTGAATCAGTTCCTTGGTATGGGTCATTGGTCTGGGTGGGTCAGCAGATCCACCAGAATGAGGGGCCTAGAAGACATCTCCAAAACTAGCCTTAGGTTTCATGTTGTTATCTATAGGAGTAATGAAGAAAGTTAAGAATCCTTATGACCAACAGCTATGTGACTTCTGAGTAACAATTAGAGGAAAGCAAACTAGGGAACAATGGCTGCTTATATATATTTTTTAACTATGCTTATACCTTTGCAGAGTTCGGGCCCCTACCACAGTTCCCACCTGTGGACCTTTATTAATTTTATAAGGGGTGGTTTCAGGATTCTTTCCTATAGAAATACTTGCACAAGTGCAGAAAGAAATATGTAAAAGCATGTATGCTGTTGTCTTGTTTGTAGTAGTGACAAGATGGAAACCACTCCCTCAACTGTCCACCAATAGAGGCTGGTTAAATAGATTATGGCAAAACCTATAGTGTAACACAATCCAGCTGTTAAAAAGAACAAGGTAGATCTGCAAGAACTAATAAGGAACTTGTCCAAGATATATTAAGTCTAAAAAGCCATTTTCAAAAAGATTAAGCATGGCTATTAATATTGTGAAAATATTAATTACTCTATAGGTTAAAATATGCACAGCACAAAATCTGATACAATCTACAGTAAGCTATGAACAATGATTATCTCAGGAACATTGGATCACGGGAAGCTTTCATGTTCTTTGTTCTAAACATTTGTGATGTTTGAAATTTTTATAAGAAACGTTATTTGAAAATCAGAAAAAGCAAAGATTTTAAAAGCCCATGAATCCAAAAATGGTAGCGTGTGGGGTCAGGGAGTTGGCAGGGGCCCAGACTCTACAGTGACAACTGCTAAAGCCACTGGAGGGGTTCCTGGTACGATCTGCTTTTGTATGTGTTTGCATTTTTCCATAATAAAACATTTCAAACAACAACAACCACCACCCCTGGGGACATGCGGGGGCAGAGGAAGCACACCCCAGTGTCAGTTGCTGAAGGACAGAAGTTCTTTAAATATCTAAGTTTAGAGAATGAGGCTCATTGTCAACTTTTTAAGATATAAAAACTGATTTTAGGAATCATTGCTTTGTGTAATTTAAGTTGAAGGAGAGAGGATGGGGGGGGGGACCAAGTAGAAGGTCCAACTACAGGCTGGCAGCAATAAGGTGGCAGCGAGGGGGCGGTTGGTTAGAGGTGGCGTGGAGGCTGCATGGGAAAGTCACGGGGACTGTGTGGCTGTGGGAGGTGGGAGAGGAGTCCTGGGAAGCAGTTCTTCTCCTGAGGCCCTGGGAGGCTGACGGGGCCATTGACACTCTCAGAGGCTAATTTCCTGAGCACCATGTTCCCTTGGCTCCCCCTGGGGGAATCCCCCTGGCCCTGGTTTATTTCCGTTTTTGTTTTTTTTTGGGGGGGGGTGAGCAATCATCAGAGCATCTAATTTATAAAAAGATGCAACAATTTTATTTTTATTGTAAATCAACAATTTATAATTGTATAAATGTGTGGGGTACAAAGTGATGTCATCATTTATGAATACAAGATGGAATAATTAAATCAAACTGGTTAACATATCCATCACCTCAAATACTTAACATTTTTGTGGTAAGAACATTTGAAATTTACTGTCTTTGCAATTTTGTTTTGTTTTTTGTTTTTTTTTTTTTAGACAGTCTCACTCTGTTGCCTAGGCTAGAGTGAGTGCCGTGGCGTCAGCTTAGCTCACAGCAACCTCAAACTCCTGGGCTCAAGCAATCCTGCTGCCTCAGCCTCCTGAGTAGCTGGGACTACAGGCATGTGCCATCATGTCCGGCTGATTTTTTCTATATATATTAGTTGGCCAATTAATTTTTTTCTATTTATAGTAGAGACGGGGGTCTCGCTCTTGCTCAGGCTGGTTTTGAACTCCTGACCTTGAGCAATCCGCCCCGCCTCGGCCTCCCAGAGTGCTAGGATTACAGGCGTGAGCCACCACGCCCGGCCTGTTTTTTGTTTTTTTTTTTATTTCAGCATATCATGGGGGTACGAATGTTAAGGTTACGTATAGTGCCCATGCCCCCCCATCTTAGCAATTTTGAAATGTATAATACTCTAGTATTAATACATTTACCACGCTGTGCAATATTTCTTACCATAACATCCTCGAGGTTCATCTATGTTACAACATGTGGCAGAATCTCCTTCCTTTTAAGGCTGATTCTCATGTCATTGTATGAATATACCATGTTTTGTTTATCCATTCATCCGTCTACCGGCACTTGGGTTATTTCCACTTTTGGCTACGGTGAATACTGCTGCTGTGCACATGGGTATGCAAATATCTCTTCAAGTCCCTGCTTTTAAGTGTTTTGGGCATATACTCAGAAGTGGAATTGCTGGATCCTGTGGTAATTCTATTTTTAACTTTTTGAGGAACTGTCATGCTGTTTTCCAGAGAGGCTGCACCATTTTACATGCCCACCGACAGTGCACAAGTGTTCCAATTTCTCTGCATCTTTGCCAACACTTGTTATTTTCTGTTTCATTTCATTTTTGTTTTTGTTTTTTGATAGTAGCCATCCTAGTGGGTGTGAAGTGGTAGGATAGGCTTTATAAAGCAAAATTTATTTACAGCTGAGGTGCTCAAGAACATATGATAACCCCCACCCGCCCCTGGCCCCAATCCGAAACAGCAGCAATGGGAGGCAGGAGGCTTTGGGGAGGACCAAGGTTTGCACCATCTTCTTCCCAGGTATCTAGTCCCACTATACTGAATGCAGCACGCCCAGAGGGTTCCATTCACTGGGTCTGGAGCTGCTCTTGAGATCAGTTTCCCCATCTATAAGATGGGAATAATAATAGTATCCACCTCATAGGGTTGTTACGAAGATTAAATGAGTTAATTAATAAAAGGACTTAGAAAAGAGCCTGACACATTGCAAGCTCTGAATAAGCACTTGTTAAACAAAATAATAAAAAGTGGTTTTCCAGTTTTGTAGGTTCTTTGGAGGCACTAACACGTGAAACTCGTTCACTACAATAGAAAGAAACATTAAATTGTCAAACCTTTACTGAAAGCCTGTATGTCCAGGATTGTTCTAGGCATTGGAAGGGGACATAGGAGATGGCCCAGGATTGTGTGCAAGGCTGTGGTCCCCAGTGAGAACAGCTTCTGAACATCAATTTTCAGATTCTTGCCTGGGCGCAGTGGCTCACACCTGTAATCAATCCTAGCACTCTGGGAGGCCAAGGCAGGAGGATCCCTTAAGGTCAGGAGTTCAAAACTAGCCTAAGCAAGAGTGAGACCCCCGTCTCTCTACTAAAAATAACAAATTAATTGGCCAACTAAAAATATATAGAAAAAATTAGCCGGGCATGGTGGCGCATGCCTGTAGTCCCAACTACTTGGGAGGCTGAGGCAAAGGATCGCTTGAGCCCAGGAGTTTGAGGTTGCTTTGAGCTAGGCTGATGCCATGGCACTCTAGACAGGGAAACAGAGTGAGATTCTGTCTCAAAAAATTTTTAAAGTTTCAGATTTTCTAGAACTAAAAACACAACTGCTCAGCTTGCACAGACCCTGTAACAGTACCACGTGCTGGCCACTGCCCTGGACATTTATATCCCATTTCCAATCCTTAAACACCTTTGTAATGCAAAGGTTATTAATACCAATTTACAGATGATGAAACTGAGGCTCCAAGGGGTTATGACCTGCCCAAGGTGGGGAGCATGTGGGAGGGAGGCAGGGCCAGCTCAGCTCAGAGCTTGGGACCTTCAGGGTTAATGAAGATTCACTGACCGCCTGCCACATGGCAGGCCTGGACTAAACCTGTACACGGGGAACTCGTCACGGGACAGGGCGAACCATCTCCCAGGCGGGATAGTACTATCCTTTTTTACCAAAGAGGAACCAAGGTGAGAGGATAAATCACCAGCTAACAAATAGTGGGTTTATGCCCAATGCCACACACCTGGGAGGATGAGTTAAGCAATATTTAGTAATTTAAAAGGAAAACTCTTAAGTCAAAATCACTTGGGTTGCAAATCAAGATGCATATTCTTAGGCCTCACCGCAGGCCCATTAAATAGAAATCTGCCTAGGATTTGGATGTTTCTATAGAACTTTCCTTGGAACCTGCAAATAAGGAGAATAGAACTGCCTACAGAGAGTTAAACCATGAAATCAACACTAAAGAATCCAGGCGAGATATGCAAAGTCACTTCTAAAGGGACAGCTCCAACTTCCCCTTCCCTCTTAACACTAAGCAGATTGATCCTATTAACAAATTTAAAGGAAGAATGAATAATGAGAAAATGTTATGACCTAGGTACAGAGGAACATTTCTTAAACAAGACATAAAAATCACAAGCCTTAAAAGAAAAGAATTCAAAATTCAACTGTGTAAAGATAAAAAACTTCTGGACAAAAAAGATGTAATTAAAAAAGGAAGCAGAGGCCGGGCGCAGTGGCTCACGCCTGTAATCCTAGCATTCTGGGACACCGAGGCAGGTGGATCGTTCGAGGTCAGGAGTTCGAGACCAGCCTGAGCAAGAGCGAGGCCCCGTCTCTACTAAAAATAGAAAGAAATTAATTGGCCAACTAAAAATATATAGAAAAAATTAGCTGGGCATGGTGGCACATGCCTGTAGTCCCAGCTACTAGGGAGGCTGAGGCAGGAGGATTGCCTGAGCCCAGCAGTTTGAGGTTACTGTAAGCTAGGCTGATGCCATAGCACTCTAGCCAGGGCAACAGAGTGAGACTCTGTCTCAAAAAAAAAAAAAAAAAGGAAGCAGAGCCAGAGAATGGGAGAAGATATTTGTCTTCCATATAATCAACAATGGGTTGTGTACAATCAACAAAAGATCAGTATCTAGAATATATAAAGAACTTCTAAGGCCGGGCGCTGTGGCTCACGCCTGTAATCCTAGCTCTTGGGAGGCCGAGGCGGGCGGATTGCTCAAGGTCAGGAGTTCAAAACCAGCCTGAGCAAGAGCGAGACCCCGTCTCTACTATAAATAGAAAGAAATTAATTGGCCAACTGATATATATATAAAAAAAAAATTAGCCGGGCATGGTGGCGCATGCCTGTAGTCCCAGCTACTCGGGAGGCTGAGGCAGGAGGATCGCTTGAGCCCAGGAGTTTGAGGTTGCTGTGAGCTAGGCTGACGCCATGGCACTCACTCTAGCCTGGACAACAAAGTGAGACTCTGTCTCAAAAAAAAAAAAAAAAAAAGAACTTCTAAAAATCAATTTTAAAAAGGGAGAAATATCTCCATAGAATAACGATCAAAGGACACAAACAGGCAATCAGAAGAAAAGCCCAAACCACAAATAAACATGAGAAAAGGTGTTCAACTTCACCAGTGATGGGGAAATGCAAATTAAAACCACAAAGAGATATTTCAGGGGTTGGCGAGGCTGTGCAGAAAATGAAGCTTCTAGGCTGGCATCTCCCTTCTCTTTCTTTGAGATGCCACACGGTCTTCCTGCTCTCCTCTCCCCCTTCTCTCTCTCTTTCTCATTCTCTCTGTCCTTCTAGAGGATAAAATAAATTTTACTTATATATTTAAAAAAATAAATAAATAAAACGTAACTTCTCTACACACCGGTTCCAGGTAAAGTGGGACATCCTCTTTACAGAGCACTTTGGCAATCACTACTAACATTGTGGAGGCAAATACCCCCCCAATCTAGTTATTCACCTCTTAGGAAAATTCTGCCACATGTGCCCCGAGGGACAAACACAAAAATGTCCACTGCAGCATTGTGTATGATAAAAATGGAAATAACTTAAATGCCTATGAATAGGAGAATGAATCAATACTTCAACATATGGTCGCACAATAGAACACTATGCAAAAGTTAAAATTAATGAAGCAGGCTGGCCCAGTGGCTCACGCCTGTAATCCTAGCACTCTGGGAAGCCGAGGTGGAAGGATTGCTTGAGCTCAGGAGTTGGAGACCAGCCTGAGCAAGAGGGAGACCCCAGTCCCTACTATAAATAGAAAGAAATTAGCCAAACAACTAAAAATAGAAAAAAATTAGCTGGGCACGGTGGTGCGTGCCTATAGTTCCAGCTACCTGGGAGGCTGAGGCAGGAGGATCACTGAAGCCCAGGAGTTTGAGGTTGCTGTGAGCTAGGCTAATGCCACGGCACTCTAGCCAGGGCAACTGAGTGGGACTCTGTCTCAAATAAATAAATAAATTAAATTAAATTAAATTAATGAACCAGAGCTACATGTATCAACATTTCAAAATTTAAGTCAGACCATCTTTCTCCTCTGCTCAAAACTCTTCAATGGCTCACCATTGCATTTGGGTGAAAGCAAAATTCCTACAATGGCCTACAAGTCCCTCCATGACCAGCATCCCCACCCCACCCCAAACTACCCCGGCATTTTTCTGACATTACCTGGAACACACTCAATTTACAGTTGCAAAGGCTTCCCCCCTTGCTCTTCTCTAGCCCACCTGCTCTGCACTGTTTTCCTTTCTTTGTAGCATGATCTCCTTTCAAACATAGGATATAATTCACATACAACGTTTTTTTTTTTTTTTTTGAGACAGAGTCTCACTTTGTTGCCCAGGCTAGAGTGAGTGCTGTGGCGTCAGCCTAGCTCACAGCAACCTCAAACTCCTGGGCTCAAGCAATCCTCCTGCCTCAGCCTCCCAAGTAGCTGGGACTACAGGCATGCGCCACCATGCCCGGCTAATTTTTTCTCTATATATTAGTTGGCCAATTAATTTCTTTCTATTTTTATTAGAGACAGGGTCTCGCTCAGGCTGACCTCGAACAATCCGCCCGCCTCAGCCTCCCAGAGTGCTAGGATTACAGGTGTGAGACACCATGCCCAGCCCACATACAACATTTATTATTTACTTTCTGTTTTCCCTGCTGCAAGTCCCATGAGGGCAGGATCTCTGTCAGCTTTGTTTACTGATGTATTCCAAACACCAAAAATGAACAAACATGGCTAAATCTCAAAATCATAATGTTAACCAATAAAATCATGTTGCAGAAGGATGTTTATGGTATGATATCATCTATATAAAGTTTTAAGACATAAAATGATGCTATATAGCGTTTATTTGTACAAGCATATATAGTGAAAGTATAAAAACATAAAGGAATGGTGAACACCAAATTTAGGATAGTAAATTTGCATGTGTGGTTGATTATAATAGGTTTGTCATGTGTTATCTTAAAAATTGATCTGAAACGAATATGAAAATAATCCTAAGACTTGACCAAGCTGAGAGGTGAGATGTGGCATCAATTCTATTGCTTTCTATTCTTTGAGTGTCTTTGAAATATTTCATAACTTCAGAAGAAAGAAATAATAAATGAATTTTTAAAACTAAGGTTGGCCATGCTCACTCATACAAGGGCAGGTATGGGGAGGGGCTCTCCCACCAAGAAATCACTGCCGTTGCTTTAGCTAAAACCATCTTAATCTGAGGGGCAGGGGTCAGCTATGAAACATTGAGCCACCAAAGGCCACTGAGTGCTGATGAGGATGCACAATGGCACTTGCATATACTACTGGAAAACTGTGTCTCTGCATTATTGAGGCTGAACAGACTGTGTGCTATGATGCAGCAATCCCACTTTCAGGGGTCAAACTAACAGAAATGCACTGTAAGGCCTCAAAAAGCATTTTTAAGAATATTCAGAGCAGCATTATTCATAATAACTCCAAACAGGAAACAACCCAAATGTCCATCCAGGGAAGAACAGATATATAAATGGCACTGTATTCGTGTTGGAGTAGTATACAGCCATGAAGATGAATTGACTACAGCTACATAGAATACCACAGCTAAATGTGGAAACAAAAAAGCCAGGGAACCAGAAAATACATACTGTATGATTTCATTTATATATGGTTAAAACCCACAAAACAAAGTCATGGTGTCGGAAGGCATGAAAGTGGTTAGTTTGGGGAGGAAGGAGGAGGCAGTTGTTGGGAGGGGTCACAAGGCAGGGGCTTCTAGAAAACAAGATACTGGATTTCTTAACTGGGAGGTGGTTCCAAGGCTTTGTACACTCTGTGAAAGTTCCTTGAGCTGCATCCTTATGAATTTTACATATGTGTGTGTGTATACACGCACACACACACACACACACACACACGCACACACTCCATGGCATTAGCAGGGACATGCTAATCTCCATACTGTTCTGACTCTGGTTTTTGTGCTGTCAAAACAAACCCTCTAGGCCGGGCGCTGTGGCTCACGCCTGTAATCCTAGCTCTTGGGAGGCCGAGGCGGGCGGATTGCTCAAGGTCAGGAGTTCAAAACCAGCCTGAGCAAGAGTGAGACCCCGTCTCTACTATAAATAGAAAGAAATTAATTGGCCAACTGATATATATATATAAAATTAGCCGGGCACGGTGGCGCATGCCTGTAGTCCCAGCTACTCGGGAGGCTGAGGCAGCAGGATCACTCGAGCCCAGGAGTCTGAGGTTGCTGTGAGCTAGGCTGACGCCACGGCACTCACTGTAGCCTGGGCAACAAAGCGAGACTCTGTCTCAAAAAACAAAACAAAACAAAACAAAACCCTCTGTACATGCTATATGTCAATTAAATTTTGTTTTCATTTTTTTTCTTGCAATTAAATTTTTTAAACATAGAGTATCTGATTTATTTAACTCCCCTTGCTCTTATTCTAACTAACTTTCTAAATTTGATTTGGTTCCTTAAGGAAAGGAGAGAAGATGTTAGCCATATTATTTGGGGTTCCAGTCTTTGCAAGTTACGTATTCATTAATTCAACGACTACTTACAGACAGCCCACCAGGCTGAGTCCCCTGCTACAGGAGGAAACACAGTGGTGAACAAAATGGTGCCGCACTCAGGGGGCTTACAGACTTGTGCTATAGGCACTTGCTAATGAAATGGTCACGTAAAGAACACTATGTTTTACATTTTTACATTAAATACAGAGTTTGGGGGCTATTATGAGTGGTGCTGTTATGAACCTTTGTGTAAAAGTTTTTGGGTGGACATATGTTCTCATTTCTCTTGGTATCTACCTAGGAGTGGAATGACTGCCACGTGATGACTCTTCTTCTTCTTCTTCTTCTTCTTCTTCTTTCTTCTTCTTCCTCCTCTTCCTCCTTTTCCTCCTCCTCCTCCTCCTCTTCTTCTTCCTCCTCCTCCTCCTTCTCCTCCTCCTCCTGCTTCTCCTCCTCCTCTTCTTCTTCTTCTTCTTCTTATTCTTCTTCCTCCTCCTCCTCTTCCTCTTCTTCCTCTTCCTTCTTCTCCTCCTCTTCTTCTTCTTCTCCTCCTCTTCCTCCTCTTCCTCTTCTTCCTCTTCTTTCTTCTTCTGACATGATCTCAGGGTCTCACTCTGTCACCCAGGCTGTAGTGCAGTGGCACTATCATGGCTCACTGCAGCCTCGAACTCCTGGGCCTTCTGCATAGCTGAGACTACTGTCGCACGCCATCACATCCAGCCCCAGACTGTTTTCTGAAGCATCTGCAGCATTTTACATCCACTTCAGCAGTGCACGAGAGTTCCAATTTCTGCACATTCTTGCTAAAATTTATTATTATCTGTCTGTTTGATTCTAGGCATCACAGTGGTTGTGAAGTGGTATCTCACTGTGGTTTTGATTCACATTCCCATGCTGGTACATGATGTTGAGTTGCTTTTCGTGTGCTTATTGGCCACTTGTATATCTTCTTTGGAGAATTTCTATTCAGATCCTTTGCTCATTTTTAATTATTTATCTTTTTATTATTCAGTCAATGATGTTTTGTAGTTTTCACTGTGCCATCTTGCACTTTTTTTGTTAATTGTATTCCTATTTTATTCTTCTTGGTGCTAGTGTAGATTGTTTTCTTACTTTCATTTTCAGATTGGTTAATGCCAGTGTACAGAAATGCAACTGATTTTAGTACATTGATCTTGTATTATGCAACCTTTTGAACTTGTTTATTAGTTCTAATAATTTTTTGGTGGGTTCTTTAGGATTTTCTATATAGATGGTCATGTCATCCATGAAAGAGGTAGTTTTATTTTTCCCATTCCAAATATGCATGACTTTTATTTCTGTTCTTGCCTAATTGCCCTGGTTAAAACCTCCAGTATAATGTTGAATAGAAGTTATCAGAATAGATGCTTTTGTCTTATTCTTTTTTTTTTTTTTTGAGATAGAGTCTCACTTTGTTACCCAGGCTAGAGTGAGTGCCGTGGCATCAGCCTAGCTCACAGCAACCTCAAACTCCTGGGCTCAAGCGATCCTGCTGCCTCAGCCTCTCAAGTAGCTGGGACTACAGGAATGCGTCACCATGCCCGGCTAATTTTTTTCTATATATGTTAGTTGGCCAATTAATTTCTTTCTATTTATAGTAGAGACGGGGTCTCTTGTTCAGGCTGGTTTCAAACTCTTGACCTCCAGCAAACGGCCCGCCTCAGCCTCCCAGAGTACTAGGATTACAGGCGTGAGCCACCACGCCAGTCTCTTTCTTCTTTTTAATATAGACATGTAAAGCTGTTAAGTATTCCTCTGAGCACTGCTTTTGTTGCATTTCTTAAGTTTTGATATGTTGGATTTGTATTTTCATTCATCTCAAAGTATTTTCTAACTTTTTTTGTGACTTCTTTGACCCACTAGTTGTTTAAGAGTGTGTTGCATAATCTCCACATATTTGTAAATTTCCTAAATTTCTTTCTTCTTCCTTTTTTTTGTGATCAGAGGCATATTTGTATGATTTCAATCCTTTTACGTTTATTAAAATTTTTTATGGCCTAACATATGGTCTATCCTGGAAAATGCTCTACATGCACTTGAGACAAAAGTGTATTCTGCTGTTGCTAGAGTATTCTATAGATGTTTATTAGTTGGTTTATAGTTCTGTTCAATTCTTCTGTTTCTTTGTTGATCTTCTGCCTAGTTATTATATCCATTATTAAGAAAAGGAAATTGAAGTCTTCAACTATTATTATTGAATTATCTATTTCTCCCTTTGACTCTGTTTTTACTTCATCTATTTTGGGGCTCTGATATATAAATTGACATATATATTTATAATTATTATGTCTTCTTGATATATTGGCCATTTTATAATTATAAAATCTTCTTTTTTGTCTTTTGTAATATTTTTTGTTTAAAAGTTATTTTATATTTGTACAGATATTCCAGCTCTCTTTTGGTTACTGTTTGCATGATGTATCTTTCTCCATCTCTTTTCTTTTACTTATTTGTGTCTTTGAATCTAAAATGTGTCTCTTGGCCAGGCACAGTGGCTCATGCCTGTAATCCTAGCATTCTGGGAGGCTAAGGCGAGACGACTGCTTGAGCTCAGGAGTTCGAGACCAGCCTGAGCAATAGCAAGACCTCGTCTCTACTAAAAATAGAAAAAATTAGTCAGATGTGGTGGCACGCGCCTGTAGTAGCAGCTACTTGGGAGGCTGAAGCAGGAGGATCGCTTGAGCCCAGGAATTGGAGGTAGCTGTGAGCTAGGTTGAAGCCATGGCACTCTAGCCCAGGCAACAGCATGAGACTGTCTCCAAAAATAAAATAAAATAAGTCTCTTGTAAAGAGCATATAGTTGGATTATTTATCCATTCTGCAAATCTCTGCCTATTTTTTTTTTTTTTTTTTTTGAGACAGAGTCTTGCTTTCTTGCCTAGGCTAGAGTGAGTGCCGTGGCATCAGCCTAGCTCACAGCAACCTCAAACTCCTGGGCTCAAGCAATCCTACTGCCTCAGCCTCCCGAGTTGCTGGGACTACAGGCATGCGCCACCATGCCCGGCTAATTTCATATATATATATATTAGTTGGCCAATTAATTTATTTCTATTTTTTTATAGTAGAGACGGGGTCTTGCTCAGGCTGGTTTTGAACTCCTAACCTTGAGCAATCCGCCTGCCTCGGCCTCCCAGAGTGCTAGGATTACAAGCGTGAGCCACCGAGCCCGGCCAAATCTCTGCCTATTGATTAAAATGTTTAGTCCATTTACATTTGATTACTGATAATGTAGGATTTACATCTGCCATTTTGCTATTTGCTAATATGTGTTTTAGGTCTATTTTATTCCATTTTTCTTTTTTTGAGACAGAGTCTCGCTTTGTTGCCCAGGCTAGAGTGAGTGCCGTGGTGTCAGCCTAGCTCACAGCAACCTCAAACTCCTGGGCTCAAGCAATCCTCCTGCCTCAGCCTCCCGAGTAGCTGGGAATATAGGCATGCGCCACCATGCCTGGCTAATTTTTTCTATATATATTAGTTGGCCAATTAATTTGTTTCTATTTATAGTAGAGACGGGGTCTCGTTCTTGCTCAGGCTGGTTTCAAACTCCTGACCTTGAGCAATCCGCCCGCCTCAGTCTCCCAGAGTGCTAGGATTACAGGCGTGAGCCACCATGCCCAGCCTATTTTATTCCTTTATTACTCCATTATTGCCTTCTTTTTTGTTAAGTAGATTGATTTTTAGTGCACCATATTCATTCCATTGTTATTTCTTTTACTGTATTTTTTTAGTTATTTTCTTAGTGGTTCTCTGGGGATTACAATTAACATCTTAACGTAAAACAATACAGATTGGAATCATGCCAATTTGATTTCAATAGTATATAAAACTTTGCTCCTACATAGTTCCATCCCCTGCATCTTCCTTTGTGCTATTATTGCCAAGCAAATACATCTTCATAGACTATATGCCCATCAACATATATATATATATATATATATATATATTTTTTTTTTTTTTTTTGAGATAAGTCCTCCTTCTGTTGTCCAGGTTAGAGAGCAGTGGCATCATCATAGCTCACTGCAACTTCGAACTACTGGGTTCAAGCAGTCCTTCTGCCCCAGCCTCCAGACTAGCTGGGACTACAGGTATGTACCATGATGCCTGGCTAATTTTTCTATATATATATATATATATATTTTTTTTTTTTTTTTTTTTTTTGAGGCAGAGTCTCGTTCTGTTGCCCCGGCTAGAATGCCATGGTGTCAGCTTAGCTCACAGCAACCTCAAACTCCTGGGCTTAAGCGATCCTTCTGCCTCAGCCTCCCGAGTAGCTGGGACTACAGGCATGCACTACCATGCCGGGCTAATTTTTTCTAAATATTTTTTTAGTTGTCTAGCTAATTTTTTTTCTATTTTTTTAGTAGAGACAGGGTCTTACTCTTGCTCAGGCTGGTCTCAAACTCCTAAACTCAAACAATCTGCCCACCTCGGCCTCCTAGAATGCTAGGATTACAGGCATGAGCCACCGTGCCTGGCCTGACTGTATTTTTAATTATTTCACTATCTATATCAAAAATGTACATCTTGAATATATACAATAAAAAATTTAAATCTTTTTATTTAAAGGTACTTGCTGTTTTACTTAAAAGTAATCAGGCTGGGCATGGTGGCTCACACCTATAATCCTAGCACTGTGGGAGGCCGAGGCTGGTGGATAGTTCAAGGTCAGGAGTTGGAAACCAGCCTGAGCAAGAGCAAGACCCCGTCTCTACTATAAATAGAAAAAAATGAATTAGCCAACTAAAAATATATAGAAAAAATTAGCCGGGCATGGTGGCACATGGCTGTAGTCCCAGCTATTTGGAGGCTGAGGCAGGAGGATCGCCTCAGCCCAGGAGTTTGAGGTTGCTGAGCTAGGCTGACACCACGCCACTCTAGCCTGGGCAACAGAGTGAGACTCTGTCTCAAAATAAATAAATAAATAAAATAAAACAAAATAAACGTAATCAAAGGGAAATTTTAGATATCATAAATAGAAAAACCAGTACCACCTGCCTTTATTAATTAAATAAACATACAAATATTCCACATAACAAGGATTCTTTTGACCCTTTTGTGTATCCCCTAAAGGGATCCTGGGAACTGTATTTTGGGAAACATTACTTCTCATTCAGCCCTTTCCCCACCCAATACATTGGTCACTTGCTCGGTAAACAAGAATTTCTGTTTTTCCTTGTCTTTTTCCTTCTGAAGGGCTGACATGCTGTGTCCCCCGGAAAATGAAATTCCTCAGGTTTCACTTAATGTGAATTTATCTGGGGTCAGCTCAGAATAGTCCCCCAGGCTTTAGTGCCCGGGTTTGACTCTGCTGCCCTTGGCCTTCAGCCTGCGGTTGTTCCTATTTCATTGCATCTCCCTGGTGCCCTCCCCTTGGTGAGTTCACCATGATCTACCTTTGAGCACAAGACATTAGATTTTTATTGTCTATACATCTGATTACCCAGGAAGATTCAGGATAAGAACTCAGGTGAATATTCAGACCCATCAAGATAAAACCAAAATAGGCCGGGCATGGTGGCTCATGCCTGTAATCCTAGCACTCTGGGAGGCCAAGGCGGGAGGATCACTCAAGGTCAGGAGTTCGAAACCAGCCTGAGCAAGATAGAGACCCTGTCTCTACTAAAAATAGAAATAGAAAGAAAATTAATTGGCCAACTAAAACATACAGGAAAAAATTAGACGGACATGGTGGTGCACGCCTGTAGTCCCAGGTACTCTGGAGGCTGAGACTGAAGGATTGCTTGAGCCCAGGAGTTTGAGGTTGCTGTGAGCTAGGCTGACGCCACGGCACCATAGCCCGGGTAACAGAGTAAGACTCTGTCTCAAAAACAAAACAAAAAAACCCCATGTCATTATTATGTACTCCGTCATTGTTTCCGATTCTCTCAGGATTCATGTTTTATGTTGTGGAACACAGAATATCCCTAAGCTTTCTAGGAGAATTCTTTCTTGTAAAACATACTTCATAATTATATCATTGCAGCTGATCTGTCATTTCCATTATAAGCAAGTTTGCTGAGAGGTTCATAACTGAGCTTCAGTTCCCATAAAGTATCTTGTTGGCAGGTAGGTGTTGAATTGGATGCAAATCCTCTCCCTAAATTAAGTGAAAACTTGTGAAGTCACTTTATTTAGATCAAGGAGGGATTTTGATCTCTTTTTGGAGAGGATACAGACACTTTTTGGTTCTGCCACTTCCCATAGCTGTAGATGGCTGTTTTATGAAGAGAAGCTAGGGAAGTTGGCCTTCGTCCCCGTGGGTAAGTACTGCCGAAAACTGGAAGGCACTTCTCCTTTGGGATGCTCAGGGCAGAACTGCCAGGTGACAGGTAGCTGGGAAACTGTCCTCCTGCACTCCGCGGGGGGAGACCCGAAGCCTGAGGTGGGATCTCCCCCTGCTCCTGGCTTTGTCCCGTTCCCTGTTGAAGTCACTGCGGTGCATCTCTGGCATGGGGGGCCACAAGTGGCCGCAGGCCTGGGTCTCTTGGCCACATACCCTCCAGACTCCCACAGCTTTGGTCCTTGCCTTCTGCATTGTTTGGTTGGGAGGACCCTAGGGGCCCTTGTGAGAGGGATACATACTCTGGCCAATCCGAGCGGCTGGTAATTTTGCCAATGTCCCAAACTGACAAATGACTGTGGCAAATAAAACACAGTCACTAATTTTGAAATATAAAATCTAAAAGTTCTATCCGGGCTTTCTGAAACAGTATTAACCAGAAGTTTTTCTCACGGGCTCCAGTGAAGATCAACGATAAAGTGGTTTTCTGCTTCGTGGATGGGTGTGAAGGGGAAGGAAGGCAGCTCTTGACACCTTTTGTGTTCTTTTTTATTTTTAGAGACAGGGTCTTGTTCTGTTGCCCAGGCCAGAGTGCCAGAGCATCACAGCTCGCTGCAACCTTGAACTCCCAGCCTCAAGTGATCCTCCTGCCTCAGCCTCGCAAAGGGATCACATTCACGAGCCACTGCACCCGGCCCTGCATTTATTCTTTTGAACAATTTTATTCTTCAGGGACAACAGCTCAGTGACCACACAAGGGACAGCTGCAGCTCTGTCTGGGCTCTGAGTCGTTCCCATGTGCTCACATTTTCATGTTGACACAGGAACAATTCCTATGCAGAATTCACACCCCTGTTGTTAATGCTGGTGATTCCTGCCTGTCCCCACTCGGATGCTGCAGTCCTAGGTGCCGTGGGGCTGCAGTTTCCCAGGCTGCGGCCGCTCCTCCTCCTGTTTCATCTGCTTGGAAGTCTCATCCCTGTTTTCAACTGCTGATCTCAAATGCCATCTTCCCACCTCTCCCTACTTTAAATATCCATAGCACTTTGAGCATTTCTGCTACAGCTCCCCCCGCCTGTGCTATTAGAGCTCCCTGCAGCTTGTGGTCTCTACCCGCTGGGCTGCCTGCGCCCTGAAAACAGGACCTGTCTCGTCCTGTCCTGGATCCCCCCAGAGGGGCTGAGTACACTCTTCGTTAAGCCAAACTGCATCTCTCTTTGCTTGTATGTCGTTTCCCCATTTGAACCCTTAGCTTCAATTTCACTATTCTGGAAATATCCTTCTCTTTCTATTCATTCATCTCTACATTTGTTGAAAAGACATTTATCAAATGCTTTCCAAGGCCGGGCGCTGTGGCTCACGCCTGTAATCCTAGCTCTTGGGAGGCCGAGGCGGGCAGATTGCTCAAGGTCAGGAGTTCAAAACCAGCCTGAGCAAGAGTGAGACCCCGTCTCTACTATAAATAGAAAGAAATTAATTGGCCAACTGATATATATATAAAAAATTAGCCGGGCATGGTGGCACATGCCTGTAGTCCCAGCTACTCGGGAGGCTGAGGCAGGAGGATCGCTTGAGCCCAGGAGTTTGAGGTTGCTGTGAGCTAGGCTGACGCCACGGCACTCACTCTAGCCTGGACAACAAAGCGAAACTCTGTCTCAAAAAAAAAAAAAAAAAAATGCTTTCCAAGTGTTAGGAAGCGGACTAGGCACTGGGAGGTCCCTAGAAGCAAAACCCTGTTGCAGGTGCCAAGGAGGCCCGGGTTCATAGGGACTGGGGAGTGGGGGTGCAGGGCGTGGTGGGAGGGGCTGCCGGTCCATCGACTCATCAGTCCATCCACTCATCAGTCCATCCAGAGGAAGTAGGAGGGCTTCTAGGGCAGGCAGGTGCTCAGGGACAGGATACAGGACACCCCCTGCCTGGGTGCCCCACCCTCAATCCAGGGATCAAATCTCTGTCTCTCTGGGGGGCGCTGTGCCGTCCCCTCCTCCTGGAGGCGGCTCCTGTCTCAGCTTTCAAGACGGGCGCCCTCCTGGTCTTCCTGCATCGTGCGTGGTCTCCCTTCTCCAGTGTCAGTGGTGTCCCCAAGCTTTTGCTCCTGACCTTGTCCTCCCTCTTCCCCACTCGGCTCTCTCCTCCATGCAGATGACCTTCCACAGGTGTCTCTAAGGCCCAGTCTTCCCCTGGGGGCCCGGGGTTCCTTCCTCACGGCCTGCTGGATCTAGCCTCCTACAGACATTCTGCCATCTCCTCAAAAGTCAGACCTGTGGGGCAGACGCGGTGTTTTCTTCCGAGCGCCCGCTCCTGAGCCGCTCGGGTGGTCGCGGGTAGCTGCCAGCGGCCTCGGTCTGGAACCAGGCAGAAGGCGGCCCACTTGCGTTTGTCTTTTCACACAAGCCACAGAAACTCTGCCTGGGCCATGTTCTCTCCCATGCATGGGCGTCACTTGGTGACAGGTACAGCCATACTATTTTATTATTTGCCCCTGTTCTTAGGAACTGTTGTTTTCCTATCCTGTTACGTCAGGAAGTAACTTCCTGCTCACAGCTGATCTAACGACCGAATGGGGGCGCTGTGGCCTGGGCCCCACCGAGTAGCTGTCTGGACACTAGCGGGCCTGGCAGTCTGGGGGAGCCACTCGTGCTATCCACCAAGCACTCCCAGCCCTCTGCACCTCCCAGTGCCTGGCAGAATTGCGGGGGCCCTCCTGAGGTTGGGCGGGGCCGTGTCACTCGCCCTGGCCCAGGAGTCCTGAGGGGAAGCGCTGTGCGTGCCTGGGCTGCGGCATTTCATCCGAGCGAGCGCAAGACCCTCCCGAGATCGCTCTCCCTTTGCCATGGCAACTGGCAGAGTTTGAGATGACAGCTGCTTCCCCAGCCTGGGTCCCAGAATGAGGAGACAGGAGACGGTGGCCCCAGCCAACTCATGATACACACAGAGTGTGAGTGAGAAATAAACCTTTGTTGTTGGAAACCCCTGAGGTCGGCTGTCTGTAATGTAACTTACCCTGGCTGTGTGAAGGGAAACTCTCTTTAGCACCTTTTTATTTTTCAAGTAAGCGTGGGTTTTGTAAGTAAAGAGCTGACGTATCCGTTTCCTCGAACTCTGTAAATGAAATGCCCGAAAGAAATAGGTATTCTCTTCAAACGGTGGCTGAAAACATGCACATTGGTAGCGCATATTTTACGCAAACCTCCCTCGCCTGGGTGAAATCAGTGTGCGTTTCACACTTACTGAGTATTTAGGGGACCACACTCACTGTTGAGCTCACCTCAAACTCAAGCTGTCTCTGTGGCCACGCTGCACTGACTCGACGGGCTGATCCAGCACGCGTGACCTGGTGACCGCCTCAGGGACGTCGTTTCCACGGTCACCCACCTCGACAAGTCAGAAGTGGTGTCTCAACTGGTGTCACCCCCGATCTTCTATCTTTCTCATCCCTGTGCCAACTGGAGTTTCAAGTGGGAAGGGTCCCCAGTGGTCACCCTCAAACCCCAGGATAGAGGAAGGGAGACTAGTGGGGCGGTCGCCGAGTGGCCCAGGACAGACCCCGGGTTCCAGCCACGGCCGGTCCATGCAGTTCCTGAGGCGGGTCAGGCCTCGTCCAGCCGCCTGGAGTGCAGCTCCCTCTGCCTGGGCCTCTTCGGATCCTCAGGACTTTGCTCGAATGCAGTCCCCCTCCCAAGGGGGCTGACTGCGGCCCCAGGATTTAAAATTGCAACCGGCCCCCCTCACATTCCTGAAGGCTCCCTCGCCCCATGTCTTTCCTCCACAGCCCTTATCTCGCCAGAACACACTATATCATTTACTAATTTCTTATGCTCATTGTTTCTTTCTCTCCCTGCTGGAACATGAGCTCTACAAAAGCAGGGAATTTTGTCTGTTTCTATCAGCCTTGCATCCCAAGTAAACAGAACAGTTCTGGGCGCAAGAGATGCTTAATGAATATTTGTCGACTGAAAGAACAGGGTGGCCCAGGCATGGGTGGTTTTGACGGGCTTCACCAGTGATTTCCAGCAGAGCAGGGTGGAGAAACACCGCCCTCTGGTCCCTGTTCACCTGCGCTGTGCATAGTTCTCGTGCTTTCCTTGATTTGATGTAAGCGGCCAAGCATCTTCTGGTTTATTCCTGCCTGTCAGGGACAGCACCCTGCCCACAGCCTTGGTAGAGCAAGGACATGGAGTTGGTTCTTGGGAGCTCATGATGGCTTCTTCCCTAAGTGCTCATATTCTAAGTGGACACATACCAAAAAAGGACAGCAATCTTGGTGATACAGAACAATTTTTAATGTCTATTCAATGTGGCAATGGAAGTGGAGGACGCTTTCTCTAATTAAATTTCCAGAACAGAGGTCTCCCTGGCTTCCTGCGGCTGCCAATAGCGTGTGATGCCTGTGGTGGCATTGGTCTTGTTCTGAACCTTGGAGTCGCACCAGGGAGACGCAGAGTCATGGTATAGTTTGTCCTTTGCAAGACAGGACACTTCACAGTTGGCAAGCACACAGACTGTTTTTAAAAATATCTTTTATTTAAAGAGTACCCTTTGTCGATCATTTTTTACCTGATTTTGTTACAGTCTTATAGATTTTTGATCTGCCTTTTGTTTGCCATATTCTTTTCTTTAGGTTTTTTTCTTTTTTAAATCAATAAACTACATTTTAGAGCTGTTGTAGGTTGATACTAAATTGAACAAATAGTAGGAAGAGTTCCTATATGTCTCTCCCAGCACATAATTTTTCCTATTGTTAACATCTTGCATTAATGTTGCATTTTTATTAAAATTGATGAACCAATATTGATACTTTATTGTTAACTAAAGTCCACAGTTGACATTAGAGTTCACTCTTTGTATTACAGTTTCTGTGGGTTTTGACAAATGCCTAATGGCATGCATCCACCATTACAGCATCATACAGAACAGTTTCACTGCCCTAAAATTCCCTTGGGTCCCATCTATTCATTGCTCACTCTCTGCCCTGAGGTCCATGGCAACACTGATCTTTTTACTGTCTCTATAGTTTTGCTTTTCCACAATGTCATGTAGTTGGAATCATCTAGTTGGAACCAGGAGGGGGAAGGCAATGGGGAGCAGCTGTAAATACAGATGAAGCTTCCCTGGCTTGGCCCCTACTCCACTGGTTGCTCACCTCCTGCTGTCTGCACCCCTTCCTAAGTTTCATTCATGGAAGACAATTTTTCCACGGACCGGACTGGGGCAGTTGGGGTGGGGAGCATTGTGGGGCTCTGCCGTATGGTTCCTAACAGGCCATGGACTGGGACTGGCCCAGGGGTTGGGGGGGACCACAGAAGTACATAACCACTTCTGGTTGATTTATCTTACTAAGCAACATGCATTTAAGTTTCCTCCATGTTTTTTTGTGGTTTGATAGCTCATTTCTTTTTATAGCTGAATAATATTCCATTGTAGGATTAACATAGTTTGTTTATTCATTCACCTTTGGAAGCACATCTTGATTGCTTCCAGTTTTTACAATTATGAACAAAGCGGCTATAAACATTTGTGTATGGATTTTTGTGGGGGCACGTGTTCGACTCATTGGGGTGAACACCTGGAAGCACCATGCTGAATTGTATGGTAAGAGTAAGTTTAGCTTTTTTTTTTTTTTTTTTTTTTGCGACAGAGTCTCACTTTGTTGTCCAGGCTAGAGTGAGTGCCGTGGCGTCAGCCTAGCTCACAGCAACCTCAAACTCCTGGGCTTGAGTGATCCTTCTGCCTCAGCCTCCCGAGTAGCTGGGACTACAGGCATGCGCCACCATGCCCGGCTAATTTTTTATATATATATATCAGTTGGCCAATTAATTTCTTTCTATTTATAGTAGAGACGGGGTCTCGCTCTTGCTCAGGCTGGTTTTGAACTCCTGACCTTGAGCAATCCGCCCGCCTCGGCCTCCCAAGAGCTAGGATTACAGGCGTGAGCCACAGCGCCCGGCCGTAAGTTTAGCTTTGTAAGAAACTGCTAAACTGTCTTCCAAAGTGGCTGTACCATTTTGCATTCCCCTAGCAAGGAATGAGAGTTCCACATCCTTGCTAACACTTGGTACTGTCAATTCTTTGGATTTTAGCCATTTTAAAACGTATGCAGTACTTTTAATTGGCAATTCCTTAATGATAAATGATGTTGAGCAGCTTTTCTTATGCTTATTTGCCATATGTATAAAGTCTTTGGTAGAGGTGTCTATTCAGATATTTTGCCCATTTTTATTTTATTTTATTTTTTTTTTGAGACAGAGTCTCACTCTGTTGCCCAGGCTAGAGTGCCGTGGCATCAGCCTAGCTCACAGCAACCTCAAACTCCTGGGTTCAAACAATCCTTCTGCCTCAGCCTCCCGAGTAGCTGGGACTACAGGCATGTGCCACCATGCATGGCTAATTTTTTCTGTATATTTTTAGTTGGCCATTTCATTTCTTTCTATTTTTAGTAGAGATAGGGTCTCACTCTTGCTCAGGCTGGTCTCCAGCTCCTGACCTTGAGTGATCCTCCCACCTCGGCCTCCCAGAGTGCTAGGATTGCAGGCTGCAATTTTTTTTTAATATAATAGATTTGAAATATTTACACACTACACAATTCACCATTTTAAAGTGTAAAATTCAATGATATTTAGTATATCCAGAGTTGTGCAGATGTGAACAAAATTAATTTTAGAACATTATCATCACCCCAAGAAGAAACCCATGGCTATTAGCGGTCACTGCCCATATCCTCTGACATCTACAGTCCAAGGCAACCATTATTCTACTTTCTGTTTCTATAGATTTGTATATTCTTTTTTTTTTTTTTTTTTTTTTTTTGAGACAGAGTCTCACTCTGTCTCCCCAGCTAGAGTACAGTGACGTGATCATAGCTCACAGCAACCTCAAACTCCTGGGCTCAAGCAATCCTCCTGCCTCAGCTTCCCGAGTAACTGGGACTATAGGTGTGCACCACCATGCCTGGCTCATTTTTTCTGTTTTTAATAGAGATGGCATCTTGCTTTTGCTCAGGCTGGTCTGGAACTCCTGACTTCAAGCAATGCTCCTACCTCAACCTCTCAGAGTGCTAGGATTATAAGCATGAGCCACCATGCCCAGGCTGTCTACTCTTTTTTTTTTTTTTTTTGAGACAGAGTCTCGCTTTGTTGCCCAGGCTAGAGTGAGTGCCGTGGCATCAGCCTAGCTCACAGCAACCTCAAACTCCTGGGCTCGAGTGATCCTTCTGCCTCAGCCTCCCGAGTAGCTGGGACTACAGGCATGCGCCACCATGCCCGGCTAATTTTATATATATATATCAGTTGGCCAATTAATTTCTTTCTATTTATAGTAGAGACGGGGTCTCGCTCTTGCTCAGGCTGGTTTTGAACTCCTGACCTTGAGCAATCCGCCCGCCTCGGCCTCCCAAGAGCTAGGATTACAGGCGTGAGCCACAGCGCCCGCCCTGTCTACTCTTGACATTACGTATAAATGGAATAATATAATATGTGAGATTTGGGACTAACTTCTTTCATTTAGCATAATTTTTCAAAGCTTATCCACATGCCAGCTTTCATCAGTACCTTATTCCTTTAAATGGCTGAATAATATTCCATTGTATGGGATATTTTGTTTATCTGTTCATCAGTTGATGGACATTTGAATTGTTTTCACTTTTTAGCTATTATGAATAATGTTACTATAGATTTTTCTGTACAATTTTTTGAGGACATATCTTTGTGGTAACATTTTGTTTCACATTTTGAGGGGCCGCCAAACTGGTTTTCAAAATGGCTGCAGATTTTTATCTAACCACCAGCAAGGTATGAAGGTTCCAGAATTTCTCCACATTCTCATCCATACTTGTTATCATCTATCTTTTTGATTAAGGTCATCTTAGTAGGAGCAGTGGGTGTGAAGTATATCTCATTGTACTTTGGGTTTGCATTTTCCTGATGATTCATGATGCTGAGCATCTTTTCATGTGCTTATTCACTATTTGTAAGACTTCTTTGGAGAAATGTCTACTCGGATCCTTGCCCATTTTAAAATTGAGTTGTTTTTCTTCTTATTGAGTTGTAAGAGTTTGTTTATTTATTTATTTGAGACAGAGTCTCACTCTGTTGCCCAGGCTAGAGTACCGTGGTGTCAGCCTAGGTCACAGCAACCTCAAACTCCTGGGCTCAAGCGATCCTCCTGCCTCAGCCTCCTGAGTAGCTGGGACTATAGGCATGCGCCACCATGCTCAGATAAATTTTTTTCTGTATATTTTTTAGTTGTCCAGCTAATTTTCTATATATTTTTTTTTTAGTAGAGACGGGATCTCACTCTTGCTCGGGCTGGTCTCAAACTCCTGAGCTCAAATGAGCCACCCGCCTCGACCTCCCAGAGTTCTAGGATTACAGGCGTGAGCCACCTTGCCCGGCCTGTAAGAGTTCTTTATATATTCTGGATACTAGACTCTTGAGGAATATCTAATTAGCAAACATTTTCTCCCATTCTGTGAGTTGTCTTATTACTTTCTTTTCTTTCTTTTTTTCCAGAAACACAGTCTCACTGTGTCACCCATGCTTGAGTGCAGTGCAGCTCACTGTAATCGCGAATTCCTGGGCTCAAGGGATCTTCCTGCCTTAGCCTATTGAGTAGCTGAGACTATATGCGCATGCCACCATGCCTGGCTATTTTTTCTTTCTTTCTTTTTTTTTTGGAAACAGGGTCTCACTATGTTGCCCAGGGCTAGTCACAAACTTCTGGCCTCAAATGAGTCTCCTGCCTCAGCCTCCCAAAGTTAGGATTACAGGTGTGAGTCACTGTGCTTGTCCTCACTTTCTTGATAGTGTTCTTTAAATCACCAAAGTTTTTAATTTTGAAGAAGTCTAATTTATCAATTTTCTTTTTGTTGATTATGCTTTTGGTATATATCTAAGAAACCCTTGCTTAATCCAAGGTCATGTTAGATTTACATCTATGTTTTCTTCTAAGAGTTTTATAGTTTTAGTTTTTTTCTATTCATTTTCTCTTTTTTTCTATCTTTCTTATTTTAATGTCCTTTCACTCAAAACAGATTCTGACAAATAGTTTTAGTTCTTACATTTAGGTCTTTGATCCATTTTGAGTCAATTTTTTGCATATGGTACAGATGAGGAAGGGGTCCAACTTCATTCTTTTTTCTTTTTTTTTTTTTTCAGAGTCAAGGTCTTGTTCTGTCACCCAGGCTGGAGTGCAATGGCATGATCTTAGCTTACTGCAGCTGCTAACTCCTGGGCTCAAGTGAGCTTCCCACCTCAGCCTCCCTAATAGCTGAGACTACAGGCATGTGCTACCATACCGTGATAATTTTTTCTATTTCTAGTAGAGATGGGTGTCACTCTTGCTCAGGCTGGTCTCAAATTCCTGACCTCAAGCAATCCTCCCCCATTGGCCTCCCAGAGTGCTGGGATTCTAGGTGTGAGCACCTGGCCTAATTTTTTATTTTTTGCAGAGATGAGGTCTTGCTATGTTGCCCAGGCTGGTCTCAAACTCCTGGGCTTGAGTAATCCTCCTGCGTTGGCTTCCCAGAGTGCTGGGATTATAGGAGTGAGCCATCGTGCTTGACCTTAACTTCATTCTTTTACATGTGGATATCCAGTTATCCCAGCACTATTTGTTGAAGTGACAGCATACAGACCTTCAGTGAAGCAGCTAATTATGTTACATTTGAAAGAGGCAGAAGTGAACTTCTTGGTTCTCTGACTCTGTATTTTCCTTTAATTCAAAATACTGTTTATAGCAAGGAGTCATATTTTGGGGTACAATTTCCTGAGCTTCTTCACCAGATCATTTTCTTTGTTATTGCTTCCTGAGTGTTGATCTTGTGGCACTGATCAGTTACGATCTCTTTAGGTCAGAGATCGTGTTTTACATACCTTCTGGGTTATTTTTTGAGACAGGGTCTCGCTCTGTTGTCCAGGTTAGATTGCCATGGCATCATCATAGCTCATTGCAACCTCATGCTCTTGGGCTCGAGTGATTCTCCCATCTCAGCCTCCCAAGTAGCTGGGACAACAGGCACGTGCCACCATGCCCTGATAATTTTTCTATTTTTTGTAGAAACGGGGTCTTGCTTTTGCTCAGGCTGTTCTTGAACTCCTGACCTCGAGCCACCCTCCTCCCTTGGCCTCCCAAAGCAATGGGATGACAGGTGTAAGCCAGTGTGCCCAGGGCATTTACTCTGGTTTTTAAAAGTTAATATTCAGTAGACTTTTAAGTTCAGTTGAAAACCCTATTCTATTTACAAGTCTAGATAATTTTAGCAATTACTTTTAAGGAGTTTTAAAATAATAATTTGGTCTCATTTACACATTCAGCTAAATGCCTTTTTTTTTTTTTTTTTTTTTGAGACAGAGTCTCGCTTTGTTGTCCAGGCTAGAGTGAGTGCTGTGGCGTCAGCCTAGCTCACAGCAACCTCAAACTCCTGGGCTTGAGTGATCCTTCTGCCTCAGCCTCCCGAGTAGCTGGGACTACAGGCATGCGCCACCATGCCCGGCTAATTTTTTATATATATATCAGTTGGCCAATTAATTTCTTTCTATTTATAGTAGAAACGGGGTCTCGCTCTTGCTCAGGCTGGTTTTGAACTCCTGACCTTGAGCAATCCGCCCGCCTCGGCCTCCCAAGAGCTAGGATTACAGGCGTGAGCCACAGCGCCCGGCCAGCTAAATGCCTTTAACCATTTAAAACTGCATTTATAAATGGAACAGATTCTATTTCCTTTTTAAAAGTATGTACTTTAATTGTCTAACTGACAAACCCTCCCAAGTACCTAAGTGTAATAATTTTTATAAATCTAATAAATTAAACATATAGATATGGTGAACCTAATTTGCATTAAATATTTCACTACTGTACATAAGCTTAGTAAGATTTTTACTTAAAAACCACAAATCTAAATGAATTGCTTGATTACACGTTTTTGATGCAAACACAAAATTTTAGGAAAGTTAAAAAGATAGTACGAGGAATTTTTTTATCTGAACCATTTGAGAGTAAGTTGCCAACCTAATGTTCCATCAACTCTGAATATTTGCTACAAACAAAGACATTCTCCTATGTAACCACAACACACCATTAAAACCAGGAGATTTACACTGATATGTTACCACCATTAGATCCTCATACCCCACTCAAATATTGCCAGTAGCTCCAACAACGTCCTTTACAGCAGACAGATCCAGTTCAGAATCAGGTGTTGCATTTCGTTGTCGTCTCTTCATTGCTCGTCAGCCTGGAATTGTTCCTCAGCCTCATGGCCTTGTTATTTTTGAAGGTTACAGGCCAATTATTTTGCAGAATATCCCTCGGTGTGGGTATGTCTGGTCCTCATGATTGCATTCAGGTTATGCATGTTGGGCAGCAAAGTGACAGACACGATGCTGTGTCTTAGTGCCTCTTCTCACCTGGTGTGCGACATCAGCTTTTCCCCCTTATTCATGATGTTCACTTAGGTCACTTGATGAAGGTGGCGCCAGCCAGTCCTCTCCACTGTAAACTTAACTTTTTATTCTCTTTGTAACTAATCAGTATTCTGTAAAGATATATTTTGAATCTATGTAAATACCCTACTTTTTGTAAAAGTTCCGACAAAACTTTCCATTAATTTACTCATTTAGCTATGTCTGTATGATTCCTATGTTATTAAATGGGTTATAATCCACTACTATCATCCTTTCTTTTGAATCTCATATTGTCTCTAATCAAGCTGACATGTTTCTCTTGACATGCCCCCTATGATCTTGTCTTTTTGTTTTTTTTTTTTTTTTGAGCACACTTTTGCTTTCTAGAACAATAAGAAGTTTCAGGTTTGTATTGCACTTTGCCTGCGTGACCCCCAGAATCATTCATTCCTCCAAGGAGCTGTGGGAAATAGTGGTTAGAAGCCAAGACCCGAGCTTTAGGGTGCTCACTGCTGTTGTGGTGATGCTGTTCCTGCATCCTCCCGGTGAAGAGAATCACAGAGAGCCTGGCTTACCACGTTTTACTTATTTCATCAAAACTCGTTATGTCATGAGCCTCCCACCTGGGCCACCACCCTCTTCGTCCTGCCTGGGCTCTGACACCTACCCTGCGCCACCCTCGCATGCACCCCCTCTTCATCCTGCCCGAGATCCGACACTCTGCTCCTCACCCTCTTTCTGCAGACTCAGCCAGTTCTCACTACTCACAGCAGTTGTGTGGATCAAGTCACCAGGAGCACTGCAGTGGTGAATGTTGACCCACCGCGCCTCGGGGAGACACAAGGCTCGGTTCCTGCCAGCCTCTGGTCGCAACATTTTTTTTTTTTTTTTTTGAGACAGAGTCTCACTTTGTTGCCCAGGTTAGAGTGAGTGCCGTGGCGTCAGCCTAGCTCACAGCAACCTCAAACTCCTGGCTCAAGCAATCCTCCTGCCTCAGCCTCCCAAGTAGCTGGGACTACAGGCATGCGCCACCATGCCCGGCTAATTTTTTCTCTATATATTAGTTGGCCAATTAATTTCTTTCTATTTATAGTAAAGACGGGGTCTCGCTCTTGCTCAGGCTGGTTTCGAACTCCTGACCTCGAGCAATCCGCCCGCCTCGGCCTCCCAGAGAGCTAGGATTACAGGCGTGAGCCACCGCGCCCGGCTTACACAACATTTTTTGTCAACTGATTAATACATAACCTTATTTGATGTGTATTTCTGTTTAGGGGCACCTTATGAATAAATATTGTTGGTTCCTTAACATTAAATTAAGACCACAGCGCTGTAACTCGTGCCTGCACGAAGCTCATCCGGCACTCGTGTTTTCTCCAGAAGGCGGGTCACACAGTCTCCTTGTGCTTAGGAGCACCGGGTGGCACTTCAGCACTGCGCTTGGGGGCCATTTGGAACAGCAAAATCAACCAAAAAAGGGGACAAAAGTGTGAAAAACATGGCACTAAATTGACCATGAAAAGGGCATTTCCTCACAAAACGAGAGCCGAAACAGGAAGTCAGAGCATTGCCTCGTTCGGCCTTGACCGCAAGTGTGCCTGTCAGCTGACTCAAATGCTTCGCTGCCGCGTGGGTGACATCTGCAAAAGTGTCGTGTTGATTTGGGGGTTACAGGTAAATTTTAATGAGAGGCAAATGCCCAAATGTGGAATCCACAAATAATGAGGATCAACTGTATCCACTTCGCTCTGCCTCATCTAATGGCTTTAGGACGAAGGGAAGGAAAGAGAAAGAGAAAGAGCTTGATGACACATTGAAAATGGAAGTCACAAGGCGGAACTGTTATACCAACAGGCCAGATTCTTTTAAGCATTTTAAGTACCTAAAATACTAAATATGTATGAACATATTTATACAAAAACTATTACTGCTATGAATATTCTTCTTTTAAACATTTCCACACTTAATTATAATTTTTTTTTTTTTTTTTTTTTTTTTTTGAGACAGAGTCTCGCTTTGTTGTCCAGGCTAGAGTGAGTGCCGTGGCGTCAGCCTAGCTCACAGCAACCTCAAACTCCTGGGCTTGAGTGATCCTTCTGCCTCAGCCTCCCGAGTAGCTGGGACTACAGGCATGCGCCACCATGCCTGGCTAATTTTTTCTATATATTAATTGGCCAATTAATTTCTTTCTATTTATAGTAGAGACGGGGTCTCACTCTTGCTCAGGCTGGTTTTGAACTCCTGACCTTGAGCAATCCGCCCGCCTCGGCCTCCCAAGAGCTAGGATTACAGGCGTGAGCCACAGCGCCCGGCCTTTTTTTTTTTTTTTTGAGACAGCCTCTCACTCTGTTGCCCTAAGTAGAGTGCTGCGGCATCAGCCTAGCTCACAGCAACCTCAAATTCCTGGGCTCCAGCGATCCTCCTGCCTCAGCCTCTGGAGCAGCTGGGACTACAGGCATGCACCACCACTCCTGGCTCATTTTTCTATTTTTAGTAGAGACAAGATCTCGTTTTTTGCTCAGGCTTGTCTCGAACTCCTGAGGCCAAGGGATCCTCCCTCCTGGGCCTCCCAGAGTGCTAGGATTACAGATGTGAGCCATTTCGCCCAGCTTCCGCACTTGATTCTAAATTGTACCAGGTTTGAAAGAAAGATACCCACTAAGGGAATTATCATATTATCTCATACAATTTTTGGAGTTACCTTCTCATAGAGTTTTCGAGGTTTTGCCGCATTGACTTACAGGGGTTGAGGCGGCTGCCAAACTACCAGAGAAGCGCGCCCGCTGCTGGGTTCTTGCTGGTGACCTTGACGGGCTGAGGGAGGTCACCACCGCCCATGTGCAGGAGCCAGGAGGCAGCCAGGAGCTGTGCAGTCTCCTCCCGCCCTGTGTTCTGGGCCTACCTTCTGCTTCGTTTGAAATTGGCTGTGGTGGGTGTGTTTACACCACAGAAATCTGCAAATGCTACAAGTCAGGACTTTTTGTTTTGAAGAACTGGTTGTTAAACTGTAACCAGCACACCACCGCCATGCACTCTATTTATAGTTGCTGTACCAATGACTTCATAACCCAAAAAGGGAACGTTCGCCCAGCCAGACACCCTTCTAACCTCTGCTCACGAGTCCTCAACCCTTGTATCGCTTGTTTGGATACTGCATTTCTTTGGCTCTTAAGATATGTAACCCCAACTCTAGAGGCTTAAATGTAATGGATTCCAGCATTCTTCCTACGACCACACAACTCTTACAGCCATGGAAATAAAATCCGAGTCTAGGTCCTCTCTCTTGGCTTTGTTCAGTTCAATCATGACCTCGAGGTCATTTTATGTCCCACAACCCCCCTGCCAACAACCTCCAACCTAGTACACGTCCCCCAGTAGCCCCCAGCCCCAGATCCCTATGCTATAAACTTTCATCACGTCTCTCTCTCTCTCTCTCTCTCTTTTTTTTTTTTTTCTGTTTAGGGTCCAGACAAGGGGTCCTTTTGCAGACAAGTCCCCTGGCCTCACAGCCTCCTGGGGTGCAGGCACCCCTCGCCCCCACCTGCAGGTCTCCTCGAGCTGGGTAAGTGACCGCAGCCAGTTCCCTCAACACCTGGCACCAGCATGTGGACAAAGGACCCATGCTGTTGTGCGGAGCCTAGTGATTCAGGCTGTAAAACTGCAGGCCAAGTTGTTAAACCCGGATTCAGGTAGACAGCCAAACAAGGCCAAGGCCGCCCTGCATCTGGGTTTTGGCAGACAGAGCAGTTCCCCATCTGCGGGAGCCTTGGTGTGGCCTCTCCCTCCAGGAGGCAATGCTGCTATAATTTACTGGGCCATAATTGTTGAAAGGAACAGTCCTTAAAGCCATTCATTCAGGCCAAAAATATTTCTTTATTGAGCATTCCCAGTTTCTCAGCCTTGTGCTATGTGGTGGAGGTGGTGTGGGGTGTGTGTGTTTGTGTATGTGTGTTTGTGTGTGTGCACGTGTCTGTTTGTTTGTGTATATGTGTGTGTGTGTGTGTGTGTGTGTGCGTGTGTGTATGCAGGTATGGAGGGGACAGTCACAAAAAAGGCCAAGACCCTTCTGTAGCTCAGCCGTTAAGCAAGCCAGAAAGCAGAGCATGCTAAATGCCAAATGAATAGTAGAAGCAGATAATGTTAATAAATTTCAAAGGAAGCCCTTCTCGTAGTGACCTTGAATGTCACTAGGTTTGAAGGATGAATGGGATTTAGCCAGTGAAGATCCCGGCACGGGCGCCGGTCCGGGGAGAGGCAGTACAGGAGGGGCCCAGGGCTTGTCCAGGGAGTGGCAAGGTGGGACCCTGGAGAGGGTGTCCCCAGAGATGAGCCAGAGATGTGAGCAGGTGCCACCTGGGAGGGGACCCCCAATGACAGGAGAAGGAGTTTAAACTCCATTTTGTAAGTAACAAGGGACCTAATTAACAGTTTTTGAGCACGGGAGCGGCATGATCCGGTCTATGTCATCTGAAGGCAAAACTGGTGTTTCCACTCCCACTGGGGGAGGTGTTTTCTCTAAGGGGAGCACCAGCCACGTACCAAGGCCATCAGCCTGAGGGGACATGCATGGAGGAAGGTTGGGTGTGTTTCCAAGAGCAGCTCTTCTGCACTCACTGGGCTGTTCCCATTGTCCTTCACTGTCTGTAGAAGTCACGGATAACAAGGTGATTCCTAATAATAATTGTAGCAATGACAGTAATAGCCACAAAAAATAATAACTATAGGTAAATTTCATTAAGTAATTCTTATGTACTGGGCCCTGAGCTAAGAATGCTACATGAATTGTAAAATACTTACAATACTTCGACCCTATGAAGTAGATGCTATTATTTTCTACATTTTACAGAAAATATGAGAAAAATGGTTTATGAAAAAATATGGTTTTGGCCGGGCAAGGTGGCTCATACCTGTAATCCTAGCACTCTGGGAGGCCGAGGCAGGAGGATCACTCAAGGTCAGGAGTTCGAGACCAGCCTGAGCAAGAGCGAGACCCCCTTTCTCTGCTAAAAATAGGAAGAAATTAATTGGACAGCTAAAAATATATAGAAAAAATGAGCCAGGCATGGTGGCGCATGCCTGTAGTCCCAGCTACTTGGGAGGCTGAGGCAGAAGGATCGCTTGAGCCCAGGAGTTTGAGGTTGCTGTGAGCTAGGCTGACGCCATGACACTCTAGCCCTGGGCAACAAAGCAAGACTCTGTCTCAAAAACAAAACAAAAAACAAAAACCCCCAAAAACAAAAACACAGTTTTTATGAGAAAAACCACAGCACAGAGAAGTGAATGCATTTTCCTAAGGTTACACAGCCAGGAAGTGGCAGAGGGAAGATGAGAACCCGGCACTGCCCGACTCCACCATCCCCCTCTGCGAGGTGAGGTGCCTCCCCTGCAGCAGTCCTGGTGCGTCAGGGCGTGATGGTGAGTGGGGATGCTGCGTGTCCACCCAGGTAGGTGGCTGGAAGACGCATCCCGAGGGCGTCCTCAGCCTGCCTCGGAGGAGGGCGGTCTGCAGTGCACTTCACAAGCTTGCACCATCTTCCTTCTGCTAACGTTAGTGTAACAGTGACACAAATGAAGTGATCGGCTGCTAACTGGTGGCCCAGAGGACATGCCTGGTCCATGGATATTTTTGTTTGTCCCACATGCAGTTTAAAAAAAGAAATGGAATCAATATTTAAAAAATGATTTTACATAAAAGTCCAGAATGGCAGATTCTCTTAGAGAAGCTGGAGACACGGTGCGTTGGCATCCCTGCAGGGCAGCACCCTGATGGCGCCAGCGCGGCCGCCCCGCCGGGAGGGGCGCCGGGTTCTCTCGGCACAAGCCCTCGCCAGCGTGACCCTACATCCAGCCCTGTTGATCCACTTATGTCACCTCCTTGGCGTCCATGGGTATTTGATTTCTCAGCTCCATCAACAGGCGCCTCCCCACAGTCACAGGGGAAGAGGAAGTGGGAGGGGCAGTGACAACATGGATCCCAACAGAAAGCTCCAGAAAGATCTAGTCAACAGACGCATCTGCTGAAAGTTAATAGGGATAAATGCAAAGTCTCGTAATTGTCGATTAAGTCAATGGGACTAGTGTGGACATGAGGGTATGGTTTTGTAGTAATAAACTGCAAAAGAAAAGAAAAGAAAAGAAACAAAAAGTTTTTTAGTTGATGAAAACCTCAATATGGGCCAGGCACGGTGGCTCACATCTGTAATCCTAGCACCCTGGGAGGCCGAGGCAGGTGGATTGTTTGAGCTCAGGAGTTAAAGACCAGCCTGAGCAAGAGCAAGACCCCGTCTCTACTAAAAATAGAAAGAAATTAGCTGGACAACTAAAAATATATATAGAAAAAATTAGACAGGCATGGTGGCACATGCCTGTAGCCCCAGCTACTCGGGAGGCTGAGGCAGGAGGATCGCTTGAGCCCAGGAGTTTGAGGTTGCTGTGAGCTAGGTTGACGCCACAGCACTCTAGCCCGGTCAAGAGAGTGCGACTCTGTCTCAAAAAAAAAAAAAGAAAAGAAAAGAAAACCTGAATATGAATGGACAGTATTTCATGAGTGTCAAAACAGCTGTGGCTGTGAGCCGTATTTTTTTTTTTTTTTTTGAGACAGAGTCTCACTCTCTTGCCTGGGCCAGAGTGCCGTGGCGTCAGCCTCGCTCACAGCAACCTCAAACTCCTGGGCTCAAGCCATCGCCCGCCTCGGCCTCCCAGAGTGCTAGGATTACAGGCGTGAGCCACCGCACCGGGACGGGCCATGTTAATTGAGGTATAAAGCAACTGCTTAGCTTCCAAGCGGAAGGGACGAGAAGTGTCCTGTGCGGCCTCTCTGGGGCAGCACTGGTCCATTTCACAGGGTAGACACTAATGGAAGCCCCACTTGGGCACAGTGGAAAGAACCAGAGACGGACCAGCCTCAGAGGAGCCTTTCCCGGCAGCCCGTCTAGAACTCGTCTCTCCCCGGCCCGGCTGCCCTTCCTCCCGCCCTTAATGTGACCTGACATGCGAAGGGCTTCCTTGTTAATCACGTCTTACCTCCGGGAACACGGGCTCCGTGACAGCAGGGACTTGGTCCCTGGGCTCTTTCCCCAGGTCTCCATAAACGTTTTTGGATCAGATGGTTTGCAGCGGCGTTCTGGGTGGCTTTACTGCTTCCCAGAAAACCCACCCTCCAAACCATCCTGAGTTCACACCGAGTCACGGGTCCGTGGCGATCAGGCGGTGTCTGGAGAGAGCACGCCACCCTGCTGGCGCCAGGACTGGCCTGCCTGGGGCCAGCTCCTCCGCCCGGCCTGCCGCCCAGGTGGTTGAACGGTAGCAGCAGGAGTCGCAGAGCAGGGCAGGGGCTCCTAGGAGGAAAAGGCAGTTACTCCCATGGAGGGGACCCCGCAGGACAAAGCACCGGGCTTCTACTGAGCCGGACAGAATGGGAATGAGGAGCACTCACCAGCCCTGCCTGTCGATGGCGCGATTGTCTGGCACCCCAGCGTCAGAGCGGTTCGCAGACCCGCCCTCGCCCCAGACCCGCCGGCCGCTGCAGGCAAACCTTGCACGGGCTCCTTTCCGCCCAGCTGCCGCCCGCGCCTCTCCGCCTCGGTCACGTTTACTCCTTTGGCCTTAAGGGGCTGAGCCTGTTGTAGCAATCATTCGCCAGCAGTTCGTGCGCTGTCTAAACCTGTATTTCAAAGCTGCATCTGGCTTTAGAAATAAATTCCATCGGCTTGCAGGGCTTTGTGTGTGTGTGTTGGCCTTTGGCCTTGTTGGGCAGTGGGAGCTTTCGAGCTGAAAACTCAAAACAGTATCTTCTTCTTCTTCTTTTTTTTTTTTTTTTTGAGACAGAGTCTCGCTCTGTTGCCCAGGCTAGAGTGCCATGGCATCAGCCTAGCTCACAGCAACCTCAAACTTCTGGGCTCAAGCAATCCTCCTGCCTCAGCCTCCTGAGTAGCTGGGACTACAGGCATGCGCCACCATGCCCGGCTCTTTTTTTTTGTATATATATGTTAGTTGGCCAATTAATTTCTTTCTATTTATAGTAGAGACGGGGTCTCGCTCTCGGTCAGGCTGGTTTCGAACTTCTGACCTTGAGCAATCCGCCTGCCTCGGCCTCCCATAGTGCTAGGATTACAGGCAGGAGGCACCGCGCCCGGCCTCAAACTGTATCTTCTCATGGCAAGTGACCACGTGGATGCGGCTGTAGGTCTGAAATGAGGAAACGGTTTCAGATGACTGGGAATAGAATTATGTTTTGCATGACTTTGCTTTTAAAAAATCTAAGCGAAACAACTCACAGGGAGTTGGACTGAGAGCTGAAAAACAACATTTCAACTTCAGTAAGAATTAACTCGGCGATTAGCTATGTTTGTATTCTGCATTCGTCCCTCACTGCTTGCACATTTGTCCTTATTGCCAGAGCCTGCTGCGAGCGGGATCTGGCCTCGCAGGACTACCAGAAGCTCCCCCTTGAAGCAAACCCCTTTCCTCCAGGGTAGGGGCTGGAAATGTCCTGAAAACATACGTTTGGTGACACTTCGTATGTTCACTGTCCATTTCCTGGAGTGCAAAAATGGTGGAGGCCAAGACGTGGGACAGGCAGAGCTGGTGGCCCCTGTCAAGGCTCCGCAGCGCGTTATAAATGAGCTCTGGGACGAGCACAGAGCACACACACCGGCTTCCTTCTTGTGCTCCTGCTCTGTCTCTCTCAGCAGGACGGCGGGGCCTTAACCAGTGGGGTCCAGGAGTCGCTCCCCTTTCCAGCTCATGGGCCTAGAAAGTGCCTGGCAAAGGCTCCACATGTCATTATTTGAGTGGAATTGAATTCACAAAACAGGACTTTAGAAACAGAGGGCCTCAGAGATCAGCTAGGCTCGCAGAGCCTGATTTCCTAGCACCGGGCGCGAAGAGGTGATGTAATTTGCCCAAGATCCCACGAGGCTGGTCCCACCACCAACCAGGGCTTTTGCTTCCCTGCCAGACTTTTTCCACGAGAAAAACAGATGTTTCCAAGTTGGAAGTGGCCTTGGCATTTGTGAACATGTCTTCCAGTTTTGTGTGTGAGTGTGTGTGTGTGTGTGTGTGTGTGTGTTTGCTGGGTCACAACTAATTTTTTTCTGGTCATACCATAAAAGAGAGAAAAACCGAAAGTCATCTCTCTGATGCTGTCATTTTATAGATGAAAAGACGAGGTCCAGAATCACAATGTCATTGCTCAGGGTGACGCAGCTGTGTGAGTGGCAGGCAGGGCCCACTCCTCATTCTCCAGGCCCTTCCTCTCTGGAGCAGCAGGCACCCACCGAGGTGCCCACGGGCAGGTGGGACTAAGTCACCCAGTCACACCCAACACGGTCCACAACGTCACCCAGGCCAGAGACCTTGAGCCTGTGGCAGTGCCCAGCCCCTACCAGGGCCTGGAAAGTATCTGTTGAATAAAGGAAACACTATGGGTATTTTGAGGTGGACCGAGTAGAGAACAGCTATAAAGCTACTGCACAGAAAACAACATACATTTTTATAGAACATTTACATCTAAATGAGTTTTGTCTTCCAAAGAATTCACCTTGTGAGGCTATATACATTTATTTCAATACGCTGCTACTGAACAAAATACTTTTAAAAGCTCTCTTTTGGCCTTCCCTCCTGAGTTCATTAATAAGTCATAGAAAACCAAAGTCTCATTACTTCACAGTCACATTTTCTTTTTGACCTAAACACAATTTTCTCAGTAAGATTTCCCATCATCTTCATCATATTTTATTTATTCAAAGATGTTTATTAAATGACTTTTGCATGCCAGCATCACTGACTTCAAGATTTAGTATCCAATCTTAATATGTGTATCTATGCAGTGAATATTTATTGAATGCCAGCCACTATGCTTATAAGCACTTCACATAAACTGGTTTGTTTAATCCCCACAACAACTTTTCATAGGTATGAAAACTGAAGCTCGGAGAGGTTACACAGATGGTGCCACGACACACAGATGGGAAAAGATGGGTCTGAATCCAGGTCTGATGCCACAGCCCAATAGCTTAAATATTTTAACATTCAGCAAGTCAGAACACACTCTTTAACATGATTTTTAAGGACGATTGGTATTCCGTCCTACACGTGGACCATGATTTACCAAGGTGGTCTTCTCCTGCAGAACATTTAAATTATTTCCATTAAAAATATTTTAAGGAATTCGGTGATGAATGTCACTTGATCTTTTCTTCAGGAAAAAATATTCTAGACACAGAATTTCTAGGTCATATTTTAATTTTTTTTATTTTTTATTCATTTGTTTTTATTTTGGGGGGGATGGAGTCTTGCTTTGTCACCCGGGCTAGAGTGCCGTGGCATCAGCCTAACTCACAGCAACCTCAAACTCCTGGGCTCAAGTGATCCTCCTGCCTCAGCCTCTCAAGTAGCTGGGACTACAGGCATGTGTCACCATGCCCGGCTAATTTTTTTTTCTATATCTTTTTAGTTGGCCAATTAATTTCTTTCTATATTTGGTAGAGATGGGGTCTCGCTCTTGCTCAGGCTGGTTTTGAACTCCTGGCCTCGAGCAATCCGCCCGCCTCGGCCTCCCAGAGTGCTAGGATTACAGGTGTGAGCCACCTGGCCTGGCCAAATATTTCTTTTTTTTTTAATTCATATTCCTTTTTTGTGAATTGCCTTTTGTGCATTTTTCTACTGGGATGTATACCTTTTTCCTTCTGTTTTGCAAATGCATTTTCTAAATTAAGGCTATCAATCCTTTGTCTGCCTTTCACACAGCCAACATTTGTCTCTGGAGTTTGCCTTTTCATTTTTCTTAAGTGGAATTTAAGTTTTAAATTTTTATGTAGGCAAATCTATGCATCTCTTATAATTTTTTCTTTAGGTATTATGCTTGGAAAAACCTTTACCGCTCAAGATGGTATAAACACTTCCTATATTTTCTAGTTATTTTGTCTATAGTATTTGAAGAAATAGCTTATCTATTTAGAATTTGCTGTGATGACTGGCATGCAATGGGAACTCCAGCTTAATTTTCCCAACAGAGACTATATCAACGTTATTTGCTTGAATAATATTTTCCCTCTCTAAGTTTAAATGCTACCTTTATCATGTGCAAAATACTTGTATATACTTGAGTTTGTTTCAAGGTTTTAAGTTTTATTTCACCAATCTGTCTATTCTATGCCAAATTTCTCTGTTTTAAATACTATGGCTTTATAATAGGCTTTAATAACTTTGCAAATATCCTCTAATATTTCTTTTTGCCCCCCAAAATTTATTGACTCCCTTCTCCCAAAGTCTCTTTGATATTTTTTTGTTTTTGAGACAGAGTCTCACTTTGTTGCCAGGGCTAGAGTGCTGTGGCATCAGCCTAGCTCACAGCAACCTCAAACTCCTGGGCTCAAGCTATCCTTCTGCCTCAGCCTCCCAAGTAGTTGGGACTACAGGCATGTGCCACCATGCCTGGCTAATTTTTTCTATATATTTAGTTGGCCAATTAATTTCTTTCTATTTATAGTAGAGATGGGTTCTCGCTCTTGCTCAGGCTAGTTTTGAACTCCTGACCTCGAGCAATCCGTCCACCTCTGCCTCCCAGAGTGCTAGGATTACAGGTGTGAGCCACCACACCCGGCCATCTTTGATATTTTAATGGGCCCTACACTACATTTATTAATTAGTTTGAGAAGAACTAACTTCTTTATGATGTTGCATTTTCTCATACAGAGATGTTTCTCATTTATTTGTCTTCTTTTATGTACCTTGGTACAATTTTGCTCTACCCTTCATGCAGATTTTACATACTTTTTAAAGTTTATTCCTGGGTGATATATATATATATATATATATATATATATATATATATATATGAGCCAGGTGCAGTGGTTTATGCTTGTAATCCCTGCACTTTGAGAGGCAGAGGCAGGAGGATTGCTTGAGGCCAAGAGTTCGAGACCAGGCTGGGCAACACAGCAAAAAATTTAAAAATTAGCCAGATGTGGTGGCATGCACCTATAGTCCCAGCTACTTGGGAGGCTAAGGTGGGAGGATCACTTGAGCCCAGGAGGTCAAGCTTACAGTGAGCTATGATCGCACTACTGCACTCTAGCCTGGGTGACAGAGGGAGATCACGTCTAAAAAAAAACACACACACACACATATACACAATATAGATATGTATATATATTTGCTATAATTAGTACATGAATGGGATCTTTTTCTTCTTAATTTATTTTCATACTGATAATTGATAGTGAATATTCATTTACTCATTCAATAAATACTTATTGTCTACTGAGTGCCAGGCCCTGTGCTAGACTATACTAGTTAGTGTACAAAACAGACACAGTCTGTATATACTATGGATAGATTCTAATATATTGATTATCCTTGTATTTCTGGGACAGGACCTGCTTGGGTATGAAATATAATTATTTTAATATATTGTACTAATGAATTAGGATGTGTGTTTTAAGATTCCATATAAATAGCCTCAGTGAGATTCGTCTGGTCTGGCTTGAGCTGTGTGTGTGTGTGTGTCTGGTTTCGGTAGGAGGGTTATATTGGCTTCATAAAATAAATTGGAAAACTTGTCATTATTTCTATAGTTTACACAGCATTGGAATTAAGTGTTTCCTTCTTTTTTTTTTTTTTTTTTTGAGACAGAGTCTCACTAAGTGTTTCCTTCTTATTCCTTAACAATCACTTTAAATTATAAAGTTCAAACTAGAAGACTTGAACCGAGAAAAGGCCTCAGGTGTTCTGAATCAGACTTTGAAAGAACTTGCTGAAATGGGATAGAATGGGGATTTATAAACAATAAGACAGATGACATGAAATGTCTTTCTTGTTTTGGTCCTATCCCCTCGCAGGGGAACAGTGGTCTTGTATGTTCACTTCTTGAAAGGACTGACTTTGTTCCCAGGGAGGAGAGGTGTGCCCTCATCTTAGAGCTTTGATACGACTGGGGACCGCAGGACAACTGGCGCTACCAGGCAGGGGACGACTGATTGGCTTTGTACAAAGTGAGCAGAAAACTCCAGTGTCAGCAAGCTGGGGGCAAAAAGCAGCATCATTACTGTACCCTTCTCGTAGAACCTGCAGATATCAGACACAAACGAGAGTCCAATGTCTCCCACTTGTCTTCACCATTTGCATCTTTCTGAACTGATACAACTGGCTAAATGTGTTGCGTCGGGCCAGTTCCATGTCTACAGCAGGGTACAACGTGAGGGCCAACACGTGAGCTCAAAGCCCTGATTCTGTGATCTAATATAATACACAGTGGTTTTGTGTATATCCCTGAATGTGTCTTTCAATTTTTAAATTTAAGAACCAGCCCTCTTACCTTCCCTAACTAAGAACCTCTACACGCATGGGGTTCCTAGACCTCTACTTGCAAATAGCTCGTGCATTAGTTTTCTGTTGCTGTGTAACAGATTGCCACACACTTAGTAGCTTAAAACAGCACCCATCTATTATCTTGCACTTCTAGAGTTAGAAGTCTGGTAGGCTTGGCAGGTTACTGTCCTTAGGGTCTTAAAATGCTGAAATCAAGGAGTCAGCAAGGCTTTTTGCTCACTGGAGGCTCTTGAGAAGAAACTGCTAACCAGTTCATTCAGGTTGTTGGTCAGATTCAGTTCCTGGTGGCCGTTGGGCTGAGGTCCTGTTTCCTTTCTGTCAGCCTGGAGCCTCTGTCAGCGCCTTGAGGTTTCCTGTGTACCTTGTCACATTGCCCCTTCATCTTCAGAGCCAGCCATGGCACACTGAGTCCTTCTCAAGCTTTGAATCTAACTTCGACCTTGTCTTCCTGCCTCCTGCCAGAGAAAGTTCTCTGCTTTTCAAGGGTCATAGGATTACACTGGGCTCACCAGCCAATCTAGACTATCTCCTCGTTTTAAGATCCGTCACCTTAATCACATCTGCAGTGTCCCTTTGCCATGGTACATAAAACAATACTCACAGGTTGCAGGGATTAGAACATGGATATCTTTGTGGGATCCTTATGCTCATCAAAGCTTTTGTCTCTTTGTTTTCAATATAGGGTATTTTAGGATTCTCTTTTCCCTTAAGGAGGAAGTAGAACGCAGTTCCATCCTTTTGGAAAAAATAAACTGCCAGACACCATCATGCCCCAAATTCACACAGACATCATGCTTTCCTCTTGTGACCATGGAGTTGTTTGATTCTGGCATCAAACTCAGTAAAATTTATTTGGTGGTTTTAAGACTTGAGAGAGTCCAATTTTGACACACCGTTAGGTAGCACTTGATTAGAAGAAAGCTTGTTTCTTTCTGAAATTTCCCAAGGCAGCAATCCAACAAGATGGAAAGGAAATGCTGATGTAAAAGGGGCAGAGTGGATATACAACTGTTATGTCCCCATATAATAAAAAATTAAAAATTAAAGAAATACATAAAAGGGGCAGAGTGGAGAATGCTGTCCTTAGTGATTATGGGAAAGTCCTCAAAGGCAAAAACTGTCCAAGACTTGAAAGCAATTTGTACATTCAAGTTAACTTTAGAGAACTTAATTATTACTTAGCAAATGTAAATAGAGTATTTAAAATCATTTATATATGGTAGTTTAAAAAAATCATGGTGTTAAAAACTTCCAATATATTTTTTATTGGGCATAGCATTTGTCTTGTGGTATAAATTTGTCTTGTGGTATAAATCCCAGAGGTAGGAGAGGAGGCATATGAAAAAGAAGAAAAGAAAAGAAAAGAAAAAACCAAGCAAATATTCACTGAGTACTTACTACATGCAGGACAGGCATATAATGAGCACTACTATGTGTTTCTGCCTAACACCAGCCAAGATTTTGCTCCAATCTGTAATCCTCTGAAACAGCACAGTCCAACAGAAATGTCATGCCAGCCATGTATGTAATTTTTCAGTTGCTTTATAGAGATATAATTCATATAATATAAAGTTCACCAATACAAAGAGTATGATTCAATGGTATTTACTATGAGTTGTGTAACTATCACCATAATCTAATTTTAGAACTTTTTCATCATCCCCCCAAAAAGCTTACACCCATTAATAGTCACTTTGCATTCTCCCCTACTCCCAGACCTAGCCAACCACTAATCTACTTTCTGTCTGTACAGATTTTCCCGTTCTATGCACAGGATCATACAATATGTAGTCTTCTGTGATGACTTTTTTGCTCAGTATAACACTTTTGGGATTGATTCATGTTGCAGCATGTGTCAGCACTTGATTTTTTTAAATGAATAAATAATATTCCATTGTATGTATATAGCACATTCCCTTATCTACTCATCACCTGATGGACATTTGAGCTGTTGCTGATTTTTGGCTATTATGATTAATGCTGCTATGGAGATTTATGCACAGAGGTTTTGTGTGTGTGTGTGTGTGTGTAAATATACTTTTATTTCTTTTGAGTAGATATGGAGAGGTGGAATTGCTGGTTTAGATGGTAACTCCACATTTAGCTTTTTGAGCAACCACCCAACAGTTTGCCAAAGGGGCTGCAACATTTTACATTATCAACATATATGCAATTTTAAAATTATTTATTCATATATGATTGACATACAATCATATACATGCATGTATATAAAGTATATGATTTTGTAAGTTTTGACATATGCATCTATAAACCATCTCCACAATCACTCCAAAGTTATCTATCATTCCAAAATTTTCCTCCTGCCCTTTGAAATCCATTCGTCCCATCTCTCCCCACTCCATCACTCCATTATTCCCAAGAAACCACTGATTCACTTTCTGTAACTATGGTTTATTTTGCGTTTTCTAGGCATTTTCATAAATGAAATCCTACAGTATTTTTTTTTTTTTTTTTTTTTTTTTTTGAGACAGAGTCTCACTTTGTTGCCCAGGCTAGAGTGAGTGCCGTGGCGTCAGCCTAGCTCACAGCAACCTCAAACTCCTGGGCTCGAGTGATCCTTCTGCCTCAGCCTCCCGGGTAGCTGGGACTACAGGCATGCGCCACCATGCCCGGCTAATTTTATATATATATATCAGTTGGCCAATTAATTTCTTTCTATTTATAGTAGAGACGGGGTCTCGCTCTTGCTCAGGCTGGTTTTGAACTCCTGACCTTGAGCAATCCGCCCGCCTCGGCCTCCCAAGAGCTAGGATTACAGGCGTGAGCCACAGCGCCCGGCCCCCTACAGTATTTTTGTTGGGCTTTATTATTTTAAGCATAATTATTTTAAGATTCATCTGTGATGTTGAGTATATCAAAAATTCATTCCATTTTATTGATCGTAAATATTCCATTGTAGGTATATACCACAATTATTTTACCCATTCACCCGTTGATGAATATTTGGGTTGTTTCCAATTTAGGGCTATTACAAATAAAGCTGCTCTGAACATTCATATACAAGTCTTTATAGAGACAGATACTTTCATTTTTCTTGATTAAATACCTGAGTGGGAATATTTTGGTTATGTGATAACTATATATTAAACATTTAAGGAAACCTCCAAACTGCTTTCCAAAATTGTTGCACCGTTATGCATTCTTACCAGGACGGTATGCAAGTTTCAGTTCCTCTACATCTTTACCAGTACTTGGTATGATCAAACTTTTGAATTCTATCGATTCTAATAGGTGTGAAGAGGGAGCTCTCTGTGGTTTTAACTTGCACTTTGTGATGCTGAGCATCATTTCATGTGCTTATTTGGTGAAGTATTAATATGTGTTGAAATCTTCATCTATTTATAAAATTGGGTTTTTTAAAAATCAAGTTTCGAGAATTTGTTATATATTCTTGCTGCAAGTCCTTTATCAGATATATACTTTGCAAAAATATTCTACTAGTCTGTGGTTTACATTTTCATTTTCTTAACAGTGTCTTTTGAAGAACAGATTTAAAAAATTTTCATGAAGTCTAAATTATTGATTTGTCCTTTTAGTCTCATATCTAAACCTTTTTTGCCTAATTGACCACAAAAATAATTTTCTCCTTTTTTTTGGTAGAAGTTTTATAGTTTTAGATTTTATATTTCTCTCTATGGTCCATTTTGAGATAATTTTGTGTATATGAGATATATAAGATATGATTTGTGAGATAGGGGTTCAAGTATTTGTTGTTGTTTTGCATAGGACTATCTAATTGTTCTAGCACTGTTTGTTGAAAAACCATCCTTTCTCCACCAAATTGCTTTGGGACTTTCTAACAAGTATCAGTTGCCACAGAATTGAAACATCATAAATAAACCCTTACATTTATGATCAAATATTTTTCAACCAGGGTGTCAAGAAATAGCCTTTCCAACAAATAATGTTGGGAAAATTGGATAATCACATCCAAAAGAATGAAGTTGTACCTGTATCTCACACTGTACACAAAAATGAACCCCAAATAACTCATAGATCTAAATTTAAGAATTAAGACTATAAAACACTTAAAAGAAAATGTGGAAGTAAATATTTGTGACTTTGGGTAGGCAAGGATTTCTTAGTTATAAGACCAAAAAAACAAGCAACAAAAGAAAAAAGTAGATAAATTGGGCTACATCAAAATTGGAAACTTGTGCTATAAATGATAACATCAAGAAACAGAAAAGACAATTTATAGAATGAACGAAAATATTTGTAGATAACATAAGAGAATTCCTTTCAGAATATATAAAAATACTTGTAATGCAACAATAAATAGACAAATAACCCAATTAAAAATGAGCAAAGGATTTGAAAATACATCCATCTAAAGCAGTCAGATAAATGGCCAATAGCACATGAAAAGATGCTCAACATCAATGGTGATTAAGGGAATGCAAATCAAAACCACAATGAGATATCTCTTTATATTCACTACGATGGCCATAATAATTTAAAAAACACAGAAAATAACAAGTGTTGATGAGGATGTGGAGAAACTGGAAAGCTGTACATTGCTGGTGGGAATGTAAAATGGTGCAGCCACTGTGGAAAACAGTTTGGTGGTTTCTCAAAAGTTAACCATAAAATTTCCAGATGACCCCTTTTTTTTGAGACAGAGTCTCGCTTTGTTGCCCAAGCTAGAGTGAGTGCCGTGGCGTCAGCCTAGCGCACAGCAACCTCAATCTCCTGGGCTCAAGCGATCCTCCTGCCTCAGCCTCCCGAGTAGCTGGGACTACAGGCATGTGCCACCATGCCCGGCTAATTTTTTCTCTATATATTAGTTGGCCAATTAATTTCTTTCTATTTATAGTAGAGAAGGGGTCTCGCTCTTGCTCAGGCTGGTTTTGAACTCCTGACCTTGAGCAATCTGCCTGCCTTAGCCTGCCAGAGTGCTAGGAGTACAGGCGTGAGCCACCGCACCCAGCCCAGATGACCCTTGAATTCCACTCCTAGCTGTATATCCAAAAGGACTGAAAACAGACTCAAACAGGTATTTGTTAACGAACATTGTAGCATTATTCACAATAGCCCAAAGGTAGAAACAACCCAAGTGTTCATCCACTGATGAATGGATAAACAAAATGTGGTATATACATACAGTGGGAGAGTATTCATCCATAAAAAGGAATGACATTCTGATACATGCTATATACCATGCTTGAAAACTTTATGCTGAGTGAAATAAGCCAGACACAAAAAGACAAATATTGTATATTTCACTTATAAGAAATATCTATAATAGGCAAATTTATAGCAACAGAAAGTAGATAAGAGGTTACCAGGAGCTAGGAGTGTGGAGAGATGGGGAGTTATTGTTAATGAGTACAGAGTTTCTGCTTGGGGTGTTGGAAAAGTTTTGGAAATAGTGGTGATGGTGCAAAACATTGTGAATGCGATTAATGCCATTAAATTGTACACTTAAAACCATTAAAGGAAAACATATGCCCATACAAAAACTCTTACACAAATGTTCAAAGTAGCATTATTCATAATAGCCAAAAAGTGGGACTAACCCCAGTGTCCATCAAATGATGAATGAACAAAATGTGATATATCCGTACAATGGAATATTATTTGGTAACTGAAAGGAATAAAGTAATAACACATTCTCTAACATAGATGAACTTGAAAAATTTATGCTAAGGGAAAGAAGACAGTTACAGAAGACTAAACATCATATGCTTCCATTTATATAAAATGTCCAGAATAAGCAAATCTGTAAATACAGAAAATAGATTCATTGTTACTTAGGGTTGAGAAGGAGATAGTAGGGGAAATGCGAAGTTATTGTTACTAAGTACAGGATTTCTTTTTGGGTGGACAAAAATGTTCTAAAGATTGTGGTGATGGCTGCACAATCCATGAATTTATTTAAAAAACTTGACTTGGGCTGGGTGTGGTGGCTCATGCCTGTAATCCTAGCACTCTGGGAAGCCAAGATGGGAGGGTCGCTTGAGGTCAGGAGTTCAAGACCAGCCTGAGCAAGAGCAAGACTCTGTATCTACAAAAAATGGGAAAAAAATTAGCCAGATATGGTGGCACATGCCTGTAGTCCCAGCTACTTGGGAAACTGTGGCAGGAGGATTGCTTGAGCCCCAGAGTTGGAGATGGCAGGTTGCAGTGAGCTATGCTGATATCATTGCACTCTATCTGGGGTGACAGAGCAAGACTCTGTCAAAAGAAAAAAAAACAAAAACAATACAAAACTTGACTTGTACATTTTAAATGGATGAATAGTATGGTTTGTGAATGACATCTCATGAAGCTATTTAATAATCACTTGTTCATATATATGTAGGTATATTACTGAACTCTCTATTCTGTTCTACACACCAAGAGCCACTAAGTCTATAGCTCCTACCCAAGGAGTCTCCTTAATGATTTTGCTCTTGGAGTTGATGGGGCTTTGCATTCCTGAGTGGCCTAGACCACAGAGCAAAGATGTGGACATACAATGGGTCCACTTCCAGCAGCTATCTCACCAGAACAGAAGATACAGCCTAAAGGTGAGTACAGGCATTTGCCATAGGTCCTCTCTTTGGTTTTGTGCAGACAGAGTGGGAGAAAAATGCCCACACTCAGCTTCGCTGTGAAGGCAGAAGGAAATGGAACTCATCCAACACCCCAACCTTTCCAGCTACATCTAGAAAGTCTGGCTTCTACCTTACTGGTTTTGGGGTATGGACAGGACACAGCACATCCTAATCTCCCAGGGGCCACCAAAAACAGAGACAGCAGTCTGGACATATACAAAGATTTCACAGGCACCTTAAAATCTCTAGCCAGTTGGATTGGTGAGATCCCTACCTGGGGCTAGTCTGATAAGACAGCTATCTTATCTAATGTACAGAAACTAACACAGAAAGTCAAGGAAAATAAAGAAATAGGAGAATATATTCCAAATAAAAGAACAAGATAAAACTCCAGAACCCAACCCAAGTGAAGGAGAGACACATGATTTACCCAATAGGGAATTCAAAGTAATGTTCCTAAAGATGCTCACCAAGTTTAGGATAGCAACATAAGACCAAACTGAGACTTTCAACAAAGGGAGAGTATAAAAAAGTACCAAACGGAAATCATAGAGTTGAAGAATACTATAACTGCACTGAAAAATTCAATAGAGGGATCCAACAGCAGACTAGATCAAGCAGAAGAAAGGATCAGTGAACTTGAAGACAGGTCACTGGAAATCATCCAGTCTGAGGAGCAAAAACACAGAAGAATTTAAAAGAATAAATGTAGTTTAAAAGACCCATGGGTACCACCAAGTGTAAAACATATACATTATTTGTGTACCAGAAGAAGAGAAAGAGAGAAAAGAACAGAAAACATATCAAACAAATAATAGTAGAAAATTTCCCAAGCCTGGGCAAGAGGATAGAAATACAGATTCAGGAAGCCCAAAGGACACCAAATAAGATGAATCCAAAGAGACCCACACTGAGAAACATCATAATCAAATTGTCAAAAGTTAAAGTCAAAGAGAGAATTTGGAAGGCAGAAGGGAAAAAAGCAAATTATTACATACAAAGAAACCTCAATATATTTTTCAGTAGAAACCTTACAGGCCAGAAGGATATGGGATGACATATTCAAAATCCTAAAAGAAAAAGTCTTTCAACCAATAATACTATATCCATTAATCCTGTCTTTCAAAAAATGGAGTGCCAAAAGATTCTCTCAGACAAACAAAAGCTGAGAGAGTTTATCACTACTAGACCTACCTTACAAGAAATACCAAAGGGAGTTCTTTAAGCTGAAAGAAGTGGATGCTAATTAATAACATTAAAGCACATGAAAGTATAAATCTCACTGGTAAAAGTAAGCGCACTGTCAAATGCAAAACACTTTAATACTGTAATTGTGGTGCATAAATCAATTATACCTCTTGTATGAAGGTTAAAAAGCAAAATTATTAAAAACAATTGAAGCTATAATTTGTTAAGCAAAACAAATAAAACTATGTAAATTATGACATTAAAAACATAAGATGTTTTAGATAAGCCTCAGAGTAAGCACAAAGCAAAAGCCCATGACAGATATATGAGATAAAAAGAAAAAATCCAAAGCATACCATCACAGAAAGCCATAAAACCATAAAACAAGCAAACAATAATAGGAAAAAAGGAACAAAAGATCTATAGAACAATTAGAAAACAATTAATGAAATGGCACTGGTAAGTCCTTACCTATCAATAATTGTGTTGAATATAAACGGATTAAAATTTCCAATAAAAAGTCATAGAGTAGTTGAATGGATAAGAAACAAGACCCAACTATATGCTGCCTACAAGAGATTCACTTCACCTTAAAAAGACACTCATAGATCAAAAAATGAGGCATGGAAAAAGACATGCCATGCAAATGGAAACCAAAGAGAGCAAGGGTAGCTATACTTATTTAGACAAAATAGACTTTAGGTCAAAAACTGTTAAAAAGAGACAAAGATGGTCATTATGTAGTGATAAAGGAGTTATCAAGAAAATATAATAATTGTAACATATATACATCCAATATTGGAGCACCTAAATATATAAAGCAAACATTAAGAGATCTGAAGGTGAAGGCCCTGTCTTCACCACAATGCAATATATCAATGTAGCAAAATTGCCCTTCTTACCCTATGTATACATACAAATAAAAAAGAAGAGATCTGAAGGTACCCATAGACTGCAATACAATAATAGTAGGGGATTTCAGTAACTCACTTTCAACAATAGACAGATCATCCTGACAGAAAAATCAATAAGAAAACACTGGACTTGAACTACACTTCAGACCAAATGAGCCTAACAGACGTATACAGAACATTCCACCCTACAGCAACAGAGTACACATTCTTCTCCAGTGCACACAGAATGGTTTCCAGGATAGATCATATGTGATGCCACAAAACAAGTCTTAACAAATTTAAGAAGACTGAGATCCTATCAAGTATCTTTTCTGACCACAATGGTATAAAACTAGAAATCAATAACAGAAGGAATTGTGGGAAATTAACAAATATGTGGAAATTAAACAAAATGCTCTTGAATAACTATTGTGTTGAAGAATAAATTAAAGAGGAAATTAAAAAATATCGTGAGACAAATGAAAATAAAAACACAACATACCAAAACTTATGCAATATTGCTAAAGCAGTTCTAAGAGAAAAATTTGTTTATTTTATTTTATTTTAATCTGTTGAGACAGAGTGTCACTCTGTTGCCTGGACTAGAGTGCAGTGGCATCATCATAGCTCACTGCAACCTCAACTCCTGGGCTCAATCAATCCTCCTGTCTCATCCTCCCGAGTAGCTAGGACCTCAGGTGCATGTCACCATGCTGAACTAATTTTTGGATTTTCTGTAGAGATGGGTTCTCACTATGATACTCAGGCTGGTCTCAAACTTCTGGCTCCAAGTGGTCCACCTGCCCTGGCCCCCCAAAGTGCTAGGATTACAGGTATGAGCCACTGTTCCTGGCCTATTTTACGAATTTTATTACTTACTTTTTTTAGAGACAAGTTCTCACTATGTTCCTTAGGTTGGAGTGCAGTGGTGTTATCATAGCTCACTGTAACCTCAAACTCCTGGGCTTAAGCAATCCTCCTGCCTCAGCTTCCTGAGTAGCTGGGACTACAGGCATGCACAACCATGCCTGGCTAATTTTTCCATTTTTCACAGAGATGTGGTCTTGCTATGTTGCTCAGGCTAACCATATATCCATTTTCATTGCCATGGTGATTCTTTTTAAAAAGTATTCTATTTTTAATTGACAAATAATTGTGTATGTTTATGGAGTACGATGTGATGTTTGAATATATGTATACACTGTGGAATAATCAAATCAGGCTAATTAGCATATCCATCCCCTCAAATATTTATAATTTCTCTGTGGTAAGATTTAAAATCCTCTCTTTTGGCCGGGGGCGGTGGCTCATACCTGTAATCCTAGCACTCTGGGAGGCTGAGGTGGGAGGATTGCTCAAGGTCAGGAGTTGAAAACCAGCCTGAGCAAGAGTGAGACCCCGTCTCTACTAAAAATAGAAAGATATTGGCCAAAGAAATTGGCCAACTAAAAATATAGAAAGAATTAGCTGGTGTGGTGGCACATGCCTGTAGTCCCAGCTACTCGGGAGGCTGAGGCAGAAGGATCACTTGAGCCCAGGAGTTTGAGGTTGCTGTGAGCTAAGCTGACGCCACGACACTCTAGCCCAGGCAACAGAGTGAGACTCTGTCTCAAAAAAAAAAGTCCTCTTTTAGCTGTTTTGAAATATACATTATTATAACTCTAGTCTCCATGCTATGCAATAGATCGCCAGAACTTATTCCTCCCATCTAAATAAAAGTTTGTGTCCTTTAACCAATACTTCCTCTTTCCCAGTCCACAGCACCCCCATCCTCCACCAGCCTCTGTTAACCACCATTTTACTCTCTACTTCTGTGAGTTCAACTTTTTAAAATTCCACATGTAAGTGAGATCGTGTTGTATTTTTCTCTGTGTGTGTGGCTTATTTGACTTAGCACAATGTCCTCAGGTTCAACCATGTTGTCACAAATAACAGAATTTCCTGTTTTTAAAAGTATTATTCTATTCTATTGTGTACATATTCCACATTTTTGAATCCATTCATCCATTGATGGGCACTTCTGTTGTTTCCTTATCTTAGCTATGAACAACCTAAGAACAATACTGCAATGAACAGGGAGTACAGACAACTCTGACATAGTGATTTCAGTTCCTTTGGGTATGCACCCAGAAGAGGGATTGCTGGATCATATGGTAATTTTATTTTTAGTTTTTTGAGGAAGCTCCATACTGTTTTCCCAAATGATTATATTAATTTACAATATTATCAACAGTATACAAGAGTTTCATTTTCTCCACATCCTCACCAACATTTATTATCTTTCATCTTTTTGATAATAGCCAATCTAACAGATGTGAGGTAATATCTCATTGTGGTTTTAAGCTGCATTTCTCTGATGATTAGAGATGTCAAGCAAATTTTTTTCATATATCTGTTGGCTATTTACATGTCTTCTTTTGAGTATTCAAGTCCTTTGCCCATTTTTATTATTTTATTTATTTTTTGTTTGTTTGTTTTTTTGAGACATAGTCTCACTTTGTTGCCCAGGCTACAGTGAATGCCATGGCGTCAGCCTAGCTCACAGCAACCTCAAACTCCTGGGCTCAAGCAATCCTCCTGCTTCAGCCTCCCGAGTAGCTGGGACTACAGGCATGCGCCACCATGCCTGGCTAATTTTTTTTTTCTATATATATTAGTTGGCCAATTAATTTCTTTCTATTTATAGTAGAGGCAGGGTCTTGCTCTTGCTCAGGCTGGTTTCGAATTCCTGACCTTGAGCAATCCGCCCGCCTCAGCCTCCCAGAGTGCTAGGATTATAGGCATGAGCTGCCGCGCCTGGAGCTTTGCCCATTTTTTTTTTTTTTTTTTTTTTTTTTTTTGAGACAGAGTCTCGCTTTGTTGCCCAGGCTAGAATGAGTGCCGTGGCGTCAGCCTAGCTCACAGCAACCTCAAACTCCTGGGCTCAAGTGATCCTTCTGCCTCAGCCTCCCGGGTAGCTGGGACTACAGGCATGCGCCACCATGCCCGGCTAATTTTTTTTTTATATATATATCAGTTGGCCAATTAATTTCTTTCTATTTATAGTAGAGACGGGGTCTCGCTCTTGCTCAGGCTGGTTTTGAACTCCTGACCTTGAGCAATCCGCCCGCCTCGGCCTCCCAAGAGCTAGGATTACAGGCGTGAGCCACAGCGCCCGGCCAGCTTTGCCCATTTTTAAATAGTGTTGTTTTCTTACTGTTGAGTAGTTTGAGTTCCTTGTATATTTTGGATATTAGCCCTTTATTCAACGTATGATTTGCAAATATTTTCTACTTATCTGTGGGCTGTCTTTTCACACTATTAATTCTTTCCTTTACTGCATAGAAGCCTTTCGGTTTGATGGAATCCCATTTGTTTATTTCTGCTTTTGTTGTCTGTGCCTTTGGGATCATGTCTAAGAAATCAATCCCCAGACTGATGTTTTCCCTATGTTTTCTTCTAGTATTAAAGTTTTATAGTTTCAGGTTTTACATTTAAGTCTTTAATTCACTTTGAGTTGATTCTTGTAGAAGGGGTGAGGCAAGGATCCCTTTTTATTCTTCTGCCTGTGTATATCCAGTTTCTCAACACCATTTATTGAAGAGACTATCCTTTCCCCAGAGTGCGTTCTTGGCACCTTTGGCAAAAATCCACTGACCATAGATGTCCATATTTTTGGACTGTCTATCCTATTCCATTGGTCATTGTGTCTTCTAGTACTAATACTCTGTTGAACAGCAGTGGCTCATGCCCGTAATCCCAGCACTTTGGGAGGCCAGTGGGAGGATCGCTTGAGGCCAGGAGTTCGATGCCAGCCTGGGTACCACACTGAGACCCTGTCTCTATAGAAAATGAAAAAATTAGAAAGACATGGTGGTGCACATTTGTAGTCCCAGCTATTCAGGAGGCTGATGCAGGAGAATCACTTGAGTGCAGGAGTTCAAGGCCGCAGTGAGCTACAATCATGCCACTGAACCCCAGACTGGGTGATAGAGCGAGAACCTGTCTCAAAAAACACAAAAAATAAAAAAAAAAAAACCTTCAGCTTTTCACCACTGAGTATAATATTAGCTGTGGATTTGTTATATATGGCCTTAATTGTGTTGAGGAACATTCCTTCTCTACCTAATTTGTTGAGAGTTTTTACTATGAAAGGATATTGAATTTTGTCAAATGCTTTTACTGTATCAATTGAGATGATCATATGTTTTTTGTCCTTCATTCTGCTAATATGGTGAATCACATTTATTGATTTGCATATGTTGAATCAACCTTGCATCCCAGGGATAAATTCCACTTGATTGTGGCAAATGATCCTTTTAATGTACTGTTTTTTTTTTTGAGACAGAATCTTGCTGTTGCCCCAGTTAGAGTGCGTTAGCATCATCATAGCTCACAACAACCTCAAACTCCTAGGCTCAAGCAATCCTTCTGTCTCAGCCTCCTGAGTAGCTGGGATTCAAGGGATCCTCCTGCCTTGGCTTCCCAGAGTGCTAGGATTACAAGGTGTGAGCTAACACACACAGCCCAATAAAATTTGCTGGTATTTTGTTGAGGATTCTGCATCTATGTTCATCAGTTATACTGGCTTGTAGTTTTCTCTTCTTGTAGTGTATTTGGTCTGACTTTGGTATAAGGGTGATTCTGGCCTTGTAAAATGAGTTTGGAAGTACAGGTGGTCCCAGGTTACTGTCAAGATATGTTCCTGAGAACGTCTTTAGGTCAGGTATGCATGTAACTAAGATCCCTGATGAACAACACATAAACAGTAATAATAATAATAATTCTATAATGGCTGAGATGTGGTAATAACCCAGTGAATAATGTAATAATAATTCACCTGTACTGTAATAAGTCATAGAAGCTGTGGTGCTCATTTTTTAAAATTCAAACAAATAGTACATAAAAACCAACTCATATAAAACATTTAGACAGGAGACAAGAGAAATTTCAAAAGAGAATATGGAAGGTTAACACCTAACGTTGCACCAGTGCTAGGCTAATAGGAATGTTAGCTTATTTTGATCTTCTAACCAAATCAATAATAATCTTTCCATTTCAATAATTAATCCACTATGCTGCTTAGTAATAATTGATGTTTTCATAGGAACACAGCCTTTCACATGTTCCAATATTCTCACTTTATCCCTTATAATTGTTCTGATGGTCAAGCGACTGAAGCCTGATGCTTTCCCAGTGAATAGTGGCATCTGGCCTTTCTCCAAATGCTTAATTATTTCTACTTTGGTTTCCATTGTAATCACCTTTCTCTTTGCTGCAGGCTCACTTGAACTTGCAGTAGACTTTTGCTTTGGAGGCATGGTCACAAGGGTAAACACAGACTCAAAAAATAGAACAAAAAAGTTAAAAGTGATGCTGTGTGGGCCAGGTGCGGTGACTCCTGCCTGTAATCCTAGCACTCTGGGAGGCCGAGGCGGGAGGATCACTCATGGTCAGGAGTTCGAAACCAGCCTGAGCAAGAGAGAGAGGGACCCCTGTCTCTACTATAAATAGAAAGAAATTAATTGGTCAACTAAAAATATATAGAAAACAATAGCTGGGCATGGTGGCGCATGCCTGTAGTCCCAGCTACTCAGGAGGCTGAGGCAGAAGGATTGCTTGAGCCCAGGAGTTTGAGGGTGCTGTGAGCTAGGCTGATGCCACGGCACTCTAGCCTGGGCAACAGAGTGAGACTCTGTCTCAAAAAAAAAAAAAAAAAAAAAAAAAAGAAAAAAAAGGGACAGTGTGTGTAAGTGACCTTATAAACAATGAGACTAGCCACTAGCATAAAGATGCTGCACCAAAGAACTGTTTATCCCATGCGGGTTTGTTTACATGTGTAGAAGAAACTAGTTCCTGAATTGTTAATTTAATGATGTAATTATAAATTGTCCTTATGGGGAGCCTTGGGAGCCCGTTCTTAAGGATGGATTCCATAAGTCAGGTCATCCATTACCTGGGGCTGCCTGTATTCCCTCCTCTTCAATTTTTTGGAAGAGTTTGAGAAGGATTGGTATTATTTCTTCTTTAAATGTTTAGTAGAATTCAATCATAAAGTCATCTTGTCCTGGGCTTTTCTTTGATGGGAGATTTTAATTCAATCTCCTTATTTATTATTGATCTATTCAGATTTCCAGTTTCTTCATGATTTAGTTTTGGGAGGTTTTATGTTTCCAGGAATGTATACATTTCTTTCAGGTTGTCCAATTTTTTGGTGTATAATTGTTCATCATAGCTCTTATGATCCTTTGTATTTCTGTGTTATCAGAAATATGTCTTCTCTTCCATTTCTGATTTTATTATTTAAATCTTCTCTTTTCTTAGTCTAGCTAATGGTTTGTTAATTTTGTTTAGCTTTTCAAAAAATCCAAGAGTTTGAGGCTACAATGAGCTATGATCCTGCCATATTTAAAAAAATATGGATATCAAGTTGTTGTATTAATAGGACCATCTATTGGAAAGATTTTCCTTTCTCCACTGGGTTGCTCTGACATATTTGTAAAATATCAAACTATTTTCTATCTAACTTTCTTACAGTCCTCAGTTTATGATGGTTCAACTTAGGAGTTTTTGACTTTACAATGGTGTGAAAGCCACATGCATTCGGTATGCTCCCAACTTACAATGGGGTTATACCAGATAAGCCCATTGTAAGTTGAAAATACTGTATTTTAGGTTGAAAATACACTTTTGACTTACAGTATCTTCAATTTACAATGGGTTTAATGAGGCAACATAATACCATTGTAAGAGGAGCATCTGTATTTATAAAATGTTTTCACTTACATATTCTCTTACCATTCTCTCACTGGGGATAGGTGGGGGAAATGAGGAAGTATTTTCCTCATTTTACTGTTGATAAAACCAGGGCTCAGAGCAGTGTAAGAACTTGTCCAGGGACTTCAACCTAGAACTATCACTGAATCATAAAGAATTGTTTACATATTAAGCCTGATTTATTCCATGGAAATATTAAATAGATGTTTTCTGAGAGTGATGGAATAACAGAAATGAGTCAGTGCATATTTTTATATTTTAACACTAGTGGTATTTTTAGACTGTCAGCCCAACTCATGCTTCCTTTGTAGCCTTGTATATTGTCTAAAACAATCTTTATATTAGTATCTCCATGTTTTGAAAGGGTAAAAAATATACTTGCTTTACAAAACTGGGTAAAAGTAATAGCTGTTAGCCAAGGTTGCTTGGACTTTAAGAGAATATATTTCCCTCACTCTGATCTAAAAAGTAAGTCTTACTCTTCTTTGAAAGAAATAAAGCAGTACTTAAAGGTAGATGTAAGAACTAGAAGAAAACACAATAACTGCTCTTGCTCTTTTTTCCTTCTCTCCTACTTTTATATTTCAATATTCTGGCATCTAGCTTGTCTCCAAATGCTTGGTACCATTTTTATTATCACCTCATAGAAGCAGTTTTCTGGTGAGCTTGATGACTTGCTAAGACTAGGCTGACCTCAAGGCTCTAACTTTCCAGATCAACTAGGCTCCGCTCTTAGGTATCAGTTTCCTGTGCCCACCTCATTTGCTCAGCTGTGACATACAAATGAGCGGCCCCCAGCCTTTCTGGATCACTCCTCAGGTAAGAATGTCCTTCCCCCTCATACGGGGAGGCAACCTTGTTAACATCACAAATCTACACTAGAACTATACTTTAGGGATGTCAGAACTGCAGCATTTATACCCTGCAAATTATATAGAATTAAAGGGTGATACCCCTATTTGGAGCCATGCTACAGTCAGAACCCAAGTGTTCTTGACAAGTTCATTATTCTTCCCCCATACTGTGTGTCCTCCCTCAAATGCCTATTAAACCAAGATGCTGTAAAATTCCCCATTGCAAGATGGAAAAATTTAGGCTACAGAAGGGAATGCCTAACAGCTTAGAGGCAGGTTTCCTGAGCTCTAGTCTGCTAGACTAGTCATTATTTTTCATTTGTCCTTTACCAAAAGAAAGTACGAAAAAAGTATGCCATTACTGAAGGTCAAAAGACATATCTCAAGCACTATTTTTTATTACAAGTTAAGTTACATGTGATCTATATACATGTTAAGTACTACTAAATAACATGCTTTGGAAGCTCCTACAAATAGTGATTGTCAGAAAGATCTATCTGGTGACTGGTGCTCGGTCAACAGTCTTGGGGTAAGAGATTTTCGCATCAAAAAAAAGAGTAAAGATTTGTCAGTATTCTTCCTACTTACCTAAGAGGAAGACATTCTATAGTAGTTTTAATGTGATAAAAATACCCTAGAGCTCAAACTAATTGCTCTTGAGGGACAAAGTTGGAAGACTCACACTTTCTGATTTTAAAATGTACTACAAATCTCCAGTAATCAAGACAGTCTGGACTGGCATAAGGATAGATACATAGACAAATGCAATGGAATTGCAGGTCCAGAAAGAAAACCTTACATTTATGGTTGTCATAGTCCATTTAGTGTTGCCATAACAGAATACCTGAGGCTGAGTAATGCATAAAGAAAAGAGGTTTATTTAGTTTCTAGTTCTGCAGCCTGGGAAGTTCAAGGGAATGGCCCTGGCTTCTAGTGAGGGCTTTCTGCTGTGTCGTAACACAAAGAAGGAGGTCAAAGGGGAGGCAGACGTGTGCATAGAGGCAAAACCCCAGGGCGTCCTGGTTTTATAACAACCCACTCTCATGAGAGCTAATCTAGTCTCACCAGACCAAGAACTCAATCTCTATCCTAAGAATGACACTATGCTATTCATGAGGGATCTGCCCCTATGAACTGAACACTTCCTACTAGGCCCCACCTCCCAACACCACCACACAGGGGACCAAATGTCAACATGAATTTTTGTGGGGATAAAGAAGTCATATCCAAACCACAGCAATGATGAATGTAATTGCCCTTGATTTTTGACAATTCAATAATGGAGAAAATAGTCTTTTCGATAAGGTGCTAGGACAACTGGATATCCACATGTGAGAGAATTTAAACTCTTATACCATATACAAAAATAAACTAAAAATGGGTCAAAGTCAAACACTTAAATGTAAGAGCAAAAACTATAAAACTGTTAGAAGAGAATATAGGCATCAATCTTTGTGACCTTGGATTAGGCAGAGGTTTCTTTCTTCTTTTCTTTCTTTCTTTTCTTTCCTTCCTTCCTTCCTTCCTTCCTTCCTTCCTTCCTTCCTTCCTTCCTTCCTTCCTTCCTTCCTTCCTTCCTTCCTTCCTTCCTTCCTTCCTTCCTTCCTCCCTCCCTCCCTCCCTCCCTCCCTCCCTCCCTCCCTCCCTCCCTCTCTCTCTCTCTCTCTCTCTCTCTCTCTCTCTCTCTCTCTCTCTCTCTTTCTTTCTTTCTTTCTTTCTTTCTTTCTTTCTTTCTTTCTTTCTTTCTTTCTCAGAGTCTCACTTTATTGCCCAGGCTAGAGTGAGTGCCATGGCATCAGCCTAGCTCACAGCTACCTCAAACTCCTGGGGTCAAGCAATCCTCCTGCCTCAGCCTCCCAAGTAGCTGGGACTACAGGTATGTGCCACCATGCCCAGCTAATTTTTTCTCTCTATATATATTTTAGTTGGCCAATTAATTTCTTTCTATTTATAGTAGAGATGAGGTCTTGCTCTTGCTCAGGCTGGTCTCGAACTCTTGAGCTCAAACGATCCGCCTGCCTCAGCCTCCCAGAGAGCTAGGATTACGGGCGTGAGCCACCGTGCCCGGCTAGGCAGAGGTTTCTTAGATATCAAATCAAAAGCACAAGTGACAAAAGAAAAAATAAAATGGACTGCATCAAAATTAAAATTCTGCTTCAAAGGGCACCATCAAGAAAGCAAAACACAATGGACAGGATGGAAGAAAATATTTGTAAATCATATACCTGATAATGGATTTGTTTCCAGAATATATAAAGAATGCTTATAATTTGACAATAAAAAGACAAATCACTCAATTGAAAAATTAGCAAAGGATCTGAATAGACATTTCTCCAAAGAAAATGTATAAATGGCTAATACACATATGTAAAGATGCTCAACATCATTAGTCATTAGGGAAATGTAAACCAAAAACCATAATGGAATATCACTTCATACCCATCAAGATGGCTATAATCAAACAGATAATAGCAAGTGCTGGCAAAGATGTGAAAAAACTATAACCTTCATACATTTCTGGTGAGAATGCAAAATAGTGCAGCACCTTTGGAAAAATGTTTAGTAGTTTCTCAAAATGTAAAACATAGGGTTACCATATGACCCAGCAATTCCACTCCTAGATATATACCAAGAAAAAAAAACATATATGCACAAAACAAACTTGCATGCAAATGTTCCCAGCAGCATTAGTCACAACAGTTAAAAAGTGGAAACAACTTATATGTTCATCAACTAATGAATGGATAAACATAATGTGATATATCCATACAATGGAATATTATTTAGCAATAAAAAGAAATGAAGTACTGATACATGCTAAAGATGGATGAACTTTGCAAGCATCATGCTAAGTGAAAGAAGCTGGTCACAAAAGGGAAAATATAGGCTGGGTGAGGTGGCTCACGCCTGTAATCCTAGCACTTTGGCAGGTGGTAGCAGGAGGATCGCTTGAGGCCAGGAGTTTGAGATCAGTCTGAGCACCATAGTGAGACTCTGTCTCTACAAAAAAAGAAAAATGAGGCAGGTGTGGTGGTGCATGTCTGTAGTCCAGCTACTTGGGAGGCAGAAGGACCGCTTGAACCCAAGAGTTTGCGGCTGCAGTGAGATATGATCATGTCACACTGTCCTCTAGCCCAGGCAACAGAGGAATATCTTGTCTCAAAAAAAAAAAAAAAAAAAAAAAAGGCACAAACATTATGATTCCATTATTCCAGATAGGCAAATCTATAAAGACAGAAAAGAGAATAGTAGTTGTCAGGAAGAAAGGTGAATTAGAAGGTATAGGGTTTCTTTTTGGAGTGATGAAAATGTTCCTGATTTAGATCATGATGATGGCTGCAAAGTTTTATGAATATACTAAAAACTAATGTTTTAAAATGGTAAATGTTATGGTAATTTATATTTGAAAAAAAAAAAAAGACAAGAAAGCATAAGAGACCTTAAAGTTTACCTAAATATGAAACAAAACAACAAAAAAATCAAACCTTTTTCTATTATTTGAATTCAATTTTTTAAAATTATTTATTTATTTATTTATTTTTTGAGACAGAGTCTCACTCTGTCATCTGACCTAGAGTGCCATGGCATCTGCCTAGCTCACAGCAACCTCAAACTCCTGCCTCAGCCTCCTGAGTAGCTGGGACTACAGGCACACGCCACTAGGCCCAGCTAATTTTTTAAATATATTTTTAGTTGGCCAATTAATTTCTTTCTATTTTTAGTAAAGATGGGGTCTCACTGTTGCTCAGGCTGGTTTTGAACTCCTGACCTTGGGCAATCAGCCTGCCTCAATCTCCCAGAGTGTTAAGATTACACTGCGCCTGGCCCAATTTTTTTTAAAAAATTTCAGAATACTGTGGGGGTACAGATGTTTTGGTTACATGAATTACTTTTGTACAGTTTGAGTCAAAGTTGTAAGTGTGTCCATCACCCAGAGAGTGTACATTGTACCCGTTAGGTGTGAATTTACCCTTCTGCTCCTCCCCTCTCCCTGAATTCAGTTTTATAAATGTTATCTTTTTTCTTTCAACAATAATCATAATGATAAAAATAGCAGCTACTTATTAAGCACTCACAAGACACTGTACCGACTATTTTATACTTGGTATTCTCTCCCAAATCATCTCAACGACCTTATACATAGAGGTTATTATCCCATTTTACAGAAAGAAAACTGAGGCTTAAAGATTTGCCCAAGGTCATATAAGGTAACTAAATCCAACTCCAGAAGTTCTCTTATACCGTTTTGTCTTCCTTAAAAGAATGTTTTATTGGTCTCCAATACTAAGTTATTTTTCACTGTATTATGTTGTTCTTCCTAATTCCATCAACAAATTAGATATCATTTCAAGGCCCAATATTAAATGATCTTTCTTCCTTAGTTTGTTGATCACAGGAAAAGACAAAAAATTCCCATATGACAAGTTTTCTTTTGTGTCAAAATTACAGAGTTCCATAAGTACAAGATTATGATTTGAATATTGTAATATAACTTAAAATTTGGCACATTATTTAATTATTCAAAGTTTATTACATGTTTGAGTGCACATTGAAGAGATTATTTGGCATAATTTGGCAAGACAAATATTTCTGTACCTATTTTGACTATTTATATCATGTATATATCTTGTATATTTATGTATGTATGTACATGTTTTATGTACATATACATACTCCTAAATTAAATATATTTGTATAAAAAGCTCAAGATTGATGTGTTAAGATTAATTCATTTAGAAAACCTATTATATTAAATTGCATCTGCATTCAAAGCAGAAATGTAAAAAAGACTAAACAATTTACTAAATACACATGAATTTACAAAGTGATTGAAAATGAAATAAAAATTTCTATTGAAATGTTATATTCTTGTTTAATTGACATTTAAGTGGCACTATCAAACTATGGAAATAAACATCATTTTTAGGTTGTTGAGATAATAAAGATTCTATGAGCATTACTGTACCGTCTAGATTAAGATTGAACATTATTATAGTAGGAAAAGTTGGCAGATAATTTTCTTCTTTATTAATATGGGAATTCTCAGGAAGTAATCAGGGGGCCGTGTCTGTACTCCTGGGCTTGGGTTTTTTGCGGTTCCATCAGTGGAAGTCTGGTTTCTCAGGAAAGGTGCATCCAGTCCGTCTAATTATGACACTTGCTGCGTAGTGGCCAGCACGGATGCATTCAGTCAGAGGCTTGTCAGAGACCAGTTGAGATAGAAAACCTAGAACACGCAAAAAAGAACATGAGTATTGTGTAACAGCATGAGAAATGGCATATTTGCTCAGACCAAGATATGGTCTAAGCACCTTGAGATGTAAGTGATATGTCTCAAGCATGAGGTCTTTCCCAAACTTTATGAGCTTCCCCTCATATTTTTTCTAAAGAGCTCAAGTTGGGACATGCCAATTTGCCATCAAGTCAATCTGGTCTTTCTAAGCCTAACCTATTATGCTTTCCTTTCACTTTTGAGATTAAAAGTTTATAAGAAAGAAATACTGGGCAAATAATATTACTTTGGGTCTTTATAGCTGAGAATTTATTAGTTATCCCTCTTCCCTTCCCTCTAGACTGTTGTTATTATTCCTAGATATTTGGACAAAATTCTATTATCTAGATGTCTCCCCAAATACAACTTTGAGAGATGAAAAGTTATAAAGGACTTTACATCTCCCTTTCATTCCCAGAAGTAAAAGTGAAATAATTTCTGTAGTCAAGCACAATGGACCAGCTTGACATTAAAATAAATTATGATTAGGTAAAAAAAAAAAAAAATAGTGTTGAGGACTTCTGCTTCTGACCAAGATGGAATAAAAGGGACCAGACTTACTTTTCTACCAGAAACAACGAAATGAGACAAAATATATGAAACAAAGTTTTTCAAATATTGTACATCAGCCGCAAAGGATTCATGAAAGAGGGGAAACAAATGAGGTAAAACATAAAATTGCTCTAGCATACTGCCTAGAGAGAGTTAGCAGGCTATAACACAAGGAAGGACACCTAGGCAGATCCTTGACCAGGGGTCCTCAAACTTTTTAAATACGGGGCCAGTTCACTGTCCCTCAGACAGTCCCTCCAATGGGAGGGCCGGACTATAGTTAAAAAAAAAAACCATGAACAAATTCCTACGCACACTGCACATATCTTATTTTGAAGTAAAAAAACAAACAGGCAAAAACACCCGCATGTGGCCCGAGGGCCGTAGTTTGAGGATGCCTGTCCGTGACAGTATCACTGTGTTGAGAAGATGGAATTGGGAGTATAAATAGGCCTACATTAGCAAATCTTTAGTCACACTGATAGATAGAGAGAAGACACAAATGATCAATATTAGGAATGATAGGAGTGGTATCACTATAGAATCTACATATATTAAAAATATAATTAGGAAACATCAACAACATAAGCCAATAGATTGACAAGTTAGATGAAAAGGACAAATTCCTTGAAAGTCACAAACTATCAAAGCTTACTCAGGAAGAAATAGCTAACTTGAATAGCACTGTATATCTATCAAATATATTGTTTTTGTAGCTAAAAAGTTTCCCATATAGAAAGTCCCAGGTCTAGATGGTGTCACTGGTAAATTCTACCAAATATTTAAGGAAGAAATTAATACAAATACTATACAAACTTCTCAGAAAAATGAAAAGAAGGGAATACTTCCCAATTCAGTCTTTGAGGCTAGCATTACTCTGACACCAAAACCAGAAAACTACAGACCAATATTCCTCATGAATATAGATACAAATTTTCTAAAGAAAATTTTAGCAAATAAATCCAACAATATATTTGAAAAGACAGTAAGTCACGATAAACCGAGGTTTATTCTAGAAATGCAAGCAAGGTTGGTCTAACATTTAAAAATCAATCACTCTCAGCTTTAGGCAATTAAAAAAAAATAAATAAAAACCAATCAATGTAATTTACCAGATTAACTGAAAAAGTCATAAGATCATCTTAATAGATGCAGAAAAAGCATTTGATAAAATATGACATCCATTCCTAATAAAAATTTTCAGTAAACTAGGAATAGAGGGGAACTTTCTCAATTTAATACAGGGCACTTAGGAAAAACTTATGGCTAATATCATTCTTAAGGTGATTGATGGAATGTTTTCCTCTTAGCATAAAGAACAGGCAAGAGTGTTTGCTCTGAAACACCAAACTGGAGAGTCTAGCCAATGCAATAAGGCAAACAAAAGAAATAAAAGGCATCAAGATGGAAAAAGAAGTAAAACTGTCACTGTTTCAAAATGGCATGATTGTTGACATCTGTGGTTCTCAACAGTGGGCAGTTCTGCCCTCTCATAAGACATTTGGCAACATCTGGAGATACTCTGGCTGTCACAACTAGGGTGGGGGATACTACTTGCATTTAGTACGTAGAGGCCAGGGATGCTGCTAAACATTGTACAGCTTCAATAACGCCAACGTGGCTGGGCACGGTGGCTCACGCCTCTAATCCTAGCACTCTGGGAGGCTGAGGCGGGAGGATTGCTCAAGGTCAGGAGTTTGAAACCAGCCTGAGCAAGAGCGAGACCCTGTCTCTACTAAAAAAAGAAAGAAATTAATTGGCCAACTAAAAATATATAGAAAAAATTAGCTGGGCATGGTGGCGCATGCCTGTAGTCCCAGCTACTTGGGAGGCTGAGGCAGGAGGATCGCTTGAGCCCAGGAGTTTGAGGTTGCTGTGATGGCACTCTAGCCCAGGCAACAGAGTGAGACTCTGTCTCAAAAAAAAAAAAAAAACAAAAACAAAAAACGCCAACATTGAGAAATCCCAGTCTATGTAGAAAATCCTAAGGAATCTAGAAAAGAGTTACCAGAACTACTACGTGAGTTTAGCAAAGTTGCACAATACAAAAATCAATTGAATATCTATCCTAGTAATGTGTATATGTGTTGCAATTGTATATACTAGAAAATGACTAGTAGAAATTAATATTAAAAATATTTACCCATAGCATTAAATACGTGAAATGTCTGGGAATAAATCTGATGAAAGTTATGTAAGACCTGCACACTAAAAACGACAAAACAATGCTGACAGATATAAAAGAAACCTAAATCAATGGAGACATATAAAGTGTGCATAGGTCAGAAGATTCAATATGCTTATCAGTTCTGCAGAAATTTTTGTATTGATTCAGTGGAATACCAATCAAAATTCTAGCAGGCATTTTTTCTAGAAACTGACAAGCTACTTCTAAAATGTGTATGAAATGCAAAGATTAGCTAAAATACAACTCTAAAAAAGAACAAAGCCAGAGGATTTATACTATCTGATTTCAAAATTTATTACAGAATGACAATAATCAGGACTCTATAGCATTAGCATATAAAAATTGACAAATAGATCAATGGAACTGAATAGAATCCAGAAATAAACCTATTTCTATGTGGCCAATTGATTTTTGACTCAACTGCCCAAGCAATTCAATGGAGAAAGGATACTCTTTCTAACAAATTATATTATTATTATTATTATTATTTTTGAGACAGAGTCTCACTCTGTTGCCCAGGCTAGAGTGCTGTGGTATCAGCCTAGCTCGCAGCAACCTCAAACTCCTGGGCTCAAGCAATCCTTCTGCCTCAGCCTCCCGAGTAGCTGGGATTACAGGCATGTACCACCATGCCCAGGTAATTTTTTCTATATATATTTTTAGATGTCCAGCTAATTTGTTTGTATTTTTAGTAGAGATGGGGTCTCTCTCTTGCTCAGGCTGGTTTCGAACTCCTGACCTCGAGTGATCCTCCCGCCTTGGTCTCCCAGAGTGCTAGGATTGCAGGTGTGAGCCACCACACCTGGCCCTAACAAATTATATTATTTTATTTATTTATTTTTTTGAGACAGAGTCGCGCTTGTTGCCCAGGCTATAGTGAGTACCGTGACGTCAGCCTAGCTCACAGCAACCTCAAACTCCTGAGCTCAAGTAATCCTGCTGCCTCAGCCTCCCAAGTAGCTGGGACTACAGGCATGCACCACCATGCCCGGCTAATTTTATATATATATATGCCAATTAATTTCTTTTTATTTATAGTAGAGACGAGGTCTCGCTCTTGCTCAGGCTGGTTTCGAACTCCTGACCTTGAGCAATCCGCCCGCCTCGGCTTCCCAGAGAGCTAGGATTACAGGCGTGAGCCACCGCGCCCGGCCAAATTATATTATTAATAGAGCAAATAGATGCCATATATGAGGAAAAAAAGAAACACTTCAATCTTTACCTTATACCATCTACAAAAATTCACTTGAAATAAATCACAGACCTAAATGTAAGAGATAAAACTATAAAACTCTGAGAAGAAAACATAAGAGAAAATATTTATGATCTTGGCTTTGCTACCAATCACTAAGACATAAAAAGTACAAACTTTTGGCTGGGCACGGTGGCTCACACCTGTAATCCTAGCACTCGGAGGATTGCTTGAGCTCAGGAGTTTCAGACTAGCTTGAGCGAGAGCGAGGCCCCGTCTCTACTAAAAATAGAAAAATTAGCTGGTCATCTTGGCATGCACCTGTAGTCACAGTTACTCGGGAGGCTGAGGCAGGAGGAATCATCCCTTGAGCCCAGGATTTTGAGGTTATAGTGAGCTATGTTGACGCCACTGCACTGGGGCGACAGAGGGAGACTCCGTCTCCAAAAGAAAAAACAATACAAACTTTTATAGAAGAAAAAATAATTTAGACTTTATTAAAATTAAACATTTTTGTATAAGAAACAACTCATTAAAAAACAGGCATAAGTATTCAACATTTCAGCAAAGAAGAAAGATGCCAAATAGCACACGAAAAGATGTTTAATATCATTAATCATTAAAGAAATGCAAATTAAAATCACAATTAGATATCACTTCACATCCATCAGAGTGGCTAAAATTAAAAAGACTGACCATCACCCACCAAAAAAAAAAAAAAAAGAAAGAAAAAAATAAAAAATAAAAAAGTTATAGAAAAAAATAAAAACAAAAAAAAGACTGACCATACAAGTGTTGGCAAGGGTTGGAACTCTCATACACTGACTGTGGGAATGTAAAATGGTAAGACCACTTTGGAAAACCATTTGTCAGTGTCTTAAAAAGCTAAAACATACATCTCTACTATATGACCTGTTCTATTTCTAGGTATTTACCCAAGGTAATAAAAGCATACACCCACACAAAGACTTGTAAATAAATGTTCAGAGCAGCTTTACTTGTAACAGCCCCAGACTGGAAACAATCCAGGGATGAGACGGCAGGAAGGCGGGATTACAGAAGGCCATGAGAGTAGTGATACATCCATAGTGATGGTTTCATGAGTGTATGCCCATGTCCGGATTTATAAAACTGTACACTTTAAACACGTGTAGCTTATTGTATGTCAATTATACTGCAATAAAACTGTAAAGAAAAGTAAAAAGAAAAAAAGTGTAGTTGGAAGTAAGCTAGGTCAAGAGCAGAAGAATCTGGGCTACTTTCCCCTTAGGGGAAACTTGAGCTGCTGCAGCGGTACTCAGATACTCAGAACAGATGATAATGAGAAACTGTTCTGTAGCCAGACTTCTGGGCCTTCCCGTAGGCCCTGGGCAGCCTGAGGGGGATGAAGGTTAATTGAGAAGCTGTGGTATAATGACCTGTAGAGAGCATTATAAGAGATTTATGTCCTTCCTCTTCTACAATTCTGACCACACAGGCTTTTCCCAGCCAGATTTGGGGAATGCTCTGTATTAGATGAAATAAATAAGTATTCCCAACCAAAGAATAAAATTAGTATGGTTACTAGGATGATATATTTTGAAGACATTTGCTTAGACTGTGAAATCACTCTCTCAAGAGGTTTAGTAAGAGTATTTTAGCACTGAGTTTTCAGGTAACAGTCAGAGGTCAATATTAACTTTCTGCCAAACTGTGAGACTAAAATGCTCAGTCTACACAGTGAATGGAGCAGATGCCAAGTTCAGAGTCGGATCAGCTTACAATGGAAACACGTCTACTAGACGCCTTACAAGCAACATCTGTTTTCCTCATTTCTCCTGGTATGATCTTTGTGAGAAAAAGAAAAGCTTACATTTATGAAATATTTTTGTGAAGCAAAAGGACTAGTATGCTCTTTTTAAGAGAAGAGCTAGCTGATGAATGAAGTGCTCTGAAGAATCTTTTGCTTTGTCAAGTAGAAAACCTGGATGCTGAAAAAAGCTAAGATATTTGCCCAAGGTGAATATCAGTTTTTCAATAATTGATTTTTACGAACCAACTAAGCTGAACGACAGATATTACATGGTCCATTATAAGCAGAACCTTCAAAAAGCTGATGTGACTCTTAAAAGTTGTATAAAATTATATTTTTTAAAAAGGGAGCTTATATTTAAAGAACTATAGTGAATCCTTTTATAATGAATAAACATCCCCAAGATACTATTTTATTGTGAAAAATATACATAAAATTTACTATTTTATCAATTTTCAAATGCATAATTTGGTGGCAGTAAGCACATTCACAATGCCATGCAATTATCACCTCTGTCCATTCTCAGAACTTTTGTAACAGCCCAACAGAAACTCTGTATTCTTTAAACAATAACTCCCCATTCCTCTTCACCTCTAGCCCTTGGTAACTGCTATGCTGCCTTTTTGTCTCCATGAATTTGCCTATTCTAGGTGCTTCATGTAAGTGAGATCATACAATATTTGTCCTTTTGTGTCTGATTTATTTCACTTAGCATAATGTTTCTCAATATAATTTTAAGATTAGATTTTCAATTATTAGCCTGCCTAAAGAATATTTTATTTGGAAAGAATTTCAAATTCAGACAAAAGTTGTAGGAATAAAAATAGTACAAAAGCGCCTGTATATCCTTCACCCAGATGCACAATGCTGTTAACATTTTGCTCCATTTGCATGTACTCTTTGTCATTATACAATTTTATTTCCCTGGACTATTTCAGAGCAAGTTACATTTACTATGGCTTTCTACCTCTAAATACTTCAGTGTACCTTTCCTGAGAACAAGAATATTCTTTTACATAGCCACAGTCCAGTTTTTAACTTCATTAACACTGTTATAATACTGCTGTCTAATTTACTGTCCATATTCTAATTTTGTTGATTACCGAATAATGTGCTTCATAGAAATTTTCCCCTCCAAGATAGAATCTAGTTTAGGATTTAACTGTTACATCATTTAGGTCTTCTTTAATCTGGAACATTTCCTCAGTCTTTCTGTGACTTTTGTGACAGGGACATTTTTGAAAATACAGCCATCTCTTACCCACTTTTTAATAGAGTGATTCTCATTTTGGATTTGTCTGATATTTCCTAATTAAATTCAGACTAGCATTTCTGGGCAGAATATTACATAAATTATGTTGTATCCTTCTCAGAGCATCACATTTAGAGGCACATCATGTCCATCTGCTGTTTACTGGTGACATTAATTTTGATCACGTGATCAAGATGTTGTCCTATTTCTCCATTATATAGTAACTATTTTTTCTTTGCATTTAACAAGCAGATTGTGGATAGACAATTTAAGACCATGCAAGTATTCTGCTCCTCATCAAAGGTCCCCACTCATCTCCTAGATTTAGTACCCACTCATGATGCTTAACTGAAGTCAATCATATTGTGATCATTTTCCAACTCCAGCACATCTTTCACATTTCCCAGTCAGCCCTTGCCATTCCACCACAAACAAGAGCTCACCCCTTCTCTTATTATTTTTAAATGTATTTATTATCAATAAGGATGCAGAGATTCTTTTCTGAAATTAATGGTTTATAATTCCTTATGGCCCTTAATTAATATGGTGCTTAAAATGTCATAGTTTTTGCCATGAGATCCCCTTCAGGCTGGTGGCTACTGTGTCCTTGGACATGCCTTCACATTATTTTTGATCATTTTTTTATGTCCTAGGCTCAGCTGTGCCCTGGAATAAGCCATTTCTCTGAGGATAGCTGATTCCTTTTGGCATGGAATGGTATTAGACCAAGATCTGGTAGGTGTATTCTGTGCTTCTGGACCCTAACGATGAACAGAGGTAGGAAGCATGCACGTGTACATACACACACACACACACACACACACACACACACACACACACACATATTCATAAATGCACACAGACCTATTTTAGAAACTGAACTGAAGACAACACTTCCAATTCTAATGCATCCCCACAGGGTTCTTCTTGCCTTTCCCCATTCCATTATTTCTGTGTTCTTCCTTCTACACTGAGAATCCTAGCTTCCAACAATATCAACACATTTATTTATTCACTCAGTTTTATAATACATCTAAACTGGTTTCAGAATCGCTTTACCTCTAATGCTACAAAAAAAAAAATCTAGTAAGAGTTAAGGGTGGCCAGGTGTGGTGGCTCACTCCTGTAATCCTAGCACTATGGGAGGCCGAGGTGGGTGGATTGCTCAAGGCCAGGAGTTTGAAACCAGCCTGAGCAAGAGCGAGACCCTGTCTCTACTAAAATTAGAAAGAAATTAATTGGCCAACTAAAAATACATAGAAAAAATTAGCCAGCCATGGTGGCACATGCCTGTAGTCCCAGCTACTCGGGAGGCTGAGGGAGGAGGATCACTTGAGCCCAAAAGTTTGAGGTTGCTGTGAGCTAGGCTGATGCCAACAGAATGAGACTCTGTCTCAAAAAAAAAAAAAAAAAAAAAAAGAAAAAGAAAAAGAAAAAGAAAAAAAAGAATTGAGGGCTGGTTTGCTGTTCTCCCATGTAGTGAAATACTGTGCTGAGTATGTTACTTAGATTAGTTCTCTTTTGTACCCTCCTTTGGGGGACTTCATTTTGCTTAGGAAAAGAGCTGGGTGAAATTGTTCCAGTTTGCTTTAAGTTTTAGTCCCCCTCCCTCCATTCTACCCTTTGATTTAATGTTATTTTTAAAAACATGTAGAACATTAACATGCTTCTAAAGGTAAAAACTCTATAAAAGGTATACTCAGAGAAACGTCATTTTTCTTTGCCCTATGCCTCCTTCCCCATCCCTTGTAGGTAACCAGTCTCACTGTCTTCTGGGTTATCCCCCTGCATTTTTTTCACGGAGGCAACAGATACATGTATATTTTCTTACTTTGTCTTCTTTTTTTTCTCTCACATAAAGGCGGTAGCTCTCTTGCCCTTTGTTTTTTTCACTCAAATATATCTCCTGGAAATCATTCCACATCAATTCAGAGACCTTCCTCATTCTTTCTCAGTTTTACAGCTGCATAGTATTACCTCAGTGTGTAGATTCGCCGTAGTTTACTGAATCCATCTCCTGTGTGGACATTCATATAGTTTCCATTGTTTTGCAGTTACAAATAATGCTGCAATGTATACCTTTTTTTTTTTTTTTTTGAGACAGAGTCTCACTCTCTTATCCAGGCTATAGTGCCATGGCATCGGCCTAGCTCACAGCAACCTCAAACTCCTCAAGCAATCCTCCTGCCTCAGCCTCCTAAGTAGCTGGGACTACAGGCATGTGCCAGCATGCCCAGCTGATTTATATATATTTTTAGTTGGCCAATTAATTTCTTTCTATTTTTAGTAGAGATGAAGTCTCGTTCTTGCTTAGGCTGGTCTCGAACTCCTGACCTTGATCGATCTGCCTGCCTTGGCCTCCCAGTGTGCTAGGAGTACAGGCGTGAGCCACTGCGCTCGGCCAACATTTTTCTTATGAGTGAAATGATACATCTTTTTGCATGTTTAAAGAACAAATTTTTATGAATTGTTTGTTTTTATCTTTTGCTTATTTTTCTATAGGATTTTTTTGTCTTTTTTTCCCACCCTCTATTTTTAAAAGTTCTTTACATTTTAGGGATATTATTCCAATAGTATTTTAGGAAAAAATACCAACAATAATAATAATATGCTACTAATATATACAAATACTGTACTGTGTCCTCAAGTAAACAAAGTATTCTTTCATATTTTATTCACCGAAACACAGCCACAGGCCCCAGAGTGTGGTTGGTAAACACTATAGTAGGTAAATATGGCTTGCAGATATAAAATTTTGTTTTAAAAGTTTACTCTTTTTAAGTAAAGATTTTGGGTTTGCCAAGAATCCAAGAGGCAAAATCTTAAATAACTGACTTGGAATGTGTGTTCGATACGAAAAAGTCTCTTAGGATTCCTTTTTGCTAGTGCCATTAGCTTATGGTCCTTCTCAGTATATACATTGAAAATGACGAGTAAGGCTCTGTATACATGCTTTTCAACATAGCGAAGAGAATAGGAATAGGACATGTTACACTGGAGAACAAGAAACATCAACACAGGTTTCCACATCAAGAATTCATGCGCTGAGGCAATCGCTACTGCCTTTTTACTTTGGTTCCTTCTATCTTTTTATAGATAGGCTTATCTAAGGGTCTCTCAGACATTTCCCAGCTTTAGACCATGTTACGGACTTCAATTCCAATAGCTATTGAGGCATATGGTAAGTGAGAACCTCTCACTGATGCTGATTTTGATTCCTAGGGTCACTGTTGGCTGGCTCTGAATCTTGGAATAATCTCTCCAAATAAACCTCTCTTAATTAACAAATAGTGAAGCCTATTATCTTCTGGTTGCTTTTCTTTGGACTTTTCTTTTACTGATGTAACTGTGTAATTATATGATCAATTTTAGCTCAACTATATCTAGAGTCCGAGATGAGGCTTGAAACCTATATTGTACAGAGGGGAGGTGCCAAGAGAGTTTCCCCTAACCACATAGAGGTGGGATTGTTGGTGTGGTCAAAAGGCAATTTGAGTGGCTAAGAGATGTAATATCTAGAATTTTCTTAGTGTCATTTACAGAGAGTTGAGAAATTCTGTCAGTGAGTTTGGAAGCCTTAATAGACACACTTAATAAGAGCTAGCAGCGGCCGGGCGCAGTGGCTCAAACCTGTAAACCTAGCACTCTGGGAGGCCGAGGCAGGAGGACTGCTCAAGGTCAGGAGTTCGAAACCAGCCTGAGCAAGAGCCAGACCCCGTCTCTACTAAAAATAGAAACAAATTAGCTGGACATCTAAAAATATATAGAGAAAAAATTAGCCAGGCATGGTGGTACATGCCTGTAGTCCCAGCTACTAGGGAGGCTGAGGCAGAAGGATTGCTTGAGCCCAGGAGTTTAAGGTTGCTGTGAGCTAGGCTGATGCCATGGCACTCACTCTAGCCTGGGCAACAAAGCGAGACTCTGTCTCAAAAAACAAAAACAAAAACAAACAGCTAGCAGTATTTTAGAAGGAAATGAACAAAATCTACAAGTCAATTTTTTTCTTTTCCATATATAGTTCCTGCACTAATAGTTTTTGTGGTGGCTAGAATTAAAAACTCAGTAGATTTCATTATTGTTCATTTTACCTTCAACAGCAAAAAAGGGTGTATTAGCATTTCTAGTTGTCAACAAGTAAGAATGCCATGCCACACTGACATTATAAACTTGGAAAAATAAAATTTTAATAATTTACTTTTGGCCGGGTGTGGTAGCTCACGCCTGTAATCCTAGCACTCTGGGAGGCCGAGGCAGGTGGATTGCTCAAGGTCAGGAGTTCAAAACCAGCCTGAACAAGAGCCAGACCCTGTCTCTACTAAAAATAGAAAGAAATTAATTGGCCAACTAAAAATATATAGAAAAAATTAGCTGGGTGTGGTGCCACATCGGTTGAGCCCAGGAATATGAGGTTGCTGTGAGCTAGGCTAATGCCACGGCACTCTAGCCCAGGCAACAGAGTAAGACTCTGTCTCAAAAAAAAAAAACAACCACACAAAAATTTTGTATGTATTAAAAAGATAAGTTTCTAGAGTTTAGATGACTTTTATTTTCTGCTGTTTGCTTTTACTTTCTAAATATTCTATAATATGCAAATTGACCAAGAGGTTTTAAAACAATTCTATAACAAGTATTACTTTTTTTTTTTGAGACAGAGTCTTACTCTGTTGCCCTGGCTAGAGTGAGTGCCATGGCGTCAGCCTAGCTCACAGCAACCTCAATCTCCTGGGCTCAAGCAATCCTCCTGCCTCAGCGTCCCGAGTAGCTGGGACTACAGGCATGTGCCACCATGTCTGGCTAATTTTTTCTGTATGTTTTACTTGGCCAATTAATTTCTTCCTATTTATAGTAGAGACGGGGTCTCGCTCTTGCTCAGGCTGGTTTCGAACTCCTGACCTCGAGCAATCCTCCCGCCTCGGCCTCCCAGAGTGCTAGGATTACAGGCGTGAGCCACCGCGCCCGGCCTACTTTTTTTTTTTTTTGAGACAGAGTCTTGCTTTGTTTCCTAGGCTAGAGTGAGTGCCGTGGCGTCAGCCTAGCTCAAGCAACCTCAAACTCCTGGATTTTTTTTTTTTTGAGATAGAGTCTCACCCTGTTGTCCATGCTAGAGTGCCATGGCATCAGCCTAGCTCACAGCAACCTCAAACTTCTGGCCTCAAGTAATCCTGCTGCCTCAGCCTCCTGAGTAGCTGGGACTACAGGCATGTGCCACCATGCCCCGCTAATTTTTTCTCTCTATATATTTTTTAGTTAGCCAATTAATTTGTTTCTATTTTTAGTAGAGATGGGGGTCTCACTCTTGCTCAGGCTGGTTTCGAACTCCTGATCTTGAGTGATCTGCTCGCCTCGGCCTCCCAGAGTGCTAGGATTACAGGTGTGAGCCACCACGCCTGGCCTTCTATATATATTTTTAGTTGGCCAATTAATTTCTTTCTATTTTTAGTAGAGACGGGGTCTCGCTCTTGCTCAGGTTGGTTTCGAACTCCTGACCTTAAGGGATCCTCCCAGAGTGCTAAGATTACAGGCGTGAGCCATCATGCACGGCCTACATTACTCTTATAATAAGAAAAAATCAATAAACCTTCTTTTAAAAAATAACATAAGAACATTTAATTACTCAGAAAAACAGCTATTAAACTTGTTCAAGAGTTTAACTCATTAACTTATATTCAAGAGTTTCAGCTAAGTAATGTTTTATTCTAACAGTTTTCCATTCATGCCTTTGGAGTTCATTAATAATTGTAGCCAATTGGGACAGAGATTTCCACAAAGTAAATCAGTACAAGTATCAGTGTAAGTACAGTGAAATTGGTCACTCTTCTTAGAAGATTCCTCAAGGACATAAAGATTGTCACTCTTTTCTGTATTCTACTCTTAGGCTTAGGGAAATACATGCAGTTTGAGAGAGGGCAATTTATAAACTTTCTTAGGGAACCTTAGCACAATTTTTCATCCCCAAATGAAATCTTCAGTTATAGAAGCTGTGTACCAAGTAAATCAGTATGAATCTTTTGAAATGGAAATTCAAGGACTAATGTCTCCCTCATAGGGAATGCTGGGAGAATTTCTAAAAGAATTAAGCAGAAAGGATCTCTGTACTTGGACAGAGTGGCTGTCATGTGATATCAGTGAAAACAAGCATTTTGGTAAAAACTGTGAGGTCACTGGCCATAGGACACAAATCTAATCCTTAGGATCTCAGGACACTGTAATTGATCAAGTTAGGAAACGTGGACCACAGATACATACCCAAGATGTTGTTGTAAAGAGAGAGGTGGAAGAAAAAATTTTCCACTCGGACTTTTTAAAAAATTTAATTAATAGACTTTGCTTTTTTTCCAAGCAGTTTTAGGTTTACAGGAAAACTGAGCAGAAAATAGAGTTCCCCATATACCCTCTCATCCCCTCACCCCCAGTTTCCCCTATTGCTAACATCTTGCATTAGCGTGTTACATTTGTTGTAACTGATGAGCCATTATTAATATATTATTATTAAATAATGTCTATAGTTTGCCTTAGAGTTCACTCTTTGTATTGTATATTCTATGGGATTTGACAAATGTATAGTGACCTTTATTCGCCATTAAAATATAACACAGAACAGTTTCACTGCCTTAAAAATCCTCAGTGCTTCACCTATTCATCCCTTCCTCCTTGTCCATGGGAATCACTGATCTTTTACTATCTCCATAGTTTTGCCTTTTCCACAATTTCATATACAGTCATGTGTCAATTAAGGACAGGGATACATTCTGAGAAATGTGTCATCAGGCAATTGTGCCACTGTGTGAATGTTATAGAGTATACTTACACAAACTAGGTGGTATAGCCTACTACCTACCTAGGGTTTATGGTAGAGGCTATTGTTCCTAGGCTATAAGCCTGTATAGCATGTTACTATACTGAATACTGTAGGAAATTATAACATAGCGATAAATTTTATATATATAAACATAGAAAGGGTACAGTAAAATATGGTATTATAATCTTGTGAGACCACTGCTGTACATGCAATCCATCACTGACTGAAATGCCATTATGTGGTGTATCACTGTAGTTGGAATCATACAGAATATAGCTTTCAGATTGGCTACTTTCATTTAGCAATATGCATTTAAAGTTCCTTCATGTCTTTTCATGGTTTGATAGCTCATTTTTTTTTTTTTGAGACAGAGTCTCACTCTGTTGCCCAGATTATAGTGCCGTGGCATCAGCTTAGCTCACAGCAACTTCAAACTCCTGGGCTCAAGTGATCCTCCTGCCTCAGCCTCCTGAGTAAAGAGGCTACTCACCACCATGACTGGCTAATTTCTTCTGTTTTGTTGCCTGCCTAGTTTTTTTTTTTCTTCTATGTTTTTCAGAGACAGGGTCTCATTCTTGCTCAGGCTGATCTCTAACTCCTGCTCTCAATTGATCCTCCTGCCTTGGCCTCCCAGAGTGCTAGGATTATAGGTGTGAGCCACTGCACCCCACAGCTCATTTCTTTTTATCAGCTGAATCATATTTCATTATCTGGATATGCCAGTATGTTTATCCATTCACTTATTGAAAGACGTCTTAGTTGCTTCTAAGTTTTGTCAATTATAATAAAACTACTATAAACATTTGTGTGCAGGTTTTTGTGCAGACATAAATTTGTTTTCTTTTTTTTTGAGACAGAGTTTCACTCTGTTGCCCTGGCTAGAGTGCTGTGGTATCAGCCTAGCTGACAGCAATCTCAAACTCCTGGGCTCAAGCAATCCTTCTGCCTCAGCCTCCTGAGTAGCTGGGACTATAGTCATGTGCCACCATGCCCGGCTAATTTTTTCTATATATTTTTAGTTGGCCAATTAATTTCTTTCTATTTTTAGTAGAGAAGGGGTCTTGCTCTTGCTCAGGCTGGTTTCAAACTCCTGACCTGAGCAATCCTCCCACTTCAGCCTCCCAGAGTGCTAGGATTACAGGCGTGAGCCACCGCACCCGGCCCAGACATAAGTTTTGACTCATTTGGGTAACCAAAGAGCATTAGATTGATGGGTCTTCTGGTAAGAGTATGTTTAGTTTTGTAAGAAACTGCCAAACTATATTCCAAAGTGCCTGTACCATTTTGCATTTTCACCAGCAGTGAATGAGAGTTCCTGGTGCTATACATCCTTGCCACACAGGCCACAAGTACAAACTCAAGATGTTGGTAAAATGAGATGAGTGAAAGAAAGGTTTTTCCATTAAAAAAAAATTCTTAACATTTACTTAAAAAAAAACTACCTCCCAAAACAAATTGAACTGTTTAAAATTATATGCATTATGTTTCAAACTCACTTATCTATTCCAGTGCTTTGTCAACCTATTCACTTTATTATATGTTTGTTGTCTTCAGAAAGTTACATAATTCACCTCAGACTATGTTGATATTCTCCATGGCTTTGGCTCAGATCCTTGAGGACCAGGTACAATGACCTAATTAATCATTTGCATTCCTGATTGCCATAATCCTAGGATTTCCCTGCTGCCTTCATCCCTCGCTCCACTCCAGCTCATTCATTTAAGTTACCAATGTTCTTTATACATGAGTAATATCAAACTTCACACTGTATAGCAGTGACAAGTTAATTACACAGTTATTAAGAGATAATGTGGGACTAGTAACATAAGTTATCATGTAATTGCCTTTGTTCTTAGAGGCATTACCATGTAATTAAAGCAGACCTGATACAGTATTTTATAGCAACTAATAGTACTAAACTCAATTCTCTCTGTCTCCCTCCCCACACAAAATTTGCTCTCAGTCATTTCTGGGTCAATCTGGTTTTTCAATTCTTTGTTTATTTTCTATCTTTTTTAGATATATGCTCTTTAGTGATGATTTATGGCCTGCTTAAACTTCTTACTTTCTATACCAATGGTTAGCAGATATATGCTGGCACACTGCACACAAGGCAGTCGACTTAAAGACTCTATTTTTTTTAAAGGTTGTATTTTTATTACCTCCAGCTGTTTTAGGAAAAGGAATAAGAAATAAACTAAAATTTTTACTAATTTGAATCCTCAATTTATTAGACTCATACCACTACCACTTCTACACTAGATTTTATTGTAAAGAAGCAAATGAAAAGAAAGTTAAACCTAGACTATATCAAAACTATCTTGATTCATTCAATCAACCAACAGCTATTAAATGTGCAGATACTAGGCTGGATGCCAAAGGATTCAAAAATGGATAAAACACAGTGTTCTTAAGGATTTTACAACTTTAAAAGAGAAAGTCACATATGTACTTTTAAAAGAGAATAACTTAGTTTGGGGACATTTAGAAATGTTTCCTGAAGAAGGTGACATGAGTTATGCCTTGAAAGAATAACATTTTGCAGAAAAGATGGACATTATAGGCAAAAGAAAAAACAAGTACTATTGACAAGACAAAGTACATTTTGGAAAATAGTAAGGTCAGCTGAATTTGGGACATGGTGGCAGGAAAGACAAAACTGTTAAGGATCTTGCATGATGTGATATGGATTTATATGATAATCGGTAGAGAGCCAATATCTTTGAGCAGGGGAGGCATATAATTACATTGCTTTTAGGCAGCCAATCCTGGCAGAAGTATGGAGTATAAACTTACTAAGAGGTTGTTAGCAGAGAGATAAAATAGGAGTCTACTGCAGTATTTTAGAAATGGTTCTCAAAGATCCTGGATTAGTCACACACACATCTTAGCACAGGTTAATCTTAGATCAAGGTGACCTGATACTAACGTATGGCCTACCCTATTTCATGACTCACTCCATCTCACTGACAACATATCTCAATAACCAAATTCCTACATATACCAACTAGAATGGTTTTTGTTTGACAGTAGAGAACCAGTTTGTTTGCAGCTGTGCATATGATCGATTGATCGATTGATACAGTCATTCCCAATTATTATTTATTTATTTATTTATTTTGAGACAGAGTCTCACTTTGTTGCCCAGGCTAGAGTGAGTGCTGTGGCATCAGCCTAGCTCATAGCAACCTCAAACTCCTGGGCTCAAGCAATCCTGCTGCCTCAGCCTCCCGAGTAGCTGGGACTACAGGCATGTGCCACCATGCCTGGCTAATTTTTTTCTATATATATTAGTTGGCCAATTAACTTCTTTTTATTTATAGTAGAGACAGGGTCTCACTCTTGCTCAGGCTGGTTTCAAACTCCTGACCTCGAGCAGTCTGCCTGACTCGGGCCTCCCAGAGTGCTAGGATTACAGGCATGAGCCACCGCGCCCGGCCCCAATTATTATTTATTGAGGGTCTACTTTATTTCAGGCACTGTGCTGGATCTTGTGGATACATTGGTGAATAAGACACACACAGTCCCTGTTCTCCTGAAACTTATAGACTATTAAGAAAAAGAACTGTGTGCAACAGTAAACAACAGTAGTCAAGAGACCCATGTTAGACAGGATGATTAGAGAAAACTTTTAAAGGGTAAGGGAAGAGCATGCTAGGCAAAGTCAACTCCAAGTGTGAGGCCTTAAGGCCTCAAGGAAGACTGGTATAGCTGGAGCATACAGGCAAGGGTGAAAACGGCATGTAATAAAGGTCGGGATAGTAGATCATGTAGATTTTTTTAGACCACTAGGGGCTCAGATTTTTAGTCTAAGAGCAATAAAAAGCAACTGAAAGTTTGTAGGAGGGGGAATGATTAATTCAATTTCTACCCAAAGTGATTATTTTAGCTACTGTGTAGAAAATGGAATGAAGTGTCAGAAAGAGTGGAAGGAAGGATATTACTTAGGAAGCTATGGTGGAAAATAGGCCTGAGCTAAAGTCATGGCAGAAAAATAGAAGTGGATGAATTTGTGATGAGGATTTGAGATACATCCTTAAAAATGAATCAAAAGAACTCACTGAAGGTTTAGACAGAAGGAATGAAAGGACTCAAGAATGACTCCTAGGTTTCTAGCTTGAGATACAAGGTTTTTTGATGTTCCATGTATTGGTGATGGATGAATCATGTTATAGGGAACATTTTCAGAACTATATACATGGGAAAACTAAAGTAGACAAAGCAGGTAAACACAATGTTTATAGAGCTACCCATCCATTATCATTTAAGAAAAATCACTCCCAGCACTGCTGAGGGTCAGTGGAGATGTTTTGTGAATGTAAATCAACCTTTACTACTAATTGTACTAAGGTGTCGGCATCTGATCCAGAGACATACAGCTTATGGTTCTTTCAGTGTCCTCCTTGACACTGCACAAAAAGTGAATTGAGCTAATAATCTAGTGTCCTCTTTTAGGAGCCAGAAAGGAAAACAAAGGCTGGGAAGCTGACTATGAGGCAGGAATAAGCAGACATGTAATGCAGCTGATAACATTAGTGAGTGATGTACAAAGATTCATGAATATCTGCAGCTGAGGTCTCTAGAACTAACTTGAATCTAGAATCGCCATTCAACTACATTCTCAGTGAAAACTTGTCATTTTGGATCTTATTTGAAATTTGAAAGTCCTCTTAATAATAGGTAATACTTAAAGAATCTTGACTACATGTCAGGCATTGTGCTTTAATAAACATTACTTCATTTAACTTTCATAATAACACAAAAGAGGTACATACTCATTACCTTCATTTTTATAGATGAGGAAACGAGCTTAGAGATGTTAAGCAACTTGTCCATAGTGCCTGCCTTTGTCTGTTTGTGCTGCAATAACAGAATATCTGAGACTGGGTAATATATAAAGAAGATAAATTTATTTTCTAGGAGTTCTGGTGGCTGCAAAGTTCAAGATCAAGGTGCTGGCACTTGATGTCTGGTGAGAGCTGTCTTGCTATGTTCTCACATGGCAGAAGGTGGAAAGGCAAGTGAGAACAGAAGGGCAAGCTAGCCAAATGCTGCACGAAGCCTCTTTTATAAGGGCCTTCATCAAATTAACATGGAAGGAGCCCTCATGGCCTGGTCCTCTCTTTTTTTTTTAAAAAAATTAATTTCGTTAGAGACCAGAGGATGAGGGGAATCTCTCTATGTTGTTATGGCTGGACTCAAACTCCTAGGCTCAAGCAATCCTCCAGCCCCAGCCTCCCAAGTAGCTGAGACTATAGGCACATGCCCAGCTCCTAATTACTTCTTAAAGGGCCCACCTCTTAATACTATCTTATTGACAACACCTGAATTTTAGACAGGACACATTCAAATTATAGCTGTCCCACAATTGGTCAATGGTGGTACCAGAACTCAAAACTATGTCTTTTGACCTTATGTCTTTTTTCTGTGAGACACAGTCTCACTCTGTTGTCCTAGCTAGAGTGCGTCAGCCTAGCTCACAGCAACCTCTAACTCCTGGGCTCAAGCAATCCTTCTGCCTCAGCCTCCTGAGTAGCTGGGACTACAGGCATGCACCACCATGCCCGGCTAATTTTTTCTATGTATTTTTATTGGCCAATTAATTTCTTTCTATTTTTAGTAGAGACGGGGTCTCAGGGTCTCACTCTTGGTCAGGCTGGTTTCAAACTCCTGACCTTGAGCTATCCACCCGCCTCGGCCTCCCAGAGTGCTAGGATTGCAGGCATGAGCCATTGCGCCCGGCCTTGACCTTATGTCTTAGCCACTAGGTTATAATGTCTCTCTTATAAAAAAATTCCCTAACCTAAGCTAGGTAAAATGGGTTTCTGTTCCTTTTGACCAAAGGAGTCAAATGAAACAGTGCCTTGAAGCTAAAGTATAGCTGCCAACCAGGCACAGTGGCTCACATCTATAATGCCAGCACTCTGGGAGGCTGAGGCTGGAGGATCGCTTGGGCCCAGGAGTTTGAGGTTACAGTGAGCTATGATCATGCCATTGCACTCCAGCCTGGGTGACAGAGTGAGGCCCCATCTCAAAATTAAATAAATAAATAAAGTATAGCTGCCCTACTATATCCTGCTCTCCTCCTGATGCCAACAAGCTCCCTTACCTAGTTATCATTTTCAAGAAAACTGAATAAAATGAAATAAATCACTGTGTGGTGGGGAGCTTGAAATGTACATATAAAAAATAAGATAATACACTATAATCATAAATCCATATCCTTTCTTTTTCTCTGCTTGTCTTTGAATACTTTAATATAGAAGAAAGATCTAAATGTAATTTAGAGGAGCGAAAACCAATTTCCTCCTCTATTTTTTGAAAAATTAAAAGAAAGAACTCTAGAGGTGTCCTCTTCTGCAGCAAAATTTTATAAACTGCTACTTCATGGCTTAAAGATTTAACTCAGGGTACTGGCTTAGAACTACAGGTAGAGATAAACACATGACATAGCATATCAAAAACAAAGAAAATCCCCAACATCTTTTTTTTTTGTCTTTTTGACACAAAGAGTCTGTTATTTGTAAGCTTTAGAACTGGTCATCCTTGAGATATCATAATTTTTATTAGTCATTTGGACAGGCTGAGGCAGTAGTGCAAGAAGGCATAAGAAGTTTATTATAAAGCACTAAATTATTGGAGATGTTAGAAGACTCACTTTAAATATAATGGTCAAACTTATCATTATTACTGTTATTAGAGACAAAGTCTCACTCTGTTGCCCAGGCTGGAGTGCAGTGGCATGATCACAGCTTACAGAAAGCTCAAACTCCTGGGCTCAAGTGATTCTCCTGCTTCAGACTCCCAAGTAGGCTGGAACTGTGGGAATGGGTCACCATGCCTGGCTAATTTAAAAAAAAATTTCCTTTTGTAGAGTTCGGATGTCTTGTTATGTAGCTCAGGTTGGTCTTGAACTCCTGGCCTCAAGTGATCCGATCCTTGTGCCTCGGCCTCCAAAGTGCTGTGATGTTTTTCTGTTTTTCTAGACATTTGCAAGAGGGCAGGTAGAGTGTTTTTTTTTTTTTTTTTTGAGACAGAGTCTCACTTTGTTGCCCAGGCTAGAGTGAGTGCCGTGGCGTCAGCCTGGCTCACAGCAACCTCAATCTCCTGGGCTCAGCGATCCTACTGCCTCAGCCTCCCGAGTAGCTGGGACTACAGGCATGCGCCACCATGCCCAGCTAATTTTTTGTATATATATTTTTAGTTGGTCAATTAATTTATTTCTATTTTTGGTAGAGATGGGGTCTCGCTCAGGCTGGTTTCGAACTCCTGACCTTGAGCAATCCGCCCGCCTCGGCCTCCCAAAGTGCTAGGATTACAGGCGTGAGCCACCACGCCCGGCCGGGGGTAGAGTGTTTTTATGAATACCTCTCATCAAGCTCAAAAGCTAATGCAATTTCTATAGAAGGGAAGCAACTCCTTGCTCTGACTCTTGTCTTTTGCATGATGTGCAGTATCCCTTATTGTTTAGATCAGGGGTCCTCAAACTTTTTAGACAGGGGGCTAGTTCACTGTCCCTCAGATCGTTGGAGGGCCGGACTATAGTTAAAAAAAAAAACTATGAACAAATTCCTATGCACACTGCACATATCTTATTTTGAAGTAAAAAAACAAACAGGCAAAAACACTGGCATGTGGCCCACGGGCCGTAGTTTGAGGACGCCTGGTTTAGATGATAACTAACTTAAAGCAAGCTAGAATACTTAGAATCTTCTTTAATGAAGGCAGTTAGAAATAAGAGTAGCATTGACAGTTTTATGTGTCTAGGTCATGTTGTGCTACGAAAACATTTCAGTGTAATAAATATGCTAACTGAGTAATTTTTTCTACGAAAACATGTTTTAAATTATTTTATAATTGCTTTACTACTTCCTTAAGTTAACTTTTCAGAAAAATCATGCATTTCGTCTGCTGGTATGAGTACAGATACTGTCCTATTACATTGCTGTTGGCTCTAACTGTATTCTAGTGGTAGTCTAATTACTAGAGTGAGAAAAAGCCTGAAAAATCCTTAGACATTAAACTCATATATTTAACAAGTCACAACCTTGAAATCTTGTTCTACCTGAAAACACTGTTAAAGTGCTTGGCTATTATTACTAAGGGAAAGTTTTAATAAAAGCTAATTAAGCTACAAAACTCCCAAGTGGTTAACTGATTTTAGGGGCTAAATTTCTGGTACTTCTAATTATCCTCTGATGACTTTACTTAGTGTTTCACAACCATGACAGATGACAATGAAAAACTGCGGTGAAATTCATCCACCCTGACACTGTGCTAAGCACCAGCTTCTTCCTCTCCAAGTAAAATCAATACTCTGTTTGAGTAAACACGTTTACAGCTTTATTAGGATGTCTTGCTTGTTCTGTAACAGCTACTTGAAGCTGTGGTAACAAATCGACTCGACTCAGTTAAACCTAGAGAGCTGGGTAAGAGGCCTATCGATAAGGTTGTTATAAAAATAAACTGCAGGAGATCAGAAAGCTGGAGCAAACAGTCTGGCAAATGTCAATATTTTCCCTTACAGAGGATGACAAAAACAGTGAGATCACGTAGAAAGTCTTTCCCCCTTCTTAAAAATGTTACTTGTTTCAATTGAATAAAGCATTTCTACTTTTTATGCATAGCTCTTCTGAATGAAAATTTCACTTCCTAATTCCCATGTGCATGTGGAACAGGAAGTTCCAAGATATAAATACTTGGTATTTTTCATGCCATTTCAGATTTTTAATTTTCATTTATATTTAGAGACATATTTTGGTCTTCACTAACTTTATAAAATGACCATATCCCAGTTATCTGGAATACCTTTGGTAGGCCAGTTTTACCTTCTTTTTATTAATGAAACAAAATTTTTATTTACATTTAGGAAACCATTTGAATGCAATGTTCACTCTTGATGTAATATCTGTAAGACTTATGTTGTACCTTCAAAATTAAGTCTTCCATATTTTTGCATTTAATGAGAGCAAATAGTGTCTTTACAGAGGCTGAACAACCTCCTGTCTAGTGGTTAGTACATAAAAAATGTCTGCTACCCATTAAGAGCAAGTCTCCACAGTGAGTATAGATCTACCAAACAAGGACTCATATACCCTTGCTTAGATGTTCACAGGTTGCTCAAAGAACATCTGGCAGGAAATTCCCACTTCAATTTGGCTAGCTTAGACTATCCAGATGTGACAAAGTAATGGTTTCCCCCTGCTGAAAAGTGCTCAGATGTAAACTTTTTTCTTTTATTTTCTATGTAGTCTAGTTAGTAAAATTTTGTTTTGTTTTGACTTCATATTGACTACCAATTAGTCATGAACTCAAATAACAATTTGTGACCCATATGTTAGAAAACAGATTTTTCAGGGGAAAGGAAATCAACAAAATTAAATTTTGAAATAACTTAAAAAGCTACTGTGCCTGTCAGGATAAGGTTTGACCTAGCAGGTATTTGCATAATGAAAACCAAAGCTTAAGTGGTGTCAGATGGTGTAGTGGCTGACATGTACAGGAAGTCAATTCAGAGCAAAGAAGTCTTTAAAATAGCTTAGCACAACACACCCTTCCACATAAAGTGAGAAACTGAGAAACAATGTGTAATATATAGGCACAGGGTCAGTGCTATAGCTGTGAGAATAACTTTATTGTCTTATAGCTATGAGAATAACTTATTATTCCCTTTTAGTGGTGGCTGAAAATGGAAACCTATCAAGTTCTATTAACATGGCCTGGGACACTGCATTTGAATTGAAAACAACCCCCCCCCCCAACTTAAAAATGCCCCTAATTCAGAACAAAGCTCCTGAAGAGTACAACTAAGCAGTATGTTATACTCATACAGATAAGGTGCCCTTTCCTCCCACAATCCCTTTCAAAATACTTCTTTAAAGATCATTTTTCTTCATGGAACAAAAATGTACAAGATTGAGTCAGAATTTGATTTGATTTTTTTTTTTTTTGAGACAGAGTCTCGCTTTGTTGCCCAGGCTACAGTGAGTGCCGTGGCGTCAGCCTAGCTCACAGCAAACTCAAACTCCTGGCTCAAGCAATCCTCCTGCCTCAGCCTCGCAAGTAGCTGGGACTACAGGCATTCGCTACCATGCCCGGCTAATTTTTTGTATATATATTAGTTGGCCAATTAATTTCTTTCTATTTATAGTAGAGATAGGGTCTCGCTCTTGCTCAGGCTGGTTTCGAACTCCTGACCTCGAGCAATCCGCCCGCCTCGGCCTCCCAGAGAACTAGGATTACAGGCGTGAGCCACCACGCCCGGCTCAGAATTTGATTTTAAATATAATGTGTGACCTTTTGATATGTTCCCCAAATAGAAGTATAGCATATGCTTCTGTTTATTGTTAAAGTCAAACATCAAAAAACAAACAAAAAAAGAAAACAAAAAACCCCTCTTTCTGTGCATTTGAGATACTTATTCTTTACCTATATATTTCCAAGAGGCCTATATAAAAGACTACATAACTGACAACTTTCATTTGGATTATGAACAGATATAATTACTGCATAATAAATTAAGTAATCTGGCTTCTGGTGCCATATTTGCAATGAACTCCCTTGAACAACTTTACCTTACTTTGGGCCTTACTTTCTTCATTCATCAAATGAGAACTTTTGAATAGAGCAGGGTTTTCATACTTTTTATCATGAGCCACCAAATAAAATATGGATAGGGACAACTGGGGGTTCATTTAATTTCATTTCATTCTGATTCAGCTAAGACCTCATTTGAAAAGAGTTTTACTACTGAAAACAGTTTGAAAACCTGAAAACCAAAAAAATGTGATTTTAAAAAACTTTCTTTTTAGCACTAACATTCTAAGCAATATAGTTAAAAAGAAAAAGACTCATTGGGGCAAAGTCATAGATGTTGGAATAAGGAGATGATAGTAAGCTTGTTTATGTGAGGCTATGCGTATGTCCTAATTTATAAGCAAGATAATTAATTTTGTTACTATTTAACTCAATTCAAAACCCTGCATTTGATCAACTGACAATTTCTCATAGTGGATGGTTCTAAAATTTTAAGAGCATTTGATGACAGAAATCGATTTTTAATTTGCCATTTATTTCATGGGCTAGAAATAAAACATATATCTAAATTCTATAAAAGGTCAACATTAACTGGATAATTAAATGAAAACTAAATTAAGAGCTTGTGTTCATACCCCAGGTTTGAGAACTCATATATCTGAAGTGAGAGTAGCTGCTAATTTGACAATCGTGTTGCTAATTTTGTTCATTGTATTTAGACCTCTGCTGATATTAAATAGCCTTATAACATCAAAGGTTTCATGATATAAATTATCATATGGTTTGGAATGTTGTGTTTAATGACATATTTATCACAGTGAAGAGTTCGGCTAAGTGCTGAGGCTGGCTAGGCTCTGCATCAGTGCTATACACATGTGATTTTATTTATTTAGAAATTATATTAATTAAAAAGCCAATATAGGCACATTGTAAAAAAAAGTCAAACATCATTGAGATATACAGAATAAAAAGTAATTATCTCATTTGCCTACATCCCAGTATATCAACTGTTAACTGTTTGGTGTGTTTCTTTTTATAAATATACACATAATATACATACATAAGGCCTTTTCTTTTCCTTTTTTTTTTTTTTTTTGAGACAGGGTCTTGCTCTGATGCCCAGGCTATAGTGCAGTGGCATGATGATAGCCTGAAACTCCTGAAGTAATTCTCCCACCTCAGTCTTCCAAGTAGCTGGGACTATAGGCACATGCTGCCATACCGGCTAATTTATTAAAAAAATTTTTATGTAGAGATGGAGTCTTGCTATGTTGCCCAAACTGGTCTCAAACTCCTGGCTTGAGGTGATCCTCATGCATATAGGCCTCTCAAAGTGCTGGGATTACAGGTGTGAGCCACTGTGCCCAGACACAAAAGGCCATTTTTAACAATATAAATGGCATCATATTGTATTTACTATTCTGTGACTTTTTTATTTCCGCTTATAAGGATACCATCCAGAAGGCTTTATATGAAGAAATGGAATAGATACCACATAAGCCAAAAGTCTAATACCATTCAGGTCATCACCAGCCTTTATTTCAGTGCCATAAAAAAACTAGCCAAATAATTTTGTAGAATTAACAAATAAATATGGTTGATCAGTGAATCCTAGGCTTTTGGATGTCATAGAACATTGAAACTTTCCCAAAAAATGTTAGGGATAAACACAGTGTTGCCAAAGTTTCATTATGCTAGGTGGGAATATTTTTTAAAAATCCACTATTACTGGCTGGACGTGGTGGCTCACGCCTCTAATCCTAGCACTCAGGGAGGCCGAGGCGGGCGGATTGTTCGAGGTCAGGAGTTCGAAACTAGCCTGAGCAAGAGCGAGACCCCATCTCTACTATAAATAGAAAGAAATTAATTGGCCAACTAATATATATAGAAAAAATTAGCCAGGCATGGTGGTGCATGCCTGTAGTCCCAGCTACTCGGGAGGCTGAAGCAGGAGGATTGCTTGAGCCCATGAGTTTGAGTTTGCTGTGAGCTAGGCTGATGCCACGGCACTCACTCTAACCTGGGCAACAAAGCGAGACTTTGTCTCAAAAAAAAAAATCCACTATTACCAATATTATTCATAAAGGATAATTTAACTTACCAAAAGTAGGAAGGGCAAGATTTAAAACTGAATGCAATTAACTTTATGAAAACTTACTATTTTCCCCCTACATTTTTATATTGACTGTCAAAACTCTGTTATATCATAAAGTGGTACCAGTTTACAGACCAGTTTACAGACCAGTGTTTATGAAACCACTTTGGCTGTTTCTACTCATTTGGAGGCGGAGATAAGACGATATAGTACTGGAAGGGAGTATAGCAAAGTGTTAGGGGCAGGAACTCTGGGGTCAAATTTTGAGTTTGAATCCTGGCTTTCAATGTGACCTTGGGAAATTACTAAATCTCTCAAAACTCCAAGACCAGAGGAACTGTCTAGCATACTGTAGGCCCAGCTGCCAACCCACAAATTGTTGGAGCTAAATAAATGGATTGTTGTTTCAGGTTACTAAGTTTTCGAGGTGGTTAGTTATGCAGCAAAAGCTAACTGATATACATTGTATGAATCAGACAGATAAGACAGTAAACTTGACTAGATTCATGCAATAGATGCTGGGACTATTACAGGACTCAAACTAGTTCCAAGTGGCTCACTAATATTCTAGGTCAAGAAACTTATACACATATATTTTGTCAAGTCACAATTCTAAGAAAATGAACTTTAGAAATTTGACTTATGACATTTCCTCTGGACCTCTGCCACTAAATAAAACCTTTTCATATTAACATCATTTTCCTGGAATAAATATTTCTCAATAATCATCAAATGCAGGAAACCTAAGGTTCACATTTGAGCTTTGAGGTCTGATAGCCTACATGGCTCAGACTGTCTCTGTCTTATCCGCATCCCCAAAAGATAAAGTCCTTTGAATTCCATTATCTATTTACAATTTTTTCTAGATGGAGACCATTCAGGATATTAGATCTTTGAGGAAACATTAGTGTTTGTGAGAAATTCCAGACTTCACTCTAAAATCATCCTATATTTCACATGAACCAAAGTGATTTCTCTTTCTTATCATGGTCACAAAAGGATAATCCTTATTTCTTTTAACTAACAAAGGCTCAAATAATCATAGACAGGGTTTGTGACATTTGATGCTGGTTCAACTTCAGCTTATCTAAGACTCTGGATGTGTAACACTAGTGTAGCATCTGATGAAGCAACCTATGACTACGGAAGGGTGTGAACATCTCTTCCTTTCCCTTGCACAAACTTGAACTGCTTACCTATGATGAATGTTTTATATTCCTAATGACCAAAGCAATTCCATACTTCACTTGATGATTTTGAGGAAAATTTCTGCTTAAGACATATAACACAGAAGATGTCCTACAAGAGTACAAAGACAGGAAAGGTATTGACATGGGTGGTTTAGCAGTGGGTAGCTGTCATCTTGGTTACCATCAAGTCAATCCTCAGTAGACAGTGGGTCATATGAAGGTTTCGGTTGTAGCGGGAAGAAATGTAAGAAGCAATATATTTAACATTCACCAAATTATTTTCTAGTCTTCTGAGTTAGAGAGCAAAGGAAGAGGGTGGTGCAGAAAAACAAAATCACAAGAATTCTGCATCTCTTCTACGCACAGCACAATGAAACAGCAACTAAGAAGAATGGGAAGAAGCTATAAATGTTTGGAAGCAAACAAAAAAGATGAGGATAGAAAATGTGAAGATAATTAGAGAATCTCTATGGCTCTCAGAAGTATAGACAGGTGCTTGAACATGAAGAGGAAGTCGCATCCTTGTTCTGGAAACAATTTTTTTAAACCAAAATTCTTTTCTAAACATGAATTAGAAAGTGAAATTAATGCTCATAGAAAGATATGAAATAGGAGAATTATTTACATTGTGATTGCTAAATGGCTTGAATCATTTGCATATCATAGGTAATCCTTTCTGGAATAATACATTTTCCCTGCTAAAGCTGTCATGAGAATATTTAAAATAAAAAGTGTTTAGAGGCAGCATAGTTACCTTACTATCATTCAAAATAAAATGTTCCAAACTATACATGGCTCTTAACTACATTTAATGAAGGTTTTTTTATCCGAAAAATGTTGGTTGTTGGGTGAGGTTTCTAGTCTTTTATCTGGAAGTTGTATATATGTGCCTGAACATAATCTGTCAAAGGTGTTCTTACTCTTAGTCTAAAGATGATTTGTAGGTCTAGTCCATATTCCTACAGCTGCCATAAAACATACGACTAAATCATATTAGATTAACACAGGCTGGTATTGACAGCCCAGTGGGAACATATTGATTAGGTCTCCTTTCATGTTATTTGTTATGATTTTTCTTCTCAGTTTCATTTACTGGGAAGACACAGGGGAAGAGATTTCACCAGGAACAATGACAGTGCCTGTCACAAAAATGTTCTCAATGTTTCCATTTGTCACTATGGCAGTGACAAAGAGGGTTCCAAATGAAAAGGCAGACCTGCTGTGACAAAGCACAGCAGGACAACAGGAAGAAATTTTCTCCTGACCTGGGAAATTAGGAAATCATACTTAGAGATTATAGAATTGTCTCCATTTCCAAGGGTACAATCCTAACACTTGGGCTTTTGAGGAAAAATGTGAAAAGATTAGTTCCATCAGAGCTGGCCAGCGACAAAGAGCAAATGTTACAAAGTGCTTAAGACTTCCAAACAGAACAAGGAGGTATGCTTGTAGAGGCTAGAAGGATTTGTCACTGTCACTAAATCCTTGAGATGGAATTATGAATCTAATTTATGTACATTTGGGGTACTCATTTTAAAATTATACATGAAAATCCATGATGTAGTCATGTATCTTTTAACTGGCTAAAAGGAACACATGGCACTTTGGTACTGGGATAGGCAATTAAGCACATGGTAGCTGGAGTGATACTTTATCCAAAAACTTGAAATTTATGAAAAGAAAATTATTGTCCTTCAGAGAGTTAAATTACCACAAAGTAGACTGGAATATAGATATGCAAAGTCAGAAAAGACAGAAATACTCTTAGGCCAGCAAAACTTGAAAGTAACAGGATGAATATATAAACTACTCAAATATAGAATATGTCAATCAGAAAGGAGATATGTTAATTGGGCAATGAAGCAAAGAAAAAAAACCACATAGTAAATGTAAAAGTTGCCACTGCTTCCCTGGAGATTCATGTCCAAGGTAGAGAGAGTCTTCAACAGCTGGAGTTATTTTTATTCCCAGTAAAAAGGCTCTCACCAGTGTAGAGATGTAAGCAGGGGGGTTTAACCAATGGATTTTTTAGTATTAATAGACCATCTCTATTGTAAGATACATGTATCAGGTAGCTTAGCCTGGTGTTATTAAACAGCTGATTCACATTACTTCCCTTATTTAGAGTCCATGCTAACAAAGCAGTTTATGATCTAGCTTTCTGTATCGCTGTAGTGCAATCAATTTTACTGCTTAGCAAAAAGCTCTTGGTTCAAATTCACCAGGGACCACAGTTGTTCGATTCTCTTCCCTTTCAGTTTCTTTCCTTTCTGCAACAATCTTACCTTATAGTCCTCAGAACCTTATCACATAACAAAAGCCCCTCTTCTATAAATGAAGTCATCTATTCAGATAATAGGAAGATTCTCTTTGGTGAAACCAGTTTTTGTCAAGAAAGCTGACCTGTGGTTCTCAGTTCTAATGATGATATTTCCTTAAATGTTTAGAGACGCAATAAAGTCCAGTGAGTAAGAGGATTGACTCTGGAGCCAGACTGCCTGGGTTTGAATCCTGGCTCTGCTACCCTGTAGCTATGAGACTATGGGCATGTTACCTAACCTATCTTTACCCCAGTTTTCTCATCAGCAATTATGTTGTAGCTTGACTCACATTGACAGAATGTGCTGAATATGCCAACATAAGTATTCCATTCATAAACTGACATGGGTGTTCATCTCATTGCATGACCCAGTGTTTCAGGATCTGATTACCCCTAGTAACTGAGTAGGTTTAAAGTGAGAAAAATGGCTATCTAACTGAAGAATGGCCAATTCCTGGTTTTTGCCTGCCTTCTACTTTCTCTATTCTGATTTCAACAGTGTGTAGTGAAATCCAGTGTTTGGAGTCAGATATGCCAGAAATGAATAAAGTGAGGAAGTTGCCAATGCTTACACAAGGGGTTGGCAACCTGTAGCCTGTGGGCTGAATCTGGCCTATGGTCTGTTTTTGCACAGCTGGAAAGCTAAGAAAGATTTCACATTTTCAAAGTCTTGTAAACAATAAAAGGCAAGCAAACAAACAAAACAAGAAGACTATGCAATACAGCATGTGGCTTGAAAAGCCTAAAACAGGGGTCCTCAAACTTTTTTTTTTTTTTTTGAGACAGAGTCTCGCTTTGTTGCCTAGGCTAGAGTGAGTGCCGTGGCGTCAGCCTAGCTCACAGCAACCTCAAACTCCTGGGCTTATGCAATCCTCCTGCCTCAGCCTCCTGAGTAGCTGGGACTACAGGCATGCGCCACCATGCCCGGCTAATTTTTTCTATATATATTAGTTGGCCAATTAATTTCTTTCTATTTATAGTAGAGACGGGGTCTCGCTCTTGCTCAGGCTGGTTTTGAACTCCTGACCTTGAGCAATCCGCCCACCTCGGCCTCCCAGAGTGCTAGGATTACAGGCGTGAGCCACTGTGCCCAGCTGCCTCAAACTTTTTAAACAGGGGGCCAGTTCACTGTCCCTCAGACTAGAGTTTTAAAAAAACTATGAACAAATTCCTATGCACACTGCACATATCTTATTTTGAAGTAAAAAAACAAACGGGCAAAAACACCCACATGTGGCCTATGGGCCGTAGTTTGAGGATGCATGGCCCTAAAATATTCACTCTCAACCTTTTACAAACAAAAGGTTGTGAACCTCTGTTCCACACTCTATTTCTTTTTTACTAACTTAACTGTACCCTAACAGTAAATATAATGAACTTAGGCAAGTGGGATAAACAGATGTTGAAAATCCTCTAACAAAAATCATAACTGCTTTGATGAAGTAGTTTATCATTCTAGCCACAATACAAATGGTAGTCTCCTAAGAATGGCCTCTCCCTCAAAAAGTATGTATGTTCTTGCCTTGTACTGGTAGCATTACAGGTGGGTGTCTATAAGAAAATCTATTGTTGCAGGGCCAGGAAGCTCAGGACCCCAGGGCCAGATGTAGTAACTAATTAGGTCACCATCATATCTATGATGGCCTCATTTGGTATTTTACTGAATGTCAAAGAAATAGAATATTTACTGTTTAAAGATTTTAAAAACTTAATGCACATACAGGGTACAACTTTAAAAGTTTCTAGACTAAGATTCCTGGTTTAACCAATTTCTAACTAAGAAATTATTAGCATTTCCTTAATGTATTACAGAATATGGCTTAATTCAGAATAAAATATTTTTAGCCTATATAGTATAGCTCTAAAGAGTATGGAATAGGAAAATTAGCCACAAAGTACTCTGATATTACCAATAATGAAGATTTTCAAAGCAAGGAAATAAAAAATGCTAGCATAATGGTAAAGTAGAATGTTCTCTGTGGTATATACTCTTTCCAAAGAATATAGGGCATGGAACATCTTTACAGTTCATTTAAGACAGTGCACAAATAGTTCCAGAGCAAGAAAAATGAAAAATTCATGTTAGTAAAAAGACCATTAAAATAATTTTTTTTTTCTTTTGAGACAGGGTCTTGCTCTGTTGCCTAGGCTAGAGTACAGTGGCGTCATCATTGCTTTGCTGCAACCTCAAATTCCTGGGCAGCAAGGAGTTTGAGGGCTCAAGTGATCTTCCTGCCTCAGCCTCCCTAGTAGCTGGGACTACAAGTACACACCACCATGCCCAGCTAATTTTTTCTATTTTTTTTGTAGAAATGATGTCTTTTTCTTGCTCAGGCTGGTCTTGAACTCCTGACCTCAAGCAGTCTTCCTGCCCTGGCCTCTCAAAGTGCTAGGATTACAGGTGTGAGCTACTGTGCCTGGCCTTAAAAGAATATTTTTTTTAAAAAAAACAATATTATGTTAAATCTATCCCACAAACTTAAATAAGTTCCTCACGATTCAAATTATCCTCCAGGGAAAGGGAACAATGGCCAGCTCCATTTGCCTTTTTTTTTTTTTTTTGAGATAGTCTCACTCTGTTCCCTGGGCTAGAGTGCTGTGGCGTCAGCCTAGCTCACAGCAACCTCAAACTCCTGGGCTTCTGCCTTAGCCTCCCAAGTAGCGTGCCACCATGCCTGGCTAATTTTTTCTATATATTTTTAGTTGTCCAGCTAATTTCTTTCTATTTTTAGTAGAGACGGGGTTTTGCTCTTGCTCAGGCTGGTCTTGAACTCCTGAGCTCAAACGATCCACCCGCCTTGGCCTCCCAGAGTGCTATCCATTTGCCTTTACCTTGTCTTGCCTCATGCTATGAGAAAGAAACGAATAGGAATCTCCCTTTGGGCTATCTTTCAGGAATCTAAAGCTTTCTAGGGACCATAACCTAGCTCAATTAACTACACTTAGTAGAAGCTTGGATTTTTCAAAAGAACTTGAGTTAGATTTTAGATCAATCTAAGTCATTGAGCCAAAAATCTTCTAATTGTTTTGATCTTATTTTTGATCTTATTTTACGCATTCCCAAAATTATTAGTCTTTATAAAATTTGCCAGTTCTTACTGAGCCTAAATCAGGCAAAAATTTAACCCTTCTTAGTATAATAAACACACACTATTGCATTAGAGGCAGATGTTTTAACCAAAGGATATCATCCAAAGACATCGTCCTTAGTTATTAGCATGCTGTTTAATATTCACCACAACTTGTTTTGGAGAACAAAAATGTGCTAACATTTAAGCCTGAAGGGCTATGAATGCTATATACTGTACTTGATGCAGCTTGTTTATGCAATTTTCTGACAGATACAATTAATCTTGTGAAAATGACTAGGGTATAGCATAATAGCAAATTATCTTTGCCAAACACATATTTTTCCTGCAGTAAAATCCCCTTATAATACTTACAATGGTAGCATATGGAAAGAACATTACAAGTTATTTAAAAGAAATTAAAAGTTATTAAATTAATAAATCTTGATTATGTGGTAGAACAAGGGTTAAAACATTTAACTTATACGTAAGAATGAAATAAATTAGTCTGTACCTCCAACAAATGCATCTCCAGCTCCATTGGTGTCAATAATTTCTTTCTGGTCTTGATCCAAGACAGCGAAAGCAGTGACTTCACTATCTGCAATTACAACCAAAGAAAGGCAGACTGACTTCTCTTTGTAACACTCAATACAAAATCACCCAGTAAAGCTTGAAGCTCCTTCATCACTTATTATTCAAAGAGAGAGACAGGACATGAGCTCCATATTCTGTATGTGAGCACTTGGGAATTGAGGTGCAAAGTCATCTGCAAGTAGTACTTTTTTATAATTTTCAGCATATAGATGTTGCTGTATGTGTCTTGTGAGAATTATACATACCTAGGTAGTTCACATTTTTTTTGAATGACTGTAAAGGGTAGCAATACCTTTTTGGATAGTACAAAGGATTGAACAGAAACTATGAGCTACAGGAAGTGTTTGTATGGATTGAATCATAGGTCTCTAATAAAGCTTTAAGCCTGACTGCATTCCTGGCAGTGAAATTTTGGACACAGTTAAAGAGCTGTAAGTTAAAAAAAAAAGTATATATTTGTGTATATATACATACACATTCATATATGTATAAAATGAGTCTTGGGTGTTTCTCTATAGAAAATCACAATGGCACAATAAAAACATTACTACTATTCTGTTACAATAGTTCATGCCAATGTCAATGATTACTGATTTTAGCTGGCTGATTATAAATAACCTAATCTAGTTATGTTTTGCAAAGGAGTCACTATCAACTAGCAAACGGGAAAGATAGCACTAAATGCATGGGCAGAACAAAAGGGACTGTGCAGCCAGCTCTAGGACAGTGCTCCAGATGTCCTAGAGCAGTCTGGGCCAGGGCTTGGTTGTTTTGACTATAGAGTAACCTAATTTAATACTTCAAACATGGCACGTAACAGTGGAATGAAGTTACTTGTGATGAAATATGGCCTAGAGGCCATATATAAATGATTGGATAGAATTTCTTATTAGGGGCTGGAACTTCTAAAATCACAAATTTGCATCTATATGGGGACAGATGTGGCTAAAGATTTATAAACTTTGATTTCACTGAAGATCAAGATCAACAGGTAAAAGGCGATCTTGAGAACCTTAAGAATCTTAAAAAGCATATTCTGTCTGCTTTTTGCTACCTGATATTAATGGATACTGTCAACAAGAGATAAACATAGATATATTAATGAAAAAAGACCCTACTGGGCCAGGCGTGATGGCTCACTCCTGTAATCCTAGCACTCTGGAAGGCCGAGGTGGGCGGATCGTTTGAGCTCAGGAGTTCAAGACCAGCCTGAGCAAAAGCAAGACCCCATCTCTACTAAAAATAGAAAGAAATTAATTGGCCAACTAAAAATATATAGAAAAAATTAGCTGGGCATGGTGGCACATGCCTGTTGTCCCAGCTATTTGGGAGGCTGAGGCAGGAGGATTGGTTGAGCCCAGGAGTTTGAGGTTGCTGTGAGCTAGGCTGACGCTGCGGCATTCTAGCCTGGGCAATAGAGCAAAACTCTGTCTCAAAAAAAACAAAAAAACAAAAAAAAATCCTATTGGAAGTATTGATATCCAAGAAGAGGACTCATTTACTTAGTGATTGCTTTTTGACTATATGACTATAGATGCTAAAAAAAACTCCATAACAAAAGCATCTATTTAAACTCTTTTTTTTTTTTTTTTTGAGACAATCTCACTTTGTTGCCTAGGCTAGAGTGAGTGCCGTGGCGTCAGCCTAGCTCACAGCAACCTCAAACTACTGGGCTCAAGCAATCCTACTGCCTCAGCCTCCCAAGTAGCTGGGACTACAGGCATGCGCCACCATGCCCGGCTAATTTTTTGTATATATATTAGTTGGCCAATTAATTTCTTTCTATTTATAGTAGAGACGGGGTCTCGCTCAGGCTGGTTTCGAACTCCTGACCTCGAGCAATCCACCCGCCTCGGCCTCCCAGAGTGCTAGGATTACAGGCGTGAGCCACCGCGCCTGGGCCCTATTTAAACTCTTAAAGTAACTAAACTTTTTACACTTTGTAACACTAGGGACTACATAGCAGTTAACAAGATTTTGATTAATTACAAGTTATGGCATAAATATCCAAGATTAAATTTTCTAGGGAGTATGTAATACATACTGTTACACAGGCCAAGAAAAAAAAGAAAAAAAGATGTAAGCAGATTTTATTAGAAATAATTGGGAAAGGGCTGTAGTCTGATTTAGGAAAAGGTCTGTACCATAAATATTTATAAAGAAATCTAGCTTTATTACTTCCAAGTACAAACCATACTATAAAGGGAACTAACAACTATAAACTATTATATATAAGAACAAACAGGCATTAAATATGTGAAATGAGCTAAGTTAATGACACCATTATTCTTTATAATAGGTTACATCATGTAATAATATAACATGTCTATAAAACATTTTAGATAATATAAGAATTACTAGATTTATAGATTTGAAAATTATGTATAAATTGCAAGTAAGCCACAATTACATATAATTCCCTGAGTTTTTTGTTTGAAAAAGTTATTCATTTTTGATTGCATAATCTTTATAAAATCTAATTCACAATGGAAGAGATTATTTTGAACTTTGTTCTTAAGAATCATGACTTCTTGGTCTAAAAAGCTGAAAATTCTAAATAAGTGCAGTTTACTAAACGTTTTTTTCTGGATGTATGTATAGATCATTGAGATACTTTATTCTTAGTTGTTATCTGAAATTCAATTTCCTGATATGTAAAGCAGAATTGTTTTCCACCTTTATACTCTTTATATAAATAAGTATATAAAAATATCATGTATGCAAATGATGTCACAAATTCAGTACAGGTACAGCTCAGTTTTCATTATTTTCTATATCTAGAGCACTCTGAGAACTTCTTTCAAAATAATGACCCTGAAAATCTGCAAGATCCTTAAATATGTTCCTAGTCATGGAATAAGGATTTAAAAATGTTCAATACTATTTATAATCAATTACATTTTTGGTATGTTCTGTTTTTTTGAAATGTGATGATCTAAGCTGGTTTATAGAGCTATTAAAAAAAATCACACAACTGGCTGGGTATGGTGGCTCACGCCTGTAATCCTAGCTCTCTGGGAGGCTGGGGTGGGCAGATTGCTCTAGGTCAGGAGTTTGAAACCAGCCTGAGCAAGAGCAAGACCCAGTCTCTACTATAAATAGAAAGAAATTAATTGGCCAACTAACATATCTAGAAAAAAAATTAGGTGGGCATTGTGGCACATGCCTGTAGTCCCAGCTACTCGGGAGACTGAGGCAGAAGGATTGCTTGAGCCCAGGAGTTTGAGGTTGCTGTGAGCTAGGCTGACGCCACAGTACTCACTCTAGCCTGGGCAACAAAGTGAGACTCTGTCTCCAAAAAAAAAAAAAAAAAAAAAAAAATCACACAACTAACTAAACTAAATAACATTTACCAGCATGACCTATCCCATAGCCATTCTAGGCAATTTACTATATGACCATATGAAGTACATTCACTAAATCTGAAGATATGCTTATAGGCATGGACATTTTCAGCCAATGAAGCCCAAGACGCACACTCACATGACTCTCATGGGGACCAATTTTCTTAGGCATAAAATGGTCCTGGACTAGCTATGGCAACAAGTAGCAAAAACTAGCTTTCTGCCCTAATTGTAGAAAATGGCACTGTTAGTTTTGATTAAGTACTTCTACTTAGCTTAAGATAAGTCATAGCAATTATTTCTCAATTCATTGCAAACTCTTCATAAAGTGAGAAGGAAAAGAATTAGTAATAATTATTATTCCTATTTCTCAGACTTCTATGAAACCACATTAAATCATGAGCTTCCCTAAGCAGACACGAAACAAGCACTAACAATTCAGCTGATACCAGATTTTGTTTGTGTCATTTATTAGTTAAGACTCTCAGGGTAACCGTCATTCAAAACAATGAAATTTAGCTTACTTAGAATACAAAATAATCAATCTTATACATTCGCCAGACAGTCTATACAAACAAATAATTTATTCTTCACTTTACTAAGAGACAAGCTTCACTGCCTAATCACTTAAGAGGCCAGTCTAGCTACAATGAAAACATCTTCATGCATCTATTATATAATGCCAAGTCAAAAATAGTAGAGATGGCTAAGTTTGTATGAATACAGTCTCTAACTGAAAAATAATAAAAATTCAGTCACTCAGTGCTAAACAATTAGATTAAATGTTTCTGTACTTCTACCTCTAATAAATTAACTATATATTTTAACATATCCATTGAACCTCATGATTATTATAATATTCCTAGACAATTTTATTCAAGGTATTTTTTTAAATTATTATTATTTTTTGAGACAGAGTCTTGCTCTGTTGCCCAGGCTAGAGTGCCATGGAATCAGCCCAGCTCACAACAACCTCAAACTCCTAGGCTCAAGCAATCCTTCTGCCTCAGCCTCTCCAGTGGTTGGGACTACAGCCATGCACCACTATGCCTGGCTAATTTTTTCTATGTAGATTTTTTGTTGTCTGCTAATTTCTTTCTATTTTTAGTAGAGACAGGGTCTTGCTCTTGCTCAGGCTGGTCTTGAACTCCTGTCCTTGAGTAATCCTTCCACCTTAGCCTCCCAGAGTATTAGGATTACAGGTGCACCTGGCCTGTTAAAGGTATGTTACTCTTTTGTTGATATCCTCCTAAATTGTAGAGAAGATATACTGGAAAAGATCCACAGCAGGTTGAAAGGCAGGTAGATAGGTGTTTTTTAATCTCAAGGTAGACTATAGTCACCATCTCTGCCACTACTTCTGATCCAGCATCAACAGGCATGGAAGAAGAGACAGAAAAGTAATAGCAAAAACTTTACTGGAAAGTGAAAAGTATGACTAGGAAAAACAAGAACACTTAAGATTCTTATAAGAGGCTCCTGTATCTTGACCATTCCTTATAATGATGTAATTTTCAAAGCATTAATGTTTTCATTTATTTGTTTTAATCTTTTATTTGGAAATAATTTTATTTTATTTTATTTTTTTGTTATTTCAGCATGTCATGGGGGTACAAATGTTAAGGTTATGTATATTACCCTTGCTCTCCCTCCCGCCTCGAGTCACAGCTTCAAGCGTGACCATCCCCCAGATGGTACACATCTCACACATTATGTATGTATATACCCATCCACTCCTTCCCCTTCCCACCTGCCCGATATACAATAAATGTTATTCCTATATGTCCACTGAGGTGTTGATCAGTGAAACCAATTTGCTGGTGAGTACATGTGGTGCTTGTTTTTCCATTCTTGGGATACTTCACTTAGTAGAATAGGTTCCAGCTCTATCCAGGAAAATACAAGAGGTGCTATATCACCATTGTTTCTTATAGCTGAATAGTACTCCATGGTGTATATATATATATATATATATATATACACCACATTTTATTAATCTACTCGTGTATTGATGGGCACTTGGGTTGTTTCCACAACTTTGCAATTTTGAATTGTGCTGCTATAAACATTCGAGTGCAGATGTCTTTTTTATAGAGTACCTTTTGTTCTTTTGGGTAGATGCCCAGTAGTGGGATTGCTGGATCAAATGGTAGATCTACTTGAATAGATTTGAACCTAAGGTATGAAACTATTAGAATTCTAGAGGAAAACATTGGAAATACTCTTACTCAGATATAGAAAAAATGATTTCATGCTTCGTATGGAACCAGAGAAGACCCCATATAGCAAAAGCAATCCTAGGCAATAAAAACAAAATGGGAGGTATCAATCTACCAGACTTCAAACTATACTACAAGGCTATAGTAATTAAAATATCTTGGTACTGGCACAAGAACAGGGACATTGATCAGTGGAACAGAACTGAGAACCAAATATAAAACAATCCTTATATAGCCATCTAATCTTTGACAAAGCAGACAAAAACATACACTCGGGAAAAGAATCCTTATTCAATAAATGGTGCTGGGAAAACTGGATAGCCACATGTAGAAGACTGAAGCAGGATCCACACCTTTCACCTCTCACAAAAATCAACTCACACTAGGTAAGAGACTTAAACCTAAGATGTGAAACTATTAGAATTCTAGAGGAAAATGTTGGAAATATTCTTCTAGACATTGGCCTAGGCAAAGAATTTATAAAGAATACCCCAAAGGCAATCACAGCAGCCACAAAATTAAATAAATGGGACCTGATCAAACTAAAAAGCTTCTGCACAGCAAGGGAAACTGTCATAAGAGCAAACAGACAACCTACAGAATAGGAGAAAATATTCGCATGCTAGATATCCAATAAAGGGCTGATAACCAGAATCTATTTAAAACTCAGGAAAATCAGCAAGAAAAAATCAAACAACCCTATCAAAAAGCGGGCAAAGGATATGAACAGAAACTTTTCAAAAGAAGACAGAATGGCCAACAAACATATGAAAAAATGCTCAATATCTCTAATCATGAGGGAAATGCAAATCAAAACTACAATGAGATATTACTTATCTCTAGTGAGAATGGCCTTTATCAAAAAGTCCCAAAACAATAAATGTTGGTGTGGATACGGAGAGATAGGAACACTCCTACACTGCTGGTGGGACTGCAAACTAGTGCAACCTCTGGTGAAAGCAATATGGAGATACCTTAAAGGAAATAATTTTAAACTAACAGAAAAGTTCCAAGAAACATAAAGATAACTCTCATAAAACATTTATCCAGATTCACTAGTTTTTAACATTCTGCCACATTTGTTTTATCATTCCTCCTATATATGTATAGTATTATTTATTCTTTCAAACCTTTTGAGCATAGGTTACATAAATTATGCCCTTTATCCCTTAGTACTTCAGTGTGTACTTCTTAAGAAAAAGGATATTATATTAGGTAAGAAGTGTATAGTTCATAAATTTAGAAAAAAATTTAATTTTATCTAATCTATAGTCTATATTCCAATTTTGTTAATTATCCTAATGTCTTTTATAGCAATTTTTTTTCATCCAGTACAGGATTCAGTCACATATTGCAAAAATCACATATTGCTTTTAGTTGTGTTTATTTGCTTTTAACTTTTTGAATAGGTAATGTATTGATATGTTTCAAAAATATAAAAAATATGAAAAGGTATCCTTATAAAATCTCCCTCTTCCCCCTCTCCCATTTAGCTGGTTTCCATGCCTTCTACTTCTAATCTGGTTATCACTTTTATTGCTTTCAGAATTTCTCTATGCATATACAAGCAAAATACATTCTTAATCCCTCCCTCTTCCCCCCCCCCCAAAAAAAAAAATAGGTATCATACTATTCAGGCTACTCTGGGCCATATTTTTTTCACTTGGAGATCTTTCTATATTGGTAAACAGAGAATATTCTCATTATTTTTTATTGCTGCATAATAGTCCATTGTACAGATATACTATAATTAATTGACCAGTCCTTTACTGATAGACTTTTAGGTTATTTTCATTCTTCTATTATCATAAACAATGTTGTGAAGCATTAATACTTTTATTTTAAATAAACCTTAAATTTAATTACTTTGCTTAATAGCCAAGTCAATAATATCATTCCTACTTTATAGAGGGAACTGATACAAGGAAACTAAGTTGTTATGCTAATAGCATGAAACATGCCTATGTCAAAGAACAGGAAAAAAACGAGAATCCAGGAAATGCTTTTCTTTTCATTAGGACACACATACCAGGATATGAGCAAAGACACCCTGCTCAGAGTGCCCTAATAAACAGGGTAATGAAACAGATGACAAACTCTGCTAATAATAGAGATTTATAGAACAATCCTAATTAACAAGGACTTTTGGGGAATGAAGAACTCTGAGTTAATTTAATTTTCTAGTTAACTAAAGAAAAAGCAGAAAGTCTTTTTAGTTGGAAATCTTTCTAACTGTATTAATATAATATAATAATATACCATGACATCTCTGCTTTAATTAGTTTAGTTTATTGAAGTGAATGAAATTTTTCTTTGATAATAGAGAATCCTACAGCACATCTTAATGTCATTATTATGAATATCAATTCTTAGTGTAGTTCCAAAAGGTATTTAATGTAAGTGCTTTCATGAAAAGCAGGATAAATGAAATGGTGGGAAGTATACTAGATTAGGAGTAAAAAACCCCATGGTTTTAGTCTGGTTTTGGCTCGGCTATTTTATTTTATTTATTTTTTTATTTTTATTTTTTTTTGAGACAGAGTCTCACTTTGTTGCCCAGGCTAGAGTGAGTGCCATGGCATCAGCCTAGCTTACAGCAACCTCAATCTCCGGGGCTCAGGCGATCCTCCTGCCTCAGCCTCCCGAGTAGCTGGGACTACAGGCATGCGCCACCATGCCCGGCTAATTTTTTTTTTGTATATATATTTTTAGTTGGTCAATTAATTTATTTCTATTTTTGGTAGAGACGGGGTCTCGCTTTTACTCAGGCTGGTTTCGAACTCCTGATCTTGAGCAATCCGCCCGCCTCGGCCTCCCAGAGTGCTAGGATTACAGGCGTGAGCCACCACGCCCGGCTTATTTTATTTAACAAATATTTATTAAGAGCCTATCATGTGTCAGGTACTCTATTAGGAACTGGGAATACAGATGTGAACTGGACAAATAAAAACTGCTTTTAAGGGGCCTATATTCTAGTGTGGATAGACAATACACAAGGAACAAATGAACAAGGTAAGTTGAGATATGAATAGAATCCACAGAGAAAATAAAACAGGATAATGTGTTGAAGTGTGACAGAGGAGGAAAATGTTACTTCCTCATTGAGGAGGTGATATTTGAGTTGAGACTTCAAGGGCAAGAAGAAGCAAGCCACCTGAAGGTCCAGGGGTAGAAAATTCAAGTGCAGAGGTCCTGGGCTAGTAGCAAGCTTGGTGAACTAAGCCTATTTAAGGTAGAGGTGGCCACTGTAACTACAGTATGGTGAATGTGGGGGGTTTATAGTATTTCATTCTACGTAAAATGGAAAACCATTGGTTTTAAACAGGGGTGTGACACAATCCCATTTTTGATTTAAAAAGATTATTCTGTCAGCCTTATAGAGAATGGACTGGAATGGTGCAGGTTGAGAGTAGGGTCAATGATGGTATTTACCAAGAAACCTTACGCAAATCACAATGTAACTTAAACTCGGTTATTATTATTTAAAAATGAAGATATTACTTGCTGCACCTATTTTCTGTGACTATTACATGGATTAGGTAATAACAACATTATGAAAACACCCTGTCAAATATAAAGCCCTATATAATTTTATAAGGTATTCTTCGGAGCTTATTTTCTTTAATCAGACAATAAATATTTGTTGAATAATAGCTATGAGCTCTTCATACTGTTAGATTCTTTGGGGGAGATGCAGAAGAAATATTAAAACAGGATCTGTCTCCTCAAGTAGTTTAGAATCTAGATGGAAGGAGAAATCTAGCATATGTGAAAGAATTTATAAAGTATCATACAATGTAATACCCATTATAATTCCAACGGGAGTTCAAGGAAGGGGAGAAACAATATGAATTTAATTAACTGGAGATGGTTTCATGGAGAACACTGAACTTAAGCTAGATCTTAAAGATGTGGATAATAAAGAAGAGAGGAAAAGAAAGGTGTGTATGTTCTAGGAGGACTAGAGAGAGAAGAAAGTTTATTTCCCAGGTAAGGCAAAAAATAAAGCAAGATAGGTGGAGTCTAGCCATTTCTAGGGAGACTTTGAAAGCCAGCAAAAGTCTGGATTTGATGCATCAGGCAAAGGAATGCAACTGCAGTTTTTGAGTGAAAAAGTACTGCACCTAGTGCTTTACATAGTGTATTTATAAAGCACTTACATATTCTATTTAAGCATTTATATACTACACAAGAATACTCATATAATTCATTCTCACTGCAATCCCATGTGTTAGGTATTATTGACCTTATTTTATAAACAAAGACATTGAGACTCAGAGTTTGCCAACTGCCTAGGGTCCTATGGCAAAGGCAGGACTTAGGAGCAAAATGAATGGGAGAGAAGCAGTAAAATATGATTCCAAAGTTGCCATTCAAGCAATGGTGCCACCATTTTTTCTGAAAAAAGATGGTCATGGACAAAACAGATTTTGATTAAACAGCATACAGGAGTTAACTGACATTTAAATTCTCTTAAGCCTGGTACTAAATTTGACAAAATTAAATTGACAAATACTCCATAGAGAACAGAGGCAGTGTAACATTGTGGTTACAAGTATGAGCCAGACCGCGTGGGTTGATATTCCAACTTTGCCATTTACTATCTGATAACCAAGTTAAACCTTCTACGCCTCAATTTTCTCATACAATAATTACACGGATTTTGTGAATGGTAAATTAGTTCATACATATAAAACCACTTAGAGCAGCGGTTTCCAACCTTTTTGGCACCAGGGACTGGTTTCAAGGAAGATGATTTTTCCACAGACTGGGGTGGAGAGGGGATGGTTTGGGGATGATTTAAGCACATTACATTTATTGTCCACTTTATTTCTATTATTATTACATTGTAATATATAATGGAGTATACAATTCACCATAATGCAGAATCAGTGAGAGCCCTGAGCTTGTTTTCCTGTAACTAGACAGTCCCCTCAGGGGGTTATGGGAGACAGTGACTCATGTGACAGGAGGCAGAGCGCAAGTGGTGATGTGAGCGATGGGGAGTGGCTGTAAATACAGATGAAGCTTCGCTCGCTCACCTGCTGCTCACCACCTACTTTGTGGCCCAATTCCTAACAGGCCATAGACCTGTACCAGTCCACAGCATGGGGGTTGGGGACCGCAGTCTTAGAGTAAAAGTTGGTATAAAGTAAGCACTCGATAAGTCTTTTTTATGATAAAATGGACAAGAATATTATTAATCTTAAAATAAGACTTTTGAGGATAGGGGATTCAGGTTTCATTTAAAATTACTGCTTCTGAAGGCATGGTTTTGACTTTGTGGACTATCTGACTTGATATCACTGTTTGTGGTGAAGTCTCTTAGTTTGTTCAAATTTTCTTCTAATGTTCTACAAATGTTTCAAGTTAATTCCAGTTGAAGTCTTCAATGCTAAATGTAGACAAATAAGAGAATTAATGAATGGTTGCTCTGCATATGAAAATAGTTTTTCATAGAAAAGTGACCAAGAAAATGATAGACAGAATTACTACTCTAAAACTCCTTTGTTTAGTGTGTCTGGGTGAGTGAATATTTTCTTCTTTAAGCAGTTTCTGATATCTTTAGTAAAGCATATAACTTTAATCTTACTGTAAAAGTAGTTCTCTTTCAACCTGTTCTCCCTCTGCTTCTTTATGTGAATCTGCTCCATTCTCTTATCTATGAGAACTGGTTTCCTCTACTGGTTTAGCTCACAGGTCACTGGTCATCTAGGAGTTGTCTAACTTTAGTAAGGTTCAGTCAGTTGTACACAGAAAAGGAACTAGGGCTCATGGGATAAAACTTGGCTGCCTAGATAAGAGGGCTACAGAAAAGGCAATAATTTGTCTGATGATCCCTAGCATTCAGAACAATGAATGCCTGGCACATTATAGGTGCTCAATAAATATTTGTTGAATGAAAAGAGTCATTTTTCATGAATACAAACCTGATCATGTTATTTCTCTGTTAAAATAAAAACCCTTCAGCCAGGCACGGTGGCTCACACCTATAATCCTAGCACTCTGGGAGGCCGAGGTAGGTGGATTGCTCGAGGTCAGGAGTTCGAAACCAGCCTGAGCAAGAGCGAGACCCTGTCTCTACTTTAAATAGAAAGAAATTAATTGGCCAACTAATATATATATATAAATTAGCTGGGCATGGTGGCACATGCCTGTAGTCCCAGCTACTTGGGAAGCTGAGGCAGGAGGATTGCTTGAGCCCAGTAGTTTGAGGTTGCTGTGAGCTAGGCTGACTCCATGGCACTCACTAGCCTGGGCAACAAAGTGAGACTCTGTCTCAAAAATAAAATAAAAACCCTTCAATGGTTCTTTACTGAATGAAGTCTTAACTCTAGGATATGAATTCAGCCTACTGTTCACACTTCATCTTGTGCCATTCCCTAGCTTGTGGTTACTCTTTGGTTGTACTCATAAGTTCCCCAATAGGCCATGCTTTCTTTTTATTCCTGTGAACACATCAAGTATACTTCTCAAATTGTCTTTTACTCCAAATCCCACATAAGGCCATGTCCTCTTGGCTGTTGTTTCTGACCTCTAAGCAGAACTGATTACTTTCTCTTTTATGCCATCACTTAATCTTCACATACTTTCATGAAAGTATTTATAATTATTTATTTACAAATGTCTTCTCAACTAAACTGTGAAGTCCTTGTGGGTAAGAATCATGACTTACTCTCATTCCTAGCTTTTGATACTATACAGCACAATTAACATTTATTACTGAATGATTATTCCTACTATATTTTAAGTTCTTTGAGACTGGTGTCTATATGTTTTATATTTGATTCTCCCCTGAAATCTAGTGTAGTATGAACTCACTATATATTGACTGATTTTGACTAAGTAGTACATAACTATATACTTCTCTAGCTTAGTTTAGTAAACCAAGTAAGCCAAATAAACTAAAGGTTCTAGTTGTCAATGATTCTGCTTTTTAGAGTTATTAGGATTTAATATAGCATTTTAGATGCTTGCATAAAAGGAAATTGTACAATTGCTTTAAATTCAGAGAGTAGTATGCCATTTCAACAGTGAATAAATTCAACCTTGCATGACCTTTTTCAAAAAGCTTTTCAGAATCTGTGTTGAACACATTCTGGAGAAATCATGAAAATATGATTTGACGGGCACCTTCATGAAAGTTATTTTCTACCATTTTGAAATGAGGACTTGTTTATGACTAAATAAACCTAGATTTAGATCCTGCTTAAAGGTAGAAGGCTCTGATAAGAGGGCTTTGAGTTAGCACTTGGATTGGATCAAACTAGGGCAATCAATCCTGGTGACACATGTGGGGTTCACCTCATGACAATGCCTTATAAATCTAACAAACATCTGTATTAATATGCATGTGATTCTTCTTTATAAAGAGATCATGGATTCTTATGGCTGGGAGAATGGGAAGAAGCATTTATCAGATAATGTGGACCAAGGCATCACAGCTATGAAAAATACTGAGAGACCAAACATTAATGGCTTTCTTAATATTTTAGTGGACTGGTCCTCATCATTGTAGTAGTAGGATAAAGAATATTACTGGTATTCTGAAGTATCTCTTCTAAAAATCATAAAACTTCCTTTGAGTGTACCAGTCAAGATTTTAAAAACAGACATGAACATACAAAGCTATTCTCTGTTTTTAAAGAAGAAGCTATTGATGACACTACTTCTAATCATGGACTTTATTTACATCAGTAAAATTCCTGTTTGAATTGTTGATGGTAGCAATAGAAAATGTTTACAAGTTTAAAAGGAAAACTTGCCTTAGATAAGAGGGGACTGCTGATTCATTTTTTCTTTATGGAGTAGAAGAAATCTTAGAGTGATAGAAGCATTGCTGAAATATCACTGATGTTCAGTATAATCTGGTTTATAGGAATGATAATGACAATATTTTTAAAACATTCTATACTATATAATAAAACTAAAATCCCCAAAGTATGGAGTCAGTTTCAATGGATACCGTGACCATCAAACACTGACAAAAGTTCTGAGTACTATTTATTGTCCAATAAACTAAATTGGATTCACAGATTATGTGTCTACTTTGAATACAGCGATAAACACCACCAGATAACCATTTTATCCAATTTAAGCAGAACACTTTTCTTTATTGAGTAATTTGCCAATCTCTCTTGCAGTTAAAACCAGATTAAAATGTGTAAACGTATGGTTAATTACCTGTAACAAAAAGAACTTCTCAAGTACAAAATTTTACACTGCTTTTAAAGCTTGGCTGTACTCCTCAGAATTCTTTATGAACAGAAGCTGTAGCATTGAGTTTTAATAAAAAAGTTGCAGAAATACTATAAGGATCATACTCATCCTTCTGTTAAAGAAGGTAGAGTTGAGCTGTAGCCTACCTAAACTATCTGTGGTTCAGTAGAGTTTCTGGGCAAAGATACAGTTCTGGAAAAGACTGATTAATCTAAAGAACTAAACTAAAACCAAGATAATTCTGTCCCTTGATGATAGTGATTGGTGGGAGCAGTTCAGAAACAGAGTTCACACCAGCTTATATGAGTTGATTGTGCATTTCTCTTCCCAAATCACCTTGGTGGATTGACATGGTGAGTCATGGTGGGAATATTTACACCATAGAAATTGGAAAACACAACAAACTTGGCTTGCTATGAGATAGTTGTTAAAATATATACTAGCATACCTTTGATTAGGTTCCATCTTTACTACTATGCTATCTTTAAATTGCTATATATTTTTTATTTACCCTAAACAGAGACTGAAAATACAATTGCTATGTTGATACTGCTCAGTATTTCTATCTCACAAATGAATAGTAATCAGATTCCTTTGCAATGTCTGCTGAAAAGTAAATCATCATTCCCCATTTGTCCCTCATTCAGTTCTCTCAAATGAAGTACGCTTAATTTGGAAACTTTTTTTAAATTTTTTATTTGTTTTAGAGACAAGGTGTGTCGCCCAGGCTGAGTACAGTGGTGCAATCATAGCTCACTGCATCCTCCAACTCCTAGGCTCAGTGATCCTCCCACCTCAGCCTCCCAAGTAGCTAGGACTACAGGGGTATGCCACCATGCCTGGCTAATTTAAAACATTTTCTTGTAGAGGCAGGGTCTCCCTATGTTGCTCAGTCTGGTCTTGAACTCCTGCCTTTAAGCAATCCTCCTGCCTCAGCTTCCCAAAGTGCTGAGATTACAGGCATGAGCTCAGCCAATGCTCAGCCAATTAGGAAATTTTTGCAATAGAAAATCCCATAATGGCTGGGCATGGTGGCTCATGCCTGTAATCCTAGCACTCTGGGAGATCGAGGTGGGTGGATTGTTTGAGCTCAGGAGTTCGAGACCAGCCTAAGCAAGAGTGAGACGCCGTCTCTACCAAAAATAGAAAAAAGTTAGCCAGGCATGGTGGCACATGCCTGTAGTCCCAGCTACTTGGGAGGCTGAGGCAGAAGAATCGCTTGAGTCCAGGAGTTTGAGGTTGCTGTGAGCTAGGCTAACACCACAGCACACTAGCCCAGGGAACAGAATGAGACTCTGTCTCAAAAAAAAAAAAAGAAGAAAAAAAACCCGTGATGAGAACAGAGCCAGTCTAGATACTCTTTTTTATTCTTTTTTTTTTTTAACCCATGATGAGAAGAGAACCAGTCTAGATACACTTTTTTTTTTTTTTTTTTTTTGAGACAGATTCTTACTCTGTTGCCCAGGCTAGAGTGCCGTGGCATAAGCCTAGCTTTCAGCAACCTCAAACTCCTGGGCTCAAGCGATTCTTCTGCCTCAGCCTCCCGAGTAGCTGGGACTATAGGCATGTGCCACTGTGCTCGGCTAACTTTTTTTTTTTTTTTTTTGAGACAGAGTCTCGCTTTGTTGCCTAGGCTAGAGTGAGTGCCATGGCGTCAGCCTAGCTCATAGCAACCTCAAACTCCTGGCTCAAGCAATCCTACTGCCTCAGCCTCCCAAGTAGCTGGGACTACAGGCATTCGCCACCATGCCTGGCTAATTTTTTGTATATATATTAGTTGGCCAATTAATTTCTTTCTATTTTATAGTAGAGACGGGGTCTCGCTCTTGCTCAGGCTGGTTTCGAACTCCTGACCTCGAGCAATCCACCCGCCTCGGCCTCCCAGAGAGCTAGGATTACAGGCGTGAGCCACCGCGCCCGGCCTTCGGCTAACTTTTTTTTTCTATTTTTAGTTGTTTGGCTAATTTCTTTCTATTTATGGTAGAGATGGGATCTCACTCTTGCTTCGGCTGGTCTGAACTCCTGAGCTCAAAGGATCCACCCACCTTGGCCTCCCAGAGTGCTAGGATTATAGGCAGGAGCCACCATGCCCAGCCGTGTCTAGATACTCTTAAATTTGTTGTCATATTCATCAGAGATTAGGCCTGCTGTTCTAAGAGTCACTGGGCCCAACTTGGTGTGGGATGCCATATTCTCTTAATTATATTTTAATAGCTGTAACAAACCTTTAGACTCATGGTTGGAATTTTTGGCCACAAAGCCTAGGGAAGTTGGTTGTTTCTTTCATTGCTCTCATCATTAAAGGTTTTGCTATTGTTTTAAGTGCTTACAACTAAACCTTTTTGTTTATCATATTTCTTATTGGAGTTTAATTTATATAAAGCAAAGTGCACAAATCTTAAATGTACAGTTTGATGAGTTTTGAAAAATATGTACTTGTGTAGTTGACATGCTTGCCAAGCTATAGAACTGTGCCATCCAATATATAGTCACTAGCCACATGTGGCTATTTACATGTAAATTCATTGATATCAAATAAAATTAAAAATATAATTCCTTGGTTACATTTGCCACATGTCAAGTGCTCAATAGTGACACAGGCTACCATATTGGACAACACAGATATAGAATATGGCCATCACTGTAGACAGTTCTATTGGATAATGCTGCTATAAATATACTGATCTCAGAAAGTTCTTTTATGTCCCTTCACAGCCAAATTCCTTCTCATTAAAACAAAACAAAAAACAAAAAGCCTAAAATCAGGCATATTTGGCCCACTGCGTCCACCACTGGGGTCCAAAGACTGGCTCAGCTAGAGTATAATTCACTGGCAAAACTTCACCACAGCCTCAACTAGTAACTGTACTCTAAGCCACCAAGGAAATCACAGATACCATTGATCTGGTGTACTGCCTAAGAAATCAGACAAAGATCACACTATTGTAGGCACCTAAAACCAAAGCCAGTGTCCTATTTGACTAACAACATATTAATATACACATGTTCAGGAAAAATTCTCTCATTCAAAAGCAATTTCAAAAAATCAGAATAAGCAACTGTTACATTAGGTGTGCAGATGTCAATGGAAGGACACAGGAAATATGAAACCACCCAAGGACCCCCAAATCACTTAGCAATGAATCTTAATCAAAAAGAATTCTTTGTAATGCCAGATAAATAACTCCAAATATTGATTGTAAAGAAGCTAGTGATATTCAAGAGAAATGTAGAAATCAATACAAAGAAATCAGAAGATCAATTCAGGATATGAATGAGAAATTTACCAAGGAGATAGACATCTTTAAAAAAAATAAATAAATAAACCCAAACAAATTCTGGAGCTGAAAAATTCATTGAGAGAAATATAAAACTCATTCAAGAGCTTCAAGAACAATAGACCAATCAGAAGAAAGAATCTCAGAATTTAAAGACAGGTCTTTTGAAATAATCCAGTCAGATAAAAATATTTTAAGAAATGAGCAAAACCTCCCAGATGCCTGGGACGACATAAAGCAACCAAACTTACAAATTATTGGTAATCCTGAGGGGGAGGAGAGATTAAAAAGTTTACAAAATCTATTTAAGGAACTAATTGATGAAAACTTCTCAGGACTAGCAAAAGAGTTAGACATTCAGATATAAGAGGCCCAACAATCCCCAGGTGAATACACTACAAAAAGGACTTTACACATTATAATCAGAATGACTAAAGTCAAAATGAAAGAAACAATTTTAAAACTAGCAAGAGAAAACTGTCTAGTTCCCTATAAAGGAAACTCCATCAGACTAGTAGCAGACCTTTCTGCAGAAACCTTATAGGCCAGAAGAGAATGGGATGACATTTTCAAAGTGCTGAAAGAAAAAAAGTGCTGACAGCCAAGACTTTTTTATCCTGCCTAAATAAGCTTCATAAATGAAGGAGAAAAAACATCTTTTCCAGATAAGCACGTGCTGAGAGAATTTGTCCCTACTAGACCAGCTCTACAGGAAATGCTCAAAGTTGTCTTAAACATGGAAAAGGAAGGCCAATATTCCTCATCAAGAAAACACATGAACGTATAAAACTCAAAGGTCTAATAAAGCAATTACATAAAGGAGGAAGAAAAGAATTAAATGGTACCACGACAGAAGTTCAGCATACCACAAAGACAAAAAGGAACAAAGAATATATGAAACACCTAGAATTCAATTAATATGTCAAGAACAAAGCCTCATAAACCAAATATTAACCTTGAATGTAAATGGATTAAATGCTTCACTTAAAAGATATATAGATTGGCAGAATAGATTAAAAAACCATGATCCGACTATATGCCATTTACCAGAAACTCACTTTACCCATAGACATATACAGACTGAAAGTAAAGGGGTGGAAAAAGATATTCAATGCAAACAGAAACCAAAAGCAGGAAAGAATAGCTATATTTATATCAGATAAAACAGACTTCAAATCAAAAACAGTAAAACAAGACAAGGTCATTATATAATGATAAAGGTATCAATTTAAGCAAGAAGATACAATGATTCTAAATATATATGTGCCCAACATTGGAGCACCTACATTCTCAAAACAAATATTATTAGACTTAAAAGAGATATAGAATGACACAAAAATAGTGGGAGACTTCAATGCACAACTCATAGCACTAGATAGATCATTGAGACAGAAAATCAACAAAGAAACCTTGTACTTAAATTGGACTTTAGACCAAATAGACAAAACAGACATTTTCAGAACATTCTGCTCAACAACTGCAGAATATACATTCTTTTCATCAGCACATGGAACAAAGATAGACCACATTTTGCGTCACAAATCTTAAAAAATTGTAAAAAACCAAAATCATATCAAGTGCCTTCTCAGACCACAACAAAATAAAGTTAGGAATCAATACAAAATTAAAAAAATAAAGCATTTCTATACATTGACAATGACCAAACTGAGAACTAAATCAAAACAAATCAAAAACTCAATCCCCTTTATAATAGCTGCAAAAAATAGAATACTTAGGAATAAATTTAACCAAGGAGAGAAAGATCTCTACAAGGAAAACTACAAATCACTGATGAACAAAATCATAGATGATACAAACAAGTTGAAAAACGTCTCTTGCTCATGGATCAGAAGAATCAATATTGCTAAAATGTCCACACTGTCCAAAGCAATCCACAGATACAACAAAATTAGAGGCATCACATTACCTAACTTCAAATATACTACAATGGCATAGTAACCAAAACAGCATGGTATTGGCATAAAAGCAGACACAAAGATCAATGGACCAGAATAGAGAACCCAGAAATAAAACCATATATCATATCTACAACCAACTGCTCTTTGACAAAGTTGACAAAACAGATCCTGGGGAAAGGACAAACTATTCAATAAATGGTGTTGGGAAAATTGGGTAGGCATATGCAGAAGAATGAAATTGGATCCTCATCTCTCACCATATAAAAAATTAACTCAAGTTGGATTAAAGACTTAAATGTAAGACGTAGGCTGGGCGCGATAGCTCATGCCTGTAATCCCAGCATTTTGTGAGGCCAAGGCAGAAGGATTGCTTGAGGCCAGTAGTTCAAGACCAGCCTGGGTAACATAGTGAGACCCCCATCTCTACAAAAACAAAAACAAAAAGAGAGAGAAAAATTAAAAATTAGCCAAGCATGGTGGTATATATCTAGAGTCCCAGCTACTGGGGAGGCTGAGGTGGGAGGATGGCTTGAGTCCAGGAGTTCAAGGCTACAGTGAGCTAGACTGTGCCACTGCACTTCAGCCTGGCTGACAGAGTGAGACCCTGTCTGGCAGGGGGGATTGAAGGGAAGCAAGACCTGAAACAATAAGAATCTTTGAAGAAAACCTGGGAAAAACTCTTCTGGATGTTGGCCTAGGCAAAGAATTTATGACTAAAACCCAAAAGCAAATCCAATAACACCAAAACTAGATGTGACTTACTTAAACTATAAAGCTGCTGTACAGCAAAAGAATCAAAAGAATAAACAAACTACAGAATGGGAGAAAATACTTGCAAACTATGTGTCCGACAAAGGACTAATATTCAGAATCTATTCTAGAAAGAACTCAAACAACTCAGCAAGAAAAAAAGAACCCCATTAAAAAGTCGGCAAACAATATGAATAGGCATTTTTCAAAAGATATACAAATGGCCAAAAAACATGAAAAAATGCCGAATATCACTAATCATCAGAGAAATACAAATTAAAACCACAGGGAGGCCAGACATGGTGGCTCACGCCTGTAATCTTAGCACTCTGGAAGGCTGAGGCGGGTGGATTGTTTGAACTCAGGAGTTCATGACCAGCCTGAGCAAGAGCAAGACCCCATCTCTACTAAAAATAGAAAGAAATTAATTGGCCAACTAAAAATATGTAGAAAAACTTAGCCGGGCATGGTGGCGCATGCCTGTAGTCCCAGCTACTTGGGAGGCTGAGGCAGTAGGATTGCTTGAGCCCAGGAGTTTGAGGTTGCTGTGAGCTAGGCTGACGCCACAGTACTCACTCTAGCCTGGGCAACAAAGTGAGATTCTGTCTCAACCCCACCCCCCAAAAAAAAAAACCACAAGAAGATATCATCATACTCCAATAAGAATGGCCATTATTAAAAAAGTCAAAAAACAATAGATGTTGGCATAGATATGGAGAAAAAGAAACATTTATATGCTGTTGGTGGGAATGTAAATTAGTCGAACTTCTACGGAAAACAGTATGGAGATTTCTCAAAGAAGTAATAGTAGAACTACCATTTGATCCTACAATCCCACTACTGGGTATCTATCCAGAGGAAAATAAATCATTATATCAAAAAAATACCTGCACTGATATGTTTATTGCAGTACAATTCACGATCACAAAGACATGGAATCAGCCTAAGTACCAGTCAATTGATGAATGGATAAAGAAAATGTGGTATATATATATATCATGGAGTACTAATGAATGACAAGGAATAAAATAATATCTTTTACAGCTACTTGGATGAAACTAGAGCCCATTATCCTAAGTGAAGTAACTCAGAACAGAAATATTAATGCCACATCTTCACTTACAAGTGGGAGCTAAACTATGGCTACACAAGGGCACACAGAGTGGTATAATGGACATTTGAGACTCACAAGGGGGGCAGGAGAGGGTGAGGGATGAAAATTTACTTATGGGGTACAATGGCCACTACTCAGGTGATGGGTACACCAAAAGCACAGAGTTGACCACTGCATAATATATACATGTTAACAGAATCCAACTTGTATACCCTAAATCTATTATAATTTTTAAAACAAAAAATAACTTCCAAAAGCCATCACTATAAATTAATATTGCCTGTTTTAAATTCAAATAAATGTAATCATATAGTATATGTTCTTTTATATATGACTTCTTACCTCAGTACATTTTTTTACTATTTTTTTTTTTTTTTTTTTTTTGAGACGGAGTCTCACTTTGTTGCCCAGGCTAGAGTGAGTGCCGTGGCGTCAGCCTGGCTCACAGCAACCTCAATCTCCGGGGCTCAGCGATCCTACTGCCTCAGCCTCCCGAGTAGCTGGGACTACAGGCATGCGCCACCATGCCCGGCTAATTTTTTGTATATATATTTTTAGTTGGTCAATTAATTTATTTCTATTTTTGGTAGAGACAGGGTCTCGCTCAGGCTGGTTTCGAACTCCTGACCTCGAGCAATCCGCCCGCCTCGGCCTCCCAAAGTGCTAGGATTACAGGCGTGAGCCACCGCGCCTGGCCCCTCAGTACATTTTTTTAATATAATGTTTTTGAGATTTATTCATGTTATTGGTCCTATCAGTCATCCATTTCTCTTTTTTTTTTTTGAGAGAGAGTCTCTCTCTGTTGCCTGGGCTAGAATGTTGTGGCGTCAGCCTAGCTCACAGCAACCTCAAGCTCTTGGGCTCAAGCAATCCTTCTGCCTCAGCCTTCCGAGTAGCTGGGACTACAGGCATGTGCCACCATGCCCGGCTAATTATATATATATATATATATATATGTTTTGTTTTTAAGTTGTCCAGCTAATTTTTTTCTATTGTTTTTAGTAGAGATGGGGTCTTGCTCTTGCTCAGGTTGGTCTCGAATTCCTGAGCTCAAATGATCTGCTCACCTTGGCCTCCCAGAGTGCTAGGATTACAGGCAGTCAATCCATTTCAAGTGTCCAGTGGTGTGCTGGAGCCTGCTCACATTGGTTAATGAGAATTGATTTTGCATATACAAACCTCTTCTCAAATATAAGTTCAGTGACCTCACATTGGTAGCCTGAAATTAGCCACGGTGGGAGTATTTATACTATGACACAATTACTACAAATCTAGTCTCTTTTTCCTGGGAGCCAGTCATGAAACATTTACCAACACATCATCTATTCTGTCTTTAAGTATCTCCATCAACAGTGATAAAAGCAGAAAGAAATGTAGGTTGCAACTCTGGGATCTGTTTAGGCAGGAATGGGCAGGGAAGTCTAGCTATCATCACTTAAAAAACCTAGCTATATAATTAATAAAAACCCCTTACATTTTCCTCTTTGGTTTAAAACCTAGTTTGAAAGGGGCAATTTTCTAAACAAGAGAGTAGGATGTTCTTTCTGGAATTTTTCATCTGATTTCTTCATTTGACTCAAGGGTCTATCAAAAATGTTAAAGAAGGAAATGTTCCTTTTATATGGGATGTCACTAGACAAATAGTTTCTCCATAATTCAGGATTGCCAATGTCTGTCAGGAGATTAAGAAGAATGGCACAATGTATTAAAAAAAAATCAAGACCCTGTGTAAAACAGGCCAGTATTTGTCATCCAATACTGTACCAATTGTTGGCAATTCCTCACAAAACTGGTTCTGCTAATTACTCCTAGCTGGTACTTCTATTTTCTTCCCCAAAGCATCATTCTAAATGTCTACAACCCTTCTTAAGCCACCTACTAATTCTGAATCTCAGAGGAAATAGAAGTCATGAGGTGTCAAGTCTTTACCATGAGGTGTCAAGTGTAATCTAAAAAACCCTTAGATTAGAAAGACTTTGCTAGCTATGTTGAACTACTAATATCAGGTCATTAAATATGAAATATCCAATTTTGAATCAAAAGTCTAGTTTATTATATCTCAAACAAGGCACAGCACTATTAATCAAAGTGTGTGCCTAAAGTATTGACTCAGTTTTGCCATCATATTGGTAGCTTGGTTATGCTAGCAGCAAAGAAGTCTGGAGAGCAAATGGCAATGAAATAGCAACAGGCATTTTCCACAGTTTGTTGAGAACTGAATATTTTTCCTGGCAAGAAATGGTCCGAAGCCTGGAAGAAGCGGTAGTCAGTTGGTGAATTATAGTGGATGACAGAGAATTTCCAAGTCCAACTTCTGTAATTTGAAGCAGCATTGTTTTTTGCAACATGTGGTCTTGCAAGAAGACTGGCCTGTCTCTATTGACCAACCTTGGCTCCTTAATCGCAAGCATCCTCATCATGTCTTCTAATTGGTTGCAGCAGACATCCATTGTAATCGATTGACCAGGTTTCATTAAGCTACTGTGGATAATACCAGTGCTGGATCGCCAAACAGACGTCATTAGCTTTTTTTGATGAATATTCGGTTTTGGACTGTGTTTCAGCACTTCATCTTTATCCAACCATTGTGCCGAACACTTGCAGTTGTCAAAAAAGACTCCATTTTTCATCACATGTAACAATACAGCGTAGAAATGGTTCACCTTTATGTTGTGACAGCAAAGAAAGGCAAGCTTTGAGGAAATTTCTCTTCTGATGCTTATTTAATTCATGTGGTAATCATACATCTAGCTTCTTTACCTTGCTGATTTGTTTCAATTGGCCCAATTTTGTTGGAATAGTAATGTCGAACCTTGCTGCTAATTCATGCATAGGTTGAGATGGATTCTCTTCCACTACAGCTTTCAGCTCATTATTATCCACCTTGGTCTCAGGTCACCCAAATGGCTCATTTTCAAGATTAAAATCACCAGAATGGAACTTCTTAAACCATTAACGAACTGTGTATTCATCAGCCACATCCTTCCCAAACACTTCGTTGATATTTTGGAGCTGTCTGCGCTGCTTTGGTTCCATGATGGAACTCATATTCAAAAATAACACAAAATTTTTTTTTTTTGAGACAGATTCTTGCTCTGTTGCCCAGGCTAGAGTGCCATGGCGTCAGCCTAGCTCACAGCAACCTCAAACCCCTGAGCTCAAGTGATCCTCCTGCCTCAGCCTCTCAAATAGCTGGGAGCTGGGACTACAGGCACATGCCACTATGTCTGGCTAATTTTTCTATCTTTAATAGAGACAGGGTCTCACTCTTGCTTAGGCTGGTCTCAAACTCCTGAGCTCAAGCTGTCCACCTGCCTCAGCTTCCCAGAGTGCTAGGATTACAGGTGTGAGCCACCATGCCTGGCTCAACAATTATCCCTAGTTTCACAAAAGTTGCTCTAAAAAAAAAAAAATAGAATTGAAAGAAAATAGGCCAAAACATGCGTTTGAAAGAAATGAGGATGTACCTTCACAATAAAAAAATAGAATAAATAAATAAATAAAAACAAGTGTTAAAGGGGAAACGTCAGAGATATCAACTGTCAAACTTAGTACTTAAGGAAATTGGACATTCCATACTTAATAACCTAATATTTTTCCATAGAACAATATAAGAATTAGTATCTTTGTTTCTGAGAAGATGGGAGAGAGTTCATTTTAGGGATACTACATCATATAGCACAGAGGATACTATTTATACTCTAGTCTACACAAATGGCACCTGCTAGACAGACAACAGTACTATTTTTACTTCCTCAGATGACCCAGAAACCATATACAAACTGAGCAGGATATAGCCATCAGTTCTGCAAGGTGTCATTAATTGTATGGTATGTGAAGTCTTGACATTGGTTATACCTGGACAGAAGAAATTTGTGCCATGCTAATTCTTGGAAAAAACAAAATAATGCCAACAAGTCTCTATTTTTAATGTACTGATAGGCTATGTTAATAGTACCCCAAAGAAATAAAAGAAGCAACTGCTTCCCAGCCCAGATATCAATTTGTTCATCTATTTTAATATTTCATCTTAGATAAAAGTAAATGTTCTATGTGAGCTGTAAAGACAACGTAAGTATTAGCAATTACTTGCTACTTTACCATAGTGACTGCTGATAAGGAAGAGAAAATAACCCCTGTTTTGGTTCACTCAATTTGAAAGCCTAGAATTTGAGTGTCTAAAGGTGAGATGCACATTTTCTGATAGCAATAGTATATTCTACATACTCTGAGAGGGAAGAGAACCATATAGGTGCTTTCTACTTTTCACAATCAGGTGTTTTGATATTAAAGGCATGGATTCAGAAATAATCTATTACACCTTTGGGAAAGTCATGGGCACAAGCTGTTACATTTTTTAAAGCATAAATGAGGCTGAGAAATCTGAAAATGCAAACATTTTTTCTAGCATATTTCAAGACAGGGAAGTCACTTGACATCTGACAACTCTTCTTTCTTGATTATAGATTTAGTGGGAAGAATTAGTGGGAATTTAGTGGGAAGAAATGTAGATAATTGTTGAAACCTAGCAGGATGCCTATTATACTAACTACTCAATAAATATTTGTTGATTGGCTGGCAGAGTTTTAAAAACTCTTAAGCTAGCAATCAAGTATATTTTCTGAAAATCTAATTTTTACATACTATTTTAACAAAATAGAGATAACTTCTGTATTTCTTAGATACTTTCTTAGTGGTTACCATGGGGATTACAATTAACATCCTAAATTTATAACAATCTAGTTTGAATTCATACCAACTTAGCTTGGACAGTATATGAAAACTCTGCTTCTATATAGCTCTGTTCCCTTTGTGTTGTTACAGATTACATCTTTACACATGTCTGCCCATTAACATATACTTATTGTTTTATGCATCTGTCTTTTACATCATGAATGAAATAAAAGAAGAGTTATAAACCAGCAGTACTGGCATTTATGTTTACCGGTGTAGTTACCTTTACTGGAGTTCTTTATTTCTTCATATAGTTTTGAGTTACTGTCTAGCATTCTTTCATTTCAGCCTGAAACATTTCCATTTAACATTCCTTGTGGGATGGACCTATTAGCAATGAACTCCTTTAGCTTTTGTTTACCTGGAAATGTCTTTATTTCTCCTACATTTTTGAAGGATAATTTTGTCAGATAATAGAATAACTTCATTCTGAAGCCCATTTTTTCACATGGCAAGTTATATATATTATTGCAAAAAAGCTAACTTACCAAGTAGATTCTCCACAATTCATAATACATTTTAATTTACTGAAGGTCCAAGAAGATAAAATTGTAATGTGGGCAGAGATCAGTGTTGAACTCACGATAGGAAAGCTTTTCGGAAATTAGTTGCTGATTGTACTTTGATAATTAAATACACAAACCTATGATCCTTTTAGACTCAACTAATTATTATCAAATGAGTTTACTTAATTACAGCTGTAAATTAAATGCATAGGGCTGTCTCATCTCAAAATAATTATATATGCATTGTAATGTGAATTACAGAACATTAATTTGTAGTTTATCGATTATTCCCTAAACAGAGACTGGGATTCATTAGGACAAAATTATTATCACAACAGTTTTGATAAATAGGTCCTAGAAAAAGTTCCTGAATAACATTTGCAAACAAGTTCTTTAAAGGAGAGGTATAATACATGTGTCAGAGTTGGTAGTGCACAGACATTGATTGCAAAGTCCCAGTCTAGAAAAGTACGCTCGGCCAGGAGTGGTGGCTCACGCCTGTAATCATAGCACTCTGGTGGTGGGAGGATCACTCAAGGTCAGGAGTTCGAAACCAGCCTAAGCAAGAGCAAGACCCTGTCTCTACTAAAAATAGAAAGAAATTAATTGGCCAACTAAAAATATATAGAAAAAATTAGCTTGAGCCCAGGAATTTTGAGGTTGCTGTGAGCTAGGCTGACACCATGGCACTCTAGCCTGGGCAACAGAGTGAGACTCTGTCTCAAAAAAAAAAAAAAAAAAAGAAAAGAAAAGAAAAGTATGCTCCCTGAAGTATTCAGGTAAAGGCATATACATTAATATCTCTACCCACATTTGCACAGAGCTAGAACTTTTTCAAGTTAATAGTTGAGGCTGTAATTACTTTTCCAAAAAAGGATCTTTTAGCATAAAGATAAATAACTACAGGTCAAACTACTACCTCTAATAAACTAGCTCTTAGCAGATGGAGAATGTAATAGATTCACTATCATATTAAGACAGCTTCTGTTATGTCTATTATACCCAAGAACCACAAAAAAAGGGGACAAAACTCTACATCTTCCTCTAGTCTGTGAAGTTATCTTTATTCCCCTTTCTTTTGTGATTAAAAAAAAAATCTGAGAAGAAATATTTGCTGCTTTAAAATGAAAAGAGAATTATTAACAGCATAAATACAGACTAATCAGGGAAAGAAAACAATCTAACTCTAGAGAGTTTTTTTAAAGGAAATGACTATGTTGATCAAATGGAAAGAAACAGCCCAGTCCAAATGGGGCTTGCTCAATATACAATTTAGTACCTTTTAAGGGGTAGGAGGGCTTTAACCACAAATTAAAATATTTCAAATGCAATTTTATGAACAGGCCTTAGATTTTTCCTTAAATATAAAATGGATTTAAGTAAAAATGTGAGATTTTTGTGTTTAAAATACACAAACTACACAGACTAGCCAGACCCTTGCCTCCCATGCTTTAAATGCACCCACTGTTTTCCACATTTTCCCTTTCCCGCTCTCTGGTGAGACACTTCCCAATAACCACACCAATAACTGTGACTGAGCTTATATTGCTTCCCTTCATTTTTCCTTCGATATTTTGCACTGTGAAACTCTCTGCTGCCACAGAACCTGAAGACCACACTTGATTGCTTACTTACTGTAAATACTAACACTTGCTAGTTAGGAGTAGTGGCATTATCAGGCTTCAAAAGCAACAGCAGTAAAGGCTAAGCAGATATGTCAAAGGTTTTCTCTGCATTTAGAATTTCTAACTTTGGCTACCATAGCTTTTTTTCTCACTTTTTTTGGTAGTTTTCTGCCATCTTCTTTCTTTAAATATAGAGACTTAGGGGAAGACCTTCATATAATAATCCTATTTTAAATCAGCTCAATTTTGGCCTAAAGCAAACATCTAGTTACTCATGATTACTTCTAAAGAACATAACCTACCCTCATGTTCAATGGGTCTATGTTTGAATCTAACTAGTGGCTTCCTCTCATCTTTCATTGCCTTTCAGTCTTTCTTTTTCCTGTGTTAACTTAATCCCCAAAGTGACTGAAGAATTATAAACTGCTATTCCTGTACTGCACAAAATTTCTGTATTATGCAACTCACATTTCAAGGAACTCATATTATTATTAGCCTTGAATCATGCGTTCAAATTCAGTTTAAATTCAGACTATTCTGTAATAAATGACAAGATGCATGAGGGCACTATGATCTAGGCAACCATAATTATACAATTATTGATGAAGTTCCTGTTGATAAACAATGCAAACATTAGGAAATACTATTTTGCAATTAAGTGACGAAGAAAGCTGTTTACTGCCTTCCATTCTATCCTCTGTTAATAAGATTGAAGTTGCAGATGTTCATGTATGCTGCATTGATGTTAAATGGTGCATGATGCTCTAGGTGGTTCCCATAACCTTGCTTTGTTTACTCTGAACTGACTCAATTGATATGATAATAGAGAAAAGAGCTGGGCTGAACTGGCATAATTTGCATAGCCTTGAAATTTGCCATTATTGGACAGCCAACTGTTCCTAAAAGTTCTTGTTCAGTTGTCACTGACAACAATGTGTCAGGCAAACAATACAGGGTGTCCCAAAGTCTCTATACAAAGGAAAAATTTTGTGAAATTTTATAATGAATATCTTGCAAGTTAAGGTACATTTAGCTACAATTTACCATTTTCCATATGAATGGTGACTTTTGGGGCACCCTGTATTTTGAAATTAACCACACAGGTAGGGACATCACTTACTGAAGCTTTTATCCCATCAAACAAGAGATAAAGCTAACATTTTTAAAGCTAACAATTGGGAATTTTGTGATGTGGGGGGGTTCAATTACTATTACAGCAAGTATTAATATAAAGAAAGCAGAATCATTCAGCTCTCACAAAATAGTCACTCGCAGCTTTTTGACACAGGTATAACATTTAAAGAAACACCTTTCTCCCTTTCACAAAATCTGTATTTCCATCTCATTATTAAGTAAATAACTATTATGTTTTACATAAGAAATACAATCTTCAATGTTGCTCAATACTGTACTTTACTCATAAAAAAAAAATCATCATTAAGAGACCTCATATAAGAATAGTAGAAATTGCTCTGATGCATGAAAATAAAATGACACACTAGAGAACCTCAAACACTGAAGAAAAGTGAAAAACTTGCAAAAATATATTGAACAGCAATAGGAGAACAACCATAAATATAATGGAGAACTGGGAATCTCTGAGTTTGGAATTTATGGGCATATATGATGAATAAAAGGATAAAAGATGGTACATGTACCTGGGGATGGGGGGAGAGAATGAACAATTAAACAATTAGGAGAGGAGAGAAGAATTGTAAATAAATGAGAAGAATACAGTTTTGAAACAAAAATCCCAGAAAATCTAATATAGAAAACTTTAGTGCTAATAAAGGTATAATATGAAAAGTAAAACACACTTGTACCACACGCAGGCTGATATTAAATATTTAACTCCCCAAGAGCAAATTCTCAAATGATCAGTTGGATCAGATATGAGATAAAAGAATTTAGAGAAGCACCAGATGAAAGAAACTGTGTATACATAGATTTAATATTTTAAAGAAGGGCATTAAGAGTGGTTTTTAAAAATAAACCCAATTCTTTAGATTGAGTCAAAGTTTGAACAACAATAGCTTGTTTTAACTTTTGTTTTTAGTCAGTTTAAATCCTAAATTAAACTGAGATCTTTCATTCTGAACATTACTTTTATTATAAGAAAACCAGAATATAAGCTTGAAGGGAAACAGGGCCACTGCACATTGTATTCACTGCCCCTTCTTACTGAGCTCATCCTTATGGGAGAACTGTAATCTATTCATAAGGACTATACTTCTGGCTGAGCACAGTAATTCCAGCTACTTGGGAGGCTGAGATGGGAGTATCTCCTGAGGATGGGAGTTTGAGACCAGCCTGGGCAACACAGCAAGACTCTGCCCCTAATATAATATAATTTAATATAAATATAATATAATTTAATATAAATAAATATAAATATAATATAATTTAATATAAAATAAAATAAATTAGCTGGGTGTGGTGGTGCAAACCTGTAGTCCCAGCTACTAGGGAGGCTGAAGCAGGAGGATCACTTGAGCCCTAGAGTTGGAGGCTGCAGTGAGCTATGATGTTATGATGCTACTGCACTCCAGCCTGAGTAACAGAGTGAGACCCTGTATCAAAAAAAAGAGGCAAATTTCTAACAGAAGGAAACATTTTCTAACAATTTAGGGTTTATAAAACTGAAATGAAATGAATCTCCCGGGTTGTGTTTTAGAGGACTCCTGAATAGAGTTGGGAATAGAATAAAATTATCCCCATGGCCCTTTCAACTTTATGACCTTAGGGTTTTATAAGAATTCAGAGTGCACAGGGAAAAAAATTAAACTGAATTTTCTTAGGAGAATAAGTTTGGAAGAGCACTATATGATCCTAGATATGTAAAATTATGTAATAAGTTAGTTGTGCACGTAAGCACTCAGTAGAAAGATATATGGAAAGATAATCACTAAACTGTTAACTTTTCATATCTCTAGGGGGAATTTTAATGGATATTTTATATAAGAGAATATGCCAAAGATGACATCACTAACCATGAGATCAAGTATTGGAACTAAGAGTACTACATTAGAACAGTCATTCTCAAACTTTTTGTCCTCAGGCTCCTATAATACTCTTAAAAAATTGTTGAGGACCCCAAATAGATTTTATTTATGGGAGTTATCATTATTAACACTTACTGTATTAGAAATTAAAATAGAGAACTTAAAAATATTTATTAATAAACCTACTGCATTTTAACATATTTTTACAAAAAAATAACTATATATTCCAAACAAAAATATTAGTGAAGAGTATAACATTTACATTTCTGCCAATCTCTTTAATGTCTAGTTAAGAGAAGACAGCTTGATTCTCATATCTTCTTCAGTATTCAATCTGCTGGTGTATCACACATCTCTGGAAAACTGTACTGCCATTGAGAGTCAAAAAGGCAAATATCATCTCTGGATTATTGTGAAATAGTTTTGACTTCATAGAAGAGACTCCCTGAAAGTGCCTCAGAGACCCCCAATGGGTCCACACTTTGAGAACCACTGCATTAGAGTGAGGGCTATAGCTGTCACTATGCTTGGGAGGGTGGCCCTGCTCACTCTGGACAAGCTGTAATTACTACGCACGTATCAGCTCTGCTGTGCTCACAGCTGTGGCTAGTGGGATAGGCCAATAAGGAATTCATGCTCTGCAGCTTAGAAAATAAAGATCCCAAACAGTGCTCATGGGAAAGCAAGCTGGCCAACAAGAATATTTTAGACTTCTCTAGGTGGGTACCACTGTGTTGTTTATCCCTTTATGTAATAATAAGCCTGAAGTAATTATCCTAATCTGTAGTTGCTTTTTCATTGTTGGAAACAGAAGTAAATTCACTAGACAAACTATACTAGCTGAAGCCTGATGTGGGAGAACTAACAAAGGTGTCCAAAGTGAAGACAAACTGATTTACATGTTAGAATTCCGATAATTGGAGACCAAGATATAAACCCAACTCAAGACAGACAAGGATCTGAAGCCTGCCAAGCATGGAAGTTGCCCCCTATGGGACCACCAAAAAAATTAAAAAAATAAAGGTTTCACTGCCCACCCTCTACTAGGAAAGGCATGATTTAGCTCATTTTATCAGGATGAAAATTAACAGGCCCTTGAGCCCCTCTCCTAGTAGACTCCAAAATTTTGAAGATTTAAAAGAACCCAATCACAAGTGTTGCAGATATTATTTTTTTCTTCCTTAATTGGGAAGGCACAGGGTTTCTCTATTGTAGAGAATTTACTAAAACAGTTTGGTGACAGGGTACTTTTAAATTTCTCCCCATGGTGTTAAATCCTGATAGTGAAATAATATTTTATATTGGCTAATTTCTTTTTTTTTTTTGAGACAGAGTCTTGCTTTGTTGCCCAGGCTAGAGTGAGTGCTGTGGCGTCAGCCTAGCTCACAGCAACCTCAAACTCCTGGGCTCAAGAAATCCTCCTGCCTCAGCCTCCCAAGTAGCTGGGACTACAGGCATGCGCCACCATGCCTGGCTAATTTTATATATATATATATTAGTTGGCCAGTTAATTTCTTTCTATTTATAGTAGAGATGGGGGTCTCACTCTTGCTCAGGCTGGTTTTGAACTCCTGATCTCGAGCAATCCACCCTGGGCCTCCAAGAGTGCTAAGATTACAGGCATGAGCCACCGCGCCCAGCTTATATTGACTAATTTTTAAAAATAGAAAGTCTGAGCCAATGTTCTCCTCTGAAATAAGGTTTGTATGCTATCCCTCAAAGAATTCTTTTAATATGACATTCCCATTACATTAATATCTAGATACAGGGGTTGTAAAACTATGGCCCGAGACCCAAATCTGGCTAGCTGCCAATTTTTATAAATGAAATTTTATCGAATAAAGCTACATCTATTTATTTACATGTTGTTATGTACTATTATTACATAGTACATAGTACATGTTATGTACTATTGTTATGTACTATTATTATACATATGTACATATGTATTATTACATATTGTTATGTACAGCTGTATTCACACTACAGGGGCAGAGTTGAGCACTTGCAGAGATTGTATGCCTACAAAACAGAAAATATTTACTATTTGACCGTTTACAAAAAGTTTACTAACTCTTGATCCAGACATACACTGGATACATTAGAGTGAAAGATACATTAGAGATTTTCTACCCAGTCCTTTCATTTTACAGTTGAGTAAAGTGAGACCTAGAGAATTGAAAAAGCAGTACACTGAGCACACAGAAGACAAGTGGAAGCTTCCTAGCACATGGGATTCCTTCTTTGTTATTTTCTAGCCTATTCATTCCACACGAGGAATACTCTGCCTAAAGCAAGAGTCCTGCTGAGTCTCTTAAAAGCCACATATGGTTTTGGCACAGAAATTGTTTTTTCAACACCTGGGTAACCAGGCTGTGTAGGTCCCAGGAGTGTAGCAGTGCCCTCAGCTTCAGCTCTAGCCAATCCCCAAGGAGTTAGATCTGAGAGAGAGCCACTTCCAAGGCCCTGCCTCATTAGTCCCTGCTGCCACCAATCTAGCTCAGAGAAAACTGATCCTTCCCCCATGTCTGCTGCACCAAGGCCAATCTTGGGTAAAGAGGTTTTGTTCATAGAGGATTTGTTAATTAAGTCATCACTATACTAATAAAACCCCAGAGCTTCAGCCAAAAGTAGTCTATGCTATTTTAGGGTAGCTGAATTTGTATATTTATGATTAAAAGGAGTATGTTCTTTTAGAAAAAACTGATATATTTTTTAAAATATAAAAATAAGATATGGAAAATTCATAGTATTTATCATTTCACCTGCAGCATACTCACTCTTGCTACTTTGATTATAATGGCAGGTAATTTTATATTCTGATTTGTTTATACTTAAAGGAAAGTCCTCAAATCCTAAGTGATGAAATTTTACAGAGTGAATGAACCCATTGTGTTGGTTTACTTTTCATCTAACACAACACAACTGAAGATAGTCTGAAGTTGCTATGTTATTTTTAATGATGGCATCAAATAAACAACATACTTTACTTATTCAGGTTGTTTTCATTTTTTTAGTATTATACATAAAGGTAACATGAATGTCTTCACATGTAGATGCTCCCATATTTTTGATTACTTTTATAATTAATTCCAAGAACTGATATTACTATATTAAAGGGCATAGTTTTATCAATTTTTCCGCTAGCAATATTATCTACACTTTTTTTTTTTTGAGACAGAGTCTTGCTTTGTTGCCCAGGCTAGAGTGAGTGCTGTGGCGTCAGCCTAGCGCACAGCAACCTCAAACTCCTGGGCTCAAGGTATCCCACTGCCTCAGCCTCCCGAGTAGCTGGGACTACAGGCATGTGCCACCATGCCCGGCTAACTTTTTCTATATATATATTAGTTGGCCAATTAATTTCTTTCTATTTATAGTAGAGACGGGGGTCTCGCTCTTGTTCAGGCTGATTTCGAACTCCTGACCTTGAGCGATCCGCCTGCCTCAGCCTCCCAGAGTGCTAGGATTTCAGGCGTAAGCCACCGCGCCCGGCCTCTGCTAGCAATATTAAAAGAGCATCTGATTGATCACATCCCAACCATCAAATAACAATTCTTTAAAAGATTATCCTATCTCACATATTCTAATTTCAACTTTACTGAAGTCCCTATGTCTTCTAACATATCTGGGTTTAACCTACAGAATTAATCTTCAATAACTACAGCTCACATTGGTCTCAACCACAGCCAGGATGACATTGCCAGAAAGCCATTAATAATCTGATTCTAAAAGGAAAGCTCATTAATAAAAGCAAAAGCGTACAAAGGTTAAAAAAAGTTTTATTGAAAGTATTTGTTATGATACGGGACACCTGAGACATTGATCTTTCTACATCTCTGACAAGGAAAAAAAAACTAATGTGGTATTAATATGTTATAAAACCTGCTTAAAATCCTGTTTAACATCCACTCCACAGATACCAATTCAAGAAAAATAATCATCCAGAATTAGCACAAATTCACAAATACACAAAATCTATACCTTAATAAAGTATACTGCTTTAAAGGAGTACTGTAGTTAAAAATCATGACACTCAATTCATTTAAACTCAAGTAGTCTAGATTGCTTCGAGTTGTGTATATATATTTACAAATAGCCAACTCTTTTTTATATGGATAATGATATAGGACTTAAAATAGTATATCAGACCATTTCAAGATAAAATTAATTTCTCTTATTAACATCTTTATTGAAGCATGATTGACATACAATAAAGTGTACATATTTAAAGTGTACATTTTGATAAATCTGAATATGTATACACCCATGAAGCTATCACCACCATCAAAATAATGAACACATCCATCAATTCTGAAAGCTTCCTTGTGGTTCTTTGTAAGCTTCTACCCCTTTCTGCCCTCTAGTTGCCAGGCAGCCACTCATCTAGACCTGTAGTATCAGAATTTGATTTGGATTTCTAATCAATTACCCTCTAATGATTCAAGTAACACTGCCTGTCCCCAGTAAGTTTTGTCTCCATAAACGGATATGTAATTTGAACAACATAGGTTACTTTCTAGGAAAATTTCTGAACTACAGATTCTTTGGATCAACATCAACTTCAAGCATTCTGCTAAGCAACGTACCAGTCTTCTGTGGAGACTGACAGCCTTGTCACACATTAACATGTAATTATAGGCTTCTAGTATTACCTGATGATTGGTGGTTCTTGAAACAACAGTATTTCAAAACAAATGAGAGAAGAATTAACTTGATTATTTAGAACCAGGCATTTGGAACATTCATAGTAATTCTGTTTCTTTTTCCTTCAGTTATGCTATATATTTAAAGATTTTTCTTCTGAGTTAAGAAAAAATAATTCATACAAGAGATTTTTTTCTTTTAGTTTGTAATTTTGAAAAAAATTGTGCCACTGGTCAATATCAATTCTAGATGTTCATAAGAACCTATGATTAACATTTGATATTCAGAATTCCATTGATGAAACACATTTAGTGTCATCTCTCTCTCTCTCTCTCTCTCTCTCTCACACACACACACACACACACACACACACACACACACACACACACACACACACAAAAGACCTCCTAAGTATTTGATATCCCCACAGATGAAAAATGTCTATAAGCCATGTAATTCTTAACACCAAATTTCTTCTTCTAGTCACTTAAATTTAATTTAATTTAAATTTAATTAGTCACTTAAATTCAAAATATTAAGGTCATCTTTGTCTTCTTAGTCACTAAATCTTCTTTCATGATGTCTTTGGCCTTTAGTAATGTGGCCCTTCTTTATCTTTCTGGCTGGTTGTAAGAATGCTTACTGTGCACATAATAGATACACTGAACTATGTCCCCCCATGAATGATGCTCTACTCTTCTTTGCCTATGACTTTGTACATGCTGTTTGTTCTTCCTAAAATGTTGTGCTTTGCCTTCTTTATCTGGCAAACTTTACTTATATAATGTTAAATCTTGTATATGACATGTCTTAGACTCCTCCATACTATTAGCTACTCCCCGTTCTTGCGTCCTTAACATTTTAAACATTTATCATTATAGCTTTTCCTACAATGATTTGTGATGATTTCCTTACACCTATTTGTATTTCATATATTGATTTCCTTGAATGCAGAGATTACCATGTACCTAACCAAGTGCCTGGAACAGAGTAGGTCCTCAATTCCTGTAAGATGCAATGAATAAATTTTATTGCCTTCTTTTCTATTAGCTTGCCACCATTCTATTTCAAATTCCTATTGGTGCATATCTAAATTGTTGCTTCCAAACTGGTCTGCCTAGTTATAACCTCTCTTTCCTCCAGTCCAATTTGTACAATAGCATAGAATTATATCTCCTAAACATATTATTCCTCTGCTCAAAACCCTTCAATAGTTTCCCATATCCTTTCACATAAAACCTAATTCCTTAGCTAAGCACTCAAACTGGCATATCTATATGTAATAGGTTAAATAGTGTCCCCCAAAATTCATGTCCACTTGGAACTTCAGAATGTGACCTTTTTTGGAAATAAGTCTTTGCAGATATAATTTGTTTTTTTTTTTTTTTTTTTATTATTATTTTTTTTTGAGACAGAGTCTCGCTTTGTTGCCCAGGTGCAGATATAATTTGTAAAGATGAGGTGATAGTAAACTTGAGTAGGCCCTCTATCCAATTACTGGTGTTCTTATAATAAAAGGAGACAACACAGACACACACAGGGGAAAAGGCCAAGAAAAAGGCAGATATTGAATTGATACAGCTACAAACCAAGGAAAGCCAAGGATTGACAGCCAGGAGCCACTGATAGCTAGAAAGAGACAATGAAAATTTTCCTAGACTCTTCAGAGGGAGCATGGCCCTGTTGATATTTATTTTAGACTTCTAGCCTCCAGAACTGTGAGAGAATACCTTTCTGTTATTAATATTTTAACCACTCAGTTTGTGATAATTTGTTATTGCAGCCCTAGAAAACTACTATGCCATGTGATGGAATAATATATGGCAACAAAAAGAAGTAAAATACTGATATGGTATAACATAGATAAACCTTAGAAACATTATAGTAAGTGAAAGTAGTCTGACACAAAAGATCATATATTGTGAGAATCCATTTATATGAAATTTCCAGAATAAGCAAACGCATAGAGACAGAAAGTAGATTAGTGCTTGCCTAGGGCTGGGAGAGGTTAGGGAAAACTGGGAAGAGATAGTTTCTTTTTGGGAAGATAAAAATGTTCCAGAATTGATTATTTAATGGTTGTACAACCCTGTGAATATGCTAAAAAACACTGAATTGTATACTTTAAACAAGTAAACTGTACAGTATGTGAATTATATCTCATTGATACTGTTAGGAGAAAAAAAAAAGAAATACAGGAAAGATCAGAGCCAAAAACTGAGACTGGTTACCAATAAGAGGTGAGTGGAAATAGGATGAGAAGAATGGGAAAATGGGAATGGGAAAGAAGGAAGGAGAAGGAAATGACACTTGTCTTAGTATATCTTTGCGAATAGTTCTTGACTTTTAGAACCATGGTAATTTTCTATATACTTTAAAAAATTAATCAAAATTAACCAGGATGTATGGGAAACTCTGTGGTGTTTGAGTAGATGATATCAGTATGAATTCATGTTTTAAAAATATATATACGGGCAGGGTGTGTTGACTCATGTCTGTAATCCTAGCACTTTGGGAGTCCAAGGCAGGAGGATTGCTTGAGGCCAGAAGTTTGAGACCAGCCTGGGCAACATAGCAAGACCCTGTCTCTGCAAAAAATAAAAAAATAAAGATTAGCCAGGTGTGGTGGCACACACTTGTAGTCCCAGCTACTTGGGACGCTGAGGCAGGAGGATCGCTTGAATCCAGGAATTTGAGGTTGTAGTTAGCTATGATCGTGCCACTGCACTCCAGCCTGGGTGGCAGAGTAAGACCCTGTCTCTAAAAATAAAATAAAAAGTAGATAGATAGATAGATATAGGAATAGAAATAGATGTGTGTATACAGTCATATATTTCCTAATCCTATCCTGAGCCTAGAAGACAATCCAGTAGCAATAAGTACACCTAATATCAATAAAGGAAACAGGACTTCTTAGAGAAATGGCTGACTCCATGGCTGGCACAGGGAAAATAAAAGATGAGCCTGGAGGTCTTGTGGTGACAGAATGTAAGGAAGTCAAAAAATGGTGGAAGAGCACTGGAAGTTCACAAGAACCAACCTGAAGGTTCTTCCAGTGGCCAAACTAGGACAAATTGAGGAAGAAAATAAATAATGATAATATATTTTAATCTACAGAATAAAATATCCATGAGTCCATTTAATATAATAAGTAAAAAAATGAGGGAGAAGGTAAAGCTCTTCCTGATAGAATTTCAATTAATGAATGTATGAGGTACAATAAAAATTTAAAAATCATTATTTGGCTAATGCCACTATAATAATTATCATAGGTAAGATTAATCAATGGACATATGGAAGATACATAATCTCAAATTATCTCCCTCAGAGATATTTATTCATTAAGAAGAGAAAAATACTAACTTTACAATGAAGAAACCTGGCAGGCACCACCTTCACCAAGTGAAGTGAATCAAAGTCAACATCACCACTAATGAGGCTAATTGATATCATATGTCTCTGGATATGATTCACTGAGTATAATATTATTTCTGTGATATTCTTGCCAAAAATGCATAACGTGAATTTAATCACAGGAAAACATTAGTCAAACACAAATTGAGAGACATTTTACAAAATAACTGGGCAATACTCTTCAAAATGTCAAAGTTATAAAAGGTACAGACAGACTGCCAGATCGTAAGAGAGTAAGAGGACATGATTATTACCTACTAAATGTAGTGTAAGATCCTGGATTCTATCCTGGATGAGAAAAAAAAATAATTACTGGGATAACTGGCAACATCTGAATAAGGTCTATAGCTTTAATAATAGTATTATATCTATAGTAATTTTCTGGTTTTAAAATTTTATTTACTATCTATACATTTTTAATTGGCAAAAGTGTATATATTTATTAACTTCCTGGTTTTGATGATTGTACTCTGGTTATATAAAATGCTAATATTCAGGAAAGCTGAGTGAAGAATATATGGAAAATCACTACTATTTTTACAAATTTTTTGCTCCAAAATGAGAAGTTAAAATAAAAAATTTGAGATCAATGCTATGATGAACATCCTTACATGTAAATCTTGGTGCATATGCTAAATTATTCCATAGGATTAATTCCTGTAAGTTACTGAGTCAATGGATATGCATATTTTAAGGCTTTTGATATGCATTCTCAAGCTGTCACCAAGAAAAATTGTACACCAAAATTTTTCCCATTAGTAGTGGGTCTTAATTTTTCTCAAATTTCTAAGATGTACCAGATCATATCTAAGGTCATTTCTAGTATTTATTTGCATCAAAATCTCACTTACATTCCACAAACCAATTACATATCACTTTTAAAATATATTGTTTCTATGATCACCAGTTTAAAGGGAACTAATGCGTGCATTTTCTGTAGTATGTTTTTTGGTATAATTTACATAATCCTTTCTATATACTGTCTTCTTTTGCTTTTATTTTGAAACGTTTTGAAGACTTTCTTTTTAATGTCGCCTTTTTATTTTTTTTCTTTCTTTTTTTAAATTTTAGAGACAAGGTCTCGCTCTTTTGCCCAGGCTAGAATGCAGTGGCATCATATAATATCCTCATAGCTCGCTGAACTCCAGGGCTCCAGCGATCCTCTCACCTCAGCCTACTGAGTAGCTGTGACTACAGACACATTCCACCATTCCCAGATAATTTATTTTCTTTTTCTTTTTTTTCTTTAGAGACAAGGTATTGCCATGTTTCCCTGGCTGGTCTTGAACTCCTGGCCTTCAGCAATCCTCCCACCTCAGTCTCCTGAGTAGCTGGGATTACAGGACCCATGCCCAGTTTTTAGGTACTGTCTTCTGGTGTACATTTCACCTGCCTTACTTGGTATAAGCTCTTTCAAATGAGGGCCATATAACTTTGTATCCAATATTACTCCAAGTATGGTATACACAGCAGTGGTTCAATTTAGCATAAAAAAGTTACACAAGTGCAACTGGCTTCCTGCCATAGACACGTTCAGATACCTTATCTGCTGACATTTCAAGTCCCCATTTTGCTTGCATGTGGCTTTCATTTTTGCTCTGCTTATCTTTCCCAGGTCTTCATAGTTTAGGTTGCACTTACAGAGTTGGATATCAGCTCTAAGCTAGTTCCAACAAGGGCAGAATACAAATCATTATTAGGGTGCAGAATTATTTCAGACATCTAGACATAATCTGTGATGACCCAACTGTGACTGTAAAGCTGTATCTCAACAGCTCCATCATCTGTATTAAGTTTTTTTCAGGTCCTGCTGGGTCTTACTGACTTTTGTATTCAACAGAACCACTATGCCTCCTTCTTGGACCAATAATCTAGTTTACTACTATCTAATTTCGGACAGCTTTGGCTTGTGAACTAAAAAACAACACAAGAGGTCAACCATCAGCTAGATAAATGGGTCCAAAAAAAAAAAAAAAAAGAGGTCAACCAGAACTATGGTTGGTATGACTCATTTGCAGAAAAATTATCACCTCAATAACAAATAGATATTTTTATTTTTCTCTCATAGGTAAAATCCAGAATAACTAGAAGGAAAAATCTGGCTATGCTTTGAAGCTGAAGTGAGGCTACCAAATACATAGTAACACATGGAAAGCTGAGTTGCAAACAGATCCCAGATTAAATGTCAGGACTGTCAATGGTGACAAATGTCTCTATGCTTTATAGATAAGCTTACAAGTGTCATGCTGGGTTGGGTTCTTACTATCACCTGTCAAAGAAACCTAATGACCCCATTATGATCCACTTCCTATGCTCAAATACCAAGAAGAAAGCTTCTAAAACCTTTACTGCAGCCAACTATTCAAAAGGAAATTATGAATTCCTTTTTCCTCCAAAACTGCTTTGTATTTAAAAAATGCTCAATCAAACAAATCTGAATATGTAGAGCAATGTTAAGACAGACATTGATAAACCCAAAGCCATTTAAAAGAAAGCTTTTTTGATTACCCTGTGTGCCAAATTCACTAAGTAGCTAGAGCCAAGGCTCTAAAAAGCTTATTATATATATGGATTTGCTATGAGGGCTTAAAACGCTTTGATAGATCCCAGAATAAATGAATGCAAAAATACTGTTTATTTGATCATAACAAATGGCAATGTTGATTCTTCACAGTAATCATGTAATGATTTCTAATTTATGGTAGAAATAAAATGATAAATCTTACTGCCAGACACAGAAAGTCAAGGCCATAGTTTATGTTCCACAATTTATGGGAATATTCAGATTAGCAAGCAGTATAGACAGAAATATGAACCTTATAGGGATCCATATAACTATTCCAGGGAACTAGCCATTGCACTCTAGCTCTCCACCCATTGTTCCTCACCCAATCTTCCTTAAGACTTAGATACTCTCTAGATAGTTAAACAATATCTGGAGGAAACAAAACAATTTTAAAATAATTCCTTCATTGAAATTTGAGTCACAGAAGGAATGATGTTCCATAGAAAATTCAATCACAAAGATTTATCTAAAAATTTTCATAAAAATCACTTTGACTCATTGAATATAATTACATTATACATCTTATAAATGTAGACTCTTTAGTGAAGATATATTTCTACTGCTCTAATTTTCAGGTGATTCTACCATTTATTTCTTGACCACTAAACCAGAAATATTTCCTGGAAGTAGAGACATTTTTGTAAAGTTAACTGCTGCCTCTATGTGGATTTAAAATGGGATGAATATAACTTATTTTCTTTTAAACATTATTTTAAAGTCCTAACTTCCAGACTCTATTATCAGAATTTCTATAATTTTATTAGCAGCTGTAGTATCTCCTAATTTAGTATCAACTATGAATTTTATTAATGGGTTATTTACTTTTTCCTTAAAGAAAAAAAGTGCTCAGGTGCAGTGGTGTACACCTGTAGCTACTTGGAATACTGAGACAGGAGGATTGCTTGAGTCCAGGAGTTTGAGGCCAAGGGCAACAGTGAAAACTCATCTCAAAACGAAAAAAAAAAAAAAAAAAAGTACAAAAAAATTGCTTAATAAAATCTCATCTAGTAGCAATTCTTTTGGCAAGCACTTTGGTATAAACTTTCTCCATGACTGAATTCATTAGCCTTTTACATTAGTCTTTGTTTATCATCTTTAAACCAAGCCAATCTTTACTAATTATCTAAGGCAATTTCCCTAGAGCTTTTAGCATAATTTTTCTCTACAATTTTCCTAACCCTGTCATATTTGTCTCACTCTAACCCCATGGTATTGTTCATCACTAATACTTTTTAGAGGAATTATTGCAGTTTTTATCCTTTAGCATTTAATTTAAAAGATTTTCATCTTTAGTATTTATTGGTTCCTGTGAAACAAGATTACATAAATAGAAGTGTGATTCCTTTCTTTTATGTGTTTCTCAGTCCACAGGATCTCTTCTTTCTCTGTATATACTTTAAGCACTTACTCATGTATTATCCAGCATAGCACTCAAGACCCATCATAAGTTACCATTTCATGCTTACCCACACCTCCTTCCCCAATAATTCTTGTTCATTATAACACATCATAGCCTTTCAGTACTCTTAGCCTTTTGCCCTTATTACTTCATTAACTTTGGGTACCTTTGTAATTTCAACTTGCCAAAATTGTAAGGATTCTTCAAAGCCTAGTTCAAACATCACTTGCTTTGTGAAGCCTTCCCCAACTTCTTGTTCCTTCTGCTCTCCTACAAATATTGGTTCATAAAAGTCATATACCACTTCTCACAATGCATTAGTGAACTATGTCTCTCCTTCTAGATTTCAAGATTTATCTTTAGAACCACAATTTCTGACACAGAGTACGCACTCAGTAAAACCATACTCAATTGAATTTATTTGTGCTGTCACTTTATTGCTTTAAACATGTGTCTTGCTTCTCCAATTGGTCCTGCTTGAGATTAGAGATTCTCAGACTTCTTTAAGTTCTATATTAACTGGCATATTCTTAGCACATGATCAAGAATATTTTAACTAAAAGAAATATTAGAAAGAACACAGTTAAAAACCTCAATACATTTTACCAAATACCTTTGTTTAAATATCCATAATGATTAGTGTGACCATATGGACTGGTTTGCCCAGTACTGTCCTAGTATAAGCAATAGCATCCCCTCTTTCACTCTTGGAAGTACCTGAATTTTGATAATAAGTTATATAGTCATCCTAGTAGTGAAAGCTGCTTACTTCCTCTCAAGTACTGGACAGCTGAACAGTTCTAATTATTGTATCTTTTGCATTATGGAACGTGTAAATCACCTATTGAAAAACCATTTTTTAAAACTGTCCCTTCATTATGGGTGGGTAAGAGGTAGAGTTCTAGGACTAGAGGAAATAATTAAGAATACAGGTAAAATTTGTCATGATAAATAAATTGAATAAAAGTAAAAATGCCAAATTATTAATTTAACAAAAGAATTTGGACGATTTCTTGGACACTTTAGAATTGTTTATTAAACTAGAAAGGCTCTAAACATAAGAATTTAAAATAGCTTAATAATAGTAGAGAAAAGCTAAATAAACTTTCTGGGGCAAGACTTGGCAAAGGGGGGATAGATAGAACCTTAGAAATAATGGCTTCTATTGGGTTATTTAAAAAATTCAGTGAACGGAAAATGATGTGAGCTTCTAAAGTGGTTGAAACATCATACAGCATCTTGGTTAAGTTTTAAAAGAAATAAGGAAACAGTTAAGTCTGAATTTAAGTACAGTTTTTAGTATTCCGTGCGCAACCAGTTTATTCCTTTTAACCGAGGAAAATTTTAGCTGTTCAGTTATCTGAATCAGACTTTTCTGCTACACCTCCAAAGATTTTTATCTGAGCCAAAAACTTGCATGCAGTATTTCAGCCAAAAGAAAATTTTGCCGCCAAGTTGTAATGCTCTGAAAAATGAATTTTAGATTCTAATTGAATTTCAGAAGATACACTGACTGGGTACAAACAATAATTATTCTGGAAAACATTTGGTAATATACTTCTTTAATTAAATATCCATTTGTGTTATATTTTCAAGAGCTTTTGATTATAGAAATTGATTATTTGGAATTTTAAAAGAAGATGGATATATTCTTTATGAACCATTAACCTAATGTATACACACATATCTATAAATGTGTAGGTAAATGTCACTATCATCTAAATATCCATTCATGCATACAAAATGCATTTATAAGATATGCACATACAACTCTACATCAGAAAGTTTTCCAGCTCTAACAAATTCAAACTAAAGAGAAGTCTTAGAATTAGAGCTTATTTGGCAGAAGATCTGAGAAACACAGTTAACCAAATATGAATTAGATCATATAAGGACATTTTCTTGGGTCAAGGGGATGTATTTCTACAAGAAGCTTTATCCTACTCAAGTCTATTGGCATTGTGTAAAGACAAGGCAGCCAGTGATCCTTTAAATATACATTTTGATGTGTACTGTAAGCCAAGGCTTTTTAACTTTGGTGAAATTAATATTTTGAGCCAGATAATTCTTTGTTGGGGATGGCTGTCCTGTGCATTATAGGATGTATAGCAGCATCCCTGGCCTCTACCCACCAGATGCCAGTGGAACATCCAACTCCTCTCCAGGCCAGTTGTCACAACCAAAAATGAGGGGAAAAAATCATTCCTGATTGAAAACCATGGATGTAAGCAACATGGTATACAACATGGTATAGACTAGACTATATATTAGACTAGACTGGTATTTAAGAGAATGGGCTCTAATATGGCTACCTTTGTCTCTAATTTCAAGGGGTTCAATAAAAAACCCAATCCAGCAATTCTCAAGTGGAATATGAAGAATAGTATTCCTAAATCACCTAATGACCTTATATATTAATAACAAATAAATAAGCCCACTTTAACTTTCTCTATATTTTTCTAAACCAACTCCCATACTAAAAACAGGTAGGAAACTTTAGAAAATAAAAAAATAAAAAAGGAAAGTATGAGAGAGCTGCCAAGGTAGCTAAAACTTGGTAAGACAAGATTCCAGAGAGAAAAGAATCTTAAAGAGATAAGCTAGTATTCTAAAATTATTTTTCCCCTCAGGCATTTGCAAATTCTTGTGCTGGGTGAGAGGCTAAGAATCTGGGCAATGGGGCTATTACTGAGAAGCAAAGAAGTCAACAGAACCTTTGGCAATCTCTAGGGGTTGTGAGACAAAAATTGGAGTGTGGGACTGTCAAGGCAGTTAGAATTAAGGGTCATCCTGAAGAGGAGGGGAAAACAGTGAGGTAAGTCTGATACTCAGGGGTTTTCCTCTTGAGGGATTTGCCAAATTTGTCACATAACACAGGACAAGAAAGAAGCCAAGACACTAAGTAGAAGAACTCTAAATGGCAGAGTGGTGTTTTTGGTAGTTGTATGTTGCCAAAAAGATAAAAATTAGAGTTCCAAACCCACCAATGAGTAAGAACCCTAGTAAATACCTTAGGGTTTCAGTTGAGATTCCCAGGGAGGCTATGGTATAGGAGTGAGGGCAAATTAGAGGTAGACTGAGCCTTATAAAAACTATAACCCAAACTTGAGTTGGCTTAATTCTCGATCTATCTTTACTCTAGCTGCCTTTTACAGTAAGACAGTATCACTCATAGAAACTCTATAATATATCATGGACAATGTTTAACACTTGATAAAACATTATCAGGCAAACCAAGAAACAAACCCCAAAGAAAAGAAAACAAAAGAAAGAGACATATATACTGCCCAAAGTAATCTGCAAATTCAATGCAATCCCTATCAAAATACCAATGACTTTCTTCACAGAAACAGAAAAAACTAAAATTCATATGAACCACAAAAGATCCCTAAGAGCCAAAGCAATCCTTAGCAAAAAGAACAAAGCTGGAGACACCACACTACCAGACTTCAAAATATACTGTGAAGCTGTAGCAACCAAAACAGCATGGCAATGGCATAAAAATAGACACAGAGAACGATGTAACAAAATAGAGAACCCAGAAATTAATCCATGAATCTATAGACAACTGATTTTTGACAAAGGTGGCAATACATTCATTGGGGAAAGGACAGTCTCTTCAATAAATGGTGCTGGGAAAAGTGAATATGAAGACGAATGAAACTAGACCCCTACCTCTCACCCTATACAAAAATTAACTCAAAATGGATCAAAAATTTAAATTTAAGACCATAACTACAAACTACTAGAAGAAAACACATAGAGGAAATGCTTCAAGACGTTGGTCTGGGAAAAGATTTTATTAGTAAGACCTCAAAAGCACAGGCAACAAAAACAGAAATAAACAAATTACATCAAACTAAAAAGCTTCAATATAGCAAAGGAAATAATCAACAGAGTGAAAAGATAACCTACAGAATGGGAAAAAATATATGCAAACTACTCATCCAACAGGGGATTAATATTCAGAATATATAAGGAACTCAAACATCTCATAGCAAAAAATTAAACAACCCAATTTAAAAATAGGCAAATGATCTGAATAGACATTTCTCAAAAAAAAAAAAGATGATATAAAATGGCAAGCAAATATATTTTCAAATGCTCAACATCACTAATTATCAGGAAAATGCAAATCAAATCCACATTGTGGTATGATCTTATCCCAGTTAGGATGGCTATTATCAAAAAGATAAAAAATAAAGTGTTGGTGAGGACATGTAAAAAAGGGAACTCTTATAACCTGTTGGTAGGAATGTAAACTAGTAGATACACTGTGGAGAATGGTATGGAGGTTCCTCAAAAAATTACATATAATACTACCATATGATCTAATAATCCCACTATTGGGCATTTATGCAAAGGAAAGGAAATCAATATACCAAAGAGACTTCTGCAGCCCTGTGTTTATTGCACCACTATTCACAATAGCAAAGATATGAAATCAACCCAAATGTTCAATGAAAGACAAATGGATAAAGTAATGTGGTAGATATAAACAATTAAATACTATACAGCCATAAAATGAAGTACAGTCATCTGTGGCAACATGGATGAAACTGGAGAACATTGTGTTAAGTGAAATAAGCCAGGAACAGAAAGTTAAAGATCACAAATTCTCACTGATATGTAGAAGATAAAAAAGGCTGATTTCATAGACGTAAAGAGTAGAATGAGGATACAAGAGGCTGGAAAAGGTAGCAGACAGGGGATATAGGGAGATTTGTTAAAGGCTATAAAATTATAGCTAGATAGGAGGAATAAGTACTAATGTTCTATAGCACTGTAAGATGACTACAGGGAACAATAATATATTGTATAGTTTCAAATAGTGAGGATATCGAATGTTCTGAACACAAATGATAAATGTTTGAGATAATGGATATACTAATTCTGATCACTATATATTGCTTGTATACATTGTATGTATTGGGTACATCACTATGTACCCCATAAATATGTGCATTTTTATATGGAAATTAAAAAAATAAAATATTTTTAAAAGTAGACCTACAGATGACTAAAATATTGTAGTTTTCAGACATGGGATTTATTATTCCTAGTGTGATTAATATGTTAAAGAAATAGATGACAAGGTAGAGGATTACACTATAGAACTGGGATCAATGAAAAACAATGTAATAATTTAAAAAATGCTACTGAAGTAAATAATTCAATAGATATTTTAAAATTTAGATTGGACAAAGTAGAAGAGAGTACTAATAAGCTAAATACCAGGTCGGTACAAAATATACAGGCTGAAGCTTGAGGAAGAAAAGGATAAAAATATAAAAAAGAGGGCCAGGCACGGTGCTCATGCCTGTAATCCTAGCACTCTGGGAGACCGAGGTGGGTGGATTGCTGGAGGTCAGGAGTTTGAAACCAGCCTGAGCAAGAGCGAGACCCCCATCTCTCCTAAAAATAGAAAGAAGTTAATTGGACAACTAAAAAAATATACAAAAAATTAGCCGAGCATGGTGGCACATGCCTGTAGTCCCAGCTACTTGGGAGGCTGAGGCAGTAGGATCGCTGGAGCCCAGGAGTTTGAGGTTGCTGTGAGCTAGGCTGACGCCATGGCACTCACTCTAGCCTGGGCAACAAAGCGAGACTCTGTCTCAAAAAAAAAAAAAAAAAAAAAAAAATATATATATATATGGATAAAAGACATAGGGGATACGATGAAAAGACCTAACATATGTATAATTGGAATCCCGATTGAAAAGAGATGGGTCTAGTATCTTAAGAGATACTGGCTGAGAATTTTCCAAAATGAGAGCCATCAACTAGAGATTCAGGAAGTACTAAAAACTCCAGCAGGATAAATACAAGGAAAACCAGAATGAAGCACAAAGTTAAGGCTAAAGAAGAATTCTAGAAAGCAGCCAAAGAAAATAGAAATACATTCAAAGGAGCAAGAATAAGACTAACAGCTAACTCCTTGAACAAAAATAAGACTCCAAAAGATAATGGAAGGCCATCTGTAAAGAGCTCAAAAAATATAATTCCCAACATAGAGCTCACTGAAAAGCAAAATTAAAAATTTTCAAACAAAAACTGAGAGAATTTACACACTGAATGAAATATTAAATAAAGCTGTTTAGGCAGAGGAAAAATGATTTTAGATTAAAACACAAAAATGCAGAAAGAGAATAAAAGCAATGGTAAAAGTAAATTATTTTTTTTTTTAAGACAGAGTCTCGCTTTGTTGCCCAGGCTAGAGTGAGTGCCGTGGCATCAGCCTAGCTCACAGCAACCTCAAACTCCTGGGCTCGAGTGATCCTTCTGCCTCAGCCTCCCGGGTAGCTGGGACTACAGGCATGCGCCACCATGCCCGGCTAATTTTTTCTATATATATCAGTTGGCCAATTAATTTCTTTCTATTTATAGTAGAGACGGGGTCTCGTTCTTGCTCAGGCTGGTTTTGAACTCCTGACCTTGAGCAATCCGCCCGCCTCGGCCTCCCAAGAGCTAGGATTACAGGCGTGAGCCACAGCGCCCGGCCTGGTAAAAGTAAATTTGACTGCATAAAAATAATAGTATTTTGTCTCCACGAGGGTTTAAAATATATTTAGAATTAAGGTAACTGACAATAACACAAAATATTGTAAGGCTCTACTATTGTATGAGAAGTAGCAAAAGTTATAATTTACATTAGTAATTTATATTAAATATAAATAGACTATAATTAAAAGATAAAAATTCTGAGAATAAATAAAAAAACAAAAAATATATTCTAATGACAAAAAACATATCTTAGATTTAAGAACACAGAAAGGTTGAAAGGGATGGAAAAATATATATCATGCAAACACTAACCAATAGAAAGCTGGCATAATTATATTAATAATAGATACAATAGATATAAAGGGCAAGATGCATCATTACAGATAAAGGAGGACTTTATTTTGGGGTTTTTTTTGGAGACAGAGTCTCACTCTGTCACCTGGCTAGAGTAAAGTATAATCATCATAGCTCACAGCAACCTCAAACTCTTGGGCTCAAGTGTTTCTCCTGGCTCAGCCTCCTGAATAGCTGGGACAACAGGCATATCCTGCCATGCCTGCCTAATTTTTCTATGATTTGTAGAAACTGGTTTTCGTTCTTGCTCAGGCTGGTCTTGAACTCCTTGCCTCAAGCAATCCTCCTGCCTCACAGTCTCTCAGAGTGCTTGGATTACAGGCGTGAGCTACTATGCCTGGCCAAGAAGGACATTTCATAATTATAAAAGGTTTAATGCATCAAAAAGACATAAGAATTCTAAATTTATATACTTATAATAAGATAGGTTCAAAATATATAAAGCAAAATTTGATAGAACAAAAAAGAGAAATATACAATTCTCAACCACAGCAGGAAACTAAAAAATACCAAGCAGTTCAGGCACGGTGGCTCAAATCTATAATCCCAGCACTTTGGGAGGCTGAGGCGGGAGGATCTCTTGAGGCCAGGAATTTGAGACTAGCTTGGGAAACACAGCAAGATCCTGTTTCCATAAAGAATTAAAAAAAAATTACCCAGGTATGGTAGTGTGTGCCTATAGTCCCAGCTACTCGGGAGGCTGAGGCGGGAGGATCGCTTCAGCCCAGGAATTTGAGGCTGCAGTGAGCTATAAACATACAACTACACTCCAGCCTGGGTGACACAGTGAGACCTTGTCTCTAAAAAAAAAAAAAAAAACAGAAAAAAGAGTACATACAAAATGGACTAAATGCTGGGCAAAAGGGCAAAATTTGAATAAAATTTAAAGAATTAAAATCACTCAGTATATGTTCTCTGATGATGGTGGAATTAGATCAAAAATTAACAACAAAAAGATAATGAAAAAATCTCCAGGTATTTAGAAATTAACTAGAACTTTCTAAATAACTTATGGAATAAAGAAGAAATCACAATGGGAATTAGAAAATATTTTAAACCACAAACAATAAAAATAGGATATAACAAAATTTGCAAAATAAAAAAATACAGAAAACATTAGAAAGAAAATAAGAAACACCAGAAAATTTTTAAATGGAAAACAAATATATAAATAGACAAAATCAACAAAGGCAGAGTTAGTTCTTTATAAAACTAACAAAATTGATAAACCTTGTGGTGACCATGGAAATGTACCTCCCAGGTCTGCTGTATGGAGCATAATTGTTGCTCTGAGTCCACTACTGCATTCAAGCTGAGGCCACACTTGCCATGGATGTGGGACTGAGCACAGGAGGAATACTATGAAGACCTATTCCTGGGTGATGTGGGACTCCTGTGATGGGCAGCTTTGGATGTAGGACTCCCCACTGGCTTTGTCAAAACTTTCTTAAGTATCCTGCAGTACACTAAGCCCCTTCCTGCCCAACCTTCCTTTTCTCTCTCTCTCTCCAAGGGTCAAACTCACAACACGGTTTGACAGGTCTTTCTGCCTTCTCACATTTGATTTTCTCTCACAGATGTTTTTCATAAGACATTTCTTGAATGTCTAACCCCATCTTGGTATTTGCTTTTTGGAAAATCCAAATCAAACAAACCTTTAGAAAGAATGATCAAGAGAGAAAGAACACATATTTCTAAGATCAGGAATTAGAAAGGGAACATCACTACCGATCCAAAGGAAGATGTGAGAATACTATTAATAATTTTCTAATAATTAATTCGTCTATTTAGATGAAGTAGACAAATCCTTAGAAAAATACAACTTATCAAAATAAGCATAGAAGTAAAAAAAAACAAACCCATACATCCTATTTAATTAAATAATCTGTAATTAAAAAAAAAAATCCTACAAAGTACTCTCCAGGCCCAGATATTTTGATGGGTGAGCTCTTCCATATATTTACATAAAAATAGCATAAATCTTATATAAACTCTTCCACAACAGACAAAAGACATTTTCCAATTCACTTTATGAGGCCATCACAATATTCCTACCAAAACTAAGAAGGATGTTACAAGAAAAGAAAATTATAAGACAAACTAACAGACAAACACTGTAAAATTCCTAAACAATCATCAGATAAAATCCAATAAACATTAAAAGGATATCATGACAATGTTGGGATTATTCCAATAATGCAAAGGTGGATTACCATTCCAAAATTAATCTGTAATTCACACATTAAAAGCAAAAAATCATATAGTAATTTAGATGCACATAAGTTATTTGATAAAATTAAACACCTATTCATGATTTAAAAAAAAATCTTAACAATGACAACAAAAATAGAACTCTCAGCAAACTATTAAAGGAAAGAAATTTCTGGCCAGGTGCAGTGGCTCATGCCTGTAATCCCAGCACTTTGGAAGGCTGAGGTGGGAGGATTGCTGGAGTCCAGGAGTTTGAGACCAACCTGGACGATATACTGAGACCCCATCTCTTCAAAAAAAAATTTTTTAAATAGCTGGGTGTGGTAGCACATTCCTGTACCCTCAGCTACTGGGGAGGCTGAGGTGGGAGGATTGCTTGAGCCCAGGAATTCGAGGCTGCAGTGAACTCTGATCTGTGCCACTGTGCTCCAGCCTGGGCTGGATATATATATATATATATATGATCTTTATACCAAAAATAACAAAACAGTTTGAAAAAATTAAAGACCACAAATTAAGAGGAAAATAATGTATGGATTAGAAGACAAAATACTATAAAGAAGTACCTAGTTTCCAATTGATTATAGATTAAATATGATTTAAAAAATTCTAGTAAGGAACAGAAAAAAATGTTTTGGTGGCAATTAACAAGCTGATTCTAGAATTTATGTACAAATGCAACGGGCCAAGAAAAGCCAAGACAATCTTGAAGCAAAAAGACCAATATTACCAGTTAAAAAGACTGATTATAAACCTAGGTAATTAGGAGAGTGTGAAACTGGTAAAGGAGAATGAGAACAATGGAATAGTCTAGAAAAAGACTCACAAATATAAGGTCACCTGAAACATGACAAAGGTGTCAATGTAGTGCAGTTGAAGAAAGGATGTTCCTGTCAATGAATGATGGTGGATCAACTGGTTATTCATATGGGCAAAAGAAATGAATCATGCTCCCTATCCCATACCATATATGAAAATTTTAGATAGACTGTGCTAGTTGAAGAGTAAAAGAATAAAAGTTTTAGATTAATCACAAGGGAAAAACATTATGAATTGGACTACAATAAAATTAAGAGTTTTTTTAATCAAAAGATATCATGAAGAGAGTGAAAAGGCAAGCCAAAGCATGGGAGAAGATATATGAAACATATCTATCTAACAAAGGACTTATATGTAGACTGTAAAAAGAATTATAAATCCATAAGACAAGCCAAGATGGGCAAAAGACTTCAAGAGGAACACTATAAAAGGAGATATCCAAATGCCAGTAAGTAGATTAAAAGGAACCCTGCCTCACTATACATCAGGAAAATTCTAAATGAAATCAGTATGAGATCTATTATATACTTATCAGAAGGTAAAAATCAAAAGATAGATAGTAGCAAATACTGGTAAAGATGGATAACAATTAGAGCTGTACCTTAACATGCTGATGGGAGTGTTCACTGATACAATTCCTTGGAAATCAGAAACTGAAAAATGGAAATCTTCTGTATCATATAACTATGGTGATGGTTACATTATATGATCTTATGTATTTGTCAAAACCCATGAAACTTGGCACTAAAAAGAGTGAATTTTACTTATTGGGACAAACAAAAACAAAAACAACATCTAGGATGTGAAAAGAAATCAAAATGGAATACAAGCTCTAACAAAAGACCTTTACCTGTATTACAAAAGAATAATGTAATCACACTAAAGTGGATGGAATAAAAGAACTAACTTAAGTTACTCTGGATACCAATATTTTGTCTGGACACCATAGGAGTAAAGACAAGAAGAGCTGTAAACAAATACTATACTCTAGTAAGTATTAACATTAATAAATTGGTTTCTCACAAGGGTATGGGTAAACAGTTCAAAACTACTTTAGGATGAAATAAATAAGTAAATATATTTTAGATAATGAAAGCCAAATTTTCAATGTCAGAGGAAGAAGTTATAAATAAGGAAAGGGTGAAGACTAGAATGAACCCTGTGTTGTTGGACTGGAATAAGAGTTGTCATTATGACCTCATGGTCTTTAAATATATAAACAGACAGACAGATATAGAAATAAACATAGATGGATGTGTATACATAGGTTATTAGACACGCATATACTGCCCAGCTCTATTTGCTAAGAGGGCCTAGAAGCAATGATATTCAAGGAACAAAGAGCTTATCTGGGCTGGGCATGGTGGCTCATGTTTGTAATCCTAGCACTCTGGGAGGCTGAGGTGGACGGATTGCTTGACTTCAGGAGTCCGAAAGCAGTATGAGCAAAAGTGAGACCCGGTCCCTACTAAAAATAGAAAAATTAGCTAAGGTCCTGGTGCGCGCCTATAGTCTCCGCTTGAGCCCAGGAGTTTGAGGTTGTGGTAAGCTCTGATGACACCATTGCACTCTGACCAGGGCAAAGGGGTGACAGAGTGAGATGCTATCTTTAAAAAAAATAAGTATTTCTGGTGCCCAGATCTGGGTTTCTAAATACCATTCTTCAGTAAAAGAAACCAGGGTTCCCTGGAGAAGTGGCTGATTCGAGGACTGAGGCTGAGAAAATACAATATGAACCTGAGGCATCTTATGTTGTCAAAAAGTAGGAACGTACACACAAAAAGGATGGGCACAGAGCCAGACAAAAAGTCTACATATTGGGTGATTCCATTTCAAAATGGGGCAAAACTAATTGTTAGTAGTAGAAGACAAGATACTGGTTACCTTTGGTGGGGATAATAATTAGGATGGGGCCTATGGGGTGGCTTCTAAAGTGCCAGAAATGTTATATTTCTTGATGTGGTTGTAGTTACACAGGTGTGTCCACTTAATGAAAACTTGTACCAATTTTGCAGGCATATTACATTCCACAAACCATATGAGGTGTTCTATATTTTGATTGTGGTGGCTGTTACATGTTATTTAGGAAAATATATGTGAATTTTATTATATGTAATTTATATCTTAACAAATCTAAAGGCCCTTCAAGGCCGGGTGTGGTGGCTCACGCCTGTAATCCTAGCACTCTGGGAGGCCGAGGCGGGCAGATTGCTCAAGGTCAGGAGTTCAAAACCAGCCTGAGCGAGACCCCATCTCTACTATAAAAATAGAAAGAAATTAATTGGCCAACTAATATATATGTGTGTGTGTATATATATATGAAATTAGCCGGGCATGGTGGCTCGTGCCTGTAGTCCCAGCGACTCAGGAGGCTGAGGCAGCAGGATTGCTTGAGCCCAGGAGTTTGAGGATGCTGTGAGCTAGGCTGACACCACGGCACTCACTCTAGCCTAGGCAAGAAAGTGAGACTCTGTCTCAAAAAAAAATAAAAAAATAAAAAAAAAATATAAAATAAAGGCCCTTCAAGAAAAAGAAATCAATGCTATAATAGGGCTTCATTTGCCTAGTGTAGGCTGTCTCTCATTCTGCCTTCTAGTAGGGTCCTATTTGATAGAAAAGTAGGAGTTGAAAGAAGTCTCATTTCTTCAGGCCTGAGATCATTAAACTATATGAACCAAGCACCAAAGATATTACTTTGTCAGGAATGTGACAGTTCCACATCAGTTATTTTCGACCTGTTGGCTAATTAATTAAAGGACTTTGTCTTTTGTGGTTACAATAATCTAAAACTGTAACAGCTAATAACTTAGTTGTTTATATTCATAGATTAAGAAATATATTTTCTTTAAAATCTCATCTAGAAGAACCTTTTTCTGTAAATGTCATACACAGACATTCTAAAAGAATGCTACTCAATTTGTTCTATCCTTACCACAAGATCCCATGCCAACAAGATCATCATTTAAAATTGATTTGGCTGTAGTAGAGATAACATTTTCAAAATGATTTATATTAATATTTTGTAGCAGTAGGAGTTGGGATGATGTGCTGACATTCTTCCAACTGCTGAAATTGTTTTCCTTTAGAGTTTGCATTTTCTATTGCACACTTTCTGTGCTTTATGCCTACTAGAATTGCAAATCACATTGACCTTTTCTTAGAGTAATGGACAGCATTGAGTGTTTTCATAGAACATGAAAATGTAACTACCAGATGAGGTAACATGTTTCTCTAAGGACTTAGGAACATGAAGACAAGTAACTTCAATACACCCATTTACTTATAATGAAATGACAAAGAGCACTGTGATGTGACTATCTTAAATTATAAGCACCTCAAAGGTGAGAGAGTAAAGTAATCTGTAGGTTGCCTATTAAGAGTGAATGGGTCCTTGATACTTTTTGATGGATTGAAAGAGAGAAGCATTTACCAAGTTCTGACTTATTGAAGAACTAGATGCTTAGCTGTCTAGTTTTTTAAGGTCTGTTTTTATCATCCCATAGGATCATAGAACTTGAGGCAAGATTATCAAATCATCTTATTCAATGATTCTCAAAGTGAAAGGTGGAAGATAGACAGCATTGCTATATGACCTAAGGAAATTTTCTCAACAAATACACAACCCTACACTCCGCTTTCTCCAGACCCTATCACCTGCATTTGTATACATCTCCTTGAGGATGTATATTCTAATAGTCTTTGCAGGGATGTATCAGATTGAGGGAAAGGTGCTCTGAAGAAGACAGGGCTGCATTTACTAAAATCTCACTAGGTGATTTTGATATGACAGCATAAGTCTTCTAGTTGAAAACCTCTGACTTAATATATTTTCTCCCTTTGTGTAAAATTACAATTCAAACAGCCAGAAAGAATTTTGAAAGTATTCAGAAAAGTCTACAATTTATTTTTCAGTGGACCTATTTCATTGTTTCACTTTAAGCACCACTGTGTGAAATGTATTATTTTCAATTTAGAACAAAAGTCCTATTGCTTTTTCCAATTTTTAGTGCAGAAACTTTGAGAAATTTAAACTTTCTATAAATCTCTACATACATATGTATGTATACATGTACATATATATAAAATTTTTTACTACAACCCTTGATATAATAATGTGTTAACATATGAAGACCTCATTAACAGTTTCTGTCCAATAAGTAAAGAATTTTATAAATTTCTCTAAAGTTTATAGATAGACACAGAAATGGTTTTTTTCACTTGACTCTAATGTCACTAAACAGGTTCATTCAACATTTATTAAAAGGATCAAATTGGACAGAGTCATCTTTTCTTTTCTGCCTTCATCCCTAGCATCTTATTCTGGTTGTTTTGATATGTTTATTTTTTTAAATTGTGATAAAATATACAAAACATAAAATTTGCCATTTTAACCATTCTTGAGTATACAGCTCAGGTGCCATTAAGTACATTCATATTGTTCTACAGTCATCACCACCATCCATCTCCACAATTTTTTTCATCTTGCAAAACTGAAACTTTGTACGCATTAAACAATAACTGCCTGTCCATCCCTTCCCCAGCCCCTGGCTGCCACCACTCTAACTTCTGTCTCTATGAAGTTGACTACTCTACGAATCTCCAATAAGTGGAATCATATAGCATTTATCCTTTTGCATCTGGCTTATTTCACTTAGCATGTCTTCAAGATTCATCCATGTTGTAGCATGTGCCAGAATTTCCTTTTTAAGGCTGAATAATATTCCATTGTATGTATATAACACATTTTGTTTATCCATTCTTCTGTTGATGGACACTTGGGTTGTTTTCATCTTTTGGCTACTGTAAATAATGCTACTATGAACATGGGTGCACATATATCTGTTCAAATTCCTGCTTCCAATTCTTTTGGGCATATAACTAAATGTGGAATTGCCCAGTCTGTTACTCTTAATACTCTCCAGTTTTGGAACTCAATTAGCCTGAGAGCACTGAAACAATGATTGATATGTGACATAACCTCTGGCTGGATGGTAACCCAATCTGAAAGAGGAGTGACCAATAAAACAGGGTGAATGGAAAAGACTTTAGATTCACAGACAATTTAAATAAGAAGAATTTAAAGAATTAAATTTTTATAATAAGGGAAAGTGGTTTATAGATACCATATCTCAAAAGGAGAGAGATCTATAGTAAAATTCCAAGGAAACTGATTTTGTTACATTATTGCTAAATGCCACAAATTTAACAGTCAGATCATTTAAAAATACTACAGTGTGAAGTTTAAGGCACAATGATTCCTAATTAGTGTTTTAATAAGTGTGTTAGCACTGCCTTGTGCCATTCTGGAATGTCACTTATGGCAAATTAAGGGACACTTTCTTTCCCTATTTTCCATTAGTATTTTAATGCTAGGAGGTGGGAAAAAGCTGATCCATATTCAAGAGGAAAGGAGGGAAAACAATAACAAATTGGCATCTCTTCTGTGAATTGCCCCACAGGCCAAGCATTTTTATGTTCTTAATCATTATTAAATGACTTAACATGACACCCAGAGCCTGGCGAATGATTGCATCCTGACATGAGAACGAATTACAAATGAAATGAAAGATCAAGCCGTATTAGAGGACTGCCTCTGGGAAATGAAAATCTTTAATTCTCTTTTATTATTGACATTTATTTGGCTGCCATGAATAACAACATAGCAAAGAGATTCAGCTATGCTTGTGCACTGAATAGCTTATCCCAGGGCTCAAAACTGCATTAACATTTATCATGTTTGCTTTTGTAGCTGACACCACTGAACAGATTCTCTATCCATCTTGTATTTATCATGCATTGCAGATATAGTGCATCCTCTAATTTAAGTTCATTTTCATATGGTAGGAACAGCAAAGATTAGCCAGTGTCTTTCCTCAAATAAATTCCTGCTTGTAAGCATTCCTAAGAATGGTTTAATAGATTTAATAAAGAATAAAATGAGTTCACAAAGAAATTCAGTCACAGGATGGGGAGGCTAATTTTCAATTTTGGGAAAATTGTGCAAATTCACAATGACACTTGTATGGTATGTATATCTGGAATATATAAAGCCTTAAAATGAATGTTTCCATAAAGAAAAACCAAATAGTATTTTATGAATCTGAAGGTAGTACTACAGTTCTTATAAGAAGCCTGCATGTTTTTCACTTTTTTAAACTGCTCATTTCTAAGACAGGAATAAGGCCACATACAGGAAGAGACAGCAATTCAGATAGTTTACATCAATGCATGGATATCCTTTCAAAGTTCATTTCTTTTCTCTCTTATGCAAATTAACAACATGGCTTTTCCTGCCATAACAATAAAAGATTACATGGTACCTAGTGCCTTTGCTTACATGATTCTCTTTGACTGGAGTGCCCTCCTTTCTTAAAATCCTTTCTAGAACTTAAGGCTTAGCAAGGATATCAATGTATCTTGGGAAAGCCACTTAACAACTCTGAATCTTGTTTGAAAAATTATTTTTAACTTTTCTTTCTTTGTAATGCTTTAATTATAGATATTTCAAACATATACACAAGTGGAGATAATAACATAATGACCTCCCATATAGCCACTGCCCAGTTTCAACAATTAATTCATGACCAGTCTCATTTCATCTATACCATTACTTTATTCTCACTGAATTATTTTGAAACAAATATTTTTTTAAGTGAATCTCTGAATATTGCTTTTAACTATTCTAAAATAAGAGAGTTGATCTATAGTATCTATGTATCCCACAACATCATGCTGTAAACCTTAAATATACACAATAAAATTTATTTTTAAAAAGAAATAAGTAAAGTAAGAAAGTTGGAATGAATTACTTCTAGGGTCCCCAAATACAATATTTCATCTTAGATACTTTTCAGGCTTTATATCTAATCCAACAAAAATGTACTGCATATTCACTGTAACATCTTTCTTCAAGCTTTAGTGATCTCCTCCAAGTCAATACAACCCATACAGCTTACACTAATAAATAAGTATAATTATACTTGACTTTGTACTCATATTTTATGTGTATGAATTTCATTTCCCAGTTAAATCTTTAAGACTCATTTCTTATATATTTCAGTGTTCACCAGAGTACTGAACAAACACAAAGGGTAATATTAATAATTGCTACCATTTACAACACTTATTAATTAATTAACTGATTGGTTTTAACCTGGATGGTTCAGACAGAATTAAAAGGGTTATATTTTGGCTTTAATAGTAGGTAGCAGCATATAAACAGTATTAATCATTTTAATCAATAACATGTTTGTTTATTAGAAAAGATTCCTGTTTTGCGAGTGCTATAAAATAGATGGCTAAGTAAAAGCAAAAATGAAATTTTCTTCTTGAAGGAAAATCTGAGGAAGTTAACTTATTTCTGGATTTTATTTATTCATAATTGAGTAAATTTATTTCATTCTAGCACAAGTATTTTATTAGTAAGATATATTCTTTTTTTCAGGAAAGACATTTCTTGACTGAAAAAAACCTCAAAAATTTCAAAGTAAATAAACTATAAACTATATCAAAGTGATTTTATTCAATTGAATTTAAATAAACTATCTTCTTGAAAATGAAATCTTTGCTACTTAGAGGGTAGGAATATTTAGTAAAAAATTATAAAAGGTACATTGCATTGAATATATTATAATAGAAAGAATACAGAATTTTTCTTATAAATGATTAATCTCTATAATACTGGATTTCTCACACTGTTCCCACATGTACCTGTAGCCATTATGGTGTCATCTCTCCCTTGGGTGAAGATCACAATTCTCTGCCTCTTTGAGTTCGCCTTTGGCAGGGCTTGCGTCTTTTTGGCTATCTCTTTAATGTCTTTAGTCTATTAATAAAAAGGAGGAAAAAATTTTCATAACCAGTATAGCAAAATATAACTTTATTAGATTAACACCTAACATCTATTAAGAGAGTTTTAAAAATAAAGTTAATCAAATACAAAAATAAACAGAATAGTACAATAATGTCTAAGAAACCTATCATCAATGCAAACATTTGAAATTTATGATGAATCTTATTTCATCTATACCCTCACCCACCTGCCTTTCCTATTATTCTGAAGCAAACCCAAAGTACTATATAATTTTATCTATAAATGTTTTAGTATGTATTTCTAAAAGGTAATGACTTTAAACACAACCATATAACTATTATCATTTTTAAAAAAATGGCCAGGCATGGTGGCTCACACCTATAATCCTAGCACTGTGGGATGCTATGGTGGGAGGATGGCTTGAAGTCAGGAGTTTGAGACCAGCCTGAGCAAGAATGAGACCCCATCTCTACTAAAAAATAGAAAAAAAATGAGCTGAGTGTGGTGAGTGCCTGTAGTCCCAGCTATTTGGCAGGCTACTTGGAAGGCTGAAGCAAGAGGACTGTTTGAGCCCAGGAGTTTGAGGTTACAGTGAACTATGATGATGCCCCTGTAGTCTAGCCTGTGCAACAAAGCAGAGTCAGTCTCAGAAAATAAAAAAAAATTCCTTAATAATAGCAAATGTCCAGTTTTCAAATTTGCAATTAAGGAAGGGTTTCTAAAGAGAGGAATATTTAATTATTTTAGAGGTTTATGTAGCATAATTATGCTGACTTTGGAAATAATACAGTTGCTAAAATGCCAAATGTTTGCAAAGAACTAAAATAAGAGAAAGAAATACTATCCCTTTCTGACACTGGATCCCCACCTCTCACCTCTCACAAAAATCAACTCATGATGGATAACAGACTTAAACCTAAGGCATGAAACCTTAAGAATTCCAGAAGAATATGTTGGAAAAACTCTTATAGAAATAGGCCTAGGCACAGAATTTATGAAGAAGACCTCCAAAGCAATCACAGCACCAACAAAAATAAATAAATGGGACCTGGTCAAATTAAAATGCTTCTGCACAGCCAAGGAAACTATCATTAGAGCAAATGGACAACCTATAGAATGAGAGAAGATATTTGCTTTCTACATATCCAATAAAGGGCTGATAACAAGAATCTATACAGAACTTAAGAAAATCAGTAAGAAAAAAATCAAACAACCCCATCAGTAAATTAGCAAAGGACATGAACAGAAACTTTTCAAAAGAAGACAGAATAATGGCCAGCAAACATATAAAAAAGTGCTCAACATTTCTAATCATCAGGAAAATGCAAATCAAAACTACAATGAGATATCACCTAACTCCAGTGAGAATGGACTTTATCAAAATTCCCAAAACAACAAATGCTGGCGTGGATATGGAGAGATAGGAACACTCTTACATTGCTGGTGGGACTGCAAATTAGTATAACCCCTGTGGAAAGTAATTTGGAGATACTTCAAAGAGCTAAAAATATAAATACCATTTGATCCAGCAATCCCACTACTAGGCATCTACCCCCCAAAAAGACATTCTATAATGAAGACATCCGCACTCAAATGTTTATGGCAGCACAATTCACAATTGCAATGATGTGGAAACAACCTAAGTGCCCATCAATACATAGTGGATTAATAAAATGTGGTATATGTGTACCATGGACCACTACTCAACTACAAAAAACAATGGTGATCTAGCACCTCTTATATTATCCTGGATAGAGCTTGAGCTCATCCCTCGAAGTGAGGTATCACAAGAATGGAAAAACAAGTACCACATGTATTTGCCAACATATTGGTACTAACTGATCAACACTAAGGTGCTCACATGGTAGTAATATTCACTGGATGCTGGTAAGGTGGGGAGGCTGGGGATGGGTAAACTCACGACTAATGGAGGCAGAGCACACCGTATGGGAGAACAGCACGCTTGTAGCCCTGGTTTGGGCAAGGCAAATGCATTACATGTAACTAAAATGTTTACACTCCCCTTAATATGCAGAAGTAATAAAAAAAAGAGGATAAAGTTAAAAAATTATAAATTAATTGTCAAACCTTGATGCTGTTTTTCATACCACATAAGCCATGAAGTTTTATATAATAAATGTTCTCGAATCTTGTAATCTAACTCATAAGCTAAAAGTTTTCAACCATTTCAGAGAATTTAAAAATCCATTCCTGCATTCAGCCGGCCTCTAAAACTGTCCATGGTTTGGGGTTTGTTGGTAGTTTGCTCTATCACTGTGCAAAGTTTCAAATAGTTATGGAGAAGATATACCAGATGGGAAACACATATGAGAGGGAAAATATATCTGAGTGGCATAAATAAAGGCTATATAGGAGAGAAAAAACAGGATATATAGGAGAGGAAAATTTAGGTAAGCAAAGCAGACAAGTCATGGTGGTTTACAACAGTTACAAACAGTATCAGAAACTATGACATTTTTAAAAGTATGACAATCTGTTGTGAAATATTTGTATGTTGTTTGTTCACTAAATACTTAAGAAATTCCAGATAATGTATGAAACTAACCTTCTAATACACCTAATATGATGATTTCCAGAAGACTGTTGTTTCTGGAAAGAATCGCCACTTGTGGTAGGACAATGCTTCTGACTTCTCAGACATGCTAACTATTTTGCTTTTCGGTTGCTTATTTTAGAACAGAACTAAGCCTGAACTCTGATGAGAAAAATTCCCTCTAATAGACAGACTATTAGAAATGACTAGTAACAGCTGAAAGGACCAAAATATGCTATATAATAATAATGTCTTCATTCCCTTAAATAAGTGTACACATTTAATTAAAATGATACACATATATTCTGCCAATTTCCTTAGCACAAATATATTTTACCAGTACAGGATTTTTGCTCATGATTAAGTACAGTTCATATTTAATAAAGATAAAAGAGGCAAGCATATTCACTTAATCATCTTAAAAGCAGAATGTTATGCATGTACTAGATGTTTTTTAAAAGGAAGTCTTTCTTTAAGGTGGTATAAGGAATAAATTAAGAATAAGATTCCATGGTTGCTTTCTACCAACCCTGTGCCACTAATTTTGTTATGGGATATTTGGTAATTTAATCAAAGAAACCTTTCTTATGTCTCAAATTAAATCTTATAAAAATGGCAATCAAAGGTTGAAGTAAACTTTCCAAATATAAAACATAAATCTCTCCAGATTTATGTAAACTTTATTCTATTTGTATCCCAATCCACACTTACTACAAAATCTCTTTGTCACTCACTCTCGGATCACAGTCAGTAAGCACCTAATCTGCATTTCACACTATGCCTTGAGGAACCATTGCTTGCCCACAATAGTTGATTCCCATCTAGTATAAAATTTTTTCTCAAAACCTCAGTTTTATCTTCCCATAGCTATGTATTTCTAGTTGTACAGTATTTCCCCTTCTTGTACCCTACACTAAGTTCTTCTCTCTTACACTTAAGCTCACTCATCTTAACAATGAAATTACAAGGAATTTTAGAGTATGACAGATCTGGACTTACTATTTGTGTGACCTTCAGCAGGTTAATAAATCTCTCTAAGGCTCCATTTCCTCATCTACAAAACTAACAAAATTCACATTAAAGGATGCTGGGAGCTAAATATGCTAAAATTAGTGGGTAAAGTTTGAAATGGGATATTTACATAGTCTCAAAGTATCTTTTCCTAATATACTTATTCATAAGAAGAAAAAATAGTAATGTTACAATGGCAAAAACTGACAGACATCACCTTAATCCAGGGATCAATTTAGTGATGTTAAAATTAGTGGATGAAATTGGATATTTGCATAGTCCCAAAGTATCTCCTCTAAGATATTTATTAATATAAATATAAGATAATTAATAAATATAAGATATTTATTAATACTATATATATTAGTTGACCAATTAATTTCTTTCTATTTATAGTAGAAACGGGGTCTCGCTCTTGCTCAGGCTGGTTTGGAACTCCTGACCTCGAGCAATCCGCCCTCCTCTGCCTCCCAGAGTGCTAGGATTACAGGCGTGAGCCACTGCGCCCAGCCTTAACCACTTTTCTATGCTAGCTATAGATCATATTCCTTCTGTGAATTCTGGCAATGTGCTTTTTGTTGTTCTTATCACAAAACTATAGCATGTTCATCCTAAATAATTTTCTGCAACATTCACAAATAATTCCTGATCTTGTATTTAAGTATGCCATTTTTCTTAACTATTTTGGCTTACATTTTATCCCAATGAATTTCAATTTTTGAGTTTCAAGATATTTCTCACTTTTCAAGGTCATTTTGAAATCTAATCTCCCTTTCCAATATATTAGAATGTGTGAGAGAAAGCAGTGCAGTTTACAGTAAAGAGTACTAGACATAGAAAGCTGAGCTCTGCTTTTGGCTCCATTATGTATATAACCTTGAACAAGTTATATAGCCTATTTTTAATCTGTTGAACTGATAGGACTATACATACCCTATGTACTTCCCAAGGTTTGTGTAACTATTAAATGTATTAATGATATGTTGGAAAAGATTTTATAAACTGTGGAGCATTTTATAAATATAAAATTATGCTTTTATTGTCATTGGTGATTATATAATTTAAATTTAGCATTGTCTTCCAAATTAAAGAATATACTCTCTTCATTCCATTTTTAACAAGCTGGTGATACAAACATTAAACAATTCTGTCAGAAGCTACCTACTTCTATAGAAAGCCAATTGTGGTATTCCCACACATTTCTTCACCTACCCATACCCTTTGCTGTTTTGTTTTCCAAATAGAAACTCCCATAATAGTTATACTGTTCATATGATGTGTCAGTCACCAGCCTGATCTCATGCTCCCTCCTCACACATTCCATGCCAGTCACGTTGGCCTTCTGTCACTTCCTGGAGTACATGGTACATTATGTTCTTTCTTGTTTGGATGCCTTTGTGCTCCTGTTCGCTGTTTGAAATTTGTTTCCCTGTTCGTCTGGCTTTTTTCTGTCATTGCTAGATATTTGCGTTTTTCAGAGTTTACTTTCTCAGAGTCATCCTATGACCATCATACCTAAAATAGGAACCTATCCCACGTTCTCTTTCACAAAATACTCTCTGGTCATTTCCACCTTGTCTTCAGGGATTATCAGCATGGTAGGCACATAGTAAGTGCTAAGTAAATATTTGTTGAATAAATAAATTATTAAATGGAAAGAATTAGAAGACTATGTTATCTCTTTCCTTTAATCTAACTATTTTTAAATTGTCCTCTTTTGGGGTCCAGGCACTTATAAAAGCAGCACTGTACTCTCTTAGCCAGCAGGACTTAATTTAGTGTCTTACTTTCAGAAACTCTGAGTGATCATTCATTGCATTCTTTATTTTATATTTGTGAGAACATAGGAAACTTAGAATCACTTTAGAGAATTCTGTGGGAATCAACACTTCTTGAATATTCTCTGTGGACTTTCAGTCTGGTGCCAATCAATGGAACTTTCTCTTATGATATATATATGTTCTGTATCTGCACTATCCAATAAAATAGTCATTAGCTACATGGTCTGGAGAGCACTTGGAATATGCATAGTATGACTGAGGGACTGAATTTAAATTTTATTTAATTTTTAATTAATCTTAATTTAAATAGCTGCATGTGACTAGTAGATGCTATGTTAGCACAATTCTATATTTTTTTCTATCAGCAGTATAAGATGATAGAATCCTTTTTGGTCAGAAAAAGACTACAAGTCTGGGATCTTCTAGGAAATCATAGGCTATGGACGAAGTAGGAAGAGAGAAAAGGATTGTTTTGTTTCTTCTATGAACAGAAGTATTATATCTTAGAAATTTAAGATAAAAAATTAAAATTTGTTGCTTGCAGTAAAACTGAATAAATACTCCAGTTGAGAAGATATGAATTCTCTTCATCATTTGGCATATGGCTGTTGCACAGACAATGAAATAGAGAGAGTATCTATATTTAGGTTTTGGAGGTATTTTCTTCACTTTATTTAATTTAAATCAATTTTCAATAGTTTTTAAAAGGCTTCATTATGAAACATGCTTTTAAGCACCTTATTTTTGTCTTAAAAATACAAACCTTTAATTGGTTCAGCTCAACAAAAGGTAGATTTAAAAACACACTGCAGTCTGAACTGATTTTTCAGAATAATAAAAGGTCTTATGAAACTTTTTACTCCAAGAATTGTCATTTTAAATTCTTAGCAGGTCTGTCATTTAAATCAGGCACTATGCAATTTTCCATCACCTATAAAAAAAAAAATCCTCTCTTTTCTGCTTTGTGCTCTGCCCAGCTCCAGTTTTTATCTCATTCTCCAGTGCCCTCCTAAGCTGCTGCTTCTCACTGAAAATTGTGCAATTCATTTTAAAGATTAAAGATTTTTTTTTAAAAAAATAAAGATTATCTAAAATTTGCAGAGAAGCTAACCATACTATCATAAACAATGCCACTGAGGATATTTCCTGATGAATAAACACTGGTTATTTTTAGAGGCATTTGGATTGGTCTGTCAGCAGACAGATCACTAGTGGCAATACTCAGTGGCTTTGGGAACTGATTGGGATTTACAATAGAAAATGAGGGTAGGAGCAGTACTGGTGGAAAGGAAAAACTGCTCACCTTTTCTTCCTTTTAATCTTTTCATTTCCCTCTTCTCATTGATGCTCCAAATTTAGAGGCAAAATTAAAGTTTGGAGGGATAAAATGCAGATTTTTGTCTAGTTTGTCACACTAGACTTGAGAGCATTAACACATTTCCCTACAGAAAACTGTTAAGTTGAAGTGATTTATTCTTGTTTTATTCCTTAAGAATACCAAGTTCCAAACCTATGCTTTTTTATTTCAGTCTAACAGACCAAGGAAATTTTAATGACATTATAAAAACACTGAATTTGTCTAGATAGCATTCCATACATGGATTATATTTTATTAACAATGCTTACTTGAGGTCATCCCACTCATGGCTCATATATATTCTGCAATGCTTGTAATGTTTTGGGGAACCCATGAAGGGACACATCAAAATACTATGTGCCTTATCCAATCTAACAAATCACTGTCAATATCATTGACAGAGCAGTTTTGCTATGTCAGGAGATAATAAGGTATGTGATTATAATCATCATCATTTTCTTTATATGCTATAATCAATTATGGCAGATGTATGGCAAAGAGAAACAATTTTGGAATCAGTAAGGAAGAATTAATGGAAAGGTTAATATAGTGCTGGTTAGTAGAAAACAGAAAAAGTAGTTTGTTGCTAAGACTGAATGTAAACCAGGAATATTTAAAGCAAATAGCTCAAGAGGGCAATAACATTACGAATTAGTTAGGCTTAATAAACCATTTTTAAAAAACTATTATCTAGGTATTATAGGATCATGATTATTTGTTAGGCAACATGCTATATTTCCAAGTACCTGTAAAATTTATTTTATAGAACCAAAATATATTTTTTATGATAACACAGTACACTGACAGGGAACAAATTTATGTTCTATAAGCTTTTATCTGTGGAGATTTTGAAGTATCAACAGAAAATATCAATTTTTAATATTAAACCTTAAGATCAATAAAACTTTTAAAAAATGACTGAAAAAATTTTTTTCTCTCTCTATTTTTTAAAACAGGGTCTCACTGTGTTGTCCAGGCTGGAATGTAGTGCCATCATCAAAGTTCAGTGCTTAAACTCCTGGGCTCAAGCAATCCTTTTGTCTCAGCCTCTCAAGTAGCTGAGACTATAGGCACATGCTACTATACCTGTTTTGTTTTGTTTTTTCTTTTTTTTGTAAAGATGTGGTCTCATGTTGCTCAGGCTGGTCTCAAACTCCTGGCCTCAAGTAATCCTCTCGCCTCAGCCTCCCAAAATGATAGGATTACAGGTGTGAGTCACCTCGCCTGGCCTCACTTTTCATTACATTCTCATGATGAAAACATTTGATTTTTATTTTATTTTTAGTTTTTTGAGACAGAGTCTCACTTTGTTGCCCAGGCTAGAGTGAGTGCCGTGGCATCAGCCTAGCTCACAGCAACCTCAAACTCCTGGGCTCAAGCAATCCTACTGCCTCAGCCTCCCAAGTAGCTGGGACTACAGGCACGCACCACCATGCCCGGCTTGTTTTTTCTATGTATATTAGTTGGCCAATTAATTTCTTTCTATTTATAGTAGAGACGGGGTCTTGCTCTTACTCAGGGTGGTTTTGAACTCCTGACCTTGAGCAATCTGCCCGCCTCGGCCTCCCAGAATGTTAGGATTACAGGCATGAGCCACCGCGCCCGGCCTAAAACATTTGATTTTTAAACTGAATATTCTCCTGATTATATTTTGTCATACATATAGTTGTCAATTTGGGAAATTACAAAGTGAAACAAATAAGGGAAAAAAAAAAAAAACAACCTTGTAAATCCTTTCTCTACATGTGACTCAACTCTGTATTCACCAGACTATGGTAAAACAAAAAATGCAAACTTCCAAGAAACTATCACAGTTCCCAATAATTGAGTATTACGTGGCAGGGTTTCCTACCCTGAAATAGTTCTTTCATAGAATCTTGAGAGTCAAATAGTTATACCACATGCTCATTGTCATCCTCTAGGAAGAGGAAGCTCTATCTCTGGTTTGTCAAGTCCTATGATGTGAATAACACACACGTGTATTACTCTGTTGCTCAATAATGAATCTGCCTTTACTACATTTAAATAACAGTTCCATCACAAATTCATACAACACCTTTCTCTGAAGAGTTCAAAGTGAGCTTATTAGTACTATCCAATCAATGCTCACTGCTTCTCTAGAAGAAAGACAAATTTGAGAATGCAAATAAGGAGGGAGTTCCTATATTCCACAGCTCTAGTTAAATTTTTAAGAACTACTATTCTGTAACATTTTAAGTTGCTATACAGATCAGAGCATTCCACATAGCTCTGGCTTAATAAATATCAGAGTCATAAAAACCTCATAAACTCAGCTAATTCTCTGTCACTTAACCTGGGTTCATATTAGTGTTTTCTAACAATCAATTAGAAGATGGATATAATACGGAATAAAAAACATGGTCTTGACTGTTATCTCAATTTTGCCAACAACTACATGAGGCTTTGAATCTTGACAGGATAATACTTGTATCAGGAAAATAAAATCAGGACCTGGAAATTAAATCCATTATTCGTATTTTGTTTCAGAATATTTATGTATATTTTATGCTATCAAGAAAAAAGAGGGGAAGAGAAGAAAAATAGGTTCAAACAGGAAGTTTATATGAGCAGGATTTAAATTAATCAGTTCCTAACAACTGTTAAGTACAACCTTTTGGAAATTAATTTGCATAATGATAATCTACATGTGATAGGGTTGAAACTATTTAAATGACATTATATTTCATTATTTAGTCTTGCTCCACCACTGCTTTAGCAGTGAATCCTTATGAAATGTAATGCAGCTAATGAGGTAGCTTTTTAACTGAACAAACTGACAGGCCCCATATCTGCAGAGGCAGCTTGAAACCGTGCCCAACCTCTTGGCTTCCCAAGAGGCTTTTCAAAATTCAATAAATAACATCTGTAGGCGATGTTGGGTGCAGACCTAGCAGAGTGCGTCATAACACTGTGCTGGCAGAACAAAGAAACCATGACGACTGCCAAGTTTCCATGGCAACTGCTGCGAGGCTCTGAGAGTATAATAGCACATCAATCACTGTCCAAAAGAACTTCATTATCAGCTAGAAAAAACCTTTAGGATCTGTTTAGTGTGCAATTGTGGGTTAACTCACCTCAAAGCCTTGCTCTCTAGCAAAAGTGGCAGCTTCCTGAAATAAAAAAAAAAGAACAGTTAATTATAAAGTGCTAGGTAATGAAGAAATAATCCATTTTTGAAACTCATTCAAATAGTCTTCTTTTTACACAATTATCTCAATATACCCACATAGTTCAATTTTTATTCTTACACCAATAAAGATTTCTTTCTTCCCTTGGAGTAAGAAAAAAAAAAAGGCAGCATAATGTCAACACACTTCACAAGTTGGAATAAAGATGTAGTGTATGTTTTTACTATAGCTGCCACAGTGAGTTCAGGTGTTCTGACCTTAGTAAAGAAAGACAATCATTTGAAACTTAAGGAACATGCTGGTGGTTATGTTTTTAATTAAATTAAAAAATACCTCTCAGAAAGCTCTTCTGTAGAGAACAATGTCTAATAAACATATAGATTTAGAATAATCACCATTTTATAATCCTCATAATGAAATTTATTATGGACAAGGATCATCAATGGATGTTAAATTCATTGGGTGAAAGCATGATAGGGAACTGGGTATTTCCATGGAATCAAGTATCACAGATTATATGCTGGTCATGAGGAGCAAAACATAACTTTATAATGGAAGGATCAAGCTGTCATCACTTTAACCCAGTGATCTATGCTATCACTTATCATCACTAATAGTGGGATCACCAACTATTCTGTGCCTTCTGTTATGATGCAGTATGAAGTTCACAGCACCACCTATAAAGCATTCTGACCAAACAATTTAACATGAATTAATCAAAACGTCAGTCCAATATTAACTTGCAGTCTACAAGAAATACAGAAGATGGGAGAACACATTAAAGGACATACTGAAAAAGCAACTGGACAGATCCATAAGGTAGGACATTTCAATGTCATGGTATAGCAATAAGGGGAAAATGACCTATGAACGTATGGACCTTAATTGGATTCTGCTTTTTTTTTTTTTTTGAGACAGAGTCTCGCTTTGTTGCCCAGGCTAGAGTGAGTGCTGTGGCATCAGCCTACCCCACATCAACCTAAATCTCCTGGGCTCAGGCAATCCTCCTGCTTCAGCCTCCTGAGTAGCTGGGACTACAGGCATGCGCCACCATGCCCGGCTAATTTTTTCTATATATATTAGTTGGCCAATTAATTTCTTTCTATTTATAGTAGAGACGGGTCTCGCTCTTGCTCAGGCTGGTTTCGAACTCCTGACCTCGAGCAATCCGCCCGCCTCGGCCTCCCTGAGTGCTAGGATTACAGGCGTGAACCACCGCGCCTGGCCTGGATTCTGTTTTGAACAAACCAGCTATAAAGACATTTTGGGGCCAGCTGGAGAAATTTGAATATGAAATAAAAATTAGATGATATTAGGAATTATCAGTTTGAAAAGGAAAATGTCCTTAATTTTTAGAAATGCATCCTAAAGTATTTAGGGATGAAATGTCATGATATATGTAATTTACTTTAGAATGATTCAGAAAAAAAGTAAAGTGAAGGAAAAATGGTAAAACATTAATGACTGTCAAATCTAGATACATGTGAGGGTTCAGTATCTCTACTTTTTTGTATGTTTGAAAATTTTTATAATGAACAGCCAAAAATCCTCCAATTTTCCTTTAATAGAAGATGACAGGGTAACAAAAGTTGAACACTAAAAAATATATACAATTAAAAAATTTTTAATAGACAAAATTCTTCTAGATTTTAAATAGCTGAAGGGTACAATCTGATAAACATTATTATATGCCCTAATCTCCTTATAACAGTTTATCAAATGGCAAAAAACACATCTGTGTAACCAAATCCTTTCCCTTTCTTTGTTTTGTGCATATATTTTAATTTTAAGACTGAAAGAAAATAGAGGCAATATTACTTTTCAACTCCACTTCCCTCTTGAAAAAGAAAAAAACTGCAGACAACTGTCAAGAGCCTCTACATCTTAACTTACATTCCTCCCAAATTATCTTTGCCAAGAGATATTAATAGAAGGATGGGATTTGAGCCTGAGTAGTGAGCAGATCCAACTCAACTAAAACGACTGCTGCACCAAACCATGTAAGGCAGAAAGTACAGTCAGTGTCTCCAGCACAAATTTGGGTATTATCTATATCCTGAAGAAAATATTGAGTACAAAAATATATGTATGCACTGATGGTCCAATATACTAATAATATATAGATTTAGAGAACCATTTTGAGAATTTAGAAAGGTCAAAATGCATGATTACAGCTGAGCACTGAGGTTAATGGAAAGTGATAAGCTGAATGTACAACTCCTTAGGCTATTCACTAGAGAAACAAAAGCCTGACCAAGTTAGCCTTAGTTGATGTAAACCAAAAAAACCAAACCAAAACAAAACTTGATTTATGATCTTGACACTGGTGCAAGCAAGGTTAGCCTCTTGACAATTTACTTACAATAGAACTTTGTACATCACATAGTCAATATTTTATTTGCTGGCCAGGTATTAAGGAAATAGGATAAGGTTCAAAAGATATCAATGTAGTGCTTTCTAAGCTGTCATAATTAAGCAAGCCGAGTCTTATATGAAAAAGACAACAGAAAAGCTCTGCCAGAACTACTTATTTATGTGAAACTTCATTGGAGGTATGAAAGAACCCCAGAGGAATGTAAGACAAAGTTAAACTGAAGCATCTGTAGGACTAAAATTGCAGCAAGACATAAATATTCAAAATTTACATGTAGTATTTAAATTGTTTTTTTAATGTCCAGTTTTACTCATACAAATGTATAAGAAATTAACTCTGATCTGTTATGGTATAGAACTAATTGTAGGAAAACATATATATAAATGTCAAACCATTATATTTTAATGGAACCAGGTCTTAGGACACTTCTATGTTTGTAAACTAATCTAAGCATCAACATATTTCTGACTGAGGAAGGATGTACTTATGAAAAGTCAACTCAATTTTCTATTTTAGTGCAGCCTCACACAGGTTTGCCGAGCTGTGCCCTATCACTAGAAAAGCTAAGCACTTGTTCTGTGGCTTAAAATGATCTTATCTTCTGACTTCCTCCCACCTTCTTTTGATCTTGGGCTGGTGCCCCAAGTCACTCCATTAGAGAAGGCAGCTGGCTCACATCACTGCAATCTTTCCCACAGCTAACCTCTGATCTGAAGGTGTTTGTAGATACAATGATGGAACAACATTTATTTTTCCCTCTCAGCAAAACAAAACAACACAGGGGAATAGTTTGACCCAGTAAGAATTTTAAGCAGAATTTTACTTGTCAGATTCACTGCATGAAGGGACAGAAAGAAAAGGCATTAGGTCAGAAAACAAGGAAGAAAGAATGGCCATAGATGGTGGGCAGAAGGGTAAGGCAGGTTCCAAATATCAGGGGTAATTCCAAGTGAACTGATCGCACTAAATTGAAAAGGACTTTTTAGTGTGCCTTCGCAGTAAAAGTGAGAAAAGAAAACAAGCAAGTCCCCATCTGTGCTGCCCCAGGGCGCCTCGTACTGAGTTTCACAAATCTAATGAAGCAGTCAGGTTAAAATCCAACCGCAGAGTGGATGTGACATGTGGAGAACAGCTCGGGTTAGAATAGAGAAGCAGGGCGGTTCCTAATGCAGGTGATTATCCATGTGATAATCATTATATTTACAGGCTTTCCATTTTAGATCTGACATCAAAAATCACAAAAGAGGAGGGATTAAGGAAATAAACAACCGACACAGAGGCTTTCCTGCTCCCCTGAGATTATAGCACTTTCATTCATGCATGACAAGCAACAAAAGCAAAACCAAACAGCCCAGGAAAGAGTATTTCTGAGAAGGCTGGATTTCACATTAACACACTTTCCATTTTGATAACTTTCACTATTATTCAGTTTCTCAGTCAGGTCACATTTTCAGAATCAGTTCTCATTGTTGTCTATGCTATAATACAGTATCATTTTTGGTTTACAATGAATGATACTCACATATGTCTTTTATAACAACAGAGTCATTTTTCCTTCCTGGAATTGAGTGTTGTGAATAAAAGGACATATAATTAAAGTCTTAGACTCTCATCTGTACCATGCCACTTAGGATTTACAGTAGGCTTGCTGCTTCACCAACCAAGCTAAAAGGGAGCTGGTAGGACAACCTCAAATATGATTTTTGAATGGAGGTTAAAAAAAAGGCTGGAAATTCATAGTTAATGAAAACTATGGAATACTTACATTAATAGCTATTTAAAGGGATTAGCAAACCATTATTAAAAAGCACAATCCTCAGATTATACAGGAAAGGAAAGAGAAACTCAAATGCATGTTTGTGTGTATGAAAGACAACTATGTCCTTTATATTAAAGTGAGGGAAAAAACTATTCCTTTATATTTTGTCTGATAACACTCAAGTTCTTATTTATAAAGTAGAATTATCTGTAATCAATATTAAACTAAAACTGTAACTTGCCCATACTCCTAATTCAATTCCAATTATTTGTTACAGTTATATAGAAATACAATGATTTCTATAAATTTACAAGCCAAAGGGGAATGAGTCACTAGACCAGTTCTGCTTTTTTACTTTCCTTGTTCATTTCTCCATCCAACAAAATTTACCTCCTAAGTGTAATTTTAGATTACCTGCATCTAGAGGCATATCACCATTACAGCTGTTGCAGACTTTATAAAGGTATTAGACTTTGATACAATACTTGAAACAATCATACTATAACTCTTAAACAGTGTGGTATGAATGAGAGCCTAAGACAAGATGGTATCTCCCTCTCTTTATATATACATATATAATAAAGATTCATATATTTGTATATAAATTTAGAGATATAATGTTCTCTCTGAATGGCTTTAAATGCAACATAACACTGGTTAAGAGGCAGTTATAGCCAAATGGAAAGATTATGGAGCTTAAAATCAAAAGACCTGCCCTAAAGTCCCAGTTTTATAGCTTATTTGCTACGTAGTCTTGAGCAAGTTACTCAATATATCGGTTTCTTTATCAATCAAATTGGGGTTAACAATATCTATTTAATTGGATTGTTGCTAGGAATACATGAAATGTTTTATGTGAAAGTATAAAATAATTTTGGCTACAGAATTCAGGTTCTTGGTAAGATCTTGGGATAATTTAACAAATGAGTGTCAGAGCATCCAAAGTACATCCAATGATTTGTCCTACCTGTGGATTATATATTTTCTTGTGATATTGCATTAGTATTATACTATTTAAAATTTTATACTATTTCTGTTAAGGAATAGTTTTAATTTGTAAATATAGTAATTGAAGGCTGGAAAACTTAAGTAAAATGTGATCTGGGAACCTCTTTTTAAAATAAATTTCATTCACAAAAATATCTGTACTGGCTTTTCCAAGGAATATAGCATATAACTTTTTGGAGATTTTCAACCTGTGCTCTGACATTTATTACCATGTGCTTCCTGTCTGCAGAATGCTGAATAAAAATATTATTTAACATTTATTGAGTGCCAAAAACTGTGGGACAATGAATAGCTATAAAGACAGTCATGGCCTCTATCCAATAGGTTTATAATAAAAAGTAGATAGACAGTATATAAATTATACCTCAATAAACATGACTGAAAAAAACATTAGGCAGCCAAAACATAGGCCAAAAAATAAGGTTTTGTTTATAAGAAACTTAACCCTTTCACAAAGTGATTTATTAGCTGACTTGTCTAGTCTAGCAAGGAGAATTGTTCATTCCCACCTTTAAGCATATTTAATTGTGGTAACTAAAGAAAAAATTCAGTTAGAAAAAGTGCTTCATCAAAATTTAAGATTGATTAGCTACCGAGGCTAACTTCTTCTAGAACAATCCAAGTTTTTAGTTATTAAAGAAGGAGAATAGAAAGGATAACACAAGAAAATTCTCAGGATAGTAGTGTTCTTATTGGGTATTTTATTTCTGTTTTTAATGAGATAATAAGTGCTTGACATAAAGGAGATATCCAACAAATGTCAACTCTTTTCCTTTGTCTCATTTGATCTTTACAGAAATCCTAAATATTGGCATTATTTTCATTTTCCAGATGAAAATTTGAAGGCTCAGAAAGATTAGAGTATGTCTAAGACCATATAGCATTGCAGGTAATTGTAATAGCTGGCATTTGGATCTGAGGCTTTCTGAATGGTCTGTGAAGGTCTGCTACTGATGAACTCTTTCAGGTTTATATGTCTGAAAAAAATCTTTATTTTGCTTTTGTTTTTCAAAGATATTTTCACCAGGTATAGAATTCTGGGTTGATAATTTTCTTTCTGTGCTCCAAGGTCTAGCTTGCATTGATTCTGATGTAAGTTTGCTGTAATTCTTATCTTTGTTCCTCTGTATGTAATGTGTCTTCTAAAGACTTTTTTTTCTTTATTGCTGATTTTATACAATTTGATTATGATATGTCTTGGTGTAGTTTTTGTTTGTTTCTTTGGTTTTTGGTTTGTTGAACTGCTTGGATTTCTGAATTTATGGTTTTCATCAAATTAGGAAAATTTTCAGCCTTTATTTCTTCAAATATTTTTTGTCTCCCTCACCCGCCCTAGACTCCAAATATGTATATGAGATCGCTTGAAGTTTTCCCACAGCTCACAGCTAACATTTTTTTTTTTTTGAGACACAGTCTCACTCTGTTGCCTGGGCTAGAGTGCCATGGCATCAGCCTAGCTCACAGCAACCTCGAACTCCTGGGCTCAGGTGATCCTCCTGCTTCAGCCTCCCAAGTAGCTGGGACTACAGGCATGAGCCACCATGCCCGGCTAATTTTTTCTATATATTTTTAGTTGTTCAGCTAATTTCTTTCTACTTTTTTAGTAGAGACGGTCTCACTCTTGCTCAGGCTGGTCTCAAGCTCCTGAGCTCAAATGATCCACCCACCTTGGCCCCCCAGAGTGCTAGAATTATAGGTGTGAGCCACCATGCCCAGCCCATTGCTTGTTTTTCTAGTCTTTTTTTTCCTTGCAGTGTTTCATTTTGAATAGCTTCTATTGCTATATCTTCAAGACCATTAATTTTTTATTCTACAGTGTCATATTTCATCCAGTGTGTTTTCGTCTCAGATATGGTATTTCTCATCACTAGAAGTCAGATCTTTTTTTATATTTTCCATGACTCTCCTTAATAGGCTCATGCTTTGCTTTACGTTCTTGAAATATATATTTAGAAATGCTGTTTTAATGTCTGGTCAACTAATCCTAACAACTGTGTCATTTCTGAGTCCATTTCTATTAACTAATGTTTCTCCTCAAAAGGGGTTGTATTTTCCTGCTTCTTTAGATGAAAGGTAATTTTTATTTACTTATTTATTTATGTTTACAGATGGGATCTCACCATGTTGCCTGGGCTGGCCTCATACTCTGGCTCAAGCTATCCTCCTACCTTACACTCTCGAGTAGCTGGGACCACAGGTGCATGCCACTCATTTATTTTTTTTTTAAAGTGGCTTTCTCACTGAATGAATGGTAATTTTTGATTAGCTACCTGACATTATGAATTTTTATGTTTTTAGGTGTTGGATATTTTGTCATCTGAAATTCAGTTAGGTTACATGAAAACAGTTTGATTCTTTCCATACTTATTTTTAAGCTTTCTTTGCTAGGGGATATGAGAGCAGCTTTTAATCTGGAGCTAATCTGGTCCCCTATTGACATAATATCTTTTTCAATACTAAAAAGATGTTCCATTTATTAGAGATTTTTTCCACTCTGGCTATTGGGTGCATAAGGTATTATCAGCTTTATGTGAGTTCAGGGAATGTTCTGCCTGTTCCTTTCTAGAGGTTTTATCCCTGGCTTTTATAGTAGTTTCCTCACATACTTATGCTGATCAGTACTCAGCTGAACAATCAAGGGGAACCCTCTGCAGATATCCAGTGTGTGAACTCTCTGTGCAGCTCTCTCTTCTCTGGCATTCTCTTTTGCAAATTCTACCCACCTTGACCTCCCTCAATTCTCAGCTCTGTCTCAATTCAGTTAGAACATGGGACTCTATTAGGGATCTCCTTCCTGCACTGCAGGCTGGAAACTATCCAGGCAGAATGATATGGCAATTGCAGGGATTCCTCATTTGTTTTCTTTCTCTCAGGGATCACTGTCCAGTGTTGTTTAATGTCTAAAAACTGTTGTTTTGTATAGCTTGTATGGTTTTTGCATTGTTTAAGGAAGGAGGATAAATTTGGCCCCTCTTACTCCATGACTTTCAGTAGAGGTTCTGCATGGATCTACCTTAAAGTGTAGATCCTAAAGGATCTGGGTACATAAATAAGCCTGTAGTCTACCATTTATTGGTTTAACACATTGCCACACTAGAAAAAAATTTTTTTCCTTGGGGCCATGATGTTTTATTACAAAAATAGAATAAAAACTTCGAAAATAAAATGATCCTTTCTAATTTAATGAAAAATTTGTTTTTAAAATTATTTTCTGCATTCTTTTCAATAAAAAAGTAATATAAAAACTTGAAAATTAGTTGCATAAAAAGTAATATTGCTTGAAAAATACCTCATAAGAGTACAGTAGTTTTTTTTTTGACATGTCAGGCTTAAATGTAATTTAAAGGTAAACACAAATATAAAAATGGAATTTATTGACTTCTATTCATTTAATCCACATTTTTAGGATTAAATTGTCAATATTAATTGTACCAATAAGAATATCAACAAGTAAGATTTTCATGAAAGAACTGCAGGGTTTTGCCCAGGGGGCCACCCATCATGTAACATGTATGCTACAACATGACTTGCCTGCACACCAAGTGGCTCCCAAGGTAAAGAGATGTGTGAGTTATATATGCTCCATGAGGCCCTGAGTTCAAAACTAGTGTGAGTTAAATGCAATACACATGGCAGTTAATGTGTTAAAAAGCTTATCTATCAGGTCACAGACAAGACAGATTGACTGATATATTAAAAGTCTCATACACTATTCTTTACATCTCATTGTACAAAGGATACAGCTCCTGCTGCACTAAACCATAAACATTCTACTTCACCAGTAATCTACATTTGAAACCATCTGAAGAAAATACTCTACTCAGTTCTGAACCCTCCTTTACTTTACATATTTTATATTGTTGTCATTTTCTTGCTTTTTGTCTTACCAACAAGAAAGCTCCATATAGCTAATTGCAAGCTTTACACTGTTTTTTCCTACTCCTCTCTTCCAACCAATAGAGAGCCTTCTAATCAATATACTATGCCAGGGTCAGCAATCTACAGCATGCAGGATGAATTCAGCCTGTCACCTGTTTTTGTAAAGTTTTATTGAAACACAGCAAATGACTATTTGTTTACATATTATTCATGGTTGTTTTTACGCTACCACAGCAGAGGTGAAATAATTGAATAGTTCAACAGAGACCATCCTACCTAGACTATTACAGAAAAAGCTTTCTGATCCCTGCATTATGCTATAATTGGGATATTTGTAAGTTTCAAAATAGACTTTTTTCTTCTTCATTGAGTTACCAGTGAATAACTGAAGGATATATATAGAGCAGGCTCCAGCCTGCTAACCTTAAGATAATTGAAGTGTATATCTTTTGACAGGCTTTACTTCCTTCATTCACCAGCAAAACAATCTAAAAACCAAATCACATATATTAATAAAAAAGCAGTAAAAGATAAGATAAATAACCAATTCTTATAAGTTTAGATACTTGTTTATGCAGGACCATGAGAAAGACTTCACTGCTCAATGCTTCAAATCAGATTAAAAGAGGAAGGGAAGACCTCAGATGGGAAGAGACAGCATCCTTGTTAAGTGCCTTTCTAGTAATTCCTTTCAGTTCAAATGTACACCAATGTCTTTATATTTTCCACATCACACATTGTGAAGGTATGATAATCACTGCCACTATAAACCATCCAGGGATGCTCTAATAGCCCTAACTTATTCTAGTCTGGAAGTTTTACAAATTTAACTCCTAGAAAATAAGGTAAAAACAAAATAAAAACAAATATTATATAAAACACAGAAATAGACAAGTACACAGGGTACAGTTTTGGGTTTTTTAAAATCTACTATGAGTAAAGTGGGAAGGTGTGAGATGTGGTAGTTAACATGGATTAAAAAAAACATGGATTTTAAAGATACAGCACTAGTTTTGAGTTGTTTTGACTAGAACATATCACAAAATCTCCACTATTCTTTAGGTCTTTGGTTTTTTTGTTTTGTTTTGTTTTTTTGTTTTTTGAGACAGAGTCTCAGTTTGTTGCCCAGGCTAGAGTGAGTGCCATGGCGTCAGCCTAGCTCACAGCAACCTCAAACTCCTGGGCTAAAGCGCTCCTCCTGCCTCAGCCTCCCGAGTAGCTGGGACTACAGGCATGCACCACCATGCCTGGCTAATTTTTCTATATATATTATTTGGCCAATTAATTTCTTTCTATTTTATAGTAGAGAAGGGGTCTCGCTCTTGCTCAGGTTGGTCTCCAACTCCTGACCTCGAGCAATCGCCTGCCTCGGTCTCCCAGAGTGCTAGGATTACAGGCATGAGCCACCACACCTGGCCAGGTCTTTGGTTTTTTGAGGAAGAAGAGAGAATAGAATTAGAATCCTAGTAATATTTACATTCTAAAGAACACTGGATTAAATAAACAAGAAACTTATAGTAATACATTGTAATTTATTAACATAACAAAATGTAGTAAAAACAGAGAAGCTTCTGGTTTCCTACTCTTAGTGAAAAATAAAGGCAATTTCTCCCACGGTCAGAATTTTTAAGTATGGATAACATATCCAATCCAAATAGTACCAATAACCACTGTATTATTTTCTTCTTTCTTGCCAGCTGACTCACAGTAATTATGTACAGAGTATATTATAATGCTGCTGTCTTAAAAACAAATCCAATATAGACAAAATTTTCACAATAGCCAGTGGCAAGTAGCAAGGACAACTGCAGAAGTAATCAATACAGGTTTCTTAAGTAAAAAATAAAACCAAAAAAAAAAAACAAACCAAAACCAAAAAAACCCCACAATTATAAACCAACAGAGAAAAATCTGGACAGGTATAGTGGTTCATGCCTATAATTCCAGCACTCTGGGAGGTTGAGGCAGGAGGATTGCTTGAGGCCAAAGCAAGACCCTATCTCAAAAATAAATAAATAAATAAATAAATAGAAATCTACACCTATCCTTGCTATAAGGAAAAGAAACAGGTTTTAAGAGATACTGAATATTCTGCATTTGATAATAAAATAGGAACCAATTATCTTGGTCTACAGAATAGAATCAAGAAATATATCTTTCTACTTCACAGACCCTCTTGCTGGAATCTGACATAACACATTATCCAACCATAGTGTTTGCTCGTAGTATTTTGTAGTCTCTATGATAAAGGATGAGTTTTGCTTTGGTACTGATAATACATTGGGAATTTAAGGTAGTACAGCATGGAGTTAGTTACAAAGTATTGGCATTTTTATTGTACTGAACATTATAAAATGATTAGGCTAACAGATGAGATGTAGGATTATTTTTGTTAAGAACCATTTTGATTTATTATATGTAGTATTACAAATTTCAGCTACACCTATCTCAGAAACTGTTTTCTCATAGGTCACCAATCTCAGTCCTTCTTGACCTTTTTGAATAGGACTTCATTCTTTTTTCCCAGGGAAAAAGAATTTCTGCACAGTTTAACATTTGGGAATATTTATTTTAAGAAATAAAATGAATACTCCATTCCCCTCTATTCTTTCAGAGTTTTAATTTCAACTCTCCTCCACATTTCTTTGTATCTCTAATTACTCTTCATTTCTTGGGTAAATATTTTCCCTCCTTCAATTCTTTGGTCACTTTTCCTCACTTATTCCTGCACATTTAAGTTCTCTCATTTGGATCTCCCAACTCCACTGGATAATTTAATAGGTGAAAAATGAGACTTTATTGGTGTTTTAGAGTTTGAAATTTCTCACCCTTTCCTAGGAACTCTCTTCCCTACTTTTCTGTCACATATCTTGTTTCCCTTCTCTTTCACCTTTCTGTTGCTTGCCTTCTTCCTCATTTGTTAAACTCCCTAAATGTAGTCTTTCTCTAGAAATTCATTTCTCAACCTTCTAATCTTTTCTCTCTTTACTTTTTCTGGGAGTAATTTTCTTTTTTCCTTTCATCTGACATCATCAAGAGATATCCTGTCTCACTTCCTGAGTCTTTTTGACACCTTCTTTCTCTTTGCATCTGACAAGTTCCAAGTTCTGCCACGTCCATTTTATAAGCATAAGACTTATAATATCTACACCCTTGTTTCCAATCCTTCTGACTCAATCTAGGTCAATCTTGTACTAATTCTTGCATAGATTACTGCTATAGCCTATTAACCAGTCTCTAGTAGCCATCTCACCTAGTTTGAAAACATCCTTGCATACAATCATTAGATTTATCTTCCTGAATATCAACTGTGATTATCTTTTGCTTAAGAAGCTATTTATTGCTTCCTGATAAAAGTCCCAGTTCCATAGTTTGACTTTCAAAGGTCCTTCACAATGTGCCCCTACTTTTCCTTTCTAGCCTGATCTTTTACTATTCTCTTATACATGTACCAGATGCCACTCAAACTTAGAATACTTGCTATTCTCTGAACATGCCCCAGGCTTTTCTGCCTTTGTGCTACCTTGCTCATGTAGGCATTAAATGAATTAGAATACCTTCAACCACTCTTGTCAGAATCTTACCCATCCCTCCAGGGTTAGTTCAGCCATCTTTTGCTTTAATGGAAGCCTTTTTGAATTGTTCGTGGTCTCTCTTCTCTACCTCCAAAAGTGGCTTTCTGCACTGTACAAGAATTTTGCTCAAGTTGTGAAGGCTTCTCTTATGGCAATTATGCGCAGACTGCAAGCATACTTATTTATATAGATAGTTTATCTTGCCTACTGGATTATACATTCTTAGTGAAGAAACTCTTTTTCGGTTTGTATCTTGAAAGCATCTAACATATTGCTCTGTACAGAATAGATAATAAATCCTTATTGATTTACCAAATGAGAAGGATAAAGCACTCACCTACATTCAGCAAAGAAGAAAAGAGAAGCCCTCAAATACTTCTGCATTAGATTGATATTGACTTGATTTCTTGTGGTTCATACTTTATTTTGGGATCAGAGTTGACTGACATTAGTACTCTGATTATATTCTTCTATGATGCTGTTTCTTATGTTGAATTATAATTTATTTATAATCTGTTTTCTCCCTTAGTTTATCAGCTTCTTTTGAATAAAGTTTTGCATCACATCTTAAAACCATGCCTCATATATAGTATGAATTAAATGTGCACTGGAATGAGTTAAGTTGATTAATTTAATAGAATCTTTACTAAAAAAGTAAAAAAAAAAAATCCATCCATATGCATTGAGATTTTCAAGAATGGTATCTAAAATTTGGCTAAAAACTTGGGAAACTGCTGGTCTGATATGTTCCATGAGAGTATTTACGCAGTCCATATTTTATGCCTGTCTGCAGTTGTCCTGTTCTGGGAATTTACCCTAAAGGATTTTGGCATTTGTCTCATTTCCAATATCACACAAATAATCATGGAAACAGATTTTCCCAAAAGAATATTTTACCCTGAATTTTTTATTATAATTATAATTTCAAAGATGCATGCAGTCCAGACATTATTGGCAGATATAGGATATTGAAGAGTACAGTATAGCAGAATAGTAAGGACAAATGCAAACAGTTTGCTATAAAAGTAACAAGATTAGCAAAAAACAAAACTAACTAAACAAAAACCATAAAACAATACCTTACATACAGACAAAATAACAGGGATAAATATTAAATAAGTCCTGATTTAGTTTGAGTACTTGGTAAGTTATCAACAGAGCAATTTTATTACAAGCTACTATTTTACTTTGTTGACATGCAATTTAGTTAGAAAGTTTACAGCATATGGGATAGAAACATAAGTCTAAATGAGTTTATAACCAGCAATAACCTGCTAAGGTACACTTTCACAACTTCAAAATGATACTTTTTAAAAAATCTAGTAAATAAATGCTAATATAGATCCTATGTAATCTGTCATTTTTTACTGCCAGTGCACACATCATAATCACAGACACCACCACAAGTGTAGCTCAAGATGCACTCCTTAATTTTCTTGTGTCAAAAGAAGGGATTATATACAATACATTGATCTTGTTAAATGTCCCAAGGACAAGACCTGATTCAGATACTGACAACCTTGGAAATATAAGCTAAGGACTTTTATGGTAACAATCCTAAAAACCTTTTTGTGAATGGAATGATCTAAGATACATCTCTAATTAACTTGAACTGTACCTCATAAACAAGGAAAATCAATTCTTGATTAGCCAGAGCAGATTAGAGATGATTTAGACACAACAGGGGCCCGAGATGTGCTCACCAACTGAGCTTATCCTGGTAATTAGGCAGTATTGGGTTAATAGCAGCAGCACTGAAGGAAAGGAGCCTGGATTTAGGACTGGGCTGCTGCAGAGAAGGGCTCCATTTCTCCCATCTCCACTTCAAACAGAATAACTCACTAATCCTCTAAGCATGGTTAATTTTCACCTGGACAACCAACACTTAACAGTGGTTTTGTTATTATAGAGATTTTGAGTTGTTAGTAACTTCTCTTTCTCCTCTGCTACATTTATATTATCCTCTGCTAATCAATAGGTGACGATAATATATATTTATTATTCCAAAAGAATGGGAGTCTCAAGAAAGCAATGGTCCATTCTTAGGAAGAAAACAATAAATCATGTATGTGAGAGATGTTCTATCATCTTGGCTAGAGTTCTAGCCAAGATTTTCAGAAGCATCCTAAATCCTTGAGTGTTCTGTTGGCACAGCATCTGAAAATATAGCTGCCACAGAAAATGGTATAACTTTCTATGTAATTGTGTAAGAAAATATGGACTGTCATTAGTATCTACAAAGCAAAATGTGTACGCTGTATATTTTGTAGGTATTGTTTAAATTGTGAGATTTGGTAACTATGCTAGATTTGGAGCAGGCGTTTAATAGTTGAATATCTCCAGTCTCCATGAGACCACTGTGACAATGATAGACATTATTTAGTGTATGATAGGCACAGGTAGGACAGGATTTCTCTTGGTTGTGAAAACCTGGGCAGATTTTTGATTATCTGATGTAGAATAAAGGAGAATAGCAATAACTGTCTTCCATCTGCATCAAGAATTTTAATAACCAATGTACACACTAGATACTATTTATCTCTATAGTTATAGGGCACTCTTAAAGGCTCATTTGATTAAATAGAAATAAGGCAAAAGAATTAAGATGAAAGCAAAATTTAAAATCAGAATATAGTACACTGCAATTGAAATTAGAAGAAAAAAGAACAAAAGAGAGCCGGCCTAAGTTTAGACCTAAGTCTAGAAAGATGGGTGAAATTTCAGGTGCAGCTGTTATGTAAGGAAGGGATACAGTGATATGGAAAATGTGAGGTGTGTCCTGAGAACAGCAAGAGGTCCAGTTTGGCAGGATCATAAAAGATAAGCAGAAGAGTGGAAAGCACTAAGATTTGAAAGGTAGAATTAGTGTGTAACGGTTAAGAGGTTGTATTTAATCAATTTAACTGTGTGGTAGATAGAAGGGGTGCGAGATATTAAGGTTTTTGAGTAAGTGACATCATTAGGACTTTACACTGTAGAAAGATTAATTTATCAAGCATAAGTATGGAGACTCAATGTTAAAAGGAAAGATAATAGGTGAAAATCCTTAGATGGTAGGTCAAAAAACAGATGATAAACACAAAATATTTTAATTCAAATAGTGAAGCACAGAAATGACAAATTCCAAGATATAAAGAATATAATGAACTTTAGGCAAACCATCAGCTTGCTTTTCATGTTTCTTAAAATAATGGTATAAAAAGAAAGAGTTCTGGACTTGGAATCAAGAAACTGGGATTCTAGTTCTTCCTTTGTCTCTTACTTTATTCCTAATATGACTTTGGGTAAGATATTAATAGAAACTCTTTTTCTCTGATCCTTCATCTCAAAAATGAGAGGCTTATAACACTTTCTAAGGTCCTTTCTATCTGTAAAGTCAATCGGTGACTAAAAAAAAAAAAATTTAAAAGTCCTTTCTAACTCTAAAATTCAATGACCACACAAATAATTTCTTGGGAGGTCCCTGGCAACCACAGACAGACTACTATTAGGGAGGGTACCTTAAGCAAAAAGTCTGGAGATTCTATTAAAAAATGACTGGCCTAGGTCAGTGAGCAGATTTAAATACCTGCCATTTTTCTACTGTTATCTTTCTGTAAAAGGTAAAGCATCTTTTTAAAAGGCCATAGGAAAAGATTAATTACTTCTTTCTAGAAGCCAACATTCAAGTAACCTTTCTCTTTATTCATAGATACTTAAACTCTTGCCAAGAAAAACAAATTGTAAAATATAGAAGTTGGAAAATGTGAATCATCACTAGTATTAAAACCTACATTTAATAATTATGTTGCATTTTCAAACTACTGCTGAATCCCATTACATTTAAACACAAATTCAATAAGAATTCGTGATTTTATAAATGGCATTTAAATGTATTCAGAAGTAGAAACAAAAACCATCTGATAGAGATGTGACTGTGGTTAGAATGAAAAGGAGAAAATAAAGACATAAGGAGGCCAGAAGGTGAAGGAGAGGAAGAACAAAGAAACAGACTGAGATTGAGTGAACTACAGTAATGATTCTGTGGCTAAAGTCAAGAGGCAAATGCTCATAAATTCATTTTTTGTATTGTACATTTTTGTATTTGATGGGATTCTGAATTAATACTACAATAAGAGATGAGGCACCTGTCACTTGAGAGGCAGAAACTGTTTCAGCAGAACTTTGTGCCACACTTTGTGTTCAGGAATTTTAGAACATATGGAAATATGCACCACGTGACTGAAAACCACAATTTGGTCTTTATTCTACAACCAATTTGGATTTTATTTAACTGCCTTTTGAAAATTTTATTCCATCTTAATTTTAATCATATTTATTAATCTGAAACATAGAATGGCATGTGGGCTCTTATTACACTGTTCTACTTCCTAAAGCAAGGTTTACACTTTTTTACTGATATGACAACTTGCTTGAAAATCATCAGTATCATGGGCAGCAACCTTAAATTGTTAAAATCTTTAAGTTCCTCATTTAGTTGTTAGGTGAAAAGTCATGCAAATATTGTCTCATCAACTCAACATGTACATGTTAAGGGTACAGTAATGTTTCAGGAGTAATGTTTTGGAGGTGGGCTGAATTCTAAGACTTGTAATTAGACTCTCTGTGCTCCAAACTCCTCCTTTGTGAACGCTTTTTACTTTCACCTTAACTTGTGGCTCCCTGAGCTTTAAAATCATCCTTTAAATAATTTAGATTCCCACAAACACTGTATCCCCTTTTCTCCTTGTTACTAATACTTAGCAATTTTCTCAGGCCTTTGGGCACAGAATAGGGAAGGAAAAGAGTAAAAAGTCTATCTGGAGGAGCCAATACAAAATATCCAACACAGGAAGCTACTGAAGCTACTAGCCTTGGCCAAGATGCTCACGTCCTAGGAAGCAGCAGAGCCACTGAACTCTAAAGGATCACATGGTTTAACAGTGGGCATCTCAGTATAGTCAATGTGGACAGAAGATTCCAGGGGGCTGGAGGGAAGGGGAGATTAATTTCCTGAAAGTTTTGCTTTGTGTGAGATTCCTGAGTAGGTGAAGAAAAGCACCTCAAAAATGACTTATATTTAATTTTCCATGAAAGGAATTTAAAATATTTCATTTAAGGAAAATAAAATCAATGTGACTTTTTTTGCACATGTAAAATCAAGAACACAAACATAAAAAGCCTACTTTCAATACAAAATAATGTATGTATGACCAAGTGTATGATAGAATAGTATACAAGTGTTGAGAAATATATACTAAAATGTTGAGAAAATTAGAAGAATTTTTTAAAAATTTAATAGAGTTAGTCAGGAAAGATTTATTGAGAAAAAGCATTTCTGTGTTGGACCTTGTAAGAGAATTCTGGGAAGAAAAAGAGAGTAAAAGCTTAAAAACAAAATGAATTACAGGCTGCTAAGAAATCACAGGACTGGGGCTCATGGGCCATCAAAGAGAATAGTTGCAATACCATTAGTTTTCATAGGATTGAGAAGGTTTCCAGGTTTTGAAAATTAAAAGTAGTAGAATGCAATATAGTGCTTTCTTGTTTCAAGTGGCCTTCCTCCAAATCTTGATGGGTACATTTGATGTAAATGGTCTCTCCGGGAGATTGCTGAGATTCTGGCTTTTGACTTCAAGCAAAGAACTGTTAGAAGCCAAAGATGTAGATAGCAGAGAGATGCTTGGGGAAACTGGTAAGTGAAACAGGTTGTTTTCTAGATGTGCTTGTTGGGAGATCATTATACAATAGTACCCACTAGCACAGTGGCTTTTACAATTTATGACAGCAATCAAGATAAAATATTAGTTATTTTGCAACTTGCCACACTCAGACATATGTATACACACACTTATATAATGTACATTCTTATATTTTAAAGTTCTATTTCATTAAAATAGGTTAATTTTGTTACCTAAAGTAAAACTAAAAATATTACAAAATAACATGACTCTTTGGAACTCAGACTTATGAAATTTCCTTGAGGGCATTTTATAATGACTGGAACATAGTAAGTGCTCAATATGTCAATCCATCCTTTCACTTACCAAGCATCCACTATGTGCCAGTACTGAAGAGATTATTAAGAGTGATCTGAGATTTGGAGGAGTGGATAAAGAAGGAATCTCTGAGAATATTTTAAATTGAGACTTAAAGAATGAGTAAAAGTTACGTTGGTGAATAACACTGAATATAGGGTAAAAATAGGTCAAAGCAGAGGGAAGAACATGTGCAAAGAGGATGAAGGGACAGGAGAAAGAGCTCAGTTGTTTTAAAAACTGAAAGCAGCTGGGACTGGTAGCATACACCTGTAGTTCCAGCTACTCACAAGGCTGAGGTGGGAGGATCACTTGAGCCCAGAAGCTTGAGGCTGCAGTGCACCATAATCACACTTGAGAATAGCCACTGTGCTCCAGCCTAGGCAACATAGTGAGATCCCCTCTCTAAAAAAATAAAATAAAAAAACCCCAAAACTGAAAGCAGGCTAGAGAACAGTTAGTGGAGAGATGGTGTTATGGGTTCTGAATTTTGTACTAAGTTTAAAAAAAAAAAGAACCAAACATAACACAAAGAAAAAAAATTATATTCATTGAATATAAAACCAAACACAAAAACAAAATTTAATTTTGCCCTTGAAATGGTTGATAAGGATAGTTTTAAAGTTACAGAGTATAAAATATAACAAGAGTGTACTTGACACAAAAACACTGATTTAATTTCTTGCCAAAGCAGGCATTTACTGAAAGCACATGTACTACATTAAAAAGGATCCTAAAATTTTATGTGCCAGATTTGATAAGGGATCTAATTTATATTCTGGCATTTAGCTGGAAGCCTGGATTAGTGATGCAGCAACATAATAAGGACTTGATTTTTCCTTATTCTTTTATAGATATGTCATATTCACTTGGTCACTGGCAATTGTAATTACTATAAACCAATGCACTAATTTCAAACAAAGGTTAAAAGTTAGGGACAAAGAATAAGACTATCTCTAAAGAAATATGCAAATCATTAATCAATGAAAGTATGTTTGTACCCATTCCAATATACTCAAGTTCTTGAATCTGCCCCCAAATCAGAACCCTCATTGTTTTTCTACCAGTTCCAGTTACCCTAGTTTTGTACCAAGTGTCCCATACATACATTTTTTTTTTTAAAAAAAGAAGTCCTTATTCCTTTAACAATGCTATACAAGCCTGTTTATTCAAAAAGCATTTATTAAGCACCTAGTATGGGTCAAGCAGTGGGCCATAAAGAAAAAGCATGGGCCAGGCGCGGTGGCTCTCGCCTGGAGTTCGAAACCAGCCTGAGCAACAGCGAGACCCCGTCTCTACTATAAAATAGAAAGAATTAATTGGCCAAATAATATATATAGAAAAAATTAGCCAGGCATGGTGGCGCATGCCTGTAGTCCCAGCTACTCGGAAGGCTGAGGCAGAAGAATCGCTTGAGCCCAGGAGTTTGAGGTTGCTGTGAGCTAGGCTGGCGCCATGGCACTCACTCTAGCCTGGGAAACAAAGCGAGACTCTGTCTCAAAAAAAAAAAAAAAAAAAAAAAAAAGAAAGAAAAAGCATGAACAGTGTCCTTGTACCTCCCCTGTAAGACAATTATTTTCCACAATTAGTGCTGGTGTTTCCCTGTTTTATTTTTCTACTAGACTGTCTTGCTCACCATTGTATCAAGAGAAGTACTTGGTATATAACAGGCATTTTAATATTTTTTTGAATTAAGAAATGGTTTTTAGGGATGAATGAAGGGTGAGAAGTTTGTACAAGTGCTCAAGAGTACCATATATAAACGATTAAGAATACAATCTCACAACCAAATTTCACTTAAACTTAACTCAAGACCGTCAAATCAAAGGGTAAATTCTAGGGATCCATTGTGGAAAATTACAAGGCAAAGTTGGGAGGCAAGACAATGGGAAGTAGTAAAACTGTGTTACTTATCCTTATCAGACCTCTTAGAACATGTTTTGAACCCCACCAAAAGGGCAAAACTCATTTTCATAAAGTCGTCACTATAAAAGTACATTAAATATTCAGATGTTTAGTTTTGCATCCTTTTGTATTCTTTGTACACAGGAACATATTTCTACATACTAGGACCACTCTCCTATACAATGGCAGTATAAAGTGGCAATCAGAATTTAACTGAAGTAAACATGGAGTACTTTTAGGGTTCTACCTACTTTCTTAGATAAATCCTACAGGGCCTCAGGTGAGAGACTGAATTGAGAAGTTACCCTTCTGTCTCTCTCTCTCTCTTTCTCTCTCTCTCTCTTTCATTCATTCATTTATTTATGACAGAGTCTCACTCTGTTGCCGGGGTTAGAGTGCCGTGGTGTTAGCCTAGCTCACAGCAACCTCAAACTCCTGGGCCCAGGCAATCCTCCTGCCTCAGCCTCCCAAGTAGCTGAGACCACGGGCATGAGCCTGGCTAATTTTTTCTATTTTTTTTTTTTTTTTTTTTAGTAGACATGGGTCTCTCTCTTGCTCAGGCTGGTCTTGAACTCCTGAGCTCAAATGATCCACCCGCTTCAGCCTCCCAGAGTGCTAGGATTACAGGCGTGAGCCGCCGTGCCAGGCCTTACCCTTCTTTTATATTACAAAAACAAAAATAAATTTCACAGCCTTACTGGGCTTTGGATTTTGCATCTGTAAATGAAGGGAACTCTTCTAGTTCCAAAGCCTATTATACGACCAGTGACAAACCTTATTTTCTGAGTGTGGCTGAGGCTACTGGAATATGATTAAATCAACTGAAAGTGATTTGTGGAGTTGCTACTTGAAGGGGAAATGTTTTTGAGAATCAGAGACAAGAAAAGGATTCTCAGCTGAGCATGGCGGCTCACACCTGTAATTCCAGCACTTTGGGAGCAAGAGGATCACTTGAGCCCAGAGGTTTGAGGCTGCAGTGATCTAAGATTGTGCCAGTGTGCCCCTACCTGAGTAACAGATTAAGACCCTGACTCTAAAAATTAAAAAAAAAAAATCTTGTTTAAATTATGTCTAAATGATTATGATATCTTAAAAAAATTTTTTTTTGATGTCTCAATTTGGCTAGGCTGAACTACCCTCTTCAGTTATTCAATCTGGCACTAATCTAGTTGCTGCTGTGATGGAATTTTGCAGATGTTATTGGAGCTCCTAATCAGTTGACTTTAAGTTAATCAAAAGAGAGATTATCTTAGGTGGGCCTGGACCTATTTAGGTGAGCCCTTTAAAAGAGAGCTTAGGCTTTTCCTGAGCTGAGAGACTCTAAACAGGTTATGTTCATGGGATTCCAGTCTGCTCATGATCTTCCCTTTTTGAATGAACTTTGGACTTGCTTTGCAAGCCTCCACAACTGTGTAAGCCAATTCTTACTGATGAATCTCTAAATGTGTATACTGTGTTGGTTCTGATTCTCTGATTTAACACTGACTCATATAATGTTATTAAACAGTGAACATCTTAAAATATTTTAACTGGTCCCATTGAAAATACTCATCAATTTCAATAAAATGAATGGGTTTGGGGATCAGAAACATATATTAGACAAATAAAGTCTATTTTCAGATAATACTGAGGCATGCAAAGGTATCTTTGACGCCCTGTCCCTTGATTCATATTCTTCATCTTCCCCTTACCTCAGACTCCTAGCCTTCTGTTTCTTTCCTTCCTTATCCAGAAAAGGATCTTAAACTTATTCACACTGTAGTATTACATTTGATAACATTTAGTATGCTAACATTTCCAGGAGGGTATTATCTTTAATAAAGATGAAAGCTTTAATATGAAGGAAAATGGTGGAATAAGCAAGAAAATAAGTGTATTATGGCACGCTTAAATTCACAAATTCACAGTGACCCCTTATTCTGTTTACTTGTAATACTGGCCGCTTTTGGGTTTGGTGTTTGTTGTTGTTTTAATGATTTTAATGATTTCTTCACTTTACATTCTAGAAGTGACCACAACCAAAGCTCCCCCAAAAGTAACATTTCCTTAGCAGACAATATTGCTCACAGAAGAGATAACACTGTTTTGTTCTATTTGTTTTGGTTTGGGGAAGGGAAAGTCTTTCTACACTGTTGGGTAATGATCATTTGTTTTATTATTTAACTTTTGATGTACTTATGCCAAACATTCCAAACTAGATCATGAGCTCTTTGAAGATAGGATCATAATTTGCGCCTTAAACACACACACACACAAACATGGCACCACCTCTTTCTTTCTTGGAAGAGCCTAGCAATAAAGAGGTATCCAATAAACATCTATTGATTTCATAATTTGTAGAACAGTATATACAGTGAGGTTAATTGTGATTTGGCTTTTATCTAAGTGAATTTTTTTCTGCTCCATGTAAAATGCCAGTAGCTATATCTTTCACAATATCATTAACTTGGAAAGATACATATTTTAGCTACAAAACTAATATTTATAAGGACATAAAAGACTAAATTAACTAAATTTCAGAAAAGGACAAACTACTTGTTGCATATTAGTTTTTATTCCTGCTGTACATATTACATGTTACTATGACTTTATGGCAATATGCAGAAGTAGCTGGTAATCATTCCAGAGAATTTGTTCTGTTGCTAGGCTAAAATATCATTGTTGCAAATATGATTACATTCTTCTTAGATTGTATAGGCAAATATGATTATATTTTTCTTAGATTGTATGGGCAGTAATGACCTATCAGCTAACAAATTCTTGGTATACTAGGACCCAAATGATTAGCATTTGTAAATAAGTGAACAAATGCATATATTAGACCCATATGAAATGTACAATTTTTTTTTTTTTTGAGACAGAGTCTTACTTTGTTGTCCAGGCTAGAGTGAGTGCCGTGGTGTCAGCCTAGCTCACAGCAACCTCAAACTCCTGGGCTCAAGCAATCCTACTGCCTCAGCCTCCCGAGTAGCTGGGACTACAGGCATGTGCTACCATGCCCGGCTAATTTTTTATATATATATATCAGTTGGCCAATTAATTTCTTTCTATTTTTATAGTAGAGACGGGGTCTTGCTCTTGCTCAGGCTGGTTTTGAACTCCTGACCTCGAGCAATCCGCCCGCCTTGGCCTCCAGAGAGCTAGGATTACAGGCGTGAGCCACCACACCCAGCCTGAAATGTACAATTTAACATTACTAAATAAGGGAAAAGCCAGAAGCTATAAAGAACAAGACTAACAAATATGACTAAACACAAACTGAAAACTTCCATATACAAGAAAGCACCAAATACAAAATCAGTGAAAAAACTGGGAGAAATATTTATAAGTCAACTAGAGATTTACTTCCCACTAATCAAGGAAAAGCAAAACAAAAGTTAGTAGGAAAAACTGAATCATCCAAAAGAAAAAAATAATATAAATGGTCTATAATATATGAAAAGAAGTGGAACTATAACAATAATTCTAGAAATGAAATTAAAACAATATAATACCATTTTAACTTTATCAGTTTGGCAAAGCTTAAAAAGACATTTAAACTGGAAATATGATTTGGTAGAATCTCTCTGGAGGGCAATTTGGCAAAATTTATTGAAAGTTAAATTTTCTTTTCCTAAGAATTGGCAGTTTGATTCTAGAGATTGAGCCTATAGAAATATTTACACAAAAGAACATAAGACATACATTCCTACACCTCTATTTATAATAACAAAAATCAGAAAACAACCCATAAGCCTTCAATAGGAGAAAGAATATGGTGTATTCATAAAACAATATAATTCAGAAAAAATAAGGCAGAAAGTTTATACTAATAGGGAAAGAGGTCTAGCTATTTTATGTAAAAACATACAAAACAGAATTATAGTATGACTTTATTAAAATGAATATCTTTAAAAGCTTTAAAAATAAAATATAACCTGGAAGGACATACTCAAAACTAATAACAGAGATTATCTCACTATGAGATATGGTGGGATTATGAAAGAATTTTCTTTCTGCATTATCTATTTCTGTAATGTTCAGATTTTAAACAATGACCAAAAAAAAGAAATAAGGTTCAAGTACAAGGTTACAATATTTCCAGCCATTTGTTCTACTCTGTTCCAAATTATGTGTATACATAGGTATCCAAAATTACATAGTTTATGTAATACACAGCTACATGGTGTTTAGATTATAACAGAGATGAAAGGGTAGACACAAATATTACACAATCGACATGTAGCTCTGTCAGTAGTACCTAGTCAAATATATATGCCTATTTAGCTTCCTAAATTTACTAATTTATGTTTGAGGACCTATGAGTTATGTCTTACAAGTTTTGGTCAAGAGTATAAGGCAGTGAGAGAATAAAGCACTGTATTCTACTATATATAAAATAGCTATTACAGTAGTTTCAATAAGAATATTTAAAGTTTTAAATTTATAGCTCCAGTGACAATAGGTATAGTGTAGCCAGCAGCTCCAGTTGAAATTTATTTTGCTTATTTTATATGTGGTTACAAAGAGTTACACAGTAGCACCATTCCCTAATATGCCACAGCACTTGGACTGTTTCAAATAAATATCTGAAAAGATCCACAGTAACAGAGCTGTGCTCCTCCTTTATTTCTGGAGGTCTATATACTCTAAAAAATGCAAGAGTAAGGCATAAGTAGTGACCTGACAGCAACAATTACAGAAATCTGAAGTCTTTTTCTATACATACAGTGCTATATAACCTATATAATAATGGCCCTAAAAGGAACTTAATGGCATGCCTCCAGCTGTGTCTGGCATCCTCTGTCCTCAAATTCTAAAACAGACTCCTAAATTTTTTCACTTGACACATAAATGGAGACTGTGGGAGAAAAGCTAAGATTGGTTAAGAACTGGTCAATAAGATTGAAAAAATGTCTCCATGAATGAATGCTATATATGCTTCTCCTGCCAAATCTTCTAAGTGGCACTGATATTCCATAGAAGATATTTGGTTAAATATACAACAGCAGAATCCCTGCTGGTCAAAGCTAGAAGCTGTTCTTTTAGCTCAGCGGCAAAGAACACATACTATATAGTACAAGAGAGACTAGAGACTTGAAATATACTCCTGCCAATTGCTTTTTACTTTGAAAGCTATATAAATCAATGATAAGCTATCAGTACTGAGAAGGTTATGGAATAGCCTCAACTTGTATATATGCCGTCCTTATGTAGAAAATAAGCAGAGCTCATATGGCATATTGCTGTTCTCTATTTTAGAACTAGCACAGGAACCATGTGATATGTTCATTGCTATGGTAACTACATTTCAGTAGTGAACAGGAGAGCAAATGGGCATGTAAAACATGTATAAGTTGTCAATATATAAGTAATTGCTGCCCTGCAGCTGCAATAACTTAAATTTCACTGATGCATGACTTATTAGAATAAAAGCTACCCCTTCTATTTTTTAAAATGAGATTAATAAGCCTTCACTTCCCATTCAAGAAAATAAATGAATAGTGTCTTTCATCGTAGGTTGCTTCTTAGAGAACTATTGTTATTATTAGAGGCCCCACCCCCCAAAAATAGATGTGCCGCATCCTGTGTGATATAAGAATGAATGGAGCCTTAGACTTGGTCAATAGGAAAAATGCTCTGCCTAGTCTTCTCTGAGGGTTTGTGTCTACTGTTAGAATCAACTAAGTCAAATTTTGATGTTGATTATAGGAGGGAAAATCTCTGATTTGGCACCAAAGTTATCTCAATCTTCTAGGTGTTTTCTGGCCAGAGCACTTGAGAAATAAGATTCTCCCAAGACTTGATTATTCTTGATTTCTTTTAGATCAGTCTTTGTCCTGCATTTTAACGATATTTATAATAGTGTATATTTAATTTTAAACTTTCTGCACGGTGCCACTTAAGACAAAAATCTTAACGAGTTTTTCTGACTATTCTCTTGACTCCTCCTTCTCTTTCCATCCATAATTTTGGCTTATGGGACAGCTAACTGGATCTGACATTAATGACTTTTCTTAAAAAGTTAACGAGTTGAATCAGTTAAAAATATAAAGAGGCTGGGCATGGTGGCTCACACCTGTAATCCTAGCACTTTGGGAGGATCACTTGAGGCCAGGAGTTCAAGACCAGCCTGAGCAAGAGCCAGACCCCAGTCTCTACAAAAAACAGAAAAATTAGCCAGGCGTGGTGGCACATGCCTATAGTCCCAGCTACTCAGGAGGCTGAGGCAGGAGGATCACTTGAGCCCAAAGGTTTGAGGTTGCTGTGAACTATGATGATGCCACTACACTCTAGCCTGGGCAACAGAGTGAGAGTCTCTCATCTTGAACCTCGCCCCGCCACCAGAGAGAGAGAGAGAGAGAGAGAGAGAGAGAGAGAGAGAGAGAGAGAAATATAAGCCCTTAAAATAATAATTATTATTATTTGGAACCTCTGGAATTTCTGACTGACCAGCTTTAATTTCAGTTTCCCATAACTTCCTCCCTCTTTGGGTTTGATTAATTTGCTGGAGCAGCTCCCAGAACTCAGGGAAACACTTATGTTTACCAGTTATTATAAAGCAGGGGTCCTCAAACTTTTTAAACAGGGGCCAGTTCACTGTCCCTCAGACCATTGGAGAGTGTGCACTGTGGGCCTGGGACGGGTGGGCTGCTAAGCAGGACAGGCAGCGGAGGCAAAAATACCTGGAGGGCTGGATAAATGTGTTAGGCGGCCTGAATGTGGCCCGCGGGCCGTAGGTTGAGGACGTCTGTTATAAAGGGTATCACAAAGGATACAGATGAAGAGATGTGTAGGGCGAGGTATGGGGGAAGGGGAGCGGAGCTTTCATATCCCTCTGGGCACACCACCCTCCAGGAACCTCCACGTATTCAGCTATCTGGAAGCTCTCTGAACCCAGTCATCTTGGGTTTTTATGGAGGCTTCATTACATAGGCATGACAACAGTGTAGAAATGTGATTGGATAAAAAGCACATGATCTAAACACAGCAAGGCCTATCTGTGTAGCATTTCTCCCTTCAGAGGATAGGGCAGGACCCCTCTAGAATGAGGGTCTTTTCACTGACAACCAGAGTAGAGTCCTGCCTTGAGCAGTACAGGAGGACAGGAGAAGGTCAGAGAGAAATTATACCTCCTGAGGCCTGCTCCGGAGGCCTAAAGTGTCCCAACATTATAACAAGGACTATGGGAGTTATGAGCCAGGAACTGTGGATAAAAACTAATATATATATAATACCACATACAATATAACAGCTATTGACATAGCATTTCCATTGCATTGGGCATTATAAATAATCTGCACATGATTTTTTTTTTGAGACAGAGTCTCACTCTGTTGCCCAGGTTAGAGTGAGTGCCGTGGCGTCAGCCTAGCTCACAGCAACCTCAAACTCCTGGGCTCAAGCGATCTTTCTGCCTCAGCCTCCCAAGTAGCTGGGACTACAGGCATGCACCACTATGCTTGGCTAATTTTTTCTATTTTTGGTAGAGATAGGGTCTCGCTCTTGCTTAGGCTGTCTCGAACTCCTGAGCTCAAATCATCTGCCAGCCCCAGCCCTCCCAGAGTGCTAGGCCGTGTCCAGCCTCTGCAGATGATTTAAAGTATACAGGAGGATGTGTGTAGGTTATATGCAAATACTATGCCATGCTATGTAAGAGACTTGAGACTTCTTGGATTTTGGTATCCTTGGGGGGGCCTGGAACCAATCTCCTCAGGATACCCAGGGAGGGCTGTGTATCGTATGCATGAATCTATAAGTCTAAAGAATGTATTAATATATTTACTAAATGGCATAAAATCAGAAAAAATATAGCCTCAAAATAGTTTCTGCCTTTAGTTAAATATATAATAGGATTCTGTATTCTTAGTATTGGTTATAGAGAAAAAATATTTCATAATACATGATAATTTCATAATATACATAACCATATTCCCTTCCACTAGTCTTCCCTGGTAAACTTCCAGTAACTCCTTTTTTTTTAATTTATTTTTATTTTTTGGGACTTCTCATAATTCTTAAGCTCACTTTATGTCTTTTGACTTTCATAATTATATATTTTGATGAAAAGTCCTTAATTCTAATGAGTCCAATTTATTTTTTGTTGGCATTTTTGTATTCTTCATAAAGAATTTTTGCCTACCCAGCCAAGACGATGACATTTTTCTATGATTTCTTCTAGTTGCTTTACTGTTCTATATTTTACACTTATGTACAATTCATATGGAATTAATTTTGGTGTATGGTGTAAGGTGAGGGTCAAGGTTAATATTTTTCCATATAAATATCCACTGACTCCAGTAGTATTCTTTCTTCTCTATATTCCAGTGGCACCTTTGCTTTAAATTAGGTGACTGTATATGTGTGGGTCTATTTCTGAGCTCTATTCTTTGTCTATTAGTATATTCCTTGAGTCAGTACCACACTGCCTTAATTACTCTTGTCATGCAAGCTTGTCTTCATATAATAAAAAGTACTTAAAAAGTAATTCCGGCCGGGCGCGGAGGCTCACGCCTGTAATCCCAGCACTCTGGGAGGCTGAGGCGGGTGGATTGCTCGAGGTCAGGAGTTCAAAACTAGCCTGAGCAAGAGCGAGACCCTGTCTCTACCGTAAATAGAAAGAAATTAATTGGCCAACTAATATATATATAGAAAAAAAAATTAGCCGGGCATGGTGGCACATGCCTGCAGTCCCAGCTACTCGGGAGGCTGAGGCAGCAGGATTGCTTGAGCCCAGGAGTTTGAGGTTGCTGTGAGCTAGGCTGACGGCATGGCACTCACTCTAGCCTGGGCAACAAAGCAAGATCCTGTCTCAAAAAAAAAAAAAAAAGTAATTCCAAGCCAGGTGTGTGGCACACTCCTCTAGTTCTAGCTACTTTGGATGCTAAGGTGGGCAGATCACTTGAGGCCAGGAGTTCAAATATCTAGCATGGATAACAGAGCAAAACCCCATTTCTTGAAAAAAAAAAAGTAGTTCGATTATATATGAGTATAGCATATTATAAACTAAAGCTCAAATGAATATTAATAAGTAAAATTATGTAAATTAACAAAAATACAAGTACTGGCAGACCTATATTATTTAAAACAAAAACTCTTTCAGAATTGATTGCTGAATTATCTTGCCTCCCTACTATACCATGTCAGCTCCCCTTTTACTATCCGCCTATTCCAATCTATTAAACACAATATAGCAATGTCAAAGAACAGAACTAGTAATGTTACCACCCCTACTTAAAAATCTTCATTATCTTCCTATTATTGCTGCAGAGGGGGCAAGACCGGGGCAGGGAGAGCAATTATGAGGCTATTGCAATAATCTGGGCAAGTGATGACAGCATCAGGAACTAGAAGGGAAGAAGTGAAGGTGGTTAGAAGTAGTTCGATTTTCAACATATATTGAAGTCAAAAGTGATTATTTTGATTTAAGTTAATATGTGACAGTGTTTACCAAAGCGCATTGGACGTCTATCCCTGACCTAAAATAGCCACACAAGGTCTGGGAACTAAGAATGAAAACTAGGCATCATAAACTTCTTCAAGAGGCTCAAAGAATCCAGAAATAGTCTCTTATGTGCACATGGCATATCTAAAGCTATTAAAAATCTCCATTAAACTTTCAAAGACTCAATATGTAAATACATAAACATGTAAATAATTAGCACCTATTACATACATGAAATTAAGGGAGAATAAAAGTAAATTGAAACAATCCTTCCCAAAGAATTTAATTTAGTAAACTAAATTGTCCATGTAATTTTTTAAATGCGTAAGAACAAATGCAATAGCCCAAAGAGTGTTCTATAAATTTAGGGGGGAGATTAGTGAATGAAGATTTCATAAAAGAGACTGGATATATTCTTAAAGACACAATACCATCCACACTCAATTTGATCAGGTTTTTTTTTTAAGAATTCCCCATTCATTCTATATGAATTTAAAACAAAGCAAGTACTTTTCCTTCAAAACACCCATCCATTTGTAATTATAAGTTAAATGTCTTAATTGAATAAGTTAAATGTCTTAATTGAATAATTGTTTGCCTCTATCATAGACTGTAAAACCCATGAGGGTAGGGACCACATATGTGCTTGTTCACCAAAGTATGCCCTGCATTTGACATAAAGTAGCCACTTAATAAATCACTATAAAACAAATGAATAAAAGAAGGTAGGAAGTCCAAATTCTTCTGCCAGGTTTTCCAAGCTCATGGAAATTTGATCCATATCTACTTAGTTACAATAGATAATCTTTGTTCCAAATACCATGGTTTTATATAGAGTGCAAATTCATTTATTCATTCAACAAATATTTATTGAGTAACTACAGTACACGGACACTGTTTAAAGGATTGGGAATATAACAAAGAATGACACACAAAGTCTTTATCCTTATGGAGCATACGTCACAAAAACCATGCTCATTCTTAAGTGGCAATCTCAAACCATTCCTTCTGGGTAAAACATCTTCTTTACTCCCTCCATTACCTCTACCATGAAAATTTCCTGAATACTCAAGCCTCTGGTAGGGTTGCCAGATAAAATACAGGATGCTCAGTGAAATCTGAGTTTCAGATATACAATGAATAATTTTTTAGTATAGGTATGGCTTAAACATTGTGTATCCCAACTGAAATTCAAATTTAAATGGGCACCCTGTATTTTATTTGCTAAATCTGTCAACCTCATTATCTGGCAGTTTTCCCCTTTTCCAAATGTCCATTCTAATTATATTCAGAATCAAAGAGATTAACACTCAATTATCCTCTCCTAAAGAGTTTTTGTTTTGTTGCTCTATGTTTTAACAAATACTTGATAGACAGATTCAGAAATTAAAATTACAAAGATTTATTTACAAAGATGTTATTCCTAACTGTATTTATAATACTGAAAAAACAAACAGTAAAAATATCCAACAATAGAAGACTAATGAAAATAAATGATATTATACAGCCATCCAAAATGATAATTAAAATAACAATGACACTGGCAAGTGCTAAAAATATAGTATCAAGTAGGTAAAAAGATATAAAATTATATCAGAAATAATCTCAATTTGTTAATAATTTGCATATATAGAACAGGTGGCTATACTCCTTAAAAATGTCAATGTCATAAAAGAAAAAGACCAAAATTGTAAAGGTAATGCATGATCCTGGAAAACAAAATCTCTAGAAAGGACCATCCTGGGAAAACTAGAAGAATTTGAGTATGTGCTATAGTTAGGCATATATATTTTGAGAAAAAGAAAGACAGAATGCTCAAAGCTTAGGGGAGAATTTTTGTACTCTTCTTACAACTCTTCTCTAGATTGAAAATCAAAATAAAAGTATGTGGAATAAAAGTAAAAATTAAAAATGTGTGGGAAAAAACGCTGTAAAGAAACACATGAAAGAAATTTAGAGTAGTTAATGCTGGGTGATATGATGAATGTTAATTAAAATTTTTTTTTTTGCATGTTTCTGTATTTTTCAATCTCTACAATAAGCATATATTGTTACAGTTGAAAATTTTTAAAAAATAACTTAAAGTTACCTTGATGAAATATATAACTCATAACTCTTTAAACTGTCAAATTTATCTATTTTGATGTCTTATAAACCTCCAGGATAAGAAACTTTTTTGCATGTTTTACTAATAATCATTGTAAAATAAATCCTTCTCAACATTTTTTCCCAACTTAATACATTCTTGGTTATTGTCAATGAAATACCAAAAATGAATATCAAATCAGTTTGTCTATCTACCTGACAACCCAAAATAAGTGACTGAGGCAAAGATCTCAATCAATGGAGGTTTATTAAGCCAAAGTTTGAAGATACACCCAAGAAAAATACAAACCACAGAAATATCTGTGCCTTTTTTCCAAAGAGGGAATTGGGAACTTCAGTATTTAAGGGCAGAGGGCATACAGAAATAAAAAGGATGAAGGGGTTGGGCAGGGAGGCAAAGGGTTACATTTTTGTGAGTCCCAGGAAATCTACATTTTACATAAGATAAGGTGAGTGTTTGAAGAGAAAAAGAGAGTGAAGAAAGAATCAAGTGGATAAGTGGAAAAAGGATTGATCTTGCCTAGTCTCTGTTCTGTACCAAGGAAGATAAACTTGTAAATCAACATTACTGGTCCTAGAATTAAACAGACTTTAGTTTTATAATAGTTGCTAGACTTAACCTGTAGGACCTAAAACTACAATTTGCATGTCCTTGTTTAGGGGAGGCCAACAAAGAATTTCTGTATGAATGATCTGTGGGGATAGTCCTTACAGATGCCTGAGGCCTTTTACCTTTTCATGGGGATCTGGCTAAGGTATAATGTTGGTAACAACTATTCATTTGGAAGGGGGTGCCGCATGACTTAGACTCCAGGCCTGACCTTCCCTTTTGCATAAGGAGTTGGGGGAGTGGTCCTGAGATTTTTATTTTCCTTTATATACCCTAATATGGGACATTCTACAGGTTCACATTATAAGTTATTTATTTATTTTATGGGGGGGGGGTGAAGTTCAATTACCTTTTTACTTTTCTTCTTCTTCTTTTTTTTTTTTTTTTACTGAGACAGAGTCTCAGTCTGTCTCCCATGGTAGAGTGCAGTGGTATCATCATAGATCACTGTAACCTCAAACTCTTGAGCTCAAGGGATTGTCCTGCCTCAGCCTCCTAAGTAGCTGGGACTATAGGCACATGGCACAATGCCCAGCTAATTTTTCTATTTTTAGTAGAGATGGGGTCTCACTTTTGCTCTGGCTAGTCTCAACTCCTAAGCTCAAGCGATCCTCCTACCTCAGCCTCCCAGAGTGCTAGGAGTACAGGTGTGAGCCACCATGCCCGGCCTATAAGTAATTTTTAAATATTATAACTTGAAATTTATCTAGATATCTAGGAAATAACCTTCCAGATATATTTCCTGTACTCATGTTACCTATTATACACAGAGATAAAGGGACTGTGATAACTAAATCAGTGACATCTTTAAATATTTTCCCAATGTTTAGAATAAAAGAATAAAATGAAAATCCAGAGCTCAGTTAATATAAATCTAAGTGAGAGCAATTAAAGAAACAAAGATAAGAGTATTTCTAGAAAAGACCTGCCTCTTACCATGCTCTTGCCAGATAGTAATTAATGCACTGAAATCACATTTTAAAAGTCAACTCAGTCTTTCCCTTCTTCCATTTGTTATTTGAAAAATAGTACTAAGTTTCATTCAGTTGTGACAACATTCTTTGGTAAGTTTATGTCTTTTTCACCCATTTTGAAACTGTCTAAATGTCCTCAGCAATAAGCAAAAGTTCAGCTAACTTATTTTACAGTATTCCTTGTGGTGCATTTCTAGGTTCCATATAAGAAGAAAGATAAACTCTGACTTCAGCATAAGAGATGTAAAGTTTGATTATAAAGGAGTAAATTGAATTCACCTCCTAACCAGCATTTCCATTTTGGAAGGTGGTAGGAAATGAAGAAGTCATTTTTGTATTAATACCATGCTAAGAAAAAGAAAACTTATCTTTCCTCATATAAGAAATTATTTTTCTATAAATGGTCAATCCAAATTTGGATTGATGCTGTAATGAAATAATTTTATTTATCAAATAACTAACAACTCCATGTTTAATATTTACTTTTATTCAAGTCAATTACAAAAACATACATTGCCTTTCAGAATGAATTATTCTTTACAGCTCAAAAAGAATAGTTTAACAATAATTAAAAAACAACAGTAATGGAAACACCATATCCATTTGTCCCTGAAAATATCTAACACAAATCCTATGAGAAGTCATATTTCCGAATGAAAATTAGAATCCTTCAAGGAAAATGTGTTAAAAAGGGAGGAGCCAATCAGTTCTTGTATATAGAAAAAAGCGATAGATTTAAATCTTTTGTTTTTTGGTAGCAAAATTTGATAATATCAGGCTGAAGACCCTTAGTTTTACTTCTCTATACTATGGATTGAAACCAGAAAGGATAAAAATTGTCAAAATGTTTTTGGTGGAAACTAGAGTCTCTGGGCTTGTTAAATTATTATAGGAGTACTATACTAATTTGAGGCCCTTAAAACTATTCATATTACCTGAGACTCCCCTAAGCCTGACTTGACTTCCATATGTAAAAACATACTGCAATTGCAATTTTGAAAAAAGCTGAGAGGAAAGAGAATGTGACAAGTAACTAACTATATAATAGCAATGTTAACATTCTTAGAGATCTTTGAATACCTAGTACAGAGCACAGTGCCTGGCTCAGAATATGCTCTCAATAAATTGTGGTCAAATTTAAGTACATTATTACTGATGGAAAATGGCTGAGAAAAATAAAAAAAATGAAAAAAATATAGAAAAAAAAAAAATTTAAGTACATTAAATCTCCAAGAGAGCATCTTAAACAAAAAGGAAGACGTTAAAATAAACTTTCAATTCTATTCTTTTGAAAATCTATTGCATAATAATTCTGTTTTTATATTGACCACTTTACCAAGTAATACTATTTGGGGGTATTACCAAAACTGTGAAGGATATTTATTCTTTCATACTTATGTCTATATTCAGGATCATACAGATTCTACTTTACTCATTTTTTATTCTATAGTAACAGAGAGAAGATAAAATTTACTCCCTCATATACTGCCTTGTTTTTACATAGCCCTTTGTATTTCTGAAATCATATTCACATATTTTACTAAATACTGACAAAAACAGAGTATGCTTATTACCATTTTCAGATCAGAAAATGAAGGGCTAGAGAAGTTAAATGGGCTTGTCATCAACACACAACTAAATTTGCTAACAGATCAGAGGTCCTATGACTCCCAGGCTAGTACTCTAATCATACTAAAGAGTATATCTGGCATAGACACAAAGCATTAACATGTATAGCTATACCATTCACTTTTGGGAAAAAGGCTGAATGCAAATGATAAATTTGGAAATCTACTATTCATGGTTGAAATCAGGTTCAATGTACATGAGCAAGTCCCAGAGGCCCTACATCATGACATTCTAATTTTGAAAAGGTGACAACTGAAAGCAATGTAAAAATCCTTGCCACAAATAGTAATTACCCTATGTGCTATTTTAACCAAAAGTTGCAGACATCCTTGACTTCTCTCTTTCAATCTCACATGCAATCTATTAGCAAATCCTGTTGGCTTCAAAATGTATCCAGAATTAAAACAAATTAACTTCTCACTATTTCTGTCACTACCACCTTGGTCTAAGGCACTATCATCTTTTGCCCAGATTATTGCTGAAACCTAATAATTAATATCTTTGCTTTTGTCCCTTAGAGTATATTCTTTCCCAGCCACCACGCCCAGCAGCTTTGACTTTTAATTAGGTGGGAGGTAGGAGGATCACTTGAGGCCATAAGTTTGAGACCAGCCTGGGCAACATAGTGAGACCCCATCTCTACAAAAAAATAAAAAATTAGCTGGGTGTGGTGGCATGTGCCTATAGTCCTAGCCACTCAGGGAGCTGAGGCAGGAGGATCACTTGAGCCGAGGAGTCTGAGGCTGCAGTAAGCTATGATCACGCCACTGGATCACAGCCAGGAACAACAGAGGGAGACCTTGTCTCAAAAAAAACAACAATAACAAAGCCAATGGCCTTCAAGCCCCCGTTAATCTAGCATCCCATACAACTCTGACATTATCTCCTACTGTTCTCCTTTTCTAGCCACACTAGTTTCACAGCTGATTGCTTCTTGTCCCTCTGCCTGGAATGCACTTCCCTCTGACGTATGTCTTCCAGGTCTCTGCACAAACACCCTTTTTTCAGTGAGGTGTTGTTTTTTTCTTTCATTTTTTAAAATTTCAGCATATTATGGGGGTACAAATGTTAAGGTTAAATATATTGCCCATGGCCCCCATCCCAACTCCAGTAAGAGCTTCAAGCGTGACCATCCCCCAAACGTTACACATCTCACTCATTATGTTTGTACATACCCATCCCCTCCCTCCCCCCCACCTGCCCAACACTGGATAAATGTTATTCCTATATGTCCACTTAGGTGCTGATCAGTTAATACCAATTTGCTGGTGAGTATATGTGGTGCTGGTTTTCCCATTCTTGAGATACTTCACTTAGTAGAACGGGTTCCAGCTCTATCCAGGAAAATACAAGAGGTGCTATATCACCATTGTTTCTTAAAGCTGAATAGTACTCCATGGTATACATATACCACATTTTATTAATCCACTAATGTATTGATGGGCACCTGGGTTGTTTCCACAACTTTGCAATTGTGAACTGTGCTGCTATAAACATTCGAATGCAGGTGTCCCTTTTGTAGAGTGTCATTTGATCTTTTGGGTAGATGTCCAGTAGTGGAATTGCTGGATCAAATGGTAGATCTACTTGTATCGCTTTAAGGTATCTCCATACTGCTTTCCAGAGGCTAAACCAGTCTGCAGTCCCACCAGCAGTGTAGGAGTGTTCCTATCTCTCCATGTCCACACCAGTATTTATTATTTGGGGACTTTTTTGATAAAGGTCATTCTTACTGGAGATAAGTGATATCTCATTGCAGTTTTGATTTGAATTTCCCTGATGATTAGAGATGTTGAGCATTTTTTTCATATGTTTGTTGGCCATGAGAGGTGTTCTTTGACTATCCTATATAAAATAACTCCCTTACACCCACTACTCCCTAATTCTTTACTCTGTTTCATTCATATTTACTAGTTTAGCTTATTATTTCGCTTCACTCACCATGGTATATGTTTTATAAGGTTAGATACTCTGTCTACTTCTTCACTAAGTGCCTAAAATAGCTTCTAGTAAGTAGTAGGAACTCACATATTTATTTACTGAAAGAACATATAACAATTTAAAAATACCAGAATCCTCAGAGGTAATCATAGATGAAATAAAAATTTATTGCTGAATCTAATTCAGCATAGAATGTGACCCCATCAATAAGCAGTTCATATCTGCCTGGTATCGAGGGCCATCTATTCAAAAGTTCTTTCTTTCTCTCTATCAGTCCCATGTAATATTCTGTCGGATATTTCCTTTTGTTTTCTGATACTTTTTTTTTTGAGCTAGAGTCTCACTCTGTCTCCTGGGCTAGAGTGCAGTGGTATCATCATGGCTCACTGCAACCTCAAACTCCTGGGCTCAAGTGATCCTCCTGCCTCAGCCTCCCGAGTAGCTAGGAGTGTGCCACCACACCTGGCTGATTTTTCTTTCTTCTTCTTTTTTTTTGTAGAGACAGTGTCTTGCTCTTGCTCAGGCTTGTCTCAAATTCCTGAGCTCAAGTGATCCTTCTGCCACGGCTGATACGGTTTTTTTTTTTTTTTTTTTTTGAGACAGAGTCTCACTTTTGTTGCCCTGGCTAGAGTGAGTGCTGTGGCGTCAGCCTAGCTCACAGCAACCTCAAACTCCTGGGCTTAAGCGATCCTCCTGCCTCAGCCTCCCAAGTAGCTGGGACTACAGGCATGCACCACCATGCCCGGCTAATTTTTTGTATATATATTTTTAGTTGGTCAATTAATTTCTTTCTATTTTTAGTAGAGATGGGGTCTCGCTCAGGATGGTTTCGAACTCCCAACCTCAAGCAATCCGCCCTCCTCTGCCTCCCAGAGTGCTAGGATTACAGGCGTGAGCCACCGTGCCCGGCCCTGATATGTTTTTAATGTCTAAAATGTAGGATTATTTTAAAAAACATAACTACCATATCATTATTCATATCAAAAAATAACAATATTTCCTTAATAATAATAATCCAATCATTGGTGACTTCCCCCATGCCTTGTAAGTTCGTTTGCTTTTTCAAGCAGTTTATTTTAATTGGGAATGAGACCCCTCCCTCAAAGTTTATCCTTTTTCATTGACTGGCGTATTTTTTAGGTATATTTTAATACATAGATTAACTCACTCTCTTAAAATTTTGGCTTAAAAGTGAGTCATTTGTCCTGTAAAGTGTTTCTCAGTTTAGATTTTGATGATTGCACTTCTATGGTGTTAACATGTTCATTTCTCACAACAGTTAGATCTAGAGGTTTATAGATTTAGGTTCAAGTTTTTTCTTCCCCAAGACTACTTATATAGGCAGTGTTGCATACCCTATATTAGACGGTACATAATGATTGAATAGATTTTTATACACATAATAGCTAGAATAAAAACATACAATGAAAGCATGCCAGAAAGACTGTTCACAAAATAGAGTGCAATCTACTAGTCCAGAACAATCTAAAATACATTAATTACATAGAACAAAAACATGTTTGAATTAGAAAAATCAGAAGTAACAGAACTTAGGAAAAAATTAAAAATTTTTAAGAAAGTATTTCAAATATGACCATTAAACTAGAAGGAACACAGGATTATACAAACATAAGAAATAGTGCCTTAATAAAAACAAAAGGTAAAAAAAGAAAAATTTTAAAGAGAATATGAAGAAAGACATAAACATTTTTGAAAGACAGAAACATATTGAAGCCAGGCAAAGAAAATCCATCATATGGATAAAAAGAATCCCTGAAAAAAGGAAACCAAATAAAGATAATGTAACAAATACTAAAAACTATATTTTAAGAAAACTTTCATTTAAAAAAAGATTTAAAACTATACACCGAAAAGTGTAGATACCATGTTGCTGAGAATACTGACCCAGAATGACCAACAAAAAGATATGCTCTACTAAAATCACTAAAAGGAAAAAAAGCTTCATGCATCTAGGCAAAAAAGAGTACATGGCTTACAAGGGAACAAAAATTAGGTTATTATCAGATTTTGACAGCAAAGAAAATGGAGCAACATATTTAAAAAAGACAAGGAAAGAAAATATGAGGCAAGCATTTTAAATCCAGGAAGACTGAGTTTCATTTATAAAGGTTACAAAGTGTTACCAACATGAAAGAACTCAAGGAATATTGTTCCCATGAGCCCATTCTGAGGAAACCACTATAACACACTTCAGGAAATCAAATCAACTGAAGAAACATCAACATAGGATTGGTGGTGGGAATTAAATATATAGTTACTTATAGAACTAAGAATAAATGAGGGCTAATGGGGTGAATAGCATATATAATGGCTATATACTCTAAAAATATAGTTCAACTTGTAAAAATGGGGAAAATATAGAGATCAAAAGTCAAAACTATTTTCAGTAATCATATTGGTAGTGACAGTATTACTAATATTGTCATGAAACTATTATATATATCCTGTGGTATAAAGTAAATGAGCAAATATGTGGATTTCTAAGTCTATCATATTCTGTGCAATGAAGATCCAAGATTCTTAGTGTGAAAGAAAGGCAATAAAAGATATATTATAGGAGAAGTAAAAACACTATAACCCTAAAGATGAATGAGAAGTATCAACATGATTTCATGAGCTTGGGCCAGGCATGATGGGTCATTCCTGTAATCCTAGCACTTTGGGAGGCTGAGCTGGGAGGATCACTTGAGGCAAGAGTTCAAGACCAGCCTGAGCAAGAGTGAGACCCCCCTCTACAAAAAATAGAAAAATTAGCCAGGTGTGGTGGTATGTGCCTGTAGTCCCAGCTACTTGGGAGGCTGAGACAGGAAGATCACTTGAGCCCAAGAATTTGAGAGTTTGAGGTTGCAGTGAGCTATGATGATGCTACTGCCCTCTAGCCTGGGAGACAGAACAAAAAACCCTGTCTAAAAAAAAAAAAAAAAGAAAAGAAAAACGAAAAAATATTCATGGGCTTGTTAGGTTAAAAAATTAAATATATGTACATATGCATATATGTGTATATGTATGTGTAGATCACACACATTTCTGGCTCTGTCCACTGCAGAGAACTATAAACAATAAAGGAACAACTTTGCAGTAATGAGCATCCCTAGTTCCCAGACTGTAGTCTTGAAATAAAAAATGTCCTTAGCTTCCATTCTTATTTCTTTCATCATTTCAAATGTTATGTATTTGTGCTTTCTTTCATTTTTAAATTGATTATCTTAAATGATTTTGCACCACGTGTCACCACAATTACAAAGCTTCTGTAAATAATAATCTATTAAGAAAATTGTTATGTGGTATCATTACATCCGTAATGTGGTAAAATAAGGAGTACTTCTAGACTAAGACCTCAAAAGCACAGGCAACAAAAACAAATGGTTTGAAGATTGGTTCCTTAAATAATAATAATAATAATGAGAATAATTGACAAAGGGGACTTTAAAAAGCTTCTTCCCAGTGAAAGAAATAATTGACAGTGAAGAGACAACCTACAGAATGGGAAAAAAATTTGCAAACTGTTAATCTCACAAGGGTCTAATAACCAGAATATACAAGAAACTCAAACAACTCAACAGGAAACAAATGCATTAAAATGTGGGCAAAGGACATGAAATTTCTGAAAAGACATAAAAATGGCCCAACGAATATGTGAAAAAATGCTCAACATCACTAATCATCAGAGAAATGCAAATTAAAATCACAATGAGATATCATCTTACCCCAGTCAGAATGGCTATAATTATTAATAAAAAGACAAAAAATAACAGATATTGATGAGTATGCAGAGAAAAGGGAACTCTTACACACTGTTGGTAGGAATATAATCTAGTAAAGCCACTAAGGAAATCAGTATGGAGATTTCTCAAGAAACCAAAAATAGAATTACCATTTGATCCAGCAATCCCACTACTGAGTATCTACCCAAAGGAAAAGAAATCAATATATAAAAGGGATACTTGCACTCATATGTTTGTTGTAGCACTACAGCAAAGATATGGAACCATCCTAAGTGTTCATCAATGGATGAATGATAAAGAAAATGTGGTATATATACACAATAGAATACTATTCAGCCATTAAAAAAAATGAAATCATGTCCATGTCATTTGCAACAACATGAATGGAACTGGAGGTCATCTTAGGTGAAATGAGCTGAGCACAGGCAGACAAATATCACATGTTCTCACTTACATGTGGGAACTAAAAATTTGATCACATAGAGGTAGAGAACAGAAAGATAACAGAGACAGGGAAGGGTGAGTGGAGAGACAGGGGGCAGGATGAAGAGAATTGGGTTAGAGGGTACAAACATAAAATAAGATAGAAGCAATAAATTCAATGTTTGATAGCAGAGTAGGATGATTATACTTAACAAAAATGTATTACACTCGGGTAATAAATGCCCTAAACACTCTGACTTGATCACTACACATTACATAGATGTAACGAAACTTCACATGTACCCTCTAAGTTTGTACAAATAAATTTTTTTTTTTTTTAAAAAAAGAATATACCTAGTCCTTATCCTGGGTTCCTAGCACAGAGCTTCAAAAAACATTGGAATTTCCTGAATGATAGGAGAGTCTTTTTATGCTAATGAGGCGACTCACCAAGGGCCCAAGATAGTTTCAGGATTAGGGTCTTTCACTAGAAAGACCAACCACATGATTAGATGGTTAGAACTTTGGGTCAGTCTGACCAAAAGGGAAGAAAGAAGGAGTCTGGAGATTGAGTCCAATCACATGGCCAATGATTTAATTAATCATATGCCTATGTAATGAAATCCCAATAAAAACTCTGTTTACTGAGGCTTGGTGGAGATTTCTTGGTTGGGGAATAGGCTGATTTGCTGGGAGCATGATGTGCCCTGATTCCACAGGGATAGGGCATAGAAACTGTACGACCAGGTCCCTCCCAGACCTTGTCCTATGCATATCTTCATTTAGCTATTCCTAAGTTAGATCTTTTATAATAAAACTGTAATCATAAATATAGTGCTTTCTTCAGTTCTGTTAGTCATTTTAGCAAATTATTGAAAGTAAGAGGATTCTGGGAAGCCAAGTTGGTCAGAAGTGTGGGTGGCCTGGGGGTACCCAAAGCTTGGCTGAAGTATGAAATGGGGTCAGTCTCATGGAGAACTGAGCCTTTAACCCATAGAGTCTAATGCTAACTCCAGGTAGCTATAGTCAGAATTGAATCCCAGTCTACTCAAGCTGGAGTAGAAATAAAACTAAGGGAAGTAATGATCAAGAAAAAGCAAAATATACAAATCTATATTGTACATGCTGTCACCTAATGATCAGCCTAGAGGACAGGAAAAGTATTCTGTGCATTTTTTAAACTACAGAAATGACAGGGATGAATATTTTTCAGTTTTGCTCTATACTTACAAAAAATTTCTTCATACTATTCCAAAAGTTATACATTTTAGTCATTCAAATTCAAGAACCAATCCAACAGCACACCTAATGTATAATTTTGTATTTTATGAAGTAAGAAGGAAGGTATGAGTCAGCAGTGAAAAAAATATTCAGAGTGTATTAGCTACTGATTAAATTTAATTGTGCATTATTATGTTAAATATAATATGTAAAATTGTCAAAATAAGGGTCAATTATTTTATTGTCTAAAAATATTTTAAATTTGTCAATTATAATCTAAAGTAGTTATAAAGTTTAGTTTGGCAGATTCAGACTAAGGATCAAATCTTAAGATCTTAAGTATTTCTAAGGTTAAAGGTGGAGGTTGGGCACAGTGGCTCATACCTATAATCCCAGGAAGGCTGAAGTAGGAGGATTTTTTGAGGCCAGGAGTTCAAGGTTAAAGGTGGTGATTAAATTGAGAAAATTATATTTGTAAAGACAACTATTCTCTAAAATTTGCAAAGATTTGAAATCTCCCAGCAAAGAAAAAACTCATTCATTTATTAAATGTTTAATAAATATATATTACTTGTCAGGCAGTAGGAACACAGTGAAGAGTGAAAGTCACTGCTATGAAGGAATATATTCTAGTGTAAGAGAAAACACATTAACAAGTAATTACCAAACAATGTAAGCTTTAAAATTACAAAAGATCACAGAATCACATTTTTAAAATGAGCAACTGAATGGGAGTAGAGGAGAGAGAAGAAGGAAGGTAGGGAATACCTGAAATGAGTCTTGATGATATATAGAAATTTTGCCAGATAGAATTGGAAAGAGGTGAGGATAAAGACAGAGAGACTGGCATATGCAAAGACATAAAGGCAAAAATGAACATGATACATTCTAGAAAACATGAATAGTTATGTAGTGGGGAGAAAGGAAGAAGTACTTGTGGAAGAGAAGCAGAAGATAAAGATAAAAAAATAGGGCCAGAAAATGAAACTAAAGAGTATGTAATGGGGATTCATTCATATTCATCTAATGTTTCTAATAAAACAGCTAAAAAGAAATGAAAGTCTTTAAAGTCTATACCTTAAAAAATGATCACCTTTTATTTCCTGGATTATTTTTATTGTGCTGAAGTGAATTGGCTGGCAGAGACTGAATGCTACATTCTTAATTCAGTTTAATTCTTGTAGCAACTAAGTATTTGAAATGAAGCCAGTATTTTACACTTGTAATGAATTCTATTTGATGTCAATGCTTTAAAAACAGTTGATAGCCAAACATTAAAATAACCCCATTAGAAGTAAGCATTTTTCTTCACTAGGGGTTGGAGAGTAATTTAGCAATATCTAACAAAAGTATATATGCACTTATCCTTTGATCCAACAATCCCATTTTTAGGAATTTACTCTGAAGAAATACCTCTAACAATAGAAAAATATTTATGAATAAGGTTATTCATTGAAAGATTGTTTTTAACTGCAAAATTCTGGACACAGCCTTAATGTTCATACATAAGAGAGTGATTGAATAAACTATGGTTCATTCACATAAGGGGGAACAAGACAACCATAAAAATTGAGGAGATCTCTATAAGCTTTTATGGAATGATTTCCAAGATATACTTAAATGAAAAAAGTTAAGTGCAAAGAGGACCTATAGCATGTTACCTTTCATGTAACAAAGAATAATAAAATATTTATTAATCTGCTAATTTGTGCTAAAAGAAATATAGGAACATGAGCCAGAAACTAACAGAGTAGGTGAGAAGAAGCAGGGTTGGATGACTGAGAGAATGGAGAAATAGGTGGAAGAGGGATAAGGGGGGAGTAATACTTCTGTATAAAACTTTTTGTATAGTTCTGACATTTAGAACCACATAAATGTCTCACCTGCTTTTAAAAAACCACTAAAGTAGTTGGGAGGGGGCGGTAGAAGACTAACTTAAGTAACTAAAAAACAGTACTTTAACAATATACTTCAAGGCTAAGACCAAAGGACTGTACGCAAACATTGAACTCTACTTAGTAAATTTGTTTTTCACAGTATGTATTAGTTATTTATTATTGTATGACATTGCTCCAAAACTCAGTAACTTAAAACAACAAGCACTTATTAACTCATAGTTTCTGTGGATAGGGAATCCAGGCATGGCTTAGCTGGGTGCCTCTGATTCAAGGTCTCTCACAAGGATGCAATCAAGGTGTAGGTCAGAGCTGCAGTCATCTCATGTTTGAGTATCACTATAGAAAGCCCTTAGGCTACTGACTGGGAACATCAGTTCCTTGCCATGTGGATCTCTCCGTAAGTCTACTCAAAACGTGGCAGTTTGCTCCCCACAGAGCAAAGCCTCAAAGAGAGTGAGCGAGAGGGAAATGAGACGGAAGTAACAGTATTTTTCTAATCTAATTTTGGGAATAATATGTCACCATTTTTGTCATATTCTATTTGTTACAAGCAAGTCACAAGATCCAGCCCACTCTCAAGGGGAGGAGACTACACTACAATGTGACTACCAGGAGGCAAGCAGGGATCACAGGGGACATTTTAGAAGCTGCCAACCACAGTTCATCCTCTGGCCCCCAATGATTCATGTCCTTCCCACATGTAAAATATACTCACTCTTTCCCAAGAATGGCTTTGTAATTCTGAAACTACTTTATGTGTATTTTAGGTTGGAGAAAATAAGCAACTAAATTATAGATAATGAAAGCCAGATTTCTTATTGCCAAAGAAAGGATTTATGAATAAGGAAAGAAGGAAGGTTAGTTTTAACTCAGTGGGGTTAGACTGCAATCTGAGGTATCATTATTGCCTCACAGCAACATTATTGTACCATGGTTTTTATTATAAATATAGATATACAGATAAATAGAAAAATGGATATAGATGTATATATATATACATGTATTTCTTAGATCTGTTTAGAGGGCACAGACATAAAGATACCCAGTAGCACTGAGTGCATATAGTACTCAGCTCTTGGTTTCTAAATATCAATTTCTTTTCTTTTTTTTTCTTGAGACAGAATCTTACTCTGTCACCCTGGCTAGAGTGCAGTGGGGTCATGATAGCTAAATGAAACCTCAAATTCCTGGCCTCAAGTGATCCTCCTGCCTCAGCCTCCCCAGTAACTGGGACTATAGGCACATATCGTGACCCTCGGCTTATTTTTCTATTTTTAGTAGAGACAGGGTCTCATACTTGCTCAGGCTGGTCTCGAACTCCTGAGCTCAAATAATCCTCCCACCTCAGCCTCCCAGAGTGTTAGGATTACAGGCCTGAGCCACTTTGCACCGGGCCCTAAATAATCAATTTCTAACAAACCAGTTTCCAAGGAACTAAGACCCTCTGGAGAAATGGATGATTCCAGAGCTAAAACAGAGAAAATATAAGATGAACTTGGAACAACTTGTGGTGCCAGAATGTAAAGAAGTACTCAAAAAATGATTAGAGTACAAGAAAAGAACACAAGCAGCCAATATGAAGGAGCCCCCAGAGGCCAAATCAAGGACAACTTGAGCAAGAAAATAACAATTACAATGGATTATAACTCAAAGAATAAAATAAATATCCACCAGTTATACTGATATAAATAAATAAATAATAAATCAGTGAGAGAGAAGGGGCAGTTCTTGCTTATATAGAATTCCGGCTAATAAATGTAGAAGAAATCAAAGAAATAGAAAAACCACTATTTGGCAAATACCATAGTAATTATTGTTGGATGCAAGAATGCTAAAAGTAATGGGTGAATATACAATGAAAGATAAAGATATTTACACAATCTCAAAGATTTATCTATAATATACTTATTAAATTACAAACAGAAATAATAATTTTAAAGTAGATAAACTGGGCCAGTATCTCCTTAACCAAGTGATCAAACTTAATATGACCAGTAATAGAACATTAAAATCTTGAAATAATGCATGAAAAAACATACAACAGCATTTCTGTGGTATTCTTATAAAAAATGCATTAATCATGAAGAAACCCTACATTGAAGGCCATTCTACAAATAATTGGCCAATACTCTTCAAAATTTGTCATGGTCTTAAAAGACAAAGACTGAGGAACTACTCCAGATTAAACAGATTTAAGAAACATGATAACTAAATGCAATGTAAGGTCTTAGATTTGAGCTGAATCAGAAAAAGGATATTAGGATTTTTCCAAATGTTAACATTTTACATGACCATAGTAAAATTATAATATCAAAACTAAAAAATTAATGATGATAAAATACTATTAACTAATATATGGAACCTATTTAAACTTTGCCAATTACGTCCCTAATGTCAAAGAATTCAGGCTTTTTGGCTTGTATTTTCTGTACCTTGAAAGGCAAAGAAAACTCAAGAGCTGAGTTAAAACCAGGTTTTCTAAATTTAGGTATAGTGCTCTTTTTACTGTGATAAAAGTAATTTTTAAAAGGCATTAATAAGAACTTTAAATATTAACTCATTTTGATATCATGGCATATCATACAAATAATACCAAAATAATCACTTATAAATTTATAGTACAGTAACTGAAATAATCAAATAAATAAAAAGATTAATTGACAAACTGAATAACAGAGAAAGGCATTACTCCATAAAATATGATTATCTCCATAGTAATTCAAACCATTTCAAATTATAGGTCGTTTTTTTCCCCTTGAGTGTATTTATTTTCCCCTTGAAATTAAATACATTTAAATTCTCCTATTGATATTTTTTAATTTTTATTTTTTTTAAATTGACACACATAGTAATTACAGGGCTTTTTTTTTACACAAATGATGAATGGTAGGTTGGGATGATTTAAAAGCACTTTGTCTTCAGAGAGGAAATGCATCTGGTGAAAATAGGGAGACGATGAAAGGAGTAAGAACAGAAGGATCTGTGGTGAGAGTGAAAGAGAAAAGGAGAAAGGAGAGAGAAAGGAAGACAGATGCAAAATATATAGTAATATAGCCTGTGGCTCTTTCTGAGTACATCCCACAGCATGTCTGTACAACATGCCACTGACATTAGAAGCCTCCCTTGTGCTACAGTGAATTCCATTTTTCCCAGATGAGTAAATATATCATAAAGACCCTAAGAAGAAAGTTAAATTCAGAAGCTAAGCAGCATATGATGCCATAGCTCTGTGTTAACTGAAATTTCATTATCCCCAACAGAAAATACAAACATGTTGGAATTTTATAAAAACACAATACATTTTTTAAAAAAAAGGATTATGTATATTCTCTGAAAAAACTTCTTCCCACTTTCCTTGATCTTACAACAATCTTAGATTTTGTTTGTATCATAGGCTTCTCTCACGGCTTATAACAGAAAAAGGGGAATGGAAAGATCTATATGAACAGTCTCAGAAAGGTGACTTCTGTCTCTCCTAGGAAGAAACAAGGCACTTTTGTATACTTTAAAGGGGAGACGTACCATTTTTAGATACAGCCTCATTTCCTGCACGCATGCTGAAAACACCCTGATAAGAGGAAAGGAAAGCCCATCTTTTCCACTGTCAGAATATGGATCCAGGTAATAGTCTTACATGCCTGGAAATGCTTGGAAATCACATTCTTTAAAGAATTAGACTTGACAAAAAGATGTAAAAATTCAAAAAGGAATTCTCCGAGGATAAAAGGTATATAGACTTGAAAAGAGACTGTCTAAAAATTAAAAATAATTTTTAATTACCTTAGTTAAAATAGAGTCTCCTAACCAAACAGAGAATATCTAAATAAAGATGTATGCATATATAGCACTTCTCTTATTTGGTACACATTTATAGATTTACACATTGAAATAGTAAATGACTTCTATTTTACAGATGTGTAGAAACTGAAAAGTTACTTCAGATAAGACATCTGCATCAAGATTATTTACAATTTAATGAAGGATTGCTGTTTTCAAAATATTAACTTGCTATTAGACATATTAAAATGGATTTAACAGTGTAAACAAATACATCAGTAAAGTCTCTTCCAATGACCACTGAAACAAAATATGTGAAAGAAAAAGCCAATGTTTGGTCAAAAGATGATTTAGAGTTTACTTATGCAGAAACACAGCCATCATTCAGGTTTAAAAGACATAGATTCAAACATCTAATGCCAATTCTACATTTTCTTTCAAAATGTCCTGATCTATCTAGTAGCATTCCTGTTTTTGGCTGTACCAAGCACATCACTGTCCAAATATAACTGAATCTACTCAACAAAAACAACCACAAGAAAAAACTGCAGAATTTTGTTCAATGTTTTGTAATTCATACACTGATAAACTAGATATTTTTTAACAAGTTAAATCACCACACAGGAAATAAAGAGTAATTTCAATTTTTCTGGTCTCTATTAGAGAGTTTTAATATACTGAATCCTCTGTGAGGTCAATTGGTAAAATGGCTTTCCCTGTAAGGAAATCTACAATGTGGAAATATTGCCAGGAAAAGGATTGATGAAGCAGAGCCATATATTATCTTTATAAATTGAAATTATATGTGAGATTCAAAATACTAGGTATAAGGGGAGATTTATCTAAAATGTACCATTCTTATCCATATGAAAAAATTCAACTGAATTCTTCTGCCCAATTTCAAAGTGTATTTTATTACTTAAACTATCTTAAAGTACATGGCATGGATGATGTGACTTTTCACTGTGGAATTAAGTGGTAACTCTTGACAAAGCAGTTATTATCATGAGATAATTGACCCTATTTGAGAGTTAAGCATCCTGAGGCAAAGTTGAGTGTACTTAATCCTGGCAGGTTAATTATCTAGTGATTATGGAGCCTTGAAAGGTATTACTCTTAAGAACCATTTGCAAAATGACACTATTCAAAAAAACTTCTTAATTTAATAAAAATGAAAAACAAGAAGAATAATCAAGTTCTTTAGTCATGTGTTGCTAGATAATGACTACAAATCAGCTTGCATTAGCAGGCATCAATGAATATAATTACCTGCATGTAGAATGTCCTTTATTAAGCTGATTTCATTCTAACAAATGGTTGTTGCTAAAGGGAAATGTTTCAAACTTTGAAGATATCAGAAACAAATTAAAAATACAACATAACACTTAAAGAGTCTATATGCTAAAGTAGTTTCAAAACTACTTTAACAAGGGTAACTAATCAATTCAGATGTGTAATTTAAAAGTACAAAATGCAATGTAACAGGTTACTAAAGATTTTTTTTTTTTTTTTTTTTTTGAGACAGAGTCTCGCTTTGTTGCCCAGGCTAGAGTGAGTGCCATGGCATCAGCCTAGCTCACAGCAACCTCAAACTCTTGGGCTCAAGCCATCCTCCTGCCTCAGCCTCCCGAGTAGCTGGGACTACAGGCATGCACCACCATGCCCGGCTAATTTTTTCTCTATATATTAGTTGGCCAATTAATTTCTTTCTATTCATAGTAGAGACGGGGTCTCGCACTTGCTTAGGCTGGTTTCGAACTCCTAACCTCAAGCAATCCTCCCGCCTCAGCCTCCCAGAGTGCTAGGATTACAGGCGTGAGCCACCACGCCCGGCCGTTACTAAAGATTTGTAATTGAGAAAACCGAAATTTGTCTCTATGCATTTCTGAATCTCAGTTAAAAGTAAACTTTGCAAATCAAAACCACAATGAGATGCTACCTCACACCCATTAGGATGGCTATTATTTTAAAAAATGGAAAATAATAAGTGTTGAGGAGGTAGAGAAATTGGAACCCTTGTATACTCATGGTGGGAATAAAAATGGGGCAGCTGCTGTGAAAAACAATTTGGTGATTCCTCAAAAAGTTAAACAGTTAACCATATGATCCAACAATTCTACATTTAGGTATATACCCAAAGAGCTGAAAGCAGGAACTCAAACACATACGTGTACACTAATATTCATAGCAGCACTATTCACAACCACCAAAAGTGTAAACAAATCAAGTATGTATCAACAGATGAATGGATAAAACAAAATTTCATATATACATATAATTAAATACCATTGAGGCCTAAAAAAGGATGAAATTCTGATTCATGTTATAACATGAAGCTTTAAAACATTATGCTAAGTGAAATAAGTCCGACACATCAGACTATTGTGTGATACTACTTTGTATGAGGTAACTAGAATAGGCAAATTCATAGAGACAGACAGTAAAACAGTGGTTACTAGGGGCCAGGGGAGAGAGAAAAGAGAGAATGGGAATTTATTATTTGGTTGGTACAGAGCTTCTGCTTGGGATGATTAAAAAGTTCTGGAAATGGATAATGGTGATAGCTGTACAACACTGTGAATGGACTTGATGCCACTGAATTGTACACTTAAAAATTGTACAGTGGCTCATGCCTGTAATCCCACCACTTTGGGAGGCCCAGGAGAAGGATTTTTTTGAAGCCAGGAGTTTGAGACCAGCTTGAGCAACATAGTGAGACTCTGTCTCTACAAAAATAAAAAATTATCTGAGCATGGTGGCATGCACCTGTAGTCCCAGGTACTGGGCAGGCTGAGGCAGGAGGATTGCTTGACCCAGGAGTTTGAGGTTGCAGTGAGCTATGATGACACCACTGCACTCTAGTCCTGGCAACAGAGTGAGACTCTGTCTCAAAAAAAGAAAAAAAAGAGAGAGAGGTTTAAATGGTAAATTTTACATTACATATTTTTATGACAATGAAAAAAGAAAGAAAAGAAAGTAAATCATATCATTTAGCAATTTAGTAGTTACAGTTTGCTTATGTCACAAAAATATAGCAATGTGTATACCTCTATTTTGTCTCAGGATGTAGCCAATCAAATAGTTTCAGATATCCCTTGGAGAAGAATATCTTTTCCCCTGGGCTAATTAAAAACAGAGAAAAGAAATAGTGGGGTTAAAAATGGGGAAAATCCAGCTTGAAAGGCACTACAGTTAAGCCTATAGTAATAATGAGAAAAAAACTATCTAAAATTACTGTGTCAGGCATTATATTATTTTAGATTTCAGGACAAGGACTTTCTTATAATAAAATTTGTCAGTATTACTGAATATTAGAATGTGGGGAAAAATGAATCACTAGTTTTTACAACTTTTTGTTTTTGAGACAGGGTCTCACTCTGTTGCCCAGGCTAGAGCATAGTGGTGCAATCATAGCTCACTGTAAGCTCAAATTCCTGGGCTCAAATGATGTTCCTATAAGTTGTGTCCCACCAGGCTTGGCTAATTTGGTTTTTTTTGTTTTTTTGTTTTTTTTTTTTTAGTTTTTGCAGAGACAGAGTCTTTCTATGTTGCTTAGGTTGGTCTCAAACCCCTGGCTTCAAGTGATCCTTCCATCTTGACTTCCTAAAGTGCTAGGATTATAGGCATGAGTTACCATGCCTGGCCAATAGCGAACTTTAAAAAACAATTTATCTTTATTGAGTTTTGCACCCAAACTTCACTCATTAAGTTAATTCTCATTCTACTTGCACTAATATTTTATCAGAATATATAATATTTATTTGAATAATTATATAATGAACACAAATTTCATTTAAAAGTTTCAAAACAAACAAAACTGACTTTTTATAAACAAACAACTTTGTGGGAAAAAAAATAAGGTGGTATACTACAGAGTAGCATAATAGCCATGAGTTTTCTCTCATTCACTTGGCACTACTTATTATGTTTTCAAAGGGAATGAAGAGTGTAGGTTATCCAAGCAAGTAAGTTAAGTGAAAATTAATAGAGGAACAAGATCAACACTCCTAATACTACTACCAATACCATCTAGCAAAAACTGGGTATAGTCTATGAGCCAAGCTAACACTTTACATGCATTAAAAAAACAGCCACAGAATTGCTGTGTAGAATAAATGATGGTTTTGTGAATACCCTTTGTAACTTCAAAGCATTATTCAATGGCAGGGCATTTGTTTATCAAGATTACAACCCAGAACTATCATAGTACTCCTCCTGTGTCTTGGTATTGCTATTTAAATATAAGGGTATTTTCATGTAAATAACAGAAATTTAATACAAGGTGATCAAAAAAGAAAGAAAGAAACTGGCACTTCTACATTTTAACAATGTGTTTTTAGAAGTTATCTGAATGGCTCTAAATTGATTTTTCCTATTTTTAAACATATAAGTAGAATCACAAAATATGTGTTCTTTATAACAGCTTTACGGGACTATAAATGTCATACAATAGTGTACACAAATTAGAAGCATAAAATTAGATAAGTTTTTACATATGTATAAAGTCCTGCAACCTCAACCACAATTGGAACACATACATTACTCCTAAGTTTCCTCATGCCTCTCTGTGATTAGTGAAACACAGCACATTCCTGAGCCTAGGCAACAATGGATCCACTTTCTGTCATTATAAATTAGTCTGCATTTTCTAGAATTGAATAAAATGGAATCATATAGAATACACTTTTGTCTGGTATCTTTCACTCAGCATAAATATTCTGAGATTCATCAATGTTGTTGGTTCATTTCTTATTGATAGTTTATATCTTTTATAGCTGAGTAGTATTTTACTGCATGGATATATCACAATTTGTTTATCCAGCCACCAGTTGGTGGCCATTTGGGTTTTTTCCAGACTTTGGCTATCAGAAAACAAAGTTGCTATGAACATTTGTGCATGTCTTTATATGGACATACGCTTTCATTTTTCTTAGGAGAATATCTAGGAGTTAGATAGCTAGGTCATATGATGGATATATATCTAACTTTGTAACAAACAGGAGAAGCATTTTCCAAAGTAGTTATACCATTTTACATTCTAGCAGCTGAATATCCTTGCCAATATTTGGTATGGTCACAATTTTAATTTAATTAAATAAATAAATTATTTTTTTTTGAGACAGAGTCTCAACTCTGTTGCCTGGGCTAGAGTGCCATGGCATTGGCCTAGCTCACAGCAACCTCAAACTCCTGGGCTCAAGCCATCCTCCTGCCTCAGCCTCCTGAGTAGCTGGAACGACAGGCATACACTACCACGCCTGGTTAATTTTTTCTGTGTATTTTTAGTTGGCCAATCAATTTCTTTCTATTTTTAGTAGAGACGAGATCTCACTCTTGCTCAGGCTGGTCTCGAACTCCTGACCTTGAGCAATCTGCCCGCCTCAGCCTCCCAAAGTGATAGGATTACAGGTGTGAGTCACCATGCCCAGCCCACAATTTTAATTTTAGACATTCTAAATAGCTGCACAGTTGCAAATGGATTGAAGTTTGCCTTTTTTTTCCCATTATTTATTTATTTATTTTTTTGACAAGGTCTTAAGGCAGAAGTGTAGGGGCATGATCACAGTTCACTGCAACCTCAAACTTCTGGGGCTCAAGCGTGCTCCTGCCTCCGCCTCCCAAGTAGCTGGGACTACAAGCATGTACTACCACATCCATCTAATTTTTAAAAAAAATTTTGTAGAGACAGGGTCTCACTATGTTTCCCAGGCTGGTCTTGAATTCCTGGCTTCAAGTGATGCTCCTACCTTGGCCTCCCAAAGTGCTGGGATTACAGGTGTGAACCTCTATGCAGGGCCTAGGTTTTTATTTTTATTCTGTATCTTACAATCTTGCTAAACTCACTATTAGTTCTAACAGCTTTTTCAAGATTACATTGGATTTTCTGCAAGGATGATCATAGTGTTTGATAACAGAGACAGTTTTACTTGTTCCTTCCTAATCTGGATGCTTTTTATGCCTTATTAGCACTGGCTAGAACTTCTAGTACAATGTTGAATAGAAGTGGAAAGAGTGAACATCCTTGATTTGTCTCCCATTTTGGGGGAAAGCATTCAATCTTTCACCATTAAGTATGATGCTAGCTGTCCATTTTTCATGGATGTTCTTCGTTGACATGAAGCTGTCAGGGCTTTTATCAGCAATGGGTGTTACTTTGTCAAATGCTTTTTCTATGTCTATTGAGATGATCATGCATTTTTTTCATTTTCATATGATGAATTATATTGATAGATTTTTAAATGTTAAGCCAATTCTGCACTCCTGGTCATGATGAATTATCCTTTTTATATATGTTGGGTATGATTTGTTAAAATTTTAAGAATTTTTATATCTGTGTTTATGAGGGATACTGTAGTTTTCTTTTCCGGTAATACTTTGTTTGGTTTTGGTATCAAGTTAATGCTGACTCCATGGAATAAGTTGGCTAGTGTTTCTCCCTCTTTAATTTTCTGAGACAGTTTGTGTAGAACTGGTATTATGTCCTTCTTAAATGTGTGGTAGAATTCAACACTGAAGCCATCTGGCCCTAGAGTTTTCTTTGCAGCAAAGGTTTTAACTATAATACATAACCTAAATATTCTTTTCCTATTTCTTTAGCATGCTTTAGTACTTTGTGTCTCTGAAGGAATTTTTCCATTTCATAAAGGTTGTCAAATATATTGGAATAATATTGATAGAAGGGACCAGAACAACTTCTAGTTTAGAGCTAATTTTGCCCAACAAACAGGGCAAAAGTATTCTGAATACTCTATTTGAAGCCCCATGAATTATGAGGTTATCCACTCTGGCTAGTAGAACAGGAATGCTGATCTGTACTCAGCTGAAGACTTGGTGGGACGCTCTGCAAACATCCTATGTTCTCTCTGTATGCAACTCTCGTTTCTCTGGTACTTTTAACTTACAAACACTACCTGTCTTAGACTCTTGAACTTCCAGCTCCATCTCCTCATTCAATGAGACTGCCAGGCTTTAATTGGTTTACCCTACTGTGCTGTACCCTAGAAGTCCTCTCCAAGTAGTTAGCTGGAACAATCACTGGGTTTATCTCATTTCTTTCTTTTTTTTTTTTGAGACAGAGTCTCGCTTTGTTGCCCAGGCTAGAGTGAGTGCCATGGCATCAGCCTAGCTCACAGCAACCTCAAACTCCTGGGCTTAAGCGATCCTTCTGCCTCAGCCTCCCGAGTAGCTGGGACTACAGGCATGTGCCACCATGCCCGGCTAATTTTTTTCTATATATATTAGTTGGCCAATTGATTTCTTTCTATTTATAGCAGAGATGGGGTCTCACTCTTGCTCCGGCTGGTTTCGAACTCCTGACCTCAAGCAATCCTCCCGCCTTGGCCTCCCAGAGTGCTAGGATTACAGGCATGAGCCACTGCACCTGGCCTCATTTATTTCTTGTCTCACAGGGATCACTGATCATTACCTGTGAAGAAGTAGTCTTGATGGATAAGGTATTTTTTTTAAATACTGAGGCCATCAGGAAAGTTTTAAATCATCACTACTAGCATACAATCCTTTGAGAAAGAGACATCGGGTAGGAAATAAGGGCCAACTGTGTCTGGTTTTAGCTAAGTGCTGACATTTTGAAAATTTATACTAAACAAAGTTGATTTTATTTTTTTGGTGAGGGGAAGGAAAGGTAAAACAATCCTATATATATTCCCTGAGAAATACATTTTATACTTCATTGCATTTTAGAACTGAAATATGCCCCCTTTTTTCCAGGAGAACTGAAGATAATTTATCATTACTATAATATTCAAGAAGAACAAGAGATGATGAGACTAAAGGGATAAAACATATTACTCTATTTGTTTTTTATAATCAAATATGGTATCATTTTTATTATCTCTATTACGTTTTATCAGTCAACTGATATTTGCAGTCTATTAACACTTTTAAAAATCTGATTTTGACATTCAACTTACTTGATATTTATTAAGGTGTTGCATTATTTGCATTTGCATTATATACAAATATAACTTTATCTGAATCATTGGTAGTTCATTTGATCAAAGCTCAGAATAAACACTGATGCATACTACTAGAAATCCATTTATTTGTTAGCAGATCTTTTGAGACTAGTTCAATAGAATACCAAATACATCTAATTGTCCTATAGCCAATCTTTATTATTCTATAATCCATCCATGACAGATCTTTTCAAATATACTATGTTATCTACTGTTTACTGGTCTGCCATACTAGGTACCACATGAATACTTACCGAAACAAATTCAAATGAACAATAATCACAACAAAAGAGAAAAAGTTTTCCTGACATGAATTGTAGTCATGTAGCAGCTTATAGTTTTATAACTTCCACTTCTAGGTGGAGAAAAATAATTTCTTTAATAATCTATAAAAAGCTCTAATCAAACTTTATTTATTTGTAGAATTAATCTATTTTCAAAATTATGGTAAATTACATAAGATAAAATTTACCATTTTAACTATTTTAAGTATTCAATTCAATGGCATGAAGTACATTCACAATATGATACAACCATAACCACTCTCAATTTCCAGAACTTTTTCATCATCCTAAACAGAAGCCCTGTACCTATTAAACAACAATAATGCTCCATTCCTCCCCACCCCCACCACCTGATAACCACTATTCTGTCTGTCTCTGTAATTTGCCTATTCTAAGTACCTTATATAAGTGGAATTCTTATAGGAAAATCTAATAGTTGTCTGATGTATCTGACTTATTTAACATAATGCTTTCAAGATTCATTTATATTGTAGCATGTATCAAAATTTCATTTCTTTAAGGCTGAATAATATTCCATTGTATGTATTTCTGAAATTGTTTATTCATCTGTTGGACATCTGGTTCATTTTCTACTTTTGGCTATTGTGAATAGTGCTGCTATGAACATTGGTGTACAAGTACCTAAGTCCCTGCTTTCAGTTATTTTGGGTATATACCTAGAAGTGGAATTGCTGGATCACGTGGTAATAATTCTATGTTTAACTTCTTGAAGAGCCACCTATCTTCCACAGTAGCTGCATCATTTTACATTCCCATCAGCAATACACGAGTGTTGCAATTTTTCCACGTCCTCACCAACACTTACTTTCCTTTTTTTTTTTTTTTTTTTGACACAGCATCTCACTCTGTTGCCTGGGCTAGAGGGCCATGGCATCAGCCTAGCTCAAAGCAACCTCAAACTCCTGGGCTCAAGCTATCCTTCTGCCTCAGCCTCCCAAGTAACTGGGACTATAGGCATGCACCACCATGCCCGGCTAATTTTTTCTATATATTTTTAGTGGTCCAGCTAGTTTCTTTCTATTTTTAGCAGAGATGGGGTCTTGCTCTTGCTCAGGCTGGTCTCAAACTCCTGAGCTCAAATGATCCACCCGCCTTGGCCTCCCAGAGTGCTAGGATTACAGGTGTGAGCCACTGTGCCTGGCCTATTTTTTTTGATAATTGCCATTCTAACTGGCGTGAAGGGGTATCTAATTTTGGTTTTGATTTGCATTTCTCTACTGATCAGGTATGTTGAGCACGTTTTCATGTGTTTATTGGCAATCTGTATATCTTGTTTGGATAAATGTTTAATTTTTTTGACTATTATTGAATTGGGTTATAGGTTTTGTTGTTGTTGTCACTGAGTTATATATTTTGGATACTAATTCCTTGTCAGATATATGATTTGAAAATATTATTTTCCATTTTATGGGTTGCCTTTTTACATTTGTGATAGTTTCCTCTGATGCATAAAAGTTTTTAATTTTCATGATGTCCAATTTATCTATTTTTTCATTTGGTCCTTACATCTTGGAGTCTTTTTGTTGTTGTTGTTAAGTAAAGACCATTTTGATGTTATCAGCGTCTTCTGCAAACCTAAATCATTCTTGGGTCTCTTCTTTTCTATTCTAAGTCTATGCCAAATTTTTAGTATCATTTCCTGGTTCTAAATATGCTTTATATCTTTTGTTTACATGTTGTTTACAAATATGAGCCCTAATGAAACAGTTTTCTGTGTGCTCTGCAATTTTTAAGGCCCATCCCCATTCTCTTCTTAATTAGAGGTCATTTATGACCATAAAGTTCGATTGCATTTTTGATGGTATTAATCCTATTTAAGCTGTCCTTGTTTCCAAAATCTCATTCCTTGGAATCATATTTATCTTTTTAAAAAGTTTTAAATTTTGTCTTCTTAAAGTTTAGAGCACACATTCAAATGTTGCCAATCTGATCTTTCTTAACTAGAAAGAACTCAGACTAAGTGTCACTTTCTCCCAGTGATTCTCAGACTGCTGAGACCAGTTCAGCCATACTGATGACAAATTCTTTCATGTTACTAAAAGGGCTTTCACAGCACTTTTCCGAGTTATTTCCTTACTCTTTAGAAAATAAAACTGTTAATAAGGAAAATCTAAAAGGTAGATTTTAGTCAAATGAGACTTGCAGTAGCTATCTAGCAGTTAAAGGCTTTCACTACCATTTCTAGCCAATATGTCAGTTTGTGAATTGTCAAGAATACAGCATTTCCTTCTAGTGGTTATCACCTTTGTAGATCCTCACACCATGATATTACTTCTATAAATCAGTCCTTTAATATTTACCCAGGTGATCTCATAAATTATTTTCAGGTCAATTTGTATGTTATTCTAGGCAGATAGTACAGTTATCTTATTTAGATATAAAATTGATGAATATATTGAAACCATGTTAGTACTGTGGATTCAAAAGCAGAATGAATCTCTGGGATGATTAATACAACACCTTCATTTTATATATAAAACCTCCAAGGCTCACAAGAGTTAGGTGATGTGGCCAAGTCATAAAGATGCACTAATGACCTCTTTTTTTTAAATTCATGAATTTTTAAAGTCTACAGTTTAAACATAAGCAATAAATACTAAATAAGCAAAAATATCATTTTCTATAATTCCGAATGGAAGAAAACACATTCTTGGTGAAAATAAAAAGCTGTAATAGTTCAAATGAAATTCTATTTTATCACCATCAACATACAAATATTAGCAAAAATATTATTAATAAAGAAATAGAATATAAATTATAATATTTCAACATTTATTCATCAAATTAAAAATAAATAAACTCACACTTTAAAGAGACTAAAAAGTGATGAAAGTGTTTTTACATGATCGCGGTCATAGTAACAGGTGAGGTATGCATCTGTTAAAACTCAAATGCACAGTAAAAGGGGTGAACTTTACTATGTGCAAATTAAACCTTAAATGCCTAAACTTTAAAACACAAATGTTTTACTAAGTAATAATTTACTATATACTAATGGAAATACTGAAAATACTGAGTTACAGCAGTCTACATTGAGACAATTTTGTTATGCAATTCTCAAGGATATCTATACAAAATTTAGGTTTTTATTTATATTTTTCTAAACATATATGCAGATCAGAAACAAAAAGAAAGGTTATTTTTTTTAAAGAAAGGGTACCTTACCGTCTCATTTCCAAAAAGTATGTCAACATAAGGCATAACTTTCATCAATGGTTCCTTGTAGAACTGGCTAATAAATGGTGCAGACAGATTCAAAGTGAAAATCCTGTTGTTTTCAGAAGCATGGTGAGCCACTTTTAATATTGACTCTGGGGAAACGGTAAGAAAAAAGCCCTGGATAAAGGTAAAAAAAGGAAAAATTAGAAATGCCATCTCCGCAGAGTCACTTCGGTGAGAATAAAAGAACCGTATACGAAATACAAAGCATATATAAAATATGATTATAAAACACAAGGCAGTAAACAGTAGCACTTGACTAGAAGAAATTTTATCATATGAACTATATGCTTGATACATGCCATTACTTCAGAGAATAAAACATTACTTATTATATTTCATATTATATTTATATGCTCATTACTGGAAGAATTTTGGGAATATACAAAACAAAAAAATATTTGAAAGGTCTCATTCAGGACAATAATTACATTTAAATTAGGGAAATTGTACTAAGAAAGCAGATTGAATTCTTTTTTTTTTTTTTTTTTTGAGACAGAGTCTCACTTTGTTGCCCAGGCTAGAGTGAGTGCCGTGGCGTCAGCCTAGCTCACAGCAACCTCAAACTCCTGGGCTCGAGTGATCCTTCTGCCTCAGCCTCCCAGGTAGCTGGGACTACAGGCATGCGCCACCATGCCCGGCTAATTTTTTATATATATATCAGTTGGCCAATTAATTTCTTTCTATTTATAGTAGAGACGGGGTCTCGCTCTTGCTCAGGCTGGTTTTGAACTCCTGACCTTGAGCAATCCGCCCGCCTCGGCCTCCCAAGAGCTAGGATTACAGGCGTGAGCCACAGCGCCCGGCCCAGATTGAATTCTTATAGCTTTTTATCAACATTGTAGATTCTTATAAGTGACTAAAAAGTAATCTGTTTATTAAGATCATAGCTTGTTATCTTAAGAAACATCTAAACTGGATTTTGAGGAAGATTCTGAATTATAATTTTCAAATCATGAGAAAATAGTTCAGTAATATAATAGAAAATTATGTTAATTAAAATTTCATGTCAGAAAACCTACATTTTAAAATGCTATTTATCTACATCTTTAGTATTAATCAGGGTCTCATTAAATATACTTATGCTTTATAGATGAAAGTATAAGAAAAATATGGATGCATATATAGAAAATTAGTTTGGATGACGCACAAGTGAGAAAAGGAATACACAAAAGGTAATAATAGAAGATGATCTTCGAAAGGTCAGCTGAGTTAAGAACACAAAGGACCTTGAGTAACAGAGTTGGAGTCTACTTGGTAGGCAAAATGGGAGTGGGATAGGGATGGATTAGGGTAATGAACTTTTCCTTGAAAGAAAAGAATAATACGTTTGTAAGGAAATTTAAAGGAAAGTTAAGCTGGACAGCAACAATTCGGCAACATTTAATAAAAGTCTGTATTTTGTTGTAAAAGAAAACCATACTGGGAACACTAGATACAGGACTTGGCAATTGCCTAAGATGTGACAGGCAAAGGAGAAAAGTCAAAAGATGACTGAGATTTTTAAATCTGGCCCTACTATTAACAGAAATAGAAAAGTCCTTAATAAGATCTGGCTTAGATGGTAAAGAAAGAGCGTTTGTAGTTGTGGTCATACTACAGTTGAGGTGCTAACGGATCTCCAAATATCTACCAAAAAGTTGGACTCAGGAGAAAGGCCATGGAGGAATGTGATGGTTAGAGGGGTTGCAATTACCAAAGAAGAGGATGCAGAACAAAAAGACAACAAAGGACAGAACGGAGAACAATAAAAATAAGAGGATGGAGGGAAGAACAAAAGGAAGGTAAGTGAGGAAGGTAGAAATGACGATGGAGAAATCCAGCAAGGAAAATTTCAAGAAGTTACGTAAAGCTGCTCAATGCTCTTAAGACATAGAGAAAGAATAAACTGAGCAAAAGGTATGGGATTTGATGATTAGGAGAAAGCACTCAGTATGAAGATAAAAACAGTTGTTAAAGAAGGAATGGTGAAAAACAACAACAAAAAAAATAAAAAGAAAAAAAGAACGGTGAGAAAGTAAAGGTAAGGATTATAAATTATTTGGGGAGCTTTATCAGTGATGATAATAAAATGATCTGAACTTTACTGAGCAATTTTTGCACCCAGGTACTATACTAGAAGCTTTATATATAGTAAGTCAGTTATTATTGTTTCTTCCTTATATCATACATATACCATTACTAGTCTTATTTTATAAATAAAGAAAGCAAGTTAGAGAAGTTAAGAAATGCCCCCCAGGGCACACAGCTTACATGTGAAAGAGCCTGGATCCAAATTATTCCACACACTATGCCTCTAGTTTGAGTAGACAATAGAGAAGAAAAGGGCAGAGAGGCTTTCTTTGGTGGAGGAGGGAATGAGAGGGTTGTTTTTTTTTTAAGTTTTTAAATTTAAAATTTTTTTTTTAGAGATGGGGTCTTGTTATGTTGCCCAGGCTAGACTTGAACTCCTGAGCTCAAGAAATCCTCCTGCCTCAGCCTGCTGAGTAGCTAGCATTACAGTCACACACCACTGTGTTGGGGAGAAGCTTGTTTCTAACAACAAGGTAAATCTGATCATTTTTGCTTTTCAAAGGAAAGGATTTATGGAGAAACAGACGAAAGAAGAAGCAAGGAAGGGAGGATAATTAGAGTAAAAAACCAGAGGAAATGGGGACACTAGAAACTTGAAGGGGAGAAGAGCTAGCTTATAAATGGAAGAAATAACCTTCAAAATATAAAAGAAAATTGTTTAAAAAATGTTATTGAAATATTCATTTATGAGGGGGACTAACCATTTCCATCATGCAAACTTTAAAAAGAAAAAAAGATCTTTTTCCATTATTTTCAAATTTCAAATAAAATACTGTAAGAATACTAAAAGAATTAATTTTGTGGCAGGGGTAATATATATTGGGATCTATCTTTGAAGGGAGGATTTACTACCTAACTTATATTCTGAGACATTAACAAAGAATTTTATACTATAATTGTGTCAGGGCTCAGAACATGATACCCCAAAATATGGCATGCTGGCAACTGAGAAAATTGTACAAGCAAGGTCACTGTGACCTTCCCCCGCCTTTCTGTGTGAGAGCTGGCCATAAAGGAATTCTCTGATCTACCTCACCTGAAAATAGGTCATAAAACCCTTATTCTAAAGGGGTCCTGATCTATACCTGGAGACTAAGAAGAATCTGAACGGACTTGTTAGGTTCCAATCCCACCTTCCCCTCCCCAGTTTATTGTCATTAGATCATACCCTTTTTATCCAATCATATTTTTCCATAACTGTCCACTTCTTTAATCAGACTTAACATAAAAATGCAGTTTTCACTGAGTCTTTGGGCTTCATCTCTGAAGACTCTTGTGTCAGGTAAAACTTTGTTAAATTTATTATGCTTTTCTCTTGTTAATCTCTTTTGGTACAGGGGTATCAGCCATGTTCCTTGGGATGGGTGATAAAAAGATGTTACTTTTTCTCTCCTACAATTGTCTCTTATCACTTTAAAGTATTCCTAATAAAATTCTAATAAAGATAATGTTTTTCTATCATAATAATATCTGCCCATCATTTAAAAATTCCAATTACTAATATTCAACTGTTTTAAAAGGCAACAAGTCTGAGTCTTAGTTATCATTATTTTTTAAATGTTTTCATCTTTCTTTTTTAACCAAATACCATGTAACTTACAAACTATGAGCATCCAAGCTGCTTCCTTTGCTATTTCTGTCACTTGGAGAATTAAAATGAACAGTTTATACAGCATCTTGTCTCCATAGTAATATGTATGTACTATACTGGCTTTTTAGTCTTTCTTTTAATGAGAAGAATTTAAAGCCACCCCCCACCCCATTTCTCCCCAAACTGCTCCAGCATGAAATAAAAACCTCCCAGAGCTAGCATTCTGCCAGCTGTGGATTAACCACAGACAGCCATAGAATGGTCTACATAAATAGTAACCTGGTCAAATAATTAGGCTTCTCACCAACTTCAGACTGAAAATTTGATCTGTGCTAAAATACATATGATTGTAATTTAAGGTACAGAACACTATGCCCCTGGAGTCTAAATTTGGCCTCATTCCAAATGTGTGTATGCTGTGTGTTTTACTTTAAAGTACAACACAAAAATATTGTGATATGGATAGTATAATGTCGATTTTGTTAATTTTACAAAGAATATACAAAAACTTGTCAGCTTTTAAGTAAGAGGAATATTCACAATTTAAATTTATTCTATTTTTGAATGATCTCATTTTTCTTTAAGTAAATATTTAGTATTTAAACAATTTGGGATTTGTGCTCTGTTAGATTGCAAAGACTATAAAAATTGATGCCAACCATAATTTTTCTTCCTAGATTTATAACCTTTGCTAGGCCACATGTTCCAGACTATATTATCACCAAAAATAAAACTAGTGCCATTACAAAAAAAATTTTTTTCACATGTAAAGTCTACAATAAAAACAGCCCTATAGTTTATACATTTATAGTTTAGAAAATATAACCAACAAAATCTTGTGCTTTTCTAATTAGGTATTTCAGTCTATACAACAGTTAACTCTGTTTATTTATAAGCAACAAAAAGAAAAGTAGATTCTAACAGAGGTTGGATAATGTTAATCAGAACTGAGAGTAAAGTGGGACATTTGTATTCATAACAATGGAAAATGAAACAAAACAAAAAGGCAGAGGTAGGAGGGACAGAGAAAGACTAACGTAAAGTCAAAAAAACCATTTTAGCAGAGCA